>NC_137807.1:22302387-22902387 GCF_963383645.1 Muscardinus avellanarius
ACAATCAGCCTGCCCGTCTTTATTTTTCCTTCTTTTTTTTTCTTTTTGGCGGTACTGGGACTGGAACCCAGGGGCATTCTAGCTCCGAGCTACACACCAGCTCTATTTTTTATTCTTTATTTTGAAGCAGGGTTTCACTGAGTTGCAAAGGGCCTCACTAGGTAGTAGCTGAGGCTGTCCTCGACAGTGGTCCTCCGGTCTCAGCCTCCTGCACTGCATGCTGGGATGACGAGCGTGCCCACCGCACCAGCCGTTCCCGTCTTTAAATACGAGGGTGAAGAGGTCATAACAGGACTTCATCTTTCCTGAGCTCCTCCATCTCTTGAGAAAACATTCTGATGGAGTGACACAGTCATGACAGAGTTTGTAAGTGAAGACCTCCGGTTCCTTTTTATCTCACTTTCAGCAGATTTAATGGCTCCTCAACTAGGTTGATGCGTTTGGTAAGGACACCTACCCCAAGTCACAGCCGCACTGGGCGGCCCCTGGAAAGCGGGCCTGGTACCAGCCGACTGAACGCCTCGGGGGGCTCGTGTCCTCCAGGGGGGCTAATGTCCAGGAGAAGGCAGAGGCTGTGAGCACTGTGGGCCGCACCGTGCGGGCAGGCTCGGGCCGGGCGAGCCCTGGTTCACATCCCGCCCGGGGCCAGTTTTTGTGATGTTCCTGGGCAAGCAACACAACTGAAACGGCAGTCCCTCCGCCTGCGAGAAGACCAAACACCCTTGGAAGAGAGGCTGGCACACAAACAGTGCTTCCGAAACGCAAAGCAGCCGCGCTTCAGACGGGCTGGAGCCCCCGGCGGCTGTGCAGCTCCTGACATCAGCACTGGCCTTAGGAACATTACTCAGCCTTTATGGGCCTCAGGGTTCCTCATCAAAAATGGAGGTAAAGCCGGGCGTGGTGGCACGCGCTTGTCATCCCAGCATTCGGGAGGCTGAGACAGGAGGATTGCGGTTTGTGGACGGCTTCAGCTCCTTAGCAAGGCCCTTTGCAACTCAGTGAGACCCTGTTTCAAAATAAAGAATAAAAATAGGACTGAGGTGTAGCTTGGAGGTTGAATGCCCTGGGTTCCACCCCCAGTACAAAAAAAAAAAAAAAAAAAAAATGGAGGTAACGATGAGCTTGCCCTGGGCAGGTAAGAGGAAGATTTGCAAATGGACCTGGCACATGCAGAGCAGGCCCCGGGGAAGGCGGACACTCGGAGGCCGGCCGCTGCGTCTGTTGCTGCCCAGGGATGCAGGGTGCTGAGTGAAGACCAGCTACCTTCTTGCTAACAAACTCGGTCCATCCAGGAAGATCCTGTGAGGGGCTGGCCTCAGAGCAGGAGGAGGGGTGAAATGAAAGGGAAGAAGGAAGGAAATCAGTCTCCAGTCTCAGAATAAACAGCAGAGGCACCTAAGGCAGGATTCTAAGAAATTATGGGCCCAGCCCCGTAAGGCCCGGTGCTGCGGGCGCGCTGCTCGGTGGGGCGCTGCTCTCCCCCCGGGCCTGGGAAGGCCGGAGTGGCCGCCTTTCCTCCCCCCGCGGCCTGCACCCCAGACTCTGCCCTTCCTAGGTCCGCCCACCCCCTTTGGGTAACAGGGCTAGAGCAGATGGAGGCCTTCCTCCTGCGGCTCAGGAACGCCATGGAGCAGAAACATCTCCAGACAGCTGCCCGGGAGCTCCTGTCAGAGTGGGGCGCCGACGCCATGCTGGCGCTGAGGCTGGCACCCCTGGGGCTCATTTCCTCGTTTGACGCTGGGAAAGCTGTGCTCACATGGGTGCTGGGAGGGTCCAGTGAGAGCTAGAACACGGGGGTGGGGGGGGAGCCACAGGCAAGGCCACCATGCGAGGGCGCAGGCTCTGGAGCTGGGGGATGGCGCTCCCTGCTCGGCTCTGCGGGCTCTGATAGAACACCCACTCTCTGGGCCAGTTTCCTAAGTTGTAAAATAGCTCCTACTGTTTCAACGGTCCTAGTACAATGACTAAATACAATCATAAACATAAAGGTTTGGAACAATGCCTAGCAAAAGAAGTGTCTACGCCGGGTGTGGTGGTGCGTGCCTGTCATCCCAGTATTTGGGAGGCTGAGACAGGAGGTTTGAGACCAGCTTCAGCTACTTAGTGAAACTCACAGCAGCCTAGTAAAACACCCTGCTTCAAAACAAAAAGGGCTGGGAGTGTAGCTCAGAGGGAGAAGGCCCCGGGGACGGACGGACACACACACACACACACACACACACACACACACACACACACACACACACACAGAGTCAACTGAAGGCTCACGATCAGTCTTCCTCATCTCACTATGCCCACCATGACGCACATATATTTTTAGGTCTGAACATCTGAACACCAGGATTTCTTGGAATGAATTTTGTCTCCCAATTAATTTGTTACTGTGCTCAACAAATACACCCAGGAGAGCGTGTGAGAGCCCTGGCCCATGCACAGCCAGTGAAGACAAGCTGCTCCCGCACGGGCCATGAGCTCTGCTCTGCCCCACAACTGGGGACCGGGACGCCAGTGCTGCCAACCAGCTTCCTGAAAAGCATGCAACGAGCAGGAGAAAGCCAGGCGCAAACACCTCACCCTGCCGGGTGGGCGCTGACATGGCAGCAGTGGCGGGTCACTACCTCTCCCACGTCAAATACCAAAGGCCTGTGTTCTTGGGATTTCTATTTGGACAGCACATTACTATGGGAATGTTTTGTTTTGAAAGAAAGGAGAAAAACACGATCGTCTCCAGGGCTTCCAGATGAAAAAGCCAATCAACCAGTGACAGCCCACGGAGGCCTGGGAACCGGCGTGCAGCACTCCCGCGGAAGCTCAGGAGGAGCTCCCGGGCGGAGGGCGGGCGGGCGGCCGGAGCGAGGCCTGCAACAGCAGTTAAGTGCGCTTAGTCTAATGGTTTTATTTTTCAAGCACAGCACAAATTTAAAGCTCACACAAGCATTTCCAGACCCTGCCATGAACTCGCTACTGGGCCGGCACTAGAGTTACAGCCATAAAGAAGGGCTAGCCCTGCACAAGCCTCTGTCTTTCCGAACTCAAGGAAACCAATTCCACAGTGAAAAAGGAGATCATGTGGGGCCCAGGGCGCTCTACCTCTGAGCCACGCCCAGCCCTTTGGAGTTTTTTTTTCTGCAGCAAGATCCTGAGGCTGGTCTTGAACCTGCGGTCCCAGCACCCCAAGTACTGAGATCACAAGCATGCGCCACCATACCTAGCTAATTAGTTATTTAATTGATTAATGGCTCCACCGATTTCGGAGGCCTGCCGCTCACTGGGAGGTCGGTAGAAGCAACACTAAGCGACATGGGGGCTTATTCTGTTACTGTTGTTGGTTTCTGTGGGGACAGCGCGATGTGTTTGGGAGCAGGGGCGGGTGTTCATTATACCTGATGCGCTGGGGCCACCTGGGACAGAGTCAAAAGCCACGATTTGCAATGCAAGAGCTCCCATCGCCCAGACCCTGAAGAAACAATTCCACAGTTTTGCTTCTGAATTGCCCCCCCTTTTCTTGCACTTGTGTTTGATTACTATCCTGTGGATAATGGTAGTCAACAAGATTCACCAAATTTAACTTGGCTATTCTCTGTATTACTTTAAGTACTATCAGTTTTGAGTAAAATACTTAGAAACCACAATCTCAAAAACTCTTTACAAAGACACTGACTCGTAATATAACAAAACTGGGTCACTCAGGAGCAAAGTGCAGTTTCTGGGAGAAGGGTTTACATAATTTGCTGACACCTAGCGCTGCTGCAGGCCCAGTGTGGCACATGCCTATAATACCAGGGCTTGGAGGCTGAGACAGGAAGATCGCTGGTTTGAGGTGACCTTCAACAACTTGAGACCCCCAGCAATTCAGCAGGGTCCAGTTTCAAAATAAATAATTCTTAAACAGTCCAGAGCCGGGCGTGGTGGCGCGCGCTTGTAATCCCCGCGCTTGGGAGGCGGAGACAGGAGGATGTGCAGGTTCGAAGCCAGCCGCGCGCTGGCTTAGGAGACCCTGTTTCCAAATAAAAACATAAATAGGTCTGGGAGTGTAGCCCAGAGGTAGAAGGGCTTCCAGGAACCCCAGTACCACCAAAGAAACAAACAAACATACAAACAAAACAAACAAAAAAAAAAACAGTCCTGGGATGTAACTCTAGAGGTAGAATCCCCCTGGGTCCAATCCCAAAAAAGCTCCCCCAAAAATGCTTTAAAAAGTTGGCACACACTTGTCATCCCCGCGCTTGGGAGGCGGAGACAGGAGGATCGCACAGGTTCGAAGCCAGCATTGCTGGCTTAAGAGACCCTGTTTCCACATAAAAAGTTAAAAAATAGGTCTGAGAGTGTAGCCCGGAGGTAGAAGGGCTTCCAAGAACCCCGGTACCACCAAAAAAAAAAAAAAAAAAAAAAAAAAAAAGTACTACATAAGCTGGGCGTGGTGGCGCACGCTTGTAATCCCTGCGCTTGGGAGGCTGAGACAGGAGGGCCGCACAGATTCCAAGCCAGCCTCAGCTACTTAGTGAGGCTCTCAGCAACTTAGTGAGACCCTGTTTCCAAATAAAATAGAAAATGGGTCTGAGAGTATAGCCCGGAAGTAGAAAGCCTCTGGGTTCCATCCCCAGTACCACACACACACACACACAAAAGTACTACATAGCTGGGTGTGCTGGCGCACGCTTGTAACTGCAACATTTGGGAGACTGAGACAGGAGGACTGTGGTTCACGGCCAGCCTCAGCTACTTAGTGAAGCCCTTTGCCACTCTGTGCGACCCTTTTTCAAACTGAAGAATTAAAAAAAAAAAAAAAAAACAGGGCTGGGGTGTGGATGGAGGGAGAACGCCCCGGGGTTTCACCCCCAGGCCCACACACTGAACCCCTCACTACAGAGCGGCGCTGCCCTTCGCCCACAGTCATTGCTGTTCCTCTTTCTGCCACCGTCACGCGCGCAGGCAGCGGCTCCTGAGCGTCGCCTCCTGTGCTCAGGACTCCCGGCCCGAGAGCGCTACTGTTCAGAACCACGCAACGTGCGGCGCCCCTGACCTCAGGCACGCACAGTGGCAGAGTGGTGTGAGGAGCAGGACGGGAGAAGACCAAACTGTGTGTCCTGGGTTAGCCCAGTGTGTTCTACCCAAGCTTCACCCCCAGCCTATTTCGTTGTTTTTTTTTTTAATTATTTATTTATTTATTTTGAGGGTCTGAGAATGGAACCCAGGGGCCCCTGCCCTATTTTTGATGCTTTATTTTGAAACAGGGTCTCACGGAGTTGCAGAGGCCTCACTAAGTAGCTGAGGCTGTCCCCGAACCGCGATCCTCCTGTCTCAGCCTCCCGAATGCTGGGGTTACAAGCGTGCCACCACGCCCGGCTTTATTTTAAATTTTGACAGGATCTAGCTAAGGTGCTGGTAGCCTCAAACCTGCAGTCCTCCTGCCCAGCCTCCCAAGTGTTGACGTTCCAGGTGTACGCCACCACGCTGGGGCATTTCCTTAAAATTTTATTTCATCTGTTCAGCTATAAAAGCATACCAACATATATTTGAGGGGACATTGAGTGCTTAAAGAGTAATTTGAATATCACTTCCACACCTAATTGAAAGTTATCCCAAAGCATTTATTAATTCACAAAATGTTAGAAGATCCCAGAAAGACACTCTCTTCACAGCAGCTGCTTCTTGGATTTTCCCAAGTGTCTCCATAAAAACGCAGAGCAGCCGGGCACGGGGCCGCTCCTGGATCCCAGCCGGGCACGGGGCCGCTCCTGGATCCCAGCCGGGCACGGGGCCACTCCTGGATCCCAGCATTTGGGAGAAAAGACAAAAGGATCACAGGATGGAGGACAGCCTCAGCAGCTTAGCAAGACCCTTCCTGTTGCAAAGTGAAGAAGGCCGGGGTACTGCTCAGGCACAATGCCCCTGGGTTCAATCCCCAGTACCCTATGGGGGAGAAGGGAAGAAAACGAGAAAACCACAGGGTGCAAGAGTCACTCGGCTGTTTTAAAAGCTTTCTCAGCAATCGTAAGCAGTGGTGGTATTGGCACTTTCTCCCTAAGACCACTGTATGTGTAATGGGATAAAGCCAGCAAAACAGACCAGGATACTGGAATCCACCCTCTGCACCTGAGAAGCAGGGTTCTTGGCGTGGAAGGAAGGAGACGTGCGGTGTGGAGGGCACAGCGTGCCGAGCCCTCTACGGCCCTAAGTGAACGGGCGCACCACGGATGGGCGCACAGCATCCACCCACCTGCAGGCTGCTCCGTCTAGCTCTGCCCTGGAGCACTAAAGCCAGTGGTAACCATGGTGAAGAGCACTACCTTCACAGACGCTAGGAACGTGTGCCAGGGCTCTAGAGAGGCCCAAGGGGAGCCTGAGACGCCTTGGCGTATTAGGTAGCAAGAAAGCTAGCAAAGACGACTGGGTCATTCCAAAAGGACTCGGGAGCCGGGCGTCACTGACAAGCACGAGGCACGCTGAGCCTTAAGCCTGAGACGTGTAGCGGATCGCAGCCCATCAAACACGTTCTACTCCGAGAGCTCAGAGTAAAATGAAAGGAAAACCACTGATCCACCTCAGAGGAGGCTGGGTAACAAACTCGCTATCATGAGAGCTGGTAAAGAAAAGGACAGAAGCATTTATCCTGCTCTCCTACACAAATTTAATGCCAGCACCTCAACAGTTAAGCAAAAGGAAACATCATCTTGCAAAAATCTTATCAGATAAAAATGAAAGAAAAAAAAAGAACTTAATATTATCATTTTGTGATCCCTTCTATTGAATTACTGGACCTACACATTGACAGTTATCCAAATTAAGATAAAAATGGAAACCACACATCATAAGTTTCTCCTGATGGGAGACTCTGATACCAGCAATAGCCCATGGGACTGAACCTGAACCTGACCCCTGCCAGATCTGGCTACAAATGTGCGGGAAGTGTGTGTGTGTGTGTGTGTGTGTGTGTGTGTGTGTGTGTGTTCGGGTGCTCACTGCGTAACCACCCAGCCTGTTTGATTTAAACCTTGTCACTTAACTACTTTCATTTTGCCACACGTTTGTGTTTTATGATATTTCTGTGTTTTATAAGATTTGTTTTGTTTTGAAAGGGTAGCGGGACCAGAAACACTGAAGACAACGAAAGAGATGATGAAACCGATTCTCGGGAGGATCCCGGCACTGGATTCCAATGTCCCTTCCCCTTGCAGAAACTGTGTCTGTGGCCACTGAAACCATCACTCTGGCAGGGCCTGCCACACAGAACAGTTCCTTTAAGGAGCTGGCATGCTTTAGCTGCGGAACCTTCACGTGGTGCAGGAGGCGCCGTCCTCGGCCGAAAGCCCCGAGTGTAGGGGTGGATGTTTAACACAGTTCAGGAACTAATTTGTTTATGTAAAATAACTTTAACTAATAAAGCATTCCAAACAACGTTTTAGTCCGCAGACTACGGAGAAGAAAATCAAAGCAAGCGTGGCCCTCCAAGCTCCCTGCGGAGACGTGAGACTCGCTGAAGATCACCTAGGGTTGAGCTCTGCTGGCTTCGGGCTTGTGTCTAAGATTTTTAACATTTTGGGGGTATAAGAGACAGATCCAAATTGATAACCATATTTTAAGGCTAAACATCGTCAGCAAGAACAAGCAGCTAGCTGGGCGTGGTGGGCACGCTTGTCATCCCAGCATTCGGGAGGCTGAGACCGGAGGATCGCGGTTCGCGGACAGCCTCAGCTGCTTAGTGAGGCCCTCCGCAACTCAGTGAGACCCTGTTTCAAAATAAAGAATAAAAAATAGGGCAGGGGGTGTAGCTCAGAGGTCGAGTGCCACTGGGTTCCATCCCCAGACCCTCAAAAAAAAAACAAAAAAAAACAAAAAACAAGCAGCTTTACAGCAAAGGCACCGAGAGCCGGGCGCTGCGGACCCCGCGGTCCCGGGAGGCCCAGCCGGCGGAACCTCAGCGGTGACGAAAACCACCCCCGAGTCTGGCTGCACGCACAACTGACTTCTGGATTCTAAATAAGAGGATGTAAAGAATTTTTGAGGTTTCTGTTTGTGTATTCTCAAGTGGGGTCCACTAGAAAGAAAGCACCTTCCTTGGCAACGTTTGCTTGGACATCAGCATGGCCTAGGGCCTCGTGCTCAATGCCGAGTCCATCTGCACAGCCCGGGCTCCTGCTGCCCTGGGCTCCGCTGGGCACGTTTTCCTCTCCTTTTCTGGAAGGAGGAGGAGGAAGTCTTGCAGTCCCATGGTGCCCACGGCAACATCGGCAAGTCATCTTCCTCTCCCCAATACCTTCCCACAGGTATCAACTGTCAAAAAGCACGTGCCCTTAACATCACACAGAAGAAAACGGCAATTTAGCACAGCCTGTTGCCATGAGTGAGGGCTTGAGAACGGCTTGTCTGCAGTTAAGCCTTAGTACGTATCTGTACAATCCAATGGAGAGTCAGACCTGCTACCACGTCTGGACCGCAGGCCTCTCTCTCTGCTCTTCTGAAAGCAGCCGGCGGAGTGGTGCGGCTGGCCTTGGTGGTGCTGGGGGCTTACCATCACCGTGCAGTCCTCTGAGCCGCTGGCGATGACCTGGTCGTTGTGCGGACACCAGTCTATGTCCAGCACTGGCCCTGTGTGGCCGCACACGGTAGGGTAGGACTTGTCAATCCGACCAGTCTGAAAGAACAGAGAAACAGGCCATGAGGAAACGCCAACACCACTGAGCCTGTGTGTTTTATCAGGCCCATTTCTCTTTCATTACCTTTTATTACCTACATCTCAAATTCCCCGCTGTCTGCACATGAGGACAATCGTGTCGATGACACCGGTAAGAAACCATCGGCTTTCTTCCATTTCTAGAAATAGTCGCTACCAATGACACTCCATCAAATCACAAAAATCCAAATCTCTAGAACCTTAACATTTTTATTTGTATTAAACACAGTAAAGACAATTCCTAAGTCTTTTTACCAAAATATAATTCTACAACAGCCAAACTGTAAATTAGCAATGTTTCTACTTTGGAAAAAAAAAAAAAACACCTTAGTGCAACTAAAAATGTGAAATGTAACTTAATATAGTAACATCACATCTTTGAATATACAGACTAACACTTCTGAAAACCATGGGCGCTTTTACAGTAACAAGTAAGTTAAAAACCTTCAGCTACTGCTTGGGGCTAAAAGGAATGGTGTGTGTGTGTGTGTGTGTGTGTGTGTGTGTGTGTGTGTGCACGCACACACGCTTGGGGCTAAAAGGAATGGTGTGTATGTGTGTGTGGGGTGTTTGTGAGTGTGTGCACGCGCTTGGGCTAAAAGGAATGGTGTGTGTGTGTGTGTGTGTGTGTGTGTGTGTGTGTGTGTGTGTTTCCGGGGATGGAACCTAAGGAAGTCCTCTGAGCCACACCCCAGCCCTTTTTACTTTAACCAATTAAACTCAGGTACTGAGTACTGGACACAGGAGCATCCTACCTCTGGACTATACCATCTCACACAGTGGCCGAGCTGAGGCTGGCCCCAAAACCTGCGATCCTCCTGGCTAAGCCACCCATGTGCTGGGATTACAGGCCTGCACCACTGCGCTCGGCTTTTATTTCCTTTTGAGATAGGGCCTCACTAAATTGTCCAGGTTGACCTCACACTTGGAGTTCTCCTATCTCAGGCTCCCCGGTACCTGGGACTGCAGGCACGCATCCCCACGCCCAGTGTGAAGGGCCCATATTTTAGTGCCTTAGTCTCCCCGCTGCCTGCAATGAAGAGAAACGTAAGCCTGGCAGGCAGTCTACTTAACACCAACTCTGACCTCACCCATTATCCAGTTCCACATCTCAGAAAGAACAAGATGTTTAATGCTGGTCACAGTCACAATTTTTGCACGTTACACACTTGAATCTCACACGCCAAACTGGCTCACTGGTCAATTTGGTGCCAAGCAAGGCGGCCGCTGTTGTAGCAGGTGTAGACAAGCTACTTCCTTCTCCTCGGTAGGCCGAGGCCGGTCCGTGGCGAGGCCGTGTGTTCCAAGACCAAGCACAGGAGGAGTGTGGCGCTGTGCGACTCTGCCCTCTGCCTGGGCGCGCTCTGGTTATGGGGTGGCGCTTGGTGATGTGCCGTACTGGGGCTGGAACCCAGGGCATTCTGCCTCTGAGCTACATCCCCAGCTCTTTTTTTATTCTTTATTTTGAAACGGGCTCACACTAAGTTGCCCTCGGAGGGCCTTGCACGCTGCTGTCGCTGGCCACGAACCTGCGATCCTCTGTCTCAGCCTGCCAAGTACTGAGATCACCAATCCGCGCCACCATACCCACGCTCATGTTGTAACATGGGTAAACTCTAGGATTCTCCATGTGGAGAAGCCATGTGCTAAGGTGCCGAGACCACAGCTCTGGAGTCACAGACATCGGGTCAGACCCGGGCTCTACCGTCGAAGCAGCAAGTTTAAGGTCACCGCTTACTCCTTACGCAAGTCACATCATCTCTCTAAACTAGGTTAACAGTAACACTTGCCTCTCAGGATTAGGGATTAAATAAGAAAATATGTTTAGGTAAATCGTAACACTGTGTTACAATGACCTGTGAAGTATGTAGGAATTTTTAATTATCAGCTAGGAGTGGTGCACACCTGTCATCCCAGAACTTGGGGTTGCAGGTTGAGGACAAGCACAGCAGTGACGCGAGACGCTCCGCCACCTAGAGAGGCCGTGTTCAGAACGGTAAATAAAAAGGGGTGGAGCCGGGCGTGGTGGCGCACGCTTGTCATCCCAGCATTTGGAAGGCAGAGACCCAAGGATCATGGTTCGCGGACAGCCTCAGCTACTTAGCGAGGCACTTCACAACTCAGTGAGACCCTATTTCAAAAACAAAAAAAAAGGACTAAGAAGTAGGGCTGGGGGTGTAGCTCGGAGGTACAGCGCCCTGGCTTCGGTTCCCAGTACTGCAAAAAGAGTTGGGAGTGTAGCTCGGAGGCAGAATGCCCCCAAGTCCAATCCCCAGTGCCCCCACCAAAATAATAATTACTGCATTTGGAATGTAACAAATAATCAAAACTGTCTCTTACTGTTAGTTCTTCTAACATACTATTTATATTACTCCCTCGTTAAGAATTAATGGCTCGGTGTTATTTATGAATTTCCACGGGCCAGACACGGCTAAGTGCGAGGGATGCAGATGTGACGAGGCCCGTCCTGGCTGAGCAGGGAGTTCAGGGAGTTCAGCGCACACAGCCCGTCAGGGCACAGACCGCGCACAGGTCCTTCCAGGCCCGCGAGCGCGGGCGTGAAGCTCGTCCAGCCAGGCTGCAGGCGTGCTCCTGGGAGGCGCTCTGCTGGAAGCCAGGAGTTCTGGGCGGAGGCTCAGTGGCCCTCTCCACAGACCTCAGCCACCGATTCTTCACCGCCCCTCTCCTTTGCACACTCATGAGGCCAGGCGTTAGTGGTGTAGCTTAACAGTACAGTGCCTGCTAGCACGTGAGGACCTAGGTCCAATCCCCAGAAGGAAGAAAGAAACGAAGGAAGGGAAGGCAGAAAGGAAAAGGGGGGGGGGAGAGGAAGGCATGGCGGCACGTGCCTGTAACCCCAGTACTTGCGAGGCTGAGAGAGGAGGATTTTCTTGGCAATTTAGTGAGCCCCTGTTTTCAAAAACAAAAGCAAAGCCGGGCGTGGCAGCGCACGCTTGTAATCCCCACGCTTGGGAGGCGGAGACAGGAGGAGCGCACAGGTTCATAGTCAGCCGCGCTGGCTTAAGAGACCCTGTTTCCAAATAAATAAAAAATAGAAAATAGGTCTGGGAGTGTAGCCTGGAAGTAGAAGAGCTTCCAGGAACCCCAGTACCACAAAATAAACAAACAAACAAACAGATAATAAAAAAGCAGAAAGGGGTGAGGGTATAGTTTGGAGAAAGAATGTCCCTGGGCTCAGTCCCCATGACCAAAAAAAGAAAGTCAAGCAGCATGACGCTGCCTCAAACCCAGTGTGCTAACAGGAGCCGCCGCCACTCACAGCAGAGGCAGAGGAGTGAGACCCGACGCCTTGGCTGCGCCGGGGCCACTCACTCCAGCTCTCACGC
Organism: Muscardinus avellanarius; assembly: GCF_963383645.1. NCBI lineage: Eukaryota > Metazoa > Chordata > Mammalia > Rodentia > Gliridae > Muscardinus > Muscardinus avellanarius. The sequence continues at coordinate 22,314,409 of NC_137807.1, forward strand.
CGTTCCTCATCCATGTGACACCGGCGTGCGTGCAACCGGATGAGGTCACCGAGGTAAACACGGGCCACGTATGTCCCGAGTGCCCCCACTTCCACCTGTGCTCGAGCCCCCGCCACCGCGCCCACCGGCACGTCTTTCTAAAGGCGGCGCAGCCAGCGGCTTTCCCAGAGCCCTCGCTGCTTCTCTCTAGAGCCACAAGCCGCTTCTGTGTCTCACTGATTTGCAGAGGGTCTCAGTAAGCTGCTATGGCTGAGAGTGAACCTGAGATCTTCCCGTCTCAGCCTCCCACATACTGGGACTACAAGCCTGTGCCACTAGGCCCGGCTGACACAAACCAAGAACGTGGGGCGCCCACTCACAGAAAGTGCTCACAGGACAACGCCCCATTACAACTGCTTTTGCAAGAAATATGCTAACAGGCAGAACACCCCCCCGCCCCCAGGGCCACTTCGGGGTGGTCTGGGTGAGAAAAAGGTCCCCTTATTTTCACAAGAACATGTACTGCATGCCGGGCGTGGTGGCGCGCACTTGTAATCCCCGCACTTGGGAGGCAGAGACAGGAGGATCGCGCAGGCTCGAAGCCAGCCGTGTGCGTTGGCTTAGGAGACCCTGTTTCCAAATAAAAATATAAAATAGGTCTGGGAGTGTAGCCTGGAGGTTGAAGGGCTTCCAGGAACCCCAGTACTACCAAAAAAAAAAAATATATATATATATATATACTGCAGCACTGCTGGAAATGGGGTAAAAGTAGATGCCATTACACTGTCCTTCAGTATGGGGAATCAATGCTTACATCATAAAAGTTAATGTCACAGATATGCTATGGGCAGAAAAATACAAAACTATCACACACATCTGAGGAAATGACTAGCTCTTGGGAGAAAGAGAAGGAAGGTGAATGGTATTTTAGCTACATCTGTTATGCTTTTTTTCCAGGGGAAAGAGAAGGAGGGGAGGGGAGGGGAGGAAAGAAAGGGAGAGAGAGGAGAGGAGAAAAAGGAGAGAGGAGAAAGGACAGAGAACAGAGGAGAGAAGGAGATAAAATAAACATGGCAAAACCTTCATATCTGTTCAATTTGTGGTGAGTACATGCATATTCTGTTATTTTTAAGTTCTCTCTTTTGAAAATAATTAAAACACAGCTGAGAAACACACCAATGTATTATTATTAAATGCATAAAATTCTTTTTCTTTTCCTCCCAATGGAAAGTTTTCCTACCTGATTGCTTTTGTCTCTGAGTTTTAGCATTTTTAGGCTCTCCCTAAGAATGTAAGTAAACCACCTTTGGCATCCTTAATGGCAAAGTGCAGTGCTGAATTTGAACTTCTAAGAACAAATTATTTCTTCCAATCTGGGCTACGTAGAACTTCTTGGCCATATCCAAAGCAATTCTGAGAGGAATCTGAAAGTCCTAGTGTCATCTGCGCTTCATTATAACGAAGTTTATAACCTCATCCCCCAGGCTAAAATTAAATAATTCCGGTTAAAAGCTAATAGGTATTCACCAGTATTCTTCAATCTAATATATTTGAGAAGAATAAGCGTTTCTGCTATTCCCATCTCAAGTACAATAGCAAATATACAAGAATACAGCCAGGGTTGGGGGTGCACGCCTGCAACCCCCGGCCTCGGGAGGCCGAGAGGAGGCTCACAGGTTCCTGGTCAGCCCCAGCAACTTAGCAAGATGCTTCAGAACAAAAAGTAAAAGCGGTCAGGGTGCAGCCTGGAGGTAGGAGGCAGACTGCTCCTGGGTTCAAGCCCCACTGCCACCAAAAATAAAAATCAGAGATCTAAAATACCACAAACCTTCCATACTAGGCAGGGCAAGGACCTGGACTACGGCCCCGACACAGCCTCAGCACTGCGTGGCCGCCGCCAGCCATCAGACACAGAGCGAGCGAGGGACACGCTGCGGCAGCGGCCGGCGAGTCCTCAGGACAGCTCCCTGCAGCGCACAGGGCAAGGGGACTCGCACGGCCGCCAGTGGAGACCACGGCGGAGGGAGCGTGGGGATGATGGCATTGCATTTACTTCTGTGCGTGTGTGTGCGTGTGCGTGTGGTACTGGAGATGGAACCTGGGGGTATCTGACCTCTGAGCCACACTCCCTGTCCTATTTTGTTTTTATTTGGAAACAGGTTCTAAGTTGCAGAGGGCCTAAATTGCTGAGGCTGACCTTCAATCTGCAATCCTCCTGTCTCAGCCTCCCTAGTACTGGGATTACAAGTGTTTGTGAATATCCAGCATGTCATATGACCCGTGTACATTTAAAATGCCATTTTCTAGCTGGATGTAATGACTGGAATGCCAACTTTAGATACTGTTGGCTAGAAGGTGACTTAATTTAAGAAACTCTAGGGCTGGGGGTATGGCTCAGCAGAGCACTTGCTCAAAGCCATGGGTTCAATCCCCCCCCACTGGAAAAGGAAGGAAAGATGGCCCCCTCCTGGATTTTCCAAGAGTTATATACATAATAACTTCATGTTACTAATCGGTCTGCTACTAAGGCTGCCGTCACCTGTTACACCACCTAGATGTAACACCACCTAGATCATAGTTGAGAACAACCTCAGCTACTTAGTGAGGCCCTTGCAACTCAGTGAGACTGTTTCAAAATAAAAATAGAAAATAGGGCTGGGGGTGTAGTGCGGAGGTAGAATGTCCATGGGTTTCATCCCCAGTACCGCAAAAAAAGGAAAGAAAGACTGGCCAGGCACGCATGGTCGGGGTAGAGGAAGCTCAGGCCAGGTGTAAGGGCGCCGTCTCACTGCAGAGCTCAAAGGCACGGAACAGCCATGGGCCCTCTTCTCTTCCACCTCCTTCCTCTTGTGAAGTTACGGCCCTGCTGCGCCCCAGGAGGCGCTCTGGCGGCTGCTCTCCTGGGCAGGAGCGTGGCAGCAAACCCAGAGACGACACACTCAACATGCAGTTTGCTGGCCGCTGGCGACTGACAGATGAACAGTCTGCAGAGGTTTTACTTTACGGGAACCAGAAACACCAAGCTTTGAGTAAGAGGAGGTGTTCGGAATAAAGCGGGGACTGAGTTACCCTGGCAGGCAGGGCTGCCGGGGAGCACGGTGTGGCCTAGGAGTGGGGGCACGGGCGGGACACGTGCACGCCAGGCAAGCAATTAGGCCTCACGGGCCTTTCCAGAACGCGGGTGAGGGGCGAAGGCCAGTCCGCAAGCCCGTTAGGAGTTAAGGGAGGTGTTACGTCAAGCTGCACATATTCTATCGGAAAGCAGAAATGTGAAAGGTCACTATTTCCTTACTCAACTACACCTGAGTTGCAACAACAGCCAGAGAAGTCGTGCTCCCGACTTTAAAACCAAAACGCAGCCTGCTTCCTCCCCACCCCGCAGACAAGTGGCCCCACGCGGTGCTTCTGGGCCAGGAACGAACACAGCACACACCAGGATGCGGCATTCAGCTGGACAGCAAATGCCAACAGCAAACGCACCAGGCATGCGCCTAGGCAGCTAAAGCACCACGCGCCCTTCGGCAGGGGAGCCTCGCTGCCTGGTCCTCGCTGGCCTCGCTCCCCGCCGCTCTGCGCTCGCTCATCCGCGCGCTTCAGGGTGAAGCCCAGCCTGCCTGAAGTGGGGATGAGACACATTCCAAAACTGTCTTGGGAAGGCGTGCCCTGGGCTCCGTGGCCGCACGGCTCTGATCTTGGAGCAGCTCTAAGTGAGCGAGAGGATTGGCGCGCAGAGCCCATCCAGAAGCCGGCACTGTTCACTCTGGACTTGAAGCCAGATCACTAATGAAGCCAGAGCCCGTCCTGGGAGCCAGGGAGCACGCCGTGCCCCGCCGTCTCCTGCGCTGGCTGGCATGGCACTCTTTGGCAGAAGCAATTTGCTCCGCATGGATCTTGGCTTCAGCAACGCGTGGCCCACACCCTGAGCCTACTCCAGAGTGGGCCTCGCACCTGACACAGCTGCTTCCCATGGGCTGTCCCTCCACACCCTAGGGCTTCACAGCTCAGCCCGCCCACGCCCCAGGGCCAGGAAAGAGTTAAACACTCCTTGCACTTGACTCGGCTTCTCCCCACCACACGCCCAGATCCCACCATTCCCACCATTGGCAGAGCTGCCAGGCAGCCAATCAAAGCCAAGGAAGGAAATTCTCCTGGCCGGCTGACAGATACGAGCTCTGCTGGCCATATATGGTAAAAACCACTGTCAGCGGTGTCAGCGGCTGCTGTGGACAGGCGGGATCTGCAGCAGAGGGCTGGGCAGCACAAAGGACGCGGCCCTGCTCATCCCGGGAAGGGCGGGCGGAGCGCATCTGCGGGCAGACTCTGACTCACAGCACTGCTGTCATCCAAACAGCCCGCGGGCTTCCTTCTGCCAGGGCTCTGGGCTCCATTGTTAAATGGGGGGGGGGGTGCCTACGCCTCCCCCTCCCAGTGAGACTGTAGAAAATAAGGGCCTGAGGGGAAAATGAGAAGGCCCTTCTGTGGCACTTCACGTGGTAATGAGGCCGCTGGGTGCAGTGTGGCTGGCAGCTCGAGACATAATTTGGAAGCCATTGTCCTGCACCTGGTGTCCCCCTGCACCCCCACCCCTTCCCATGCACCCCCAGCCCTCCCTGGCACACACACTCCACAGGGTAAGGTGCTCTGGGGCACGAAGCAGAATCTGTTTAGGTAGGCCACAACTGGGCAACCCACACATGCCAGGATATGGTGCTGAATAAATCTCTGCCTGTGACACCCAAGAAACCAAGCGCAGACTTACACATCTGTGTTAAGGGCCACCAGCTTGCTACCCTCACCTAAATCAGAGTGCTGTTTGTAGAAACGAAAACCGCCTGTCGGCATGTATGGCGAGGCGGAGACTAGGCCAGTGCCAATCAAGCAGGAGCTGGCAGGGCCGCAGATCAGAGGAAGCGCCATCAGGAGGCCCCCGGCCCTTCTGAACCAGCTCCTGAAAGAAGGCACTCATCAGCAAGGGACCTGGCAATTAAAGGGAGCCCTCACAGATGCGAACTACCAGGAATTCATCATTGCTGCCACTGTCTCCACACCAGGCACGGAAGCCTTTCCAAACCCCAAGACGGTCCTGGAAGCCGACACAGTCAGAGCTCTACAAGACGGTCCTGCAAGCCGACACAGTCAGAGCTCTACAAGATGGTCCTGCAAGCCGACACAGTCACAGCTCTACAAGACGGTCCTGGAAGCCAACACAGTCAGGGCTCTACAGGATGGTCCTGGAAGCCGACAGAGTCACAGCTCTACAGGATGGTCCTGGAAGCCGACACAGTCATAGCTCTACAAGACGGTCCTGCAAGCCGACACAGTCACAGCTCTACAGGATGGTCCTGCAAGCCGTCACAGTCACAGCTCTACAGGATGGTCCTGCAAGCCGACACAGTCACAGCTCTACAGGATGGTCCTGCAAGCCGACACAGTCACAGCTCTACAAGACGGTCCTGGAAGCCGACACAGTCAGAGCTCTACAAGACGGTCCTGGAAGCCGACACAGTCACAGCTCTACAGGATGGTCCTGGAAGCCGACACAGTCAGAGCTCTACAAGACGGTCCTGCAAGCCGACACAGTCACAGCTCTACAGGATGGTCCTGCAAGCCGACACAGTCACAGCTCTACAAGACGGTCCTGCAAGCCGACACAGTCACAGCTCTACAGGACGGTCCTGCAAGCCGACACAGTCACAGCTCTACAAGACGGTCCTGCAAGCCGACACAGTCAGAGCTCTACAAGACGGTCCTGGAAGCCGACACAGTCAGAGCTCTACAAGACGGTCCTGCAAGCCGACACAGAGCTCTACAAGACGGTCCTGGAAGCCGACACAGTCACAGCTCTACAAGACGGTCCTGCAAGCCGACACAGTCAGAGCTCTACAAGACGGTCCTGCAAGCCGACACAGTCAGAGCTCTACAAGACGGTCCTGGAAGCCGACACAGTCAGAGCTCTACAAGACGGTCCTGGAAGCCGACACAGTCACAGCTCTACAGGACGGTCCTGCAAGCCGACACAGTCACAGATCTACAAGACGGTCCTGGAAGCAGACACAGTCACAGCTCTACAAGACGGTCCTGGAAGCCGACACAGTCACAGCTCTACAAGACGGTCCTGCAAGCCGACACAGTCACAGCTCTACAAGACGGTCCTGCAAGCTGACACAGTCAGAGCTCTACAAGCCACTGTTTCTGCTATTGAGCTTTCTATCTAAAAAAATGCATTAAATGCATTAAATCCTTATCTAAGGATTAAGTATCAACCAGACTGCAATTGTATACCAAAAAGAATTCACTCAAGAAAGAAGTTAACAAAAAATACATACAAGTACAAATCAAGTCAAAGCTCAAGATCCAAGCTCTAAATCCACAGAAGAGTTTGGACAATCATCCCATCTGCGTGAGAAGCTCTGCGACTGCGGAACCAAGGGATGGCGGCTGCCCCACAAGAGGAACCGCGGCGGTGTGCGGAGGGGACCCTCGGCCTGGTACCAGCCGGTCTCATCTCGATGACTACAACAGGCGTCACTGCCTCTCCCGGAAGATGATATGAAGGGCAAGGCCACATGGATTCACTCACAACAATAATCCTAAATGCCTGTTGTTTTTTCTCCACATAATCAAGAAAAATACCAATTTTGTACAATTCAACAGGAAGCAAAGGGTCTGAAAGAGCCAAGGAGTGTATAATTTTCTACCAGGAAGCGAGCCTTCAGCGCTCCTAACTCGCATGCTAGTGCAGACCACGCAGAAGTGATCTGATCCCACCGCTCCATCGCCGAAAAAGCCAACCCGAACGCTGAGGTTCCAGCCTGAAAGAAAGCAGGTCCCTCCTCCTCTCCCTCCTGGACACACCTCTCCTGACTTCTCAGCGCACTGAACTGGCTGGCCTACTCTTTGGTTTCATTTCTAGTTCCCACACCCAGGAGAAACCTGAATTCAAAGAGAACCTCTTGCAAGCCTTGGTGGCTTCTGCCTCGTGGCGGGTAGAGCTGTGCCAGAGCTCTTCAGACGCAGTGAGCCCCGCGGAAGAGGGCGCGGGGGGGGCAGTGGTTAGTCAAGCTCCTTTCAAAGCAACAAGCAGCCGGGCGTGGTGGCCACGCTTGTCGTCCCCACGCTGGGGAGGCAGAGACAGGAGGACCGCGCAGGTTCGAAGCCAGACGCGCTGGCTTGGGAGACCCTGTTTCCAAATTTGAAAAAATAGAAAAAATAGGTCTGGGAGTGTAGCCCAAGGTAGACGGGCTTCCAGGAACCCCAGTACCACCAAAAAAAAAAAAAAGCAACAGGCAGCACAGGTCCTGGCACAGAGCAGGCGCTCAGCAGCTTAAGGAAGGAGCATAGGAATGAACGAATGTGCTTTTTAAAGTCCTCTTAAAATATGTTAAAGCTTAGGTAGCAATTAGGTAGCAATTAGCTTTTATATATGTTTTGATATCATCTTTTTTGCGGTATTGGGGCTTGAACCCAAGGGCGTTCTACCTCGGAGCTACATCCCCAACCCTATTTTCTTATTTTTTACTTTGAAACAGGGTCTCACTGAATTGCGGAGGGCCTCACTAAGTAGCTGAGGCTGGCCACAAACCTGCGATCCCCTGTGTGATTACAAGCAGGCGCCACCACGCCCAGCTGATAATACCCTTTTAAAGTAATCTCTTTACATAGTAAGCTCACTGTAAAATATTTTGGAAAAATACAGGTAATTATTTAAAAAAAGGAAAACATCTTTAGTCGCATTGATAGTAACCATCCAGACTTTTTCCTAAACACAAGTAACACGATGAGGGGCTAAGCGTAAGACAGCGACTATGACCTCGAAACGCGCATTTTAGGTTATGAAAGTACCCTGAGACAGAAAGCGCAATCTTGCCACACGATTTAACTTTCCCCACTACTGCACAGAGCGCCCTCGCTCGCTCAGGACGCGGTTAAGAACGTTTCCAGGCTCCTGTGTAAACGCGCGTGTGCGGACGCTGTGATACACGCCTGCATGGGTTTAGAGAGGCCGGAAGGCAGCGCCGAAAGGCGGAGCCTTCTAGACGCTCAGAGACCGACGCCGTGAGTCAAGGCTACGGTCAGCGAGTACATACGTCAGCTACCAGCAGCTGCTTGACAAGTCACCAAACTCAGCTGCTTAAAAGAATTCATGTATGATCGCCTAGCTCCCGAGGCCAGAGGCTCAAAGCCAGCCTTCTGGGTGGTTCTGGCTCCAGGTCCTCCTGAGTCGGGCTGCAGCATCCTCTCAAGATGGAGGCTCGGACAGTCAGTCGCTGGGTGGTGCCCTGGCGGGAGGCCCAGGCCTTTCTGCATTCAGCTGCTTGAGCCGGCTCATGAGGAGGCAGCTCTAGAGGAAACAAAGTAGAAGCCAGTGGACCCCTGTGACCTAGTCCCATCGATCCCCCACACCTGCGGCTGCTTCATGCTGGAGGGACCGCGCGAGGGGCCGAGGCAGGAAGTGAGGACGGCCGGGCGCCACGACACGGCCCCACAGCCAGCCCGGGGCACCTCCACCCAAGCAGCAAGAGACAGCGATACATGCCCACCACCACGCTCCATTTGGTAAGCGAATAAGGAAATCCTTCTGGTGGAATGTGACGCACCGCCTGAGGCACAGTGGTGTGGACGAGCAGCTGAGGACCCAAAGGGCAGTCCTCGTCTCAGCCAATCACAGGCATCTCTGAGCTGGACAGTAAAAGTAAAAAGAGCAACCACTAGCGGGCGGGCGCCACGTGTCTGCAAGCCCTGCACCGAGGAGGGTCAACACCAGCCTCAGCAACTTAGTCTCTCTGCAACCCAGCAAGACCCCGTCCCAAGATGAAAAACCAGGAGGGCTGGAGGGAGCTTGGAGGTATACTGTCCCTGGGTTCAATTCCTATTATCACGCACACACACACACAAAACAAGTGCTTACCAGACACTGAATCCTGACTGACACGAATCGGATTTCTACATGACAGACACACTGTAAAGCTACCCTTGGCGATCCAGGTTATATAAAAGGGAGTTAAGTCCTAACGCCCTCAGGCACGAATTACAGGCAATGAGTTCGTTTCTCTCCCATGCATCTAGAGAGCACTTGCTATGCACCATTCTTGTGAGAACTAAGAAGAGTCATTTAAATAATTTTCCGTAGGGCTGAGTTCTTTCACAAAATGTTTGTTCAAAGACTACAAAATGCCGGGCGTGGTGGGGCACGCTTGTAATCCCCGTGCTTGGGAGGCGGAGACAGGAGGATCGCGCAGGTTCGGAGCCAGCTTAAGAGATCCTGTTTCCAAATAAAAATATAAAAATAGGTGTCTGGGAGTGTAGCCTGGAGGTACAAAGGTTTCCAGGAACCCCAGTACCACCAAAAAAAGACTACAAAATGAGCTGAAAAGAGTTGACACAAGACAGCAAGATCTCAAATACTCCTCCATACCGTTCTCAAAGAATTCGCCTGAACTGCGAATAAGGAGCCGATGGAGGGGTGGTGGCCGCGCACCAGGCCGGGGAGCCCTCAGCAGCAGGACAGACAGTAAGGACAGACAGTCACAGCCAAGACGGCTCCTTCAGGCCGGGCGTGGCCGAGGAGGAAGGGACAAAGCAGAGAGGAAGCCAGAAGCCTCCGCCTGCAGCCAGGCAAGCCCTTCTGCCCTCTACTCACATCGCCCGCCTTCGGGGCGAAGGCAGCACTCACAGGCCTGCTGCGGCCTCAAGTGCGTCTCCGGCCAGAGCGCTGCTGTCCTGAGTCTTCACGGTGGCGACGGCGCGGGAGCGCGCCAGCCGCGCTGCCCAGTGTGGCTGCTGCACGCACAGGCAGGGCTCGTCTGTGCCCACGTGGCTGGAACCTGCATGTCTTGGGAGGCAGCCGCTGGCAGCTGTGGCAAGGAAAAACAAGCACCCTTCACAGCCCGAGCCACCACGCCAGCTAGCGTTCAACAGGACTGCGATGAACTATCTTCCTCTCAAAGACTGCGGGGTAAGAAAATGTGCGGGGCCGTACCTGGGGAAGCCAGGGCAGTGGCAAGCCACAGCGTGCAGAAAGTGCGGGAATCAGGTGTGTGGCCAAAACCAACCACCGCGGGGCGGAGTCCTTCCCGTGGTCCTCAACAGTGACCTCTCTACGCCAGGCGTGGTGGCGCACGCTTGTCATCCCCGCTTGTGGGAGGCTGAGACAGGAGGATGGCACAGGTTCAAAGCCAGCCTCAGCTACTTTAGTGAGGCTCTCAGCAACTTAGTGAGACCCTGTTTACAAATAAAACAGAAAATAGGTCTGGGAGTATAGCCCGGAGGTAGAAAGCCCCTGGGTTCCACCCCCAGTACCACCAAAAAAAAAAAAAAACAGTGACCTCTCTTCTAATCCCGCTTTCTCTAATAAAACCTTCCAACAAACCGTCATAGGCCATGTGCTTAAAATACACACTGAGCGCACGCTTGTAATCCCCGCACTTGGGAGGTGGAGACAGGAGGACCGCGCAGGTTTGAAGCCAGCCGCGCTGGCTTAAGACACCCTGTTTCCAAATATAAAAAAGTATAAAACAGGTCTGGGAGTGTAGCCCGGAGGTAGAAGGGCTTCCAGGAACCCCAGTACCACCAAAAAAAAAAAAAAAAATACACACTGATCCTTCAGAATGCTTCTGCTGCGTGAGCACACCCTTGAATGGGAGCTTGAGCAAGTGTGTGTTCTAAGCATCTGCCCTATTATGGTTTCCCTTCCACATGTTATGTCCTGGAACACAAACGTCATTGTCTCATGCCTTGTCCATTCTTCAGAATCCAACCACAAGCCTCACATGGTCACAATAACCAGCCCTGTTTACTGCTGACAACTTACTTCCTATTTTTCAAGATAAAGTCATAGAAAGACGTGATTTTAAACCGGAGCCCTTCTGAAAGCGTCACGATCCGCCTTAAGATCAGCTAAGTGCGTATTCAAAATCACCATGACAGAGACCCCTAAAGCAACACCACAACCACCGGCCTAGCGGTCCCCAGGAACAGAGAGGGAGTCCTCATCAGAAGCCCTGAGAGTTACTAAAAACAGCGCTCGGCTCCCAGCATCCTCGCTTATAGCAGCCCCGGCTGGTGTGGACTCGCACCTAATAGAACCTGGAGCATAATTTCTTGCTATCTTGATCTCATATATAATTTCATATCATCTTTGGGAATTGGAGCTTTTCTGTGTGTGTGTGTGTGTGTGTGTGTGTGTGTGTGTGTGTGTGTGGTGCCAGAGATTGAACCCAAGGGCATTTTACCTCCAAGATATACCCCCAGCCCTTTTTATTTTTTACCTCTGAAACAAGGTCTCTAGGCCGCTGAGGCTGTCCTCAAACCTATTTCAGCCTCCCACTCTTTACTTTTTTTTTTTTTTTTAATTTTTTTGTGGTACTGGGGGTGGAACCCAGGGGCTTTCTACCTCCGGACTACACTCCCAGACCTATTTTATATTTTATTTGGAAACAGGGTCTCACTAAGTTGCTGAGAGCCTCACTCAGTAGCTGAGGCTGGCTTCGAACCTGTGCCATCCTCCTGTCTCAGCCTCCCAAGCGCGGGGTTGACAAGCGTGCGCCACCACGCCTGGCTCAGCTCTTTACTTTGAAACAAAAGCAGCAACTCATAACTACCTACAGTTGCCAAGATACTGAAGTTGCAGGAATCTCCTTTACAGAGCCAAGAGCCCCACCGAGCCCTACATGAGGGCCACGTGTGGTGGCTCACGCCTGTACAAAGCACTTAAGTTCAAGCCCCCAATGGCCCCCCAAAAAAACATGTTCTTGGGGTCCCCATCATCTCTCTCCTTCAAGACCACACGGTCTAAAGAGAATATAAAAACCTAAACACCAGCCACCTGCTAGGATGCCTTCTGGGGGAAGACTAGGAAATGGCCCACAGCAAAAACGAGATGCTCGTGCTCGTGAAGGGAAGACCTGGCGCGCAGCGAGTACTCAGCTTAAAGTGTCAAGTCCATAATCCTTACTCAAACCCTTACAGTTATCGCCGGGCGTGGTGGCGCACGCTTGTAATCCCCACGCTTGGGAGGCTGAGACAGGAGGATCGCACGGGTTTGAAGCCAGCCTCAGCTACTTAGGCTTTCAGCAACTTAGTGAGACCCTGTTTCCAAATAAAATATAAAAAAGGTCTGGGAGAATAGCCCGGGGGTAGAAAGCCTCTGGGTTCCACCCCCAGTACCACCAAAAAAAAAAAACAAACACTTACAGTTATACCAAAATTATAAGGTGGGTCTCCAGAGGGCAATCGCCCCATAACACAGACCGGGCGCAGGCTTCCCTACGAGGTGGACATGGCTTTTTTCTATGGCTCCCGATGATCCAGGAGCCAGCGGCATCTGAGGAGAAAAGAGGGGCCGTGGCAGCCACACCACAGGCCGGCCTGGCCACTCTGCAGACCCTCCGAAAGCCCCACACAGCTTGCGTCCAGCGGGACCTCAGGACCTCCTGCGCTGCCGGGCCCAGGGGAAGCTGGACTAGAAGGCCAGACCATGGAGCAGGGTGTTTTCTTGGCTGAATTCTGAGCAGCAAGTTGGCTGCTTCAGAAATGATTTTTAGTCAAGAACCGGGAGATGAGAAGCACTCTGAGATGATCTACAGTAACCAAGGCAGAAAAGCCCTTGCAATACAGCCCTGCATCACAGCAAGGGAAGGGAGGGCGGGAGCCGGAGAGGTTAAAAAGCAAAGTCATACTAAAACTAATGTTTATTTATTAAGTGTAGGCCACTTAGTGACGGTGACCAAGTCATAAGAGCCAGTAGCTCAGGAACCGCATACAGGTCTGTGTTCTGTGGTGTGAGAGAAACTCCACACCCCAGCGTCTGCACAAGCAAAGCCGGGCGCAAAGAGCCTTCTGTAGATGTGGAAGCCAAAGGACCGCGCAGGTGCGAAGCCGGCCGCGCGGCTTAGGAGACCCCGTTTCCAAATAAAAATATAAAAGAGGTCTGGGAGTGTAGCCCGGAGGTAGAAGGGTTCCATCCCCAGTACCACCAAAAACAAAACAAAACAAAAAACAAATAAGGTTAACTACACTTATAATAATGTATGGTTCTCCGGTAGTCAACCGAGAATTTCTCATAGAAATAAAAAAATAAAATTTTGATTTAATGAAAAGACTCTCCTTTTAAATTTTTTAATTTAATGAGAAGTCTTGCCAAAAAAAAAAAAAAAAAAAAAGGAAAGGAGAGAAAAGAAAAGAAAAAGAAAAAGAAAAGAAAAGAAAAAAAGACACGGGAACTGAATGTTTTCCCAAGGGGACAAAACATAAAAAATATAATGGGAATATACTTTTGACAAAAATTCCACTCTATTGGGACCACTTTCAGAAGAGCCCCTTATGAGGAAATGCACCGCTACTACTCATGGCTCATGGCTCGGTGCAGGGCGGCAAGAGGGTCCCTCCCCTGCTGTCAGGAGCCAAGTGACGCCGCTGCCCCGGGCCCTGAGCACTGTCTCCAGAGTCTAGGACTCACCAAGCCCCTCTCCTGCCACAGGCTACCTAGAAGACAACGGCCTCTCCGCTCTCCTCGTTGTGTGCCTCGTTATTTACAATTCTAAGATTTGTTGATAGAGTGCAGGTTTACACAGCAAATGGAAAACAGTTCTATGCCATTCCCACCTTGGAGCAAGCCAGTGAGGAGATGAGGTAAGGAAAAGGGATCTGGACGCCCCTGGAGTGCAGGACGCGCCACGCCACGCTGGTCAGGTCCTTCGTTCCTGCTGCCTGCTGACGCCGCTGAAATCCTGTGCCAAAATGTGTCACTGCCCCGAGCTGGAATCTACGCTGTATGGAACGTTTCCTTGAGGTCTTACTCCACTTATATTCAAAAAGCAAAAGGTCTTAGTTCTCCTGACTTCACACAAAAAAGAGAACACTATTTTACAAGTGTCTACCCATTTAAAAGTGTAACTGAGGCAGGTGTGATGGCGCGCACCTGCAACCCCAGTACTTGGGAGGCTGAGACAAGAGGATCGCAGGTTCAAGGCCAGCCTCAGCAACTTAGCAAGGCCCTCTGCAACTCGGTGAGCCCGTTTCAAATATATATACATATGTATATGTATGTGTGTGTGTGTATATATATATACACATATTATATATATATAATAAAATACACATATTATATATATATAATATATATTATATATAATATATATAATATATATATTATATATATTATATATATAATACATAATATATATAATATATATAATAATATATATTATATATATATATTATATATATAATAAAATACACATATTATATATATATATATAATAAAATAGGGCTGGGGGTATACCTCAGAGGTAGAATGTACTTGGGTTCAATTCCCAGTAACCCCACACACACAAATTGTATACACACACACACACACACACACACACACACACACCTGTTTTTAAAACTACCCTCCAAAAATGAGAAACGTTTATAAAAAGTAGATGATTACAGCCGGGCATAGTGGCACATGGTTGTAATCCCAGCTTTTCTGAGGCTGAGACAGGAGGATCGCAGTTCGAGAACAGCCTCAGCTACTCAGTGACGCTCTTTGCAACTCAGTTAGACCCAGTTTCAATATAAAGAATAAAAAACAGGGCTGGGGATGTAGCTCGGAGGTCGAATGCCCCTGGGTTCCATCCCGACCCACAAATAAAATAAAAATAAAAATGTAGATGATTACAAACCAAATCCTAGACTCCCTGTGTGTGCCCACGCTCAGGGCATCGCTACAGTAACCCTTTTCACGCGCACAGGCACACCCGGGACAGAGGCCACCGTTCCGCTTAGTGATTCTGTGAAACATCGATGTGGTTTGCAGGCCAGGTGGAACACAACCTCAATTACAATCACGAGTAACAGTCTCAGCAAATACGCAACTTTTAGTGGCCTGTCAGTCCATTAGGGAAAAAAACCCGAGGGGCTTGCAAGAGCGTGTGTGAGAGAAGGCAGGTGCCATCGCTCACCTTGTGCGAAGGGAGCACCAGGAAGGCGCCTCCCCCACTCGCCTCTATGATTATGGCCACGAATCTGGGGTTGACGGCACAGAAGGAACTGTCCCAGGTCACGCGGGACACCCGGATGTCGTCGTAGCACTGGTCGTTTTTCACGGCTTGTCCAAATACATGCCGGAACTTGCTCTGACGCACCACCCGCCGCATCGTGCCTGCAGAGGAAAGCGAGAATTGTTAGTCATGCGCCAAACCAAACTTCTACAGATGAAAAGCTTAGGAGAGTTTGTCTGTTCTCCTAAAAACAGCCAGACTGCAAATCCAAACGCCGTTCAGCAACACACACCCATAGAACACTGCAAAGTGCGGCGGGGAAAGGACAAAGAAGAAACCCGAATCCAGAATCCAGAGCAGCTCGTGGGTTTTCACGTGGGAAGAAAGCATGGCACGAAGGAAAGCCAGCCTCCAGGGCTGGCTGGGAGTTGACAGGCGTCACTCCACCCCCAACCCTTCAGAGCGGGGAAAACCCCAAGTGAAGCTATCTGGGAGACGGGAACCTGAAGGAGGTCCAAACCCAAGCGCTGATTGTGTGGCTTCTCCTCGGCCTGCCGCGTGGCTTTTCAGCTATTATAGACACTTTCCCCAGGCATCAGCAATCCACTGCAGGGGCCTGTGCCTGCGCCCCAGCGCTCCCACAAGACCCTCGTGGGGAGTGGGGGCCGCAGAGACAGAAGCCCACCGCTCTGTCTTCAAGAGCCTGCCACCCGCCTTCAAGCCAGGTGTCATAACCATAGCAGTTCAGGACCGAGCTGCTCAGGAAACCAGCCTAAGGTGGCCGAAGGGCTCAGGAGCCCGGTCTAGCCAAGAGAGGCGGTTAAAGAAGAGTTACAGGACCAAAGCCATGCTGAGGATGAGCCGAGTCTGGCAGGAGCTGCCTGGAGGGATTAGGAAGACGCTCAGCCAAGCACCGGGCCAGGGAGCTGACAGCGAACCGGGCGTGGAGTGCGTGACAGCGGGGACCGCTCTGAAGGAGAAACGCAAGCCAGGCGTGGTGGGCACGCTTGTGATCCCAGCACTCGGGAGGCTGAGACAGGAGGATCGTGGTTCAAGGACAGCCTCAGCTACCTAGTGAGGCTGGGGGTATAGCTCAGAGGTACAGTGTCCCTGGGTTCCATCCCCAGTACTGTAATTAATAATAATATTAGGAGAATGTGACCAGGATGTGTTTCCAGGTCACCGTGATCACTCATCTTAGCCACTTCCCAAGTCGGCCAGGGAAGGCGCAGTGACACAGAGCGAATTTCCTTGGTCCAAATTCCACTAGATTGCCCAGCAGGCATGTGCGTGAAGAGCTTCGCGCCTTAGGACCCCAGGCCCCACTTGGCTAAGGCGGCCCACACTGCACTCAACGTAACTGTCCTACCTGCTACTGTAGGACATTTTGTGCACATCGGTTAGGCTGAGTGGAACGTGGTCAGACCTCAACACCTCTGCTGAGAGCCAGATGCCACGAACAGAGGGGAGCTAGCACCTGTGCACACGTGCCAAGGCGCACACGGCGGCTCTGCTAACTCCTCCTCTAATCCCTTTCCTCGTGGCCCTGCGCCCACTGCTAAATGCAGAGAGAGTTCTTGCCAGAGCTTCCCTCTGCCCTCCAAGACACGTGCACAAGTGGCCTCTCTCCAGCACCGGGGCATGTGGCGGGCGAAGGCAACAGCCCCTTGGCAGGAGCTGAGCCCGTGTTTCTCAGCCCAGCTGTCACCAGACCTTTCCAGCTGACTCCAGGACCGCGCGTTTCGAGGACTTGGAAGAGGAGATGGCAGATGATATGCTTCCATTTGGCCCGAGTCCTCCATTTGTGAAACAGTACGACTTCTTCCCAAGCATTACTTAGATAAGAGCCTCCAGGCGCCGTGAAAACATAAGGAAGCACATCCGTACAGAAGCAACGTACCTCCCTGCACAACCAGCTGTGAGGGCGGGGCTCCCCATCGCGCCTACAGCGGCGCTTCAAAACTAAGTTAACGAGCCTGGTGTGGCAGCGCACGCTTGTCATCCCAGCATTCGGGAGGCTGAGACCCGAGGATCGCGATTCGCGGACAGCTTTAACTACTTAGTGAGACCCTCTGCAACTCAGACCGGTTTCAAGATAAAGAATAAAGCTGGGCATGGTGGTGCACCTTGTAATCCCCGCACTTGGGAGGCGGAGACAGGAGGATCACACAGGTTGGAAGCCAGTGCGCTGGCTTAGGAGACACTGTTTCCAAATAAAAAAGTATAAAAATAGGTCTGGGAGTGTAGCCCGGAAGTAGAAGGGCTTCCAGGAACCCCAGTACCACCAAAAAAAAAAAAAAAAAGATAAAGAATAAACATAGGGCTGGGCTGTCACTTGAAGGTGGAATGCCCTTGGGTCCCACCCCCAGGACCACCAAAAAACCAAAACAAAACAAAAAACTAAGTTAACACGAAAGAAAAGAGGAATGCATCGTGTCGGTCACAAGCCTTCATAGATAAAAAGCATTCTTATAAATTCATACAAGTAAGCTGGGTGTGGTGGCGCACGCTTGTAATCCCCGCGCTTGGGAGGCTGAGACAGGAGGATCGCACAGATTCGAAGCCAGCCTCAGCTACTTAGTGAGGCTCTCAGCAACTTAGTGAGACCCTGTTTCCAAATAAAATATAAAAATAGGTCTGGGAGTATAGCCTGGAGGTAGAAAGCCTCTGGGTTCCACCCCCTGTACCACCAAAAAAAAAAAAAAAAAAAATTCACACAAGTACAACCCAGCAGAAAATTAAACAAAAGCCAGCACACCTGTAGTTCAGTACTTGGGAGGCTGAAATGGCGGAGGGCCACGAGATCAAGGGCAGCCCGCAACTCAGCGATAACCGCAGCAACCTAACAAGGCCTCGTTTCAAAAATAAGGAGCTGCCGGCGTGGTGGGCACGCTTGTAATCCCTGCGCTTGGGAGGCGGAGACAGGAGGAGCGCACAGGTTCAAAGCCAGCTGCGAGCGCTGGCCCAAGAGACCCTGTTTCCAAATAAAAAATATTAAAAAAAAAAAATAGGTCTGGGGTTGTAGCCCGGAGGTAGAAGGGCTCCATCCCCAGTGCCACAAGAAAGAAAGAAAGAAGAAAGAAAGAAAGAAAGAAAGAAAGAAAGAAAGAAAGAAAGAAAGAAAAGGAGCTGAAGGGAGAATGCCTTTGGGTTCAATCCAAACAAAGAAAGGGAGGAGCAGATGACGGATAAAGAAAATAACTTAGGTAAAAAGACAGGAAGATGCAACGTGCAGAAGGAATATGAACGGAGCTTACCACCGCTCTTTCCTGAACAGCGGCAGAGGGGGTAAGAGCAGGCCTGCCCCACGGCACAGGGAACCCCAAAGAGCCTGCAAGAGCGCGGCATGCCCAGCGCTCGTGCCCGCCGCTCGGCCCCGTGCCCCAGCCCATGGGGAACTGAAGGAGGGTGCCCCGGCCCACCGTGGACCTTCCGGGGCTCAGGAGGAACTGTCTAACACGGTGCCCGAGAGGGCTGACTGAAGCCTGAGCCTGAGGAGGCTCGATGCCCGGATCCAGCCCCACGCTGCACAACCAGGGAATGGCCCGCCCCACCTGGCAGGAGCCAAGAGCCCAGACTGCCACACCGAGGATCCGGTTCTGTGGCTGGGCCTCCAGCCCCTCGACCCCCTGGCGGCCTCATACCTACACACCACCCACCTCGGCCTGCAGATCAGATCTCACCACATTCAGGGCGCCCCCCCCCAAACCCCTCCAGGTGCACAGGGATCGGCTCAGACTTTAAAACCGTTCCCCCTCCCCTCTGGAACCGAGGATTGCACCCAGGGACATTCCACAGTGAACTAGGATAGTTCTTATTTTGAGACAGGGTCTCACTAAGTGGCTAAGGGGCTCACTAAAGTGCCGAGGCTGGCCTTGAACATACAATCCTCCTTCTCGGCCTCCCAAGTACCGGCATTCAGGTGTGTCACCACACCAAGCTTCATTTTAAATGTGAGTGGACATTAGAAAAAGTCTACTAACAGCCGGGCGTGGTGGCACACGCTTGTAATCCCAGCATTCGGGAGGCTGGGACCAGAGGATCGCGGACAGCCTCAGCTATTTAGTGAGGCCCTTTACAACTCAGTGAGACCCTGTTTCAAAATAAGGAATAAAAAATAGGGCTGGGAGTGTAGCTCGTAGGTCGAATGCCCCTGGATTCCACCCCCAGACCTGCAAAAAAAAAAGAAAAGAAAAGAAAAGAAAAGAAAAAAAGGCTACTACCTTGAAAAGTAGACAATTTTTCTTCTTCACTCAAATAAGCTAGATACCATCTAGCTTCACAACAAAATAAAGATTAAAATAAGTAAGTACAATGCTGTGCTTGTCTCCTTTGAAAGACAGCACACAAATCTTCTGGCTGGATTAACTGAACCATCTTAAAGTCGTTTCCACGTTAAGCGTGCAGCAGCTCCCGCTCATCCTACTGCCCTGGGTGGAACGCAGGGCGGGTCTTCTGCAATGGCAAGGTGGGTGGGGAGCCCCTGGGGCCGCAGCGCTGGAGGGCAGCGAGCCCGCTCCCTCACACCCAGCAAAACCTGATCCGGCCCTGCTGCCCACACCACGCGGCGGCCTCGGGGAAGGGCAGGTCAGAAGAGAAGCCGGCGGCGACAGGGGCCGGGCCAAGAGGTCAGTACTGAGCGAGTCCCTGACCTCCAAAGTCAGCTTAGTGTGAAAGCAGGCACAATGCGTAAAAGTTGAAGGGACTGATGAGTGCTGGCGACGTGGCGGGGCCGCAGGATGACGATGCGCAGCCTCCAGCACACGCACAGCCCGTCAGTGCCCGCCGCTGCCGTCCCAGCTATCCACACAAAATAACCTGATCAAAGCCCAAGCCCTGCCACTGGTCAGCAAGTCACTCAGCCGCCTTTATAAATGAAGGGGATTTATAAACGCCTGTCATCCCAGGACTTGGCAGGCTGAGACAGGAGGACCACAGGGTTGAGGCCAGAATGGTAACTTAGCAAGACTCTGTTTCAAAATAAAAAATAAAAAGGGAGTGCAGCTTAGAAGTAGAATGTCTCTGGGTTCAATGCCAAGCACCAAAAATAAACAAAGATACAAAGAAAGAGGGAAGAAATGAACGATACCTAAAATAAGAATATAAACCCACGTGACAAAAAAAGTCTAGATCCAAATGGCTTCATCACTAAAGTCTATCAAATACTTAAATAATTAATATAATTTCTTCAAAATAGTAGGAGAGGACATTTCCAAGCTACTTGTGCAAGGTCAGCATTAATCACCGTGAACTCACTCAACAGACACTACAAGCAAACTACAGACTGATATCTCCTCTGAATACAAATGCAAAAATCCTCAGTAAAATACTGTTAAACCACTCCAGCACTACACGAAAGAAAGAAATCAGAGCTGGACACAGAGCGCGCACCCTACCCTGCCACGCGAGGCTGAGGGCAGACTGCAAGTTCAAGGTCAGCCCCAGTGATTCAGCGATTCAGCAAGACCTTAGCCTCAGGTCTCCAAATAAGCCCAGCGTGGGAGCCCACGTCTGTCGTCCCAGTACTTGAGAGACTGGGATAGGAGGGTCACAGGCTCATGGCCAGCCTCAGCAAGGCCCTCTGCAGTTAATGAAACCATGTTTAAAATAAAAAACTGGGCTGAGGGTGTATCTCAAGAGGTAAAATGCCCCTGGTAGAATCCCCAGTCCCCCTCCCTCCCTCTTTCTCTCTCTCTCTCTCTCTCTCTCTCTCTCTCTCTCTCTCTCTCACACACACACACACACACACACACACAACACGACAAAATAATTATTACACGACAATAATTATCTCACGACAAAATAATTATTACAAAAGGGCAAGCTGGCCAGGCGTGGAGGTGCACATCTGCAGTCCCAGTACTTGGGAAGCTAAGACAGGAGGGTTACAGGCATTCACCACCATATTTTTTAACAAATGTGCTGAGACAACTGCCAGCCACATGTAAAAAACTGAAGTTAGGTCCTTACCTCACACCATATAAAATAATTAAAATAGACCAAAGACCTCCACATAAGAGCTAAAACTATAAAATTCTCAAAAGAAAACATAGGACTCGATTCAACGCTGATGACCCCTGAATTTGGCAGAAGACAGAAGTGACAAGGACAAGTAACAAAAGGAACCACCAAAACTCAACACTTTTGTACCGTGAAGGACATCAGTGAGACGAAACAACAGCTCACAGGAGAGAAGACAATGTCTGCAAACTGTGTCTCAGACAAGGCACTTATATCCAGAGTACATAAAGAAACCCTACAATCCAACAATAAAAGTAATACATGATTCAACATAAAAATGGATTAAAGGATTTAAATAGACATTTTTAAAAGAAGATACATGCCGGGTATGATGGCACACACCGGTAATCGCAGTAATTGGGAGGCTGAGACAGGAGATCACAGGTTCAAGGCCAGTCTTAGCAAGTAGTAAGACTTTCCTCAACCCAGCAAGATCCTGTTTCCAAATAAAAATAAAATTGGGTTGGGGGTATAGCTCAGAGTAGAATGCCCCTGAGTTCAATCCCCAATACTAAACACACACACACACACACACACACACACACACACACACACACAGAGGTTCAGCAAGCATATGAAAATAAAATGGACATTATCAGTCATTAGGGTACAAGACTCAAGACTAATGAGGAACCACTTCACACCGTTAGAATGATGAAAATAAAGACCGTGGAGAAGTCAAAACAGTCAAGCACTGCGCGTGTGAAATGCAAAATGTGCAGCTGCTTGGGGAAATCGGGCAATTCCTCCAGCACAGAATTACAACCAGGGACTGTGGCGCACACCTCTAATTCCAGCTGCTCCAGCAATTCCTGGGTTAATACTCAAAAAACTGAAAACAGCCGGGCGTGGTGGCGCACGCTTGTGATCCCAGCATTCGGAAGGCTGAGACAGGAGGATCTCAATTCACGGGCAGCCCCAGCTACTTAGTGAGGCCCTCTGCAACTCAGTGGGACCCGGTTTCAAAATAATCAAAAATAGGGCTGGGGGCGCAGCTCGGAGGTAGAATGCCCCTGGGTTCCATCCCCAGTACCAGAAAAAACAAAACAGAACTGAGAACAGTTAGTTAAACAAATACTTGTACATGAATGTTCACAGCAGCCAAAGGACAGAAAACAGCCCATTGCTGGTTACTCACTGGACAAATGGATAATAAAAAGTGACATTATCCAAACAAAAGAATTATTCAACTTTAATAAAAAGAAGGTAGCTGGAAGTGACGGCACAGGCCCCCACCTCGCAGGACATTGAAACAGGAGGACCCCAAGTTCAGCGACGGCCTCTGCCACTAGCAAGATGGTGTCTCAAGGCCCAAAATGATAAAAGTGCCGGGCGTGTGAGTGGCGCATGCCTGTAATCCCAGGACTGGGGCAGCCGAGACAAGAGGCTCGCCTCAGGACAGCCTCAGCAACAAAGCCAGGCTCTCAGAAACCTACCCAGACTGTTTCCAAACAAAATAGAAAGAGGGCTGGGGTATAACTTGGAAGGAGAATGCCCGAGTTCAATCTCCAGGACCCCAAAGTAAGAATGAAAACAAGAGAGCTGGGACGCGGCTCAGTGGTCGAGAAAGCCCGGGCTCCATTCTCAGAATCACAAGACAGTAAGAAGAGAAAGTACAAATACATGCCGCGACTTGGCTGAACCTGGAAAACACCAGAAGTCACAAAATTCTACACATCACATTCCATTTCTACAAAACCCAGAAGAGGCCAATGAAGCCGCAGAAGGTGACTTAGGAGCCGCTCGGCTCTGGGAAGCAGGAGAGGAACCGAGTAGGAGGCAGCAGCCTAAGATGCAGGGTGCTGGGTCCTAGCTGAGGTGAGCGCTGCAGAGATGGCGGCAGTGACGGCAGCGCACGTTTATCGGCACAGCGAACACCATTCGAGCGCTTGTAAGCGGGTGAACTGCTCAGTACGTGAAGCTCTCAGCCAAACTTCTTACTCTGCCAAGTGCCTTCCTGGCACAGGACCTAAGCACCGTGCACACTGACTAAGAGACGTTAACAATGGTTGCTCCAAGCCCACTAACAGGCCCCCTGCCCAGGGGAAGGCCGCATCACGTCCCCCCTGGCCATTCCCGCACAAGAGAGCCAGTGCTGGTTGCCAACAACCCCACGGAAGTCAACGTTCTCCCACCTCGGCATTTACTCCACTCGAGTTCTTTTTAAGGAAGAAATACAAACTACCCCAAACAAGGATGCCCCTCTCCGTAGAGGGCTGCCTTCCCTGTCAGATGGCAGTAGTGTCTCATCACTAAAAAAAAAAGTGCAGCTATCAATTCCCAAATTAAGATGCCAGAGTATCAAATTTAGGCATTCTTTTATTAGATATCCTGTCCCAAACTCATCAAACCACAAATAAAGTGCCACTAAGTTAAAGAATTTTACATGAGAATCTAATTCTCAATCATAATAAAAAATAAATTTAAAAACTGGAACTAATATAACAGACAAAAAGTCCAAGGAAACGGTACTGGAGAGGTTGAGCCCGAAGGGTGTCTCCTTCGTGTAGGTCACTCCCCCCACGCCCTATTTTACTTTTTCCTTTGAAACAGGATGTCAGCTGCAGAGGGCCTCCCCAATTTGCCAGGGCTAGCCTTGAACTTGGGATTCTCCTGTCTCAACCTCCCAAGCACTGGGATTAGATGCATCGCACTTTTTTGAATGTCTTGTCAGAGAACCCTTCAACCTTGAAACGTGACCTGCTCAGTCAATCTTACCTTTGGTTAGGGGCGGGGCCAAGTTCAAACCCAAGGACGCTTTAACACTGCGCTACATCCCCAGCCTTTTAATTTTTTATTTTGAGACAGGTTCTCACTAAATCCTCCAAGTTGTTCTCAAACTTGCAGTCCTGCCTCAGCCTACTGAGCGGCCAAGAGTCCAGTGAGCACCTGTTAACGTAGAACTTTCCTTTTCATCCCTTTACTGGTGCATTACTGTCTTCATCGCGATGTCGTCCACAGTGATGGCGCCGTGGATGCACACAGCCCTCGGAAGCTTCCCCTCGGCTCCTCCGCCATAGAAGGCGCGGGCGCTGGCCTCACGCAAGTACAGAAAGTCCACAGAAGTGAGTCCTTCATCCTCAAACACCTCCCCTGGTGTTGGTTACAAACGTTTAAAACTGTACAGGCTCGCCGGGCGTGGCGGCGCACGCTTGTCATCCCCGCGCTTGGGAGGCGGAGACAGGAGGATCGCGCAGGTTCGAAGCCAGCCGCGCGCTGGCTTAGGAGACCCTGTTTCCAGAAATAAAATAGGTCCGCGAGTGTAGCCCAGAGGTAGAAGGGCTTCCAGGAACCCCAGTACCACCAAAAAAATAAAAATAAAAAAATAAATAAATAAAACCGTACAGGCTCTTTCTTTGCAACTAGAGAATCATCTCAGTAATAAAGACGGCGTGAGTTGGAGTAAGTCATTCTCAAATATTTTCAAAATAACTTGACTTTAGACAGGAGGCGATGTGGTGTGGTTTTTAATCCCACAAAATGTAAGCCGTTATATAAGATACAACTCATCACTCTGCCCCTACTCAAGGTCAGTTAAAATAAAAACAGGGGCACGTGCAAGACAGCCGAGGCCAGACCTGGTGTGCGGCTCCACATGAGATGGCGTCCAGGGCTTGGTAACAACCTCTCTCTTAGCCCGGCCAAGCGGCCCGTCATCCCAGTGCTCGGAGGCTGAGACAGGAGGCCTGTGGGCTCAAAGGCAGCTTCGTCTACTTAGTGAGACCCTGCTTCAAAATACAGAATAAAAATAAGGCTGGGGGTATAGCTCCGAGGTCAGATGCCCCGGGGGTCCATTCCCAATGCCACTCAACAAATGAATAGTTAAATCCATCCTCTATTTTATTTTTTGGTGGTGGTAGTGGTACTAGAGATTGAACCCAGAAGCATTCTACCTCTGAGCTATACTCCTACCCCTTTTTGTTTACTGTTTGGAAACAGGGCCTGCTAGGTTGCTAAGGCTGTCCTTGAACCTACAACCTTCCTGTCTTAGCTTCCTAGGTACTGGGACTGCAGGCATGTACCACCATGCCTAGCCTAAAATCTCTGTCTTAAAAACATGGACAGTGGAGCGGGGCTGGTGGTGCACGCTTTTAACACTAGTATTTGGGAGGCTGAGACGGGAGGATCCGGATTCGCAGCCAGCCTCAGCTACTTAGTGAGGACCTCTGCTGACTCAGTCAGACCCTATTTCCAAATAAAGAATAGAAAAATAGGGCTGCGGGGGTAGCTCAGAGGTAGAATGCTCCTGGATTCCATCCTCAGTATTGGAAAACAAAAACAAAGACAAGACAAAACAAAACAGCACGGACAGTGGTCTCCCTGCCCAAGTTTCTAGGTTAATACTGAAGACCAAAACAGGGAATTAAGGGCTCCAGCTTGACCGTGCAGCAACTATCATAATAAACCTAATAAGCAGATAATATACTGCAGCTTTTAACTTCATTAAATTCAAAGCTGATAACTGATATTAATACCTGAAAAATATAACTTAAATTTTCTTTACAATTTAGGTAAGCGCCTTAACCAAGAACAACTGTAAAAAGAAAATCTACCTCGGATTTAAAGGGTTATCTATTTATTTAGGGTGGTACCGGGGATGGAACCCTTCTACCTCCGGGGTTCACTCCCAGACCTATTTTATATTTTCATTTGGAAACAGGGTCTCGTAAGCCAGCTTGGCTGGCTTTGAACCTGTGCGATCCTACTGTCTCCACCTCCCAAGCACGGGGATGACAAGCGTGCGCCACCACGCCCGGCTAAGGGCTTATTTTAAACACAGCAAAGTTTGCTAAAATCACAATGAAATTTCCATCTTGCAGTCACTTGATAGTCCTCAACGTCTTAGAGAGTATGAAGCTATGCTTCTTATGGTGTTGCCAGGTTACATGTAGAAGTCTTACCTCACAGGCCACGCTAGAAACGTGCTGGAGGATAAAATAGAAGACAGTCAGTGTTCCTACTGGAATGGCACCAAATATGCTAAAAACACCTGATTAAATGTTACTGTATTTTCTACTCACATCAATCATAAAAAATGAACAAAATTCTGACATTTTCCTGTTTATTGAGAAGTCATATGTCTAAAGATTCCAGCAGATGTCATTTCTCTGGTTCGTCTGAAAGGAAACCCATCCTGCTGGGAACACAGACAGGAAACTCCGAGCACAAGTCCTGCTCTGCACACGTGCTGAGATCACTGCGGAGGACCAACGACTGCCCCGGGAGGCTGAGAATGCTGCCAGCCCGCAGCAGGCAGCCCGCGAGGCGCCCCATTCGAGAAAGAGCATGTTCCCTCGCAGCTGCTGCATTCACAGCAGGAACTTCTGAACACAGCAAGGGTCAGATCGCTATTTAGTAGAAGGCAAGCAGGAAAGCAGATGAGAAGCAAATGTCCTGAAGTAGCTATTTACTTTCTTATTTTTATTTTTTTGGTAATACTGGGGGTGGGACTCAAGGGCTTTCTACCTCCGGGCTACACTCCCAGACCTCTTTTTACATTTTATTTGGAAACAGGGTCTCACTAAGTTGCTGAGAGCCTCACTTAGTAGCTGTGGCTGGCTTCGAACCTGTGCGATCCTCCTGTCTCCGCCTCCCAGGGGTGGGGATTGCAAGCGTGCGCCACCACGCCCGGCTGAAGTAGCAACTTAAATAGCAGTGCCACACTGCCGCCAGGCGTGGTGATGCAGGCCTGCAATCTCAGTTCTAGGGAGGCTGAGACAGGAGGCCTGCCTCAGCACTTAAGCAAGACCCTCAGAAACTTAGTAAGATCCTGTTTCAAAATAAAGAATAAAAAACAGGAGTGGGGTGTAGCTTGGAGGTGGAATGTCCCTGGGTTCCATCCCCAGTACTGAAAAATAAATAAATAAATAAGTAAGTAAATAAGTGAGCTGGAGTGTAACTCAGAGGTAAAACGCCCCCAGGTTCAACCTCCAGTACAAAAAAAAAAAAAAGACAATGCCAACAGTTAAAAATCCCTTTAAAGAAGCTGGAAATGTAACAATACGTAAGCTTACTCAGAATACACAAGAGAACAGACATCCAAACCAAAGATGGGAGGTATTCTGATTAAAGACAAAAGTTCAATATTCACCATTTCTGGATGTGAAATGATTTTTTTCCTATTTTCTTAAACAAACTCCAAAAGTAACACTCAAAAAACTCTCCTAACATATCACACATTTTTACTGTACTCAACTCTTTTAACAGATTCGTACATAAGACATTCCGAGGGGGAAAAACACCGTATTTGTCCACTTTAATAGAAGCTACTAAAACGATGAGAAAGGGCCATGTGCAGCGTTGGCTCTGACACACAGCAAGTCCGCTCTGTGACAGGCCTCCGCGCCCAGCAAAGGCTGAGAGGTGCGCCCTGCTGACAGGACTCTCAAAGAACGTCTTTCTATAAAAACTGCTGAGCACGAGGGAATGCCCTTGACGCTGGCTCCATTTATTACGACAAGAATGGGAAGGAAAGGGGCCCGTGCTCAACAGAGCCTGCCAGGGCTTCAACCCACTGTTCAACTGGGTAGCAGAAAAAATGCTAAGAGAGAGACACACCCTTTGTAATGTAATTCCAATTTGATAGCCCAATATAATTTTTTAAAATCTTTCTAGGAACAAAGAGACAAGAAATACAAATAAGACCTGCCATGGAAGCCGGGTGTGGTGCTGCACACTTGTCATCCCAGCATTCGGGAGGCTGAGACCGGAGGACCGCAGTTCCGCAGACAGCCTCAGCTACTTAGTGAGGCTCTCTGTAACTCAGTGAGACTCTGTTTCAAAATGAAATAAGAAAAAATAGGGACGGTGGTATAGCTTGGAGGTAGAATGCTCCGGGGTTACACTCCCAGTGCCATAAATTAATTAATTAATTAATTAAAGAAAAGCCAGGCATGGTGGGCACGCTTGTAACCCCAACATTTGGGAGGCTGAGACCGGAGGACCGCAGTTCGCAGACAGCATCAGCTACTACTTAGTGAGGCCCTCTGCAACTTAGGGAGACCCTATTTCAAAATAAAGAATAAAAAAAAAAAAAACAGGGCACGAGGTATGGCTTGGTGGTAGAATGCCCCTGGGTTCCATCCCCAGTACCGCAAAAAAAAAAAAAAAAAAAAAAAAAGCAAGGAAAGAGACATACACTTTATAATATAATTCCAATTTGATAGCCCAATATACTTTTTTAAAAAAATCTTTTTAGGAACAAAGAGACAAGAAATGTAAGTAAGACCTGCCATGGAAGCCGGGCATGGTGACGCACGCTTGTAATCCCAGCATTTGGGAGGCAGAGACGGGAGGATTGTGGTTTGGGGACAGCCTCGGCCTCATAATGAGGCCCTCTGCAACTCAGTGAGAGCCTGTTTCAAAATGAAATAAAAAAGACCATGAAGCGTCCAGGCCCGGGGCTCACGGGGCCGGCTATGGAGAAGGTGCCAGAGGTCACGGGGCCTGGGCTCTTCATTTATCAGCCCCCAAACAGTGACCGGCCCAAGAGAAAAGCTCGGAGACACGCTGACTGCACACCGCGCGTCGGGGCAGCTCAGCCTCTCACTGTGAACTTGCAGGCGTCTCCGTAGTAAATCCTGCGTCGCGCACAGTCGGGCTTCTCCCTGCCAGTGAGCGGGCTCAGGCCTCTCCGATGGGCGCCACCTCCACAGCCCACAGCTCACCGGGCTGGCCTGTGCAACTGTCAACCATGCAACTGCAGTTTGCCTACTTTATAACAGGAATAAAAACGGAAAAGTCCCAGTACGGAAAGCGGCAGCACGCATCCAAGGCCACCGCGGCCAGCAGGCGTGCTGGCTGTGACCGCAGCCCTCGCCGAGGCGGGGGGCTGTCCCCGCATGAGAACGCGGAGAACAGACGCCCGGGCAGGACGCCGTCCGGGAGCGCTCCGGGAAGGTGGGATGCCATGAAGGACCTCAGGCTTCTAGAGCTTCCAGGAACAGGACTCCGACACTCCCCACGCTGCCCTCATCTTAGGGACTGAGTACGAGTGGCGGCGGCGAGGAACGCAGTGTTTTCCACTGAGGCCGAGGACGCTGGCGAGCACTCCGCCACCCGAAACTGCGGAGCAGCAGGCGAGCCTGGCCCACACCCTAAGGCCACCTGCCAACGCTCGCCACGGGCGAGCGGCCCAGAGGGTACCACAGGGGCCCAGGATTCACCTAAGATGGGAGGAGAATATGGCAATTTTGCAATGATTAAAACATGGGTTTCTAAGGCCTTAGGAGACATCTCTAGGTCTTCAATGTCAGAAAGAGATGTTTTTATTACAGATAATGTGCTAGGATGACATGTTTATAATCCCAGTTTCCTGCTCATTACCAGCATCTTTATGAACATAACAACCTCGCCCTGTCCCAGGAGCTTTGAAAAAAGACGGCTGCAGAAACCTCCATCTCGAAGATGGCCCAGGAGAACACCGCAGCCGCAGAAAGCCGCGGAGACGACAGGCATCTCCCTAGAGCGCGCCGCAGGGGGCTAACTCAAACTCGGCTCCGCATCGCTCCTCACAGGGCAGAACGCAGCTCCACGACCAAATTAATCCCAAGAGTTCCCAAGCCAACTTCAGGACTTTTTTTTACAGACAAGAGTGACTCAGTGATCTCACTTAAAAATTAACCCACGGCCAGGGGTTGTGGCTCACGCCTGCAACTCCAGCACTTAAGAGGCTGGGCACGCCAGGCGTGGTGGCGCACGCTTGTAATCCCGCTCTTGGGAGACTGAGACAGGAGGATCGCACGGGTTCAAAGCCAGCCTCAGCTACTTAGTGAGGCTCTCAGCAACTTAGTGAGACCCTGTTTCCAAATAAAATATAAAATAGGTCTGGGAGTATAGCCCAGAGGTAGAAAGACTCTGGGTTCCACCCCCAGTACCAAAAAAAAGAGGCTGGGCAGGTTTGAGGCCAGCCTCAGCAACACAGCCAGATTCTGAGCAACCCAGGGAAACTCCTATTTCCAAAAAATAAAAATAAAAAGGGCTGGGTAGGGTGTAGCTCAGAGGCTGAATGCCCTGAGTTCAGTCCCCAGTTGCGCGCGCGCACACACACACACACACACACACACACACCCTATGAGTATGTTTCAAAAACTCATGCTATACTGATGACCTATTTTTCTTTTTGTGGGTCTGGGGATGCAACCCAGGGGCATTCAACCCCCAAGATATACCCCCTGCCCAATTTTTTTTGTTCCTTATTTTGAAACAGGGTCTCACTAAGTTGCGGAGGGCCTCCACTAAGTATCTGAGGCTGTGCGCAAACCTCAATCTTCAGGTCTCAGCCTCCTGAATGCTGGGATTACAAGCATGTGCCACCACGCCCGGCTGACCTATTTTTCTTATCAACAACTTAAACACACAAATGCACCCCACCATGTACGACTCTTCGAACTTGCTAAGTCTGTTCTGCTACTTAGTCAGATGAGATTTCTCTTATAATAAAATTTTAAAGCATAGTGCTGCACACTTGTAATCCCAGTACTTGGAGGCTGAGACAGGAGGATCACAGGTTCACAGCTAGCCTCTGCTACTTAGTGAGGCCCTCCAGAATTTACGAGACCCTGTTCCAAAATAAAGAATAAAAAGCAAGGCTGGGGGTATAGCTTAGAGGGAGAAATATTTTGAGAAACTTCTTATACCAGGAAATGAAATGGCTGGACTCTCAGAGCAATGAAAAATAAAATAAAATGGCACTTTTATGAAGAAATTCATAATGCCAGTCATAGGCAAAAATAACCATGTGAAAAAAAATAATCACCTTAGCCGGGCGTGGTGGCGCACGCTTGTAATCCCTGCGCTTGGGAAACAGAGACAGGAGGATGGCTCAGGTTCAAAGCCAGCCGCGCTGGCTTAAGAGACCCTGTTTCCAAATAAAATATAAAATAGATCTGGGAGTGTAGCCCGGAGGTAGAAGGGTTCCATCCCCAGTACCACCAAAAAAAAAAAAAAAAAAAATCACCTTCAATTGAAGAATTTCAGTGTTTTTAATATCCTATTATACTAGGGAAGGAAATATTAAATAGACATACACTCCTGACAATGTTTCAAAGGAATGGTACAGGAGAGCAGGACACACTCTGAGTGTTATGAGTTTAGTGTGTGCGTGTGTGTGCGCGCACGTGTATCACTGGGCACTGAGCCCGTGAGGATGTCCTGCCGCAGGCCCAAGGGAACGGGGCCGAGCAACAACTTTTTCTTCTACAAGCTGGTCCCTCAGGCTGTGCACAGCAATGGTATGCTAACTCACTGAAAGCCCGGTCCACACACCTCTAATAAACACACAACCCAGAGAAACACACTAACCACTCGCGTCCAGGGGGCTGTTTGTGTAACACACGCGCCTTCCTGCGTGCCGGCGCCGTCAAGCCAACAAAGCGGGCACGACTGTGCAGGCACGACTGTGCGGGCACGACTGTGCACGCACCGTCCTGGCCTCGGCGTGCACGCCCAGCCGACTGCTGGAGACTCGACCAGGCGTCTCCACAAACACTAGCTGGGATGAGGAACAAGGGACTGGGGCTGCTAACCAGGGGACAGACCAGAGAGCTCAGACACAGCACTTAGAAATTAAGCCTGCGAGGCTGAGACGGGAGGACCCCGGCTCAAGATACGCCTCAGCCACGCAGTGAGACCCGGTCTCAAAATAAAAACAAAAGGGGCCTGAGCTGTACCTCAGAGGTAGAACGCTCCAGGGTTCAGTCCCGAGTACCTCTAAACATGTACAAGCATAAAGAAAATACACGAGACTCGGTGGCAGAGCACGCGCCCCACATGTGTGAAGCCCTGGGTTCAATTCCCAATGCCATATACAAGACAGATGGACGGACGGACGAGAAGAGCGGGAAAGCACTCGTCCAAACCAGAACTACCAGGCATGGAGCCCAGACAGCGAGGCTAGAGGGGGCCGGAGGCCGGCGAGGCAGACCGCACACCTCTCGAGCCACGATAAGGGTTTATTACTAACGTGTTGGGAGCCATAGAAAAGCCATTCGAGTGTGAATGCGGGACGAAAGCAGATTTGTATTCAAAAGCCCTCTCCAAATGCAGCTGGCAATGGATACGCAGCCAGGCAGGGGGAGCTGAGACGGGACAATGCAGGACTGAGGCCAGCATGTGGTTACTCAGCGAGACCCTGTTTCAAAACAAAATAAAAAAGGCTGGAGGTGTAGCTCAGAGGTAGGACGCCCCTGGGTTCGATCCCCAGGACCACAGACGGAAGGGAAGGGAAGGGACACGCAAGTGGAGCATCTGAGAAGGTCTGGGAAGTGTTAGAAAGGCGACAAGTGACAGTCCCAAGGACGGAGCCACGGCGGATTTCACCTGCTCCGGCTGCGAGGCGCATCAACAGCGGCGCCTAACTTGGACTCGTGCCACCAGATGGTTAGCGGAGCCTCCCAGATCTCTGGGGCCGACGAGGCCCTCCACCTCTTAGCAGCAGCTCCAAAGACCTTTCTCGTTACAAGACGGGCATCGGAAAAGAGTAAAACTGGAGGCAAAGTGCATTTAATTACCTTTTCAGATTGCTGGGTAGATGTGGGGACTGGAGACAGAGTTTGGTGGTACAGTTGGGTGGTGGCTTCTACACACGAGACTGCAGGTTCAAACCTCACCACACACACACACACACACACACACACACACACACACACACACTATAGGATTTTCTCAAAAAGGATCTGGAACTAAAAAGAAAACATTGAGCATGCTACCTGAAAATAAAAATAGCATTGTTTAAAAATAAAAGTTTCCTGTTTCTGTTTCTGTAATTTTCAGACATCCTTTAAAACAGAAAAGTATGCCTATCACAGTCTTACCACTGTATCTTAGGAAAAGTCATTTTATCTGCCTCTTTTTAGTAAAATTACAAACTTTCCTTATCAATGCACCTTTTTGTCGTAAAAGGAGTGGAGGGGAGATAACAATAATACAGTATTAGTCTCCTAAACAGAGCACCAGAAAGCGTAACAATGCGGGCATGGTGGTGCACACCTCTAATCCCCAGGACTCTAGAGGCTGAGACAGGAGGATTGCAAGTTTGAGACCAGCCTCAGCAATTTAGGGAGGCTATCAGCAGCCCAGCAAGACCCTGTCTCAAAACAATTTGTGTGTGTGTTTAGTTTGTGATCAAACCCAGGGGCACTCTACCTCCAAGCTACATCCCTAGCCATTAATATTTTTTGTTTTGAAACAAGATCTAAGTTGCTGTGAATCTTGCTCTGTTGCTGAGGCGGTCCTCAAATCTGTGTTTCCCCTGTCTCAGCCTCCCAAGTATTGGGATTACAGGTATGCACTGCCACACCCAGCCTAAAACAAAAACAAACGTTTACAGGGCCGAGGGTGCAGTGCAGTGCGGGCGGTAGAACACCCCTGGGTTTGCCAGGGATGGAGGAAGGTGAAAGGTAAGACAGAAAAGAAAGTCACGGTGGAAAGGGCAGCTACCACCTGTGTGGGCTGCACCTCACCGCTGCGGCGCGGCCCACAGACTTGGAGCAGGAAGTTTATTTGCTAACATTTCCGGAGATTTCAGTCCATGTTAGACTGAGCCTTCCAAGCAGGAACCACAGCTGCAGGTATCCAGGACACCAGAACGGGAAGCAAAGGGGGCTGAGCAGTGAGGAGCGGGAAGCTGCAGCCCCCTCCGCAGGCCCCGCTATCCCGGTCGCTTGCACTCGGCACAGAAGGCGCGCGGCCTCTGCTGTGGGTGGCTGGCTCTCTCACCTATCACAATGCCCCCAGGTCCTTCCATTTTCTTTTGCTCTTTACTGCCGAGGGGAGTCCACTGTGCGTATACTCCAGCGTTTTGTCATCCTCCTGTATCTTTTTTCTTTTTTACAGTGCTGGGGATTGAGCCCAGGGCTCTTCTACCTCCAGGTGAACCCAGGAGCACTCTACCTCCGAGCTACACTCCTGGCTCTAATTTTCATTTGGAAACAGGGCCTCACGAGTGGCAGAGGGCCTCGCTCAGTAGCCGAGGCTGGCCGCGCGCCTGCGATCCTCCTGTCTCAGCCCCCAAGAACTTGGGTTACAACCTGCGCCACCCCACCTGGCGACAAGTTTTGCTTTTCTGGTACTGGAGACTGAGCCCAGCAGGGTTTTACCTGTGGTCAACACCCCAGCCCTATGTTATTGTGAAACAGGGTCTGACGAGGTTGGAGTCTCACTCCTTGCTGAGGCTGCCCTGAAACTGCGATCCTCCCGCTGTTTTAATCTCGACCCATTTATCCCCCAAAGTGGAAGAGAAATAGCAACACGAAGGACACCACAAACTAACATTTCCGTCTTCTCAGCCAAACTACATTTATATTTCCTCACACAGCACATCAACGTGGGTGCTGTTACCACAACATTCTACCACCCGAGCCTCCCGCCCACCACCTGTACTCCTCCTCCCCACTTAGACCTGTTCTGAGGAGCCAGAACCATCACACACACCCTCCACAGGGCTCTCCAGACCTGTCCCCTGGACTCCCACAGGGCTCACAGCCCACACTAACCGGCCACACGCAGGCCGGGAGCGGTGGCAAAGGCCTGAACCCCAGTACTGGGAGGCTAAGACAGGAGGACCAGGTGTAAGGCCAACCTTAACAATGTGGGAGGACCCTCAGCAACTGAGCAAGATCCTGTTTCAAAATAAAAAATAAAACGGGGCTGGGGTGCGGAACAGAGATAGAAGGCCCCTGGGTTCAACTCCCAGTACCGCCAAAAATAAAAAATAAAAAAGGCAGCAAGCCGGGCCAGTGATGGACACCTGTGACCCCAGCTACCAGGGAGGCCGAGGCAGGAAGATGAAGAGTTCAAAGCCAACCTGGGAAACTTATAGAGGCCCAGTCTCTAAATAAAACAGAAAGGGCGGGGCGGGGCTCAATGAGAGTGCTTGCCTAGCATGCGTGAAGCCCTGGGTTTAATCCTCAATATAAAAAAAAAGAAGAAGAAGAAGCCACAAGCTTTATGAATGAGAAAATTCTTAATCACACCAGAAAAACAAGGCCGCAGTCCTTACTACACTTAGCATCATAAATGTTCAGATGCAAAGAGTTTTTGGGCCAGGGAGGGTGGCGTACACACATAACCCCAGGGACTCCGGAGGCCAAGGCAGGAAGATGGCAAGTTTAAGGCCTGGGGAATAAAATTTTAAAGCGATGAGGAACCAGGCATGGCGGTGCACACATGCTTGTAATCCCAGGCCTCCGAGGCTGAAGGCTGACACAGGAGGACTGCACGTTCGAGGCTGGCACCAGCAATTTATGCAGGCCCTCAAGCAATTTAGAGAGATGCTGCTGCAAAATGAAAAGTAAAAAAAAAAAAAAAAACAGGGCTGGAGATGCACCTTGGAAGTAGAATGTCTCTGAGTTCAATTCCCAGTGTCACAAACAAAAAAGAAGTTAACTATTTCCCACTGTTTGATCAAAGAAGCGCTCGCGCATGCGCGCTCTCTCCCTCTCTCACACTCTCTCCCTCCCTCCCTCTCCTTCCCCCTCCCTCCCCCTCAATCTCTCTCTCTCTCTCTCTCTCTCTCTCTCTCTCTCTCTCTCTCTCTGCAGTAGTACTGAGGACTGAATGCAGGGGCAGATGTTCTACTTCCAAGCTACATCCAGCCCTTTTTATTTTGCAGAGGGTCTCGCTAAGTCTGTGAGGCTGTAGAGATTGCGGGCATGCCATGCCCAGACCAAAAGAAGTTATTTCTAGGAAGAGATGACAAAGGAAAAGCAAACAGAGCCCTCTGGAAATTAACTACAGGCTGACCAACTTACAATCAGTACCCTCCCCTGCCTATGCCACTTCCCAAAGACCACAGAGACCAAACCACTTTATCTTCCTAACCATGGCTCCCAAATGGAGAAAGGGTGAGCCTGCTAAGTAGCTCAGCAGACCCACTCTTTCTCATTCTTTATTTTCTGCTGTGCTGGGGAATTGAACCCAGGGCACTGCACACGCTAAGCACAGAATTCCTCTTAGAGCTGGCCAGAAGAAGGCTTTGAGAGCAGCCAGGGCTTCTTCCCGATGCCAGGCACCAAGGCGAGCCTCCTTGTACGGGCTCGGCCTGACCCGACGCGTCTGCACTCAACTTTCCCCTTGAGACCTGTTACACTGACCGAGTGCAAAACTCCCAGAGATGATCTGTTCCTCCATAAGAAAACTCCTTTTAAAGACACAGTAATACTGTACCTTTCGAGGGTTAAAAGACGTGAGCAGAACAAGATAAATCAGCCACGTCTCCCTGACACTAATCACTGCGGTGGTCCAGTGCTGGGTGTGCTCACGGATGAAGACGCTGGCGGGAGCATCGCCGCTGTCTCTGCAGGCATGGGGCTCTGGGCACTGCAGACAGGCTCTGAGCGGTGGGAAGGGGGCATGGTCCTTACTTCTCTTCCACATGACTGTCAGCTCCCAAGGTCCCAAATTCCACAAGCACGAATAACCGCTTTAAAAACTGTGCTGAAGCCGGGCGTGGTGGCGCACGCTTGTAATCCCAGCATTGGGGAGGCTGAGACAGGAGGATAGCGGTTCACGGACACCCTCAGCTACTTAGTGAGGCCTCCGCAACTTAGTGAGACCCTGTTTCAAAAAAAAAAGAATAAAAAATAGGGAGCCGGGAGTGGTGGCACATGCTTGTAATCCCAGCATTCGGGAGGATGAGACCGGAGGATCACAGTTCGCGGACAGCTTCAGCTACTTAGTGAGGCCCTCTGCAACTCAGTGAGACCCTGTTCCAAAATAAAGAATAAAAAAATAGGGCAGGGGGTATAGCTCGGAGGTCTAATACCCCTGGGTTCCATCCCCAGACCCACAAAAATTAAAATATTTAAGTAAAAGAATAAAAAATAGGGCAGGGCAGGGGGTGTAGCTCAGAGGTCGAATGCCCCTGGGTTCCATCCCAAGACCCGCTAAATAAATAAATAAAATAAACAATAAAAAATTAAGCAGATTCTTTTAGTCTAGCCTGGGAACTCGTCTGCCATTTATAACGCCAGACCTATACAAAAGAAGGCCATCTGCGTCCCAAATAACCAAGCTAGACTCTGGAACACAGCCCCGTCCTGAGCTGGTGACGGAACAGAAACACTGCTTCCAGGACGGAAACCGTACCGGGCTCTCATCAGGCACCGGCGCGCACACGCGGAGCACCGCACCCTTTACGGGATCGATGCCTCGTTAGTTCTTGCCGATGCAGTCCAGCCCAGGATGGACGACACCTCTGTGCAGCCCCGTGCAGCCCGCAGCCCACGTGAGAACACCTAAAGGACACTTCCTCTACCTCCAAAACGGGCGGCACATCTTCTCAAGCGGCACCTCAAAGCGCTGCGGCCAGCCCTTGTTGGCGCCAGTCTCTCTCTCTCTTGCCAAGAAAACCGAGGATGACAATGTTAAGCTGCGGAGACTACTAACCACAGAATGAACTCTCCCTCCAGCCTGCACGGCGACTCTGCTCATCCGTCCTCTGCTCTGAGATGCCGGTGCGCCGCAGTCACGCCGCCCGCCCGTGAGCCTCCGTGTTAATAAATTAGTCTCGATTCTTTAAGTTCCCAAGCATGAAAAGAATTCAAATACTTAACTCGAAAAGAATGCTTGACCATCGTGAAAAGGAATTTGAGTATCTTTCACGTGAGGTGAGCAAATAATGATGATTAAACATTTTCCGCGAGGAGGGGTGCCGTGGACTTTCTCAAGCACGGCTGCAGTGTCAAGAGCGGAAAACACGCCCCGCAGGCCTCGCTCGGCCAACTCTCCCTTTCCCGTGTGGGGCTGCCGCGGCCTCGCCACGCCGAACAGACACAGCCCGCTTCATCCGGGACGCCGCCTCAGCTGTGCGGGTACCTGGGGCCACAGCCTCATCCCACGAGGAGCCCAGACACCTTGCCAAGCCCGCAGCCGGCCTCGCCTCCCCAGAGACAGCCGAGCGCGCCGTGCAGCACCGAGCAACCTCTGCTAACCCTCCGCGACGGCCTCTGCGCCTGTGGGACTCTGAGGCCAGCGATGGACTTGTACTCTGCCTGTTCAAATCTGCCATCTGGTAAAGGCCTACGTACTGCCGGTCTCCTGGCAAGATGCAATACAGGGCCCCTTTGCAGTGTTCACTGGTTCTTGAACTACTCAGGACAAATCCCTACAACCACTCCTTATTAATGGTCAGGTGCTAAAATCGAGGAAATAAAAACTAATTAATAAAATACTGTCAAAGCCCAGAAACAGAGACGTGCCCAAGAAAAGAGGACTGCTGGCTTGAGCCAAGGACTTCAATACCAGTTTGGGCAACACAAGACTGTGGTGGGGGGAGACTGAACCCAGGGGGTTTCTACCTCCAAGCTACACCCCAGCCCTATTTTTTGTCCTTTATTTTGAAACACGGTCTCACTAAATTGCTGAGGCTGGCTGTGAATCTGCAACCCTCCTGTCTCAGCCTCCCAAGTGCTGGGACTACAAGCATGCACGACCATGCCCGGTTAGACATTTTTCTTTTTTATTTATACTATTACCGGCGCATTCTAGCCTTACAATCTCGCATACAGCAGTTCAGTGAGTGGCACCCATGCACACGGTCAGTGGCCTTCCCCCACCCCTCACCCTCGCCCCACACAAGATACTGTCGCCAGGCGTGGTGGCGCACGCTTGTAATCCCCGCGCTCGGGAGGCTGAGACAGGAGGATTGCACAGGTTCAAAGCCAGCCTCAGCTACTTAGGCTCTTAGCAACTTAGTGAGGCCCTGTTTCCAAATAAAGTATAAAATAGGTCTGGGAATATAACCCAGAGGCAGAACCACCACCAAAAACAAAACAAAACAAAAAACATGTCAATGAAAATGTATCCTTCATTAATTTTCATTAAAACTAGAAAATCAGCACACTTGTAATCTCAGTTCTTGGAAGGCTGAGACAGGAGGATCTCAGGCTCATGGCCAGCCTCAGCTACTGAGTGAGGCCCTGAGCAGCTTAGAGAGACCCTGTTTCAAGATAAAGAATTAAAGCTGGGTATGGTGGCGCACACTTGTAATCCCTGCACTTGGGAGGCTGAGACAGGAGGATCGCACAGGTTCGAAGTCAGCCTCAGCTACTTAGTGAGGCTCTCGGCAACTTAGTGAGACCCTGTTTCCAAATAAAACATAAAATAGGTCTGGGAGTGTAGCCTGGAGGTAGGAAGCCCGAAGGCGACACCCCCAATACCACAAAAAATAAATAAATAAATAATAAAAGAATTAAAGAAGAGAGCTGGGGGTGTAGCTTGGAGGTAGAATGCTCCCAGGTTCCAGCCCCAGTTCCAAAAATAAAATAAAGTAAAATAACTAGGAAATCCAGCCTCGCAAAGGATTACCCCGGAGACCCCCTGCCCTCTTCAGTTCGATACGTACACACCCCACGTATGTGAGGACCACACAGACAGCAGGTGCCAACTGCGGCGATGCACTGATGCAATAAACCCACGAGCCCTCGCTGCGCAGACCTGGCAGAGGACTGGGTGGAGGGTCAAGAGAATCCAACAGCTGCACTGACCAGACGCTCGCGATGGAAAGCCGTGGCCGGTCACGTTAAAAACATTAAACTCCACACTCCGCTATCGCCTGCCCTCCCGGCCAGCAAAGCGCATGCAGGCGTCACGTGGAGTAGGACTGCGGGGCTGGAGGCCAGGCGCCTGTGAGCGCGGAGCCCTCCTGTGCGGCGCGGGCCAGGCACTGGGGAACTCACCTGGACCGCCTGCCCACAAAGGCCTCCAGGTCCCCAGCCCTTCTCTTGGGCACCTCCAACCCCCCCTAAAGAGATACATTCTTCCAAATGAGATGGTGTTGGGATGCTGGTGCTAAACATGACTCCTACTCCTAATTGTGCGTGTGTGGTTCTGGGGCTGGAACGCTGGGGCGTTCTCCCTCCAAGCTACACCCCAGCCCTACTGCATTCTTATTATTTTCAAACAAGGTCTCACTAAGTTGCTGAGGCTGGCCGCGAACCTCCCAAGTACTGGGATTACCGGCGTGCACCACCACGCCCAGAACGATTTTTAAAAACTTAGATAATTACATGACCAAATGGAAACAAAAATGTGTGTTGCGGAATTACTGCCTCTGCCACAGAACGTATAAGCCTCCTACTTCCATTTCTATTCTAGTTTCTCTTGCTTTGACCTTTACATTATTTTAATTTCTCATGCCTGCGGCAAACAGTAGGAACTGTTTTTGGTTATTAACTTAACATCTGAATGAAAGCACTAACTTAAAACTCCAGGCCACCATGGAGGCTCTTCCCCACACAGACATTACCACAATCTGCCAGTCACATGATTTTGGGGGGAGGGGGACTGGGGACTGAACCCAGGAATGCTCTACTACCAAGCTATACCCTCCACACTTTTCATTTATTTTTTCTTTCTTTCTTTCTTTCTTTCTTTCTTTCTTTGGTACTGGGGATTGAACCCCGAGGCATTCTACCACTAGCGACACCCTCAGCCCCTTCTATTCTTATTTTTTGTTTTGTTTTGTTTTGTTGTGAAACAGGGTCTCACGAGGTTGCCCAGAGTCTTGATAATCGGCTGAGGCTGGCTTCAAACCTGTAATCCACCTGTCTCAGTCTCCCAAGTACTGGGATTACAGGCATGCACCACCACACCCTTCTTTATTACTTTAAAATGGAGTCTTGCTAAATTGCTGAGGCTGGCCTCGAACCTGTGATCTTCCTGTCTCAGCCTCTCAAGTACTGGGATTACAGGCATGAGCTACTGTGCTGGCTCTGCCAGTCACATTATAACCAGACGAGTGTCTCAAGACTGCAGGGCAATCTTCCCAACTCTAAAAAGATCAATCCTTTGGCAGAACTGTAAACCTTTTCCCTTCATATACAGATTGACAGGAAGATAGAATACAAGCAAAAGGCCTGAGTAGGGAAGCTGGCTTGAACAGGCATTCCCAATTCAGAAAATCAAAGGACATTGCCTTACTTTTTTTAATTGCGAAGTTTCCCCCCCTAAAATGAGACATTCTTTCTCCTTCTGTGATTCAACTTTCATTCAAAGTCTAAAATGCTCAGGTGGAAACAGGAGTGCACACCTTAACAGCGTAACATCAGAAGTGTAACCAGGTGTGGTGCCGCACACCTGGAATCCCAGGACTTGGGAGGCTGAGACAGGAAGGTCTAGATTCGAGGCCAGCCTCGGCAAGCTAGCAAGACTCTGACAACTCAGCGCGGTCCTGTTTCCAAGTAAAAAGTTAAACAGGCCTGGGGAACACAGAATGCCCCTGGTTCAATCCCCAGCACAACGCAAGAGAGAAAAAGTAAGATGGATTCCAGTTCCTCTGGGGC
Source organism: Muscardinus avellanarius (assembly GCF_963383645.1). Lineage (NCBI taxonomy): Eukaryota > Metazoa > Chordata > Mammalia > Rodentia > Gliridae > Muscardinus > Muscardinus avellanarius. The sequence continues at coordinate 22,355,675 of NC_137807.1, forward strand.
CCAGCGTGGTGGCGCACGCTTGTAATCCCAGTACTTGGGAGGCTGAGATAGAAGGCTCGCAGGTTCACAGCCAGCCTCGGCTACTTAGTGAGACTGTTTCAAAATAAGAATAAAATATAGGGCTGGGAGGTAGAACGCCCTGGGTTCAATTCTCAGTTCCAGAAAAACATAGATAAATAAGGCTCCTCTGATTCCCCACAAAGTGGAGTTCCAGTCCTTAACAGACATTTAAGGGCAAGGACTAGGAATGCAGTCAGTGACTATCCTGCATTACGCACTTTACATTCTTTTCTTCATTTAAGGTTGGCAATGACCCTAGAAAGTGACGGACTGCGTCTGCACACTGCAGAGGAGGGCGGGACTCGAGAGGCCCCTCGGGTGACCGAACAGCCCCCGACAACCGGTGAGAACAGAGGCCAAGAGTGAACCGCAGCCAGCCTGGCTCTGGAAGTCGACACCTCCACAGCCTGCTCCACTGAACACACACTCCCAGAACAGGGCACTTCAACGTGCCAGAGCTGGCTGAGCCTAATGAGAAAAGAAAGATCAGAAATAATTTTAAGAATTAAAAGTGACAAGCCGGGCGTGGGGGCGCACGCTTGTCATCCCAGCATTCGGGAAGCTGAGACAGGAGGATCGCGGTTCGCAGACAGCCTCAGCTACTTAGTGAGGCCCTCTACAACTCAGTGAGACCCTGCTTCAAAATAAAATAAAAAATGGGGCAGGGGGTGTAGCTCGGAGGTCAAATGCCCCTGGGTTCCATCCCCAGACCCACAAAAAAAAAAAAAAAAAAAAAAAAAAGAATTAAAAGTGACATAGGCTAAGCATGGTGGCACCCGCTTGTAATCCCCGCTCTTGGGAGGCTGAGACAGGAGGATGGCACAGGTTCGAAGCCAGCCACAGCTACTGAGTGAGGCTCTCAGCAACTTAGTGAGACCCTGTTTCCAAATAAAGTATAAAATAGGTCTGGGAGTACAGCCTGGAGGTAGAAAAGCCCCTGGGTTCCATCCCTAGTACCACAAATGAATGAATGAATGAATGAATGAATGAATGAATGAATGAAGAAAGAAAAGAAAAGAAGAAAGAAGCCGGGCGTGGTGGCGCACGCTTGGGAGGCTGAGACAGGAGGATCGCACGGGTTCGAAGCCAGCCTCAGCTACTTAGTGAGGCTCTCAGCAATTTAGTGAGACCCTGTTTCCAAATAAAATATAAAATAGGACTGGGAGTATAGCCCGGAGGTAGAAAGCCTCTGGGTTCCACCCCCAGTGCCACCAAAAAAATAAATAAATAAATAAATTTAAAAAAAAAAAGGAAGGGCCAGGCGTGGTGGCGCACGCTTGTAATCCCCGTGCTTGGGAGGCGGAGACAGGAGGATCGCGCTGGTTCGGAGCCAGCCTCGCTGGCTTAAGACACCCTGTTTCCACATAAAAATGTTAAAAAAATAGGTCTGGGAGTGTAGCCCGTGGGAGTGTATCCCGGAGGCAGAAGGGCTTCCAGGAACCCCAGTACCACCAAAAAACAAAAAAAAGGAGAAGGAAGGCAGGCAGGCAGGCAGGCAGGCAGGCATAGAACATAGACTATAAAGACACCAACTCTAGCCAGGAGCTCAGAGACACGAGGAAGCTGGAACAAAGGATGATGTGACTGGCATGGGTGGCCTCACCACTCCCCCTACCAGGGGAGGCTGAGACAGGAGGATGGCAGGTTTGGAGCCAGCTTCAGCAACCTGGTGAGCCCCTGATTCAAAACAAAAAATGAAATAAGGCTGGGAGTGTAGCTCAGAAGCAGAATGCCCCCGGTTCAATCCCCAGCAACAAACACACATACACACACGCACGCGCGCACACACGCATGGGGGCATTCTGTCTTCAAGCTATACCCCCAGGCCTATTTAACACACACACACACACACACACACAATGAGAACGACCCATTAAAGCTCAATTTACACCCATTCTCAGGAGCGCACGGGGGAGTCCCAGCATGAGCAACTCAGTCTCATCAGGGCTTTCGGCAGGGCTAAATGCATCCCCTGGCCATCTGCCCACTGACAAAGGCCGCACACGAGTCTTAATTGTTCATTAGAGCGAAAGATCTCAGACGCGAAAGGTCAGGAGAACGCCTTCGACAGCTTTCTATCTGGGACTCTCTTCATCAGAGCTGTAGACTCAGGTGCCAAAAAGCAGAGAAGTACCAGTTCTTCGGGTTATTCAAGCAATAAGGATGCTAGCTAGCATCAGGGAAACCCGCTGACCGCAGGCCCTGTCCAGCCAGCTTCCATAACGAGGCACTCCTCGGTGGACCGCCAGTCGGCCTGATGGCCAGCCGTGCACACAGCCTCGGCCGGCCTTCCTCCAGGAATCTCTCTTCACTCCGCCTGCCCCGGGAAGGCGGCGTCCACACCACGGCCTTAATCAGGTCGCGCGCCTCTGCAGAGAGGAGATGAATACGGGATGCGTGAGGGAGGGCAGCCGGGCTGTGCGGGGAGGCAGTTTTCTAGGAGGAAAGCCTCGTGCCCACAGGAAGGGTTCGGAAGGTGGGCAGGGGTTGTAAATGAAAAGGGAATCGTGAGATTTGAAGGCTGAGTGTCTCAAGGACTGGGTACGGGAGACGAGGACACAGGAAGGAGAACCGTGAAAGACACAGCAGCTGGCGCCAGAAACTGTCTGGACCCACAAGCACGTCACAAAGTTGGAACTTCAGCCGGGCGTGGGGGCGCGCGCTGGTAATCCCGGCACTTGGGAGGCAGGGACAGGAGGATCGGAGTTCGCGGCCAGCCTCAGCTACTTAGTGAGACCCTCTGCAACTTATGAGACCCTGTTTCAACATAAAAGGATTAAAAATAGGCCTGGCGGTATATCTTGGAGGTTGAATGCCCCTGGGTTCTATCCCTAGTACCTCAAAAGAAAAGAACCCTGAAACTTTATTTTGTGGGCAATGAGGTCAGGGAAGCTGAAGGATCTGAACAAACATACTCCCCTACATGAATCCTCTTAAAATGAATCAAATTCAAGCCGGGCGTGGGGGCGCACGCTTGAAATCCCCGCGCTTGGGAGGCTGAGACGGGAGGATCGCACAGGTTCGAAGCCAGCCTCAGCTACTAACTGAGGCTCTCAGCAACTTAGTGAGACCCTGTTTCCAAATAAAGTATAAAATGGGTCTGGGAGTATAGCCCGGAGGTAGAAAGCCTCTGGGTTCCACCCCAGTATCACCAAAAAACAAAACAAAACAAAACAAAAAGAATCAAATTCAAATCTTTCACATCTGGCTTTTAATTTATATAACCAAAATATTGATGAAGATGGAATTGAAGTTCTAAGTACTCTCTAATTAGTAAGATTCCAGTGCTCATAAATTGGGCATCAGCAATACTTCAAATGTTTGTGCTCCAGTAGACACTGTCAAGAAAGTGAAAAGGCCAGGTGTGGGGGCAGATACTTGTCATCCCAGTACTCGGGCGCCGAGACAGGAGATCCTAGCCTGCCTCAGCTACTCAGTGAGGCCCTCTACAACTCAGTGAGACCCCATGCCAAAATAAAGAATAAAAATAGGAGCCAAGGCACAGTGACGCACTTGTAATCCCAGTACTTGGGAGCTGAGACAGGAGGATATGCATTTGCGGGCAGCCTCGACTACTTAGTGAGGCCATCCGCAGTTTAGTGAGACCCTGCTTCAAAATAAAGAATAAAAAAGAAAATTGGGCTGGGGGTATAGCTCGGAGGTAAAATGTCCCTGGGTTCAATCCCCAGCACCACAAAAAACAAATAAGGAAATAAATAAAATAAAAATAGGGCTGGGGGTATAACTTGGAGGTAGAAAGCCCCTGGGTTCAATCCCCAGTACTGCTAAAATAAATAAATATATACATAAAAGAAAAAGTGAAAAGGCAACTCACAGAATGGAAAAATATGTTTACAAATCATATTTCTGAAAACACACTTGGAGCAAGGCATGATGGTATAGGTGTGTTTATTCCAGCTAGTCAAGAGACTGAGGTAAGAGGATCCCAAGTTCAGGCCAGCCTCAGCAGCTTAGCAAGACCCTGTCTTAAAAAAAAAAAAAAAAAAAAAAAAAAAAAGGACTGAGGATGTAGCACCCATGGGTTTGAACTCAGTATTAAAAACAAAACAAAAAAAAGGACACTTGTTATCCAGCACAAACAACTCTTAATAACAAAATCGCTGGGCATGGTGGTACACACCTGTAATCCCAATACTTGGGAGGCCGAGACAGGCAGATCTCAGGTTAAAGACCAGCCTCAACAACTTAGGTAGACTCTCAGGAGCCTGGCAAGGTCGTTTCAAAACAAAATATAGAAAGGGCTGGGTGTGTGGCATGGAGGTAGAATGCTCCTGGGTTCGATCCCCAGTATCACAGAAACAAAGAAACAAACCACAGTCCGTTAAAAAATAGGCAAAACGTCTAAAGAGACTTTTCTTCAAAGACATAAAACTGTCCACTAATCACATAAACAATGCTTGATACCACCAGCCTCCCATAAAACACAACTCAAAGCTGAAATGTGATATTACTTTACACTCACTAGGGTGGCTAGAATCAAAAAGTGAGAGAACAGCAAATGTTGATAAAAATGTGGAGAAATTAGAACCTTTATCCACTGTGGGTGAAAACGTAAAATAGCACAACTGTTTAGGAAAACAATCTGGCAGTTCCTCCAATGGTCGAAAACAGAGTTACCATATGAGCCAGCAATTCTACTTCTAGGCAAATACTCAAGAGAAATAAAAACAAATGTTCACAAAAAACTTGTACATGAACATTCATTGAAGCATTACTGGTAACAGCCAAAGAGGAAAGCCGGGCGTGGTGGCGCACGCTTGTGATCCCAGTACTTGGGAGGCTGGCACAGGAGGTCACAGGTTCAAAGCCATTCTCAGGCCGGGCGCGGCGGCGCACGCTCGTCATCCCCGCGCTTGGGAGGCGGAGACAGGAGGATCGCGCGGGTTCGAAGCCAGCCTCACTGCCTTAAGAGACCCTGTTTCCAAATAAAAATGTAAAAATAGGTCTGGGAGTGTAGCCCGGAGGTAGAAGGGCTTCCAGGAACCCCAGTACCAAAAAAAAAAAAAAAAAAAAGCCATTCTCAACAACTTAGCAAGACCCTGTTTCAGTAAAGCTGGGAGCCGGGCATGGTGACACACACCTGTAATCACAGTGCTTGGGAGGCTTAGACAGGAAGATCACAGATTCCAGACCAGTCTCACCTACTTAATGAGGTCCTCCAAACTTAGTGAGACCCTGTTTCAAAATAAAATAAAAAAATAGGGCTGGAGGTGTAGCTCAACATACATAAGCCTTAAAAAGAAAAACATATTAAATTAAAAGCACAAAAGACCAAATGTTGAATGATACTGTTTTCATGGCACATCCAAAGTGGGCAAGTCTGAGGAGGTAGACCAGCAGTTGCTAGGACTAGCCGGGGAGGAAGGACGGAGGCAGGAGTCTGCTAACAGGTGCGGGCTTTCTTTCTTATATGATGAAAATCTTCTGAAGTTGATCATGGTGAGTAATGGCTGTACACTAAGAACCACTGAATTGTACACTCAAGTAAGTGAACTGTATACCCTATGAGTGTGTGTGTTGGGGGGTTACTGGGGAGCGTAGGGGCATTCTACCTGTGATCCTGTCCCAGCCTCCCACGTCCTGGCATTACAAGCGTGTGCACCATGGCTGGCTTACCCTATGAATTATAATGCATTAAAGCTGTTATAAAACAAAGAATTTTTCATTATGCATTGTCAAAATGCTACAAAACTTCTAAGAAAGGAGTAGAGAGTCTGGTGCACTCACTTTAAAGGATCTGAACTAGGGCAATGAAAACCCAGAGAGATTCTATTACTTAACATTCTAGGTACTAGGTCATGCTGAAATATTCATGAAGAATTCCACGTTTTAATACAGAAAAAGCATCTTGAGTTTAAAGGCATACTCACAAGTGCCAGACAAGTTTTCATAACTCAGGGATAGGTGAACAAGGGAAGCCACACGTTGAAAAGTGAGCTTAAGAGGTCGGATCACACGGATTTTCCACCCTGAACACGAAAGCAATACTTACATTCACTGCAGTGCCTACCCCTGAAAACGGAGCCCCAGGTGAAACAGTCCAGGGTCACATTAACACCGGTCTGTGGCAAATCAAAATACTACGAGATGAATATTCCACCATCATAAAGAATGAAAACTACCACGTTGCCACTTATGTAACGAAGAACCGGTAATTGGTCATTTTGAACATTCCATCTCGTAGACGGTAGAGTGACTCTCCTCATGGCTGGGGTGGATCCCAGGAGTGACACGTGTGTTCAAGACACAAATTAGATTTGGGGGGGGGGCAAGTATTGAAAAAATGCCATTAATTGGCCCTGAATCGAATTCTGAATTATATATAAACAGACATAAAAGCTGATTAGCACAACAGGCGGGCAGAGAATCGTGAACATTTCAATACTGTGTGCAGTGATATTGCACGCGTCTGTGTCCAATAAAATTCATCAGGCTTTAGTGTCCCGTGCACAAGTAATCAAACTACGAGCAAGTCACGGTGTAGTTTTAAGGTGTCTTGATCTTCACACCGATTCTCTGGTCAGTCCTCAGGACACGATCATCACCTAGCAAAGACACCCAACTTTCAGGCCCAACACAATCCTCAGGTTATCTGCGTGATCTCTTAGACCCAATATTTCATGTTAGGCTTTCTAGCCAAACATTGACTAGGGAATATACCTCCTAGCCAAATAAAAAGCCTGGTCATATTACTATCCCGAAATGCATACAATCAAGCCTAAAATCAAGTTTACCTATTTCTTCAGCTTTACAGGAAATGTAGACAGGAATGTAACGAGTCAGGCATGGTGGCCCATACCCGTAATTCCAGTAGTACTTGAGAGACTCAGGACAGGAGGATGGCAGGTTCAAGGCCAGCCTCAGCAATTTAGCCACTGCTTCAAAAGAAACAGGGCTGGGGCTACAGCTCTGCGGGAGGTAGTCTCCCGGGGCACAATACCCAGTATCAGAAGAAAAGAAAGAAAGTGAGCACAAAACAGATCCCCTCTTTGCTCACAACTGAAAAGACAGTAGGAAGCAACTGCTTATACTTAATCATGTTTCTGTCTATTCTAGCAGATCCTGTTGTCAGGAGAGTTTTGCCAGATAAAGACAATGAGATGCATTATTATATAGCGTGATTAAGAGACCAGTAGGTACGGTTTTAGAATGTAATTCCAGGCAGGAAGGCTGTAGTAAGAGGGCCTAATATTTTGGGAACTATTTAGAAAAGTAAATATATTCACCCCACAGTTCCAGTTTATAAACACATACTACATTTTATTTATTATTATTATTTTATTATTATTATTTTGAGGTACTGGGGATGGAACCCAGGGGCATTCTACCTTCAAGCTACACCTCCTGCCCTATTTTTTATTCTTTTATTTTTGAAACAGGGTCTCACTGAGTTGTGGAGGGCCTCACTAAATAGCTGAGGCTGTCCTTGAACCGAGATCCTCGGGTCTCAGCCTCCCTGAATGCTGGGATTACGAGCCGGGATTACATGCCGTGCACCTGGCTCTATTTTTTTAATTCTTTATTTTTGAACAGGGTCTCATTGAGTTGCAGAGGGCCTAAGTAGCTGAGGCTGGCCTCAAACCTAGACCCTCCTGTCTCAGCCTCCCGAATGCTGGGATGACAAGCGTGGGCCACTCACTACGCCTGGCCATTTTGTTCTTTGAAAATGCTTCATGGAGCCGGGCGTGGTGGCACACGCTCGTCATCCCAGCATTCGGGAGGCTGAGAACTGGAGGACCGCGGTTCACGGACAGTCTCAGCTACTTAGTGAGGCCTCTGCAACTCAGTGAGACCCGGTTTCAAAATAAAGTATAAAAAATAAGGCAAGGGGGTGTAGCTCAGAGGTCAAATGCCCCTGAGTTCCATCCCCAGACCGCAAACCCCCCCCCAAAAAAAATGCTTTATAGAAGCCAGTGTGGTGGTATACACCAGTAATACCAGGACTTGGAAGGATGAGACAGGAGGACCACAGATTGGAGAAGAGCTTCAGCAAGTAACAAGACTCAGCAACCTGGTGAGACTCTGTTCCGAAACAAAACGAAAAGAGGGCTGGGGGTGTAGCTTAGAGGTAGAATATTCCCGGAGTCAATCGCCAGTACCACAAAGAAAAGAAAAAAAAAATTATAGAACCAGTCATGGTGATGCTCTCCTGTGATCCCAGTGCTTGGGAGGCTGAGATAGGAGGATCACAGGTTGGAGACCGGCCTCGGAAATTTAGCAAAACCCTCAGCAACCTAGGGAGAACCTGTTTCAAAATAAAAGTAGATAAATAAAAAGGGCTGGGGATGTAGCTCCGACTTAGAATGCTGCCGGTTTCAATCCCCACTACCGAAGGGGAAAAAATTGCTCTAGAGGACGGAAAGGCCTTTGTATTCATTCTTACTATCTTGGGAGAGAGCACCGTGCAATTTGCTTCTCACTCTGAATCCCACGTCTACAACATGTAGAGCAAGCGCTTCAGACACCACAAAACAAGGGCAGCCTACATGAAGGCCAAATATAGGATCTGAGTCGCAACCGTGATGCATTAAAGCGACATTTCCTTTTCCAGCGTGCAAAACCCTTTGAACACTCCCAAAAAAGGACCGCAGGGCCAGCACCTCCCTCCAGGAGGAAGCCCTTTCTTCTCGGCTCTCCCTGCAGCTGGCCACTTCCCCCACACATCAAATCGCCTGAGAAAGACCCCGGGCTGGGGCGCCAGCGCCTGCAGGGACCGCGGGCGGGCGAGCTCGGCTCCTGCCTTTCCACCCTCGGCATCTGATCTCGTCCTCCGTGGTTTCGGCGCAGCGGAGCCCCACCTGCACCTCGCTTCTTTTTACGGTGCCCTTTGCCAGCTGCCCGCTATTCTAAAGGCGCACATCTCTCGCAGCACCCGGTTCCCTCGCACGCCCCGGAGCCCCCGGACCTTGCAGCTCTCGGGCTGGGCTCTTCCCCGTCCAGTCCTCGCCAGTCCCAGCCCTCCGCTCCCTCGACCCGGCTCGGCCTCTCCCCGAGCCGCCTGCACCCGGCTACTCCGACCGGAGCCCCCGACCCCCAGATCTGCAGGGCCAGCTGGCCCCCGACCCCAGATCTGCAGGGCCAGCTGGCCCCCGACCCCCAGATCTGCAGGGCCAGCTGGCCCCCGACCCCAGATCTGCAGGGCCAGCTGGCCCCGACCCCAGATCTGCAGGGCCAGCTGGCCCCCGACCCCAGATCTGCAGGGCCAGGTGGCCCCCGACCCCAGATCTGCAGGGCCAGGTGGCCCCCGACCCCAGATCTGCAGGGCCAGCTGGCCCCGACCCCAGATCTGCAGGGCCCCGAGGGGCCTCGCACCCCAGCCAGGGTGCCCGCGCTCCCCCAGCGCCCAGCTCGCCCCGGCCCACGTGAGCGGCCCAGCCGGCCCCCACCCACCCTGCGGCTCCCCAGGGGCCCCGCCCCGCCCATCCCGGCGCCCCCGCCCCCTGCAGCCCCTCCCCACCCACCCGGACCCCCGAAAGCCTTCCCGGGCGGCCCGGCCCTCGCCGACCCCCAAAGCCCGGCCCCGGGCAGCCCCGTCCCCCAGGGCCGCGCCTCCGGCCCCCGGGCCCTTGGGGGCTGCCGACCCGCCTCTGCCCCCGGCGCCAGCCCTGTCAGCCGGCGCCCGCGCACGCGGCCGGGGCAGGGCCGCCGGGCCCGCTCGCCCCCGAGCCCCGCCGGGCGCGCGCCGCTCACCAGGGCCGAGGCGCCGCCGCCGAAGTCCGCGCTGCAGAGCCCGGCGGAGCCTCCAACCGCTGCCGCCTCCCGCCTGGCACTGGGCGCCGCGCGGGGGAGGGGCGCGGGCCGCCGCCGCCGCCCCGGCCGCCACGCGCAGGCCCCGCCCCGCGCCGCGCCGCGCCCAATCAGGGCCGCGGAGCCGCGCCGCGCCACGCCCACTTCCGGGAGGGGAAGCCCGCGGCCCACGCCTCGGCGCTCCCTAGCGCCCCCTCTGGTCGCAACGAGGGATGCAGCGGGCCGCAGAGGAAGGCGGGTGTCCGAGGGCACGCCCTGCGCTCGGGTCCGGAGAGAGCCCGGGGGCCACGCCCAGTGCGCCGTAGAACCGGGAGCGGGGTTGCCAGAGCTCCGCCCACCGACCCGCTGGGCTCCGCAGGGCTCCTGGAAGATTCGCCCAGAATCCCTAAAAAGCCGAACTTCAGCGCCTCTGCACCCCGCCCACTGTCCATCAAGCCCTTAGCCCAGCCTCGGGCTCCTGAAGCCCGGCGCCCCTCCCTTTACTAACACCCCGCCCCGCCTCCCAGGAGCCCCGCCCAGGGAGTCCTAATCCTATTGACCGCACCTCAGGCCCCGCCCCCTGCATGCTTAACACGCAGGCCCCGCCCCGCATCCGCGAGGCCCCGCCTCCGGTTCCCTAAGCTCCGCCCACGCCCCGCCGCACCCTCCCACCGCCACTTCCGGGGACTCCGGCCGCTGCCGCCCTCCCCCTACTGTCCGCGGTCACATTCCTAGGGCTGCGTGGCCGCCCCGGGGCTGGCCACACCCGCCCAGCCCGCCGCCTACTCACAGGGCCGGCGACTGACCCCATTTCCCAGGTGAGGACGTGGAGGCTCCAGGGTCCCTCCCTTCCATCCCGTGGCCAAAGTCCTCTCTGAAGTAGACAACCCAGCCCTGGAAGTGCGAGCGCCAGTCTCCGCTGCATCAGACCCTGTGACCCGGGTGCAGTCCCCTCTCCTGTTTGGGGCCTGAATTTCCCCATTAGTGTACAATACCAAGTCCTGAAATACCAAGAATTGGGAAATTGGCCCCGGGGAACTGATAGAGCCGACCACTCGAGGGGTGGAACTATTCACCTCCCGAAGCAAGGCATATTTGCAATTCACCCGAGGGGGGAGTTTTTCACTTGAAGCATTGGCCTCAGAGACCTGTGTTTCAGACACTGGAGGCAGCTAAAAGACAGAGCTTGTGTGCCTAGCATGTAGGAGGCCCTGGGTTCAATCCCCAGTACTAAAATAGAAAAGAAATGTGTGTTAACATAGATCGGGGGCCACCTCAGCCAAAAGTCTGCACAGGAAAATGCTAACTCTTTCTAAGGCTCAAGTATCCTTATCTGTGAAATGGGGATAACAGCGGCTCCCGGCCCACAGTGCTCCTTGAACTCATATTAATAATGCGCCTAGAACAGTGCCGGACTCGTGATAGACAGCTGGTACCCGTCGCAGTGACGCAGTGACGACTGCGTGACTCAACGTTTGCGAGCTGGGTGTGGTGGTGCACACTTGTGATCTGAGTTCCTGGGAGTCCAAACTAGGAGGATCATAGGTTTGAAGCCAACCTCAGCAACTTAGCAAGACCCTGCTTCCAAATATAATAACAACAACAACAACAACAACAACAACAACAACAAGACTGGGGTGTAACTCGGAGGTTTTATTTTGTCTTCAAGCTGCCATTGATAATAGGAGACATTCCACCTGTTCTACTGCGAAACTTTTTATTTCCCTTAAAATGAGATAAAAGTGATAGAGTCTAGTATCCCTAGCATAAAATGATGCTAACATAATTGCTATTCTGATTTTTTTTGAAGAGGGGGGTAACTAGAGTTTGAACCCAGAGGATTTTTACCTCCAAGCTACGCCTCCAGTCCTTTATTTTCTTTCGAAACAGGGTCTTGTAGGTTCCTGAGTCTCACTACCTGTGATCCTCCTATCTCAGCCTCCAAGGTACTGGAATTACAGGTGTGCACCATACCATGCTAGGCTTAACTGGCTTTTTGGAAACATATCTAACATTTACCCACCATACTTCTGAATGCCATATATACACAACCATCTGAAACCCCTCGACAAACCAACAGCTATAGAGAGAATTCCTTTTTCTTTTTCCTTTTTTCTTTTTTTTTTTTTTTTTTCCTTCTTTTTTTGGTTGTTGTTGGTGGTGGTGGTGGTTGTTTCTGGTACAGGGGATTGAACTCTGAGGCATTCTACCTCTGAGCTACACCCTAGCCTTTTTTTTATTTTGTAGTTGGAAACAGAGTTTCACTAAAGTTACTGAGAGCCTCAGGAAGTAGCTGAGGCTAGTTTTAAACCTGCTCTCCTACTGTCTGGGATTACAGGCATGCACCACCGCACCCGGTTTAGAAAGTTTTGTTTGTTTGTTTGTTTGTTTGTTTGTGGTACTAGGGATGGAACCCAGGGGCATTTTACCTCTGTGCTACACTCCCAGCTCTACACCCCCCCCCCCCCAGTACTGGGGATGGAACCCAGGGGCTTTCTACCTCCAAGCTATACCCCCAGTCCTAGTTTTTATTCTTTATTTTGAAACAGAGTCTCACTGAGTTGCAGTGGGCCTCTCTAAGTAGCTGAGGCTGTCCAACCGGATCCTCCTGTCTCAGCCTCCCAAATGCTAGGAATGCAAGCATGGGCCACCATGCCTTGTTTATTTTTTATTCTTTATTTTGAAACACAGTCTCACTGAGTTGCAAAGGGCCTCACCAAGTAGTAGCTAAGGCTGTGAGCAGCGATCCTCCTGTCTCAAGGGCGCGCCTCCACGCCTCCTTTAGAAAGAATTCTTAATCCCCAACACTGAAGGTAAAAACACAGAAGTTAAATGGAGGCTGAACCAGGCAGAACCCACCCTGTAACTGCAGAGCCCACACGCCCAGGCAGTTACTCATTACACAGCCGCCCCGTGGTAGCAAGACAAGAAAACCCATGGACTTTGGATTCCGACCTCTGAGTTTAAATTCAGGCTGAACTTAAGTCATTGTGTGACAGCAAGAGAACCAGGTTTCTCTTGAATCCTTCTTTTCTCATTCATATAGTGTATCATCTATCATAGATTCCCAAACTTACTGGCTGACTATCTTTTCAGGGAAAAAAAAAAAAAACGTACTCATGCCGGGCATGGTGGCGCAGGCTTGTCATCCCAGCATTCGGGAGGCTGAGACAGGAGGATCTGGGTTCGCAGACAGCCTCAGCTACTTAGTGAGGCCCTCTGCAACTCAGTGAGACCCGGTTTCAAAATAAAGAATAAAAACTAGGGCAGGGGTTGTAGCTCGGAGGTTGAATGCCTCTGGGTTCCATCCCCAGACCCGCAATAAAAATAAAAATAAAAATAAAAATATATTTATTCTCTTCTCTCCACTTTTGTTTCTTTTTCTTTCTTTCTTTCTTCCTTTTTTCTGTACTGGAGATTACCGCAGAGGAATTCTACCTCTGGGCTTTAGTCCCAGGCATACTTAATTTTTATTTTATTTAAATATTTATTTATTTGTTTGTTTATTTATTTATTGTGGTACTGGTAATTAAGCCTGGGGACATTTTACTTCTAAGTTATACCCTCCAGCCCTTCTTATTATTATTATTATCATTTTATTTTTATTTATTTTTTTTTTTGGTGGTACTGGGGGTGGAACCCAGAGGCTTTCTACCTCCAGGCTGTACTCCCAGACCTTTTTTTTTTTATATTTTATTTGGAAACAGGGTCTCACTAAGTTGCTGAAAGCCTCACTCAGTAGCTGAGGCTGGCTTCGAACCTGTGCGATCCTCCTGTCTCAGCCTCCCAAGCGCGGGAATGACAAAAACGTGGGCCACCACGCCCGGCTTATTATTACCATTTTAAACGGAATCTCGCTAGGTTGATGAGAGTCTCACTACCTGCGATCCACCTGTCTCAGCCCCCCTCCCCAGTATTGGGATCACAGCCATGCACCGGCATGCCTGGCTCTCTGTTCTCTAAGTGATAAAATCAGACGATTTCCAGTGACACCAATTCCCCTACAAGACATGACCTCACAGCACCAGTAGAACATGGTCAGACAGAAAAATCCCAAGGACTTTGCCTTTCAGCTGACAGTTTCAGTTCCTAGATTTTTTGCTATTCTTTTGGGGTGTTTTGTTTTGTTTTGTTTTGTGTGGTATTGGGGATGGAAGCCAGGGGCATTCCACCTCTGAGCTACACCTCCAGCCCGATTTTTTATTCTTAATTTGGAAACAGGTTCTCACTAGGTTGCAGAAGTTCTCACTAAGTAGCTGAGGCTGGCCGTGCACCTGTGACCCTCCTGTCTCAGCCTCCCAAGTACTGGGATGACAAGTGTGCGCCACCACGCCCACCTTCAGTTCCTCGTTTTATCTCTGAGTAAAGAGGGGTGATTGTTGCAGAGGAGCAGCCAAACCCAGAACTGCTGCCCTGTCACCTACTCTCCAAAACAGTAAGAATGCTACAACACCCTTTTCTAGAAGGAAAGCCCATTACCTCACAAAGCCCATTACCTTGGGTCTACAGTAGCCCTTTTATGGGCCCAAAGGAAATCTTGGCTCTGTCCAAGCTGGCCCTAACTAGAGGAATTCAGGTCCAGGTAAGATGCTGGGATTTTAGGTATGTGACACCACACCCAGCTTCTGTTATTAAATACACTCGGAGCTGGGCGTGGTGGGGCACTCTTGTAATCCTAGCATTCCGGAGACTGAGACCAGAGGATCGCAGTTCAAGGCCAGCCTCAGCTACTTAGTGAGACCCTGTTTCAAAATAAAGAATAAAAGCAGGGCATGGTGGCACACGCTTATAATCCCAGCATTTGGGAGGCTGAGACCTGGAGGATCACGGTTCGCCGACAGCCTCAGCTACTTAGTGAGGCCTCTGCAACTCAGTGAGACCCGGTTTCAAAAATAAAGAATAAAAAATAGGGCAGGGGCTGTAGCTCGGGGGTCAGATGCCCCTGGGTTTCATCCCCAGACCCACAATAAATAAATAAATAAAATAAAGAATAAAAAATAGGGCAGGAGGTATAGCTCGAAGATCAAATGCCCCTGGGTTCCATCCCCAGACCCACAAAAAATAAAAATAAATAAATAAACAAATAAATAAATACATTCCATATAATTTTAATTATTTAAAAATTGGTAAAGTTTGTTTTATGATCCAGGATACAGTCTATCTTCACATATGTTCTATTGACACTTGAAAAGAATGTTTTTCTTGTTTTTGGTTTTTTTTTTTTTTTTTTTTTTTTGGTGGTACTGGGGTTCCTGGAAGCCCTTCTTCCTCCAGGCTACACTCCCAGACCTATTTTTATATTTTTGAAACAGGGTCTCTTACGCCAGCACGGCTGGCTTCGAACCTGCGCGATCCTCCTGTCTCCACCTCCCAAGCGCGGGTATTACAAGCGTGCGCCACCACGCCCGGCAAAGAATGTTTATCCTGCTATTGTACAGTAGAATGGTCTGCAGAATATCAATGATATCCTGTTGGTCAAAGGTAGGTACGATGACATCCATCTGTTGTCCCAGCTACTTGGGAGGCTGAGGCAGGAAGATTGCTTGAGCCTAGGTGTTAAGGGCCAGCCTGAGCAACATAGTGAGACCTGTCTTCAAAAAACAAACAAACCAGGCGTGGTGGCGCAGGCTTGTCATCCCAGCATTCAGGAGGCCGAGACCGGAGGATCGTGGTTCGCAGACAGCCTCGGCTACTTAGTGAGGCCCTCCGCAATTTAGTGAGACCCTGTTTCAAAAATAAGAATAAAAATTAGGTCAGGGGGTGTAGCTCAGAGGAAGAACACCCCTGGGTTCCATCCCCAGACCCGCAACAAACAAACAAACAAACAACAATTCTGTTGTATCTCAGGTTAACATTCTGCCTGCTATCCTCCAAATTGACTGACCACGTTTCTTAGCGGAAGGAAGATTTATTTGCTCACAGTTTTTTAGAGTTTCTGGGTTCAGTCCACGTGAGGCTAGGTTTGTGGAGCTCAGGACTTCACAGCAGGAAAGAGAGCTGCGGGGGTAAGAGAGCGCCTTATACAGAGACCCCCTCCTTAGCAACCACGCCCTGCTTCCATCTTGTTCTCATGAAAGCTAGGGGACCTTATTAATCCCAACCATTATATGTTGGTTGACCGTGTTGATGAGTTCATCCGTATCTTTGCTAATTTTCTGCCAAGTTGTTGTTCAGTTGGAGGGTCCGTGGGGCCCTGTGGATTTCACAACTACACAGGGTAGTCTGACCCAGTCTAAAGAGCAGTTATCAAAAACAAGAAAACGCCGGCATCGGAGCCTGCCTTGAGGCATGACCAGTGCTGGGGCCTCCAAATCCAGGATCGGAGCCTGCCAAGGGGTTAGGCCGGAGCTGGGGCCAGCGAGGCCGGCATCGGAGCCTGCCTTGAGGCAAGGCTGGTACTGGGGCGTCTGAGGCCAGGATAAGAGCCTGCCGAGGGGTTAGGCCGGTGCTGGGGCCAGCGAGGCCGGCATCGGAGCCTGCCGTGAGGCATGACCAGTGTTGGGGCCTCCGAGGCCGGGATCGGAGCCTGCCGAGGGGTTAGGCCGGAGCTGGGGCCAGTAAGGCCGGCATCGGAGCCTGCCTTGAGGCAAGGCCGGTACTGGGGCCTCCGAGGCCAGGATAAGAGCCTGCCGAGGGGTTAGGCCGGTGCTGGGGCCAGCGAGGCTGGCATCGGAGCCTGTCTTGAGGCATGACCAGTGCTGGGGCCTCCAAATCCGGGATCAGAGCCTGCCGAGGGGTTAGGCCGGTGCTGGGGCCAGCGAGGCCGGCATCGGAGCCTGCCTTTAGGCAAGGCCGGTACTGGGGCCTCGAGGCCAGGATAAGAGCCTGCCGAGGGGTTAGGCCGGTGCTGGGGCCAGTGAGGCCGGCATCGGAGCCTGCCTTGAGGCATGACCAGTGCTGGGGCCTCCAAATCCGGGATCGGAGCCTGCCAAGGGGTTAGGCCGGAGCTGGGGCCAGCGAGGCCGGCATCAGAGCCTGCCGTGAGGCAAGGCCGGTACTGGGGCCTCTGAGGCCAGGATAAGAGCCTGCCGAGGGGTTAGGCCGGTGCTGGGGCCAGCGAGGCCGGCATCGGAGCCTGCCTTGAGGCATGACCAGTGCTGGGGCCTCCGAGGCCGGGATCGGAGCCTGCCAAGGGGTTAGGCCGGTGCTGGGGCCAGTGAGGCCAGTATCGGAGCCTGCCTTGAGGCAAGGCCGGTACTGGGGCCTCCGGGGCCAGGATAAGAGCCTGCCGAGGGGTTAGGCCGGTGCTGGGGCCAGCGAGGCCGGCATCGGAGCCTGCCATGAGGCATGACCAGTGTTGTGGCCTCCGAGGCCGGGATCGGAGCCTGCCGAGGGGTTAGGCTGGTGCTGGGGCCAACGAGGCCGGCATTGGAGCCTGCCATGAGGCTAGGCCGGTGCTGGGGCCTCCGAGGCCGGGATTGGAATCCTACCAAGGGGTTAGACCGGTGCAGGGGCCAATGGCCAGCATCGGAGCCTGGCGTGAGGCAAGTTCACTCCTGCGGCCTCCAAGGTCGGGACCAAAGCCAGCTTAGGGGTTAGACCGGTTCAGGGGCAAGCGAGACCAGAACTGGGGCCTCCCATGAGGCAAGGCCGCTGCTTGAGCCAGCGAGGTCTGGATCAGTCCACTGAGTAGCCAGGCCACTACTGGGACCATCAAGAGTGGGATTGGTACTTGCAACGCAGCATGCACAGAGAAATATCGCAGAAAATATAAATCAGACGCTTCTATTAATCAGCAATAACTAGGAGGAAAAGGGCAACAGGAAGAGGTTGAGCTATAGAAAGGGCCCTATAGTGAAGCAACTAATGTGACCAATCAGAGGGTATGTAATACTGGAGGACGGAGCCTCTTTAAAACGCAGGAGGTACATAAACAAATGTATCAAAGTAAATCACCAAAGAAGTGTGGGATGGAGGGAGGGGGAGGGAATGGGATGGGGGCTGGATGAGGGCTAATTGGATGATGTGTGCTTGTATATCCTCTCAAGTCTTGTACTCCAATGTGATTGATATATGACTACAATGCACCAATTTAAAAAATAAATTAATTAAAAAAATAAATATATAAAAAACAAAAAACAAAAAACAAGAAAACGCCATGATAACACAGGGTAGTCTGACCCAGTCTAAAGAGCAGTTATCAAAAACAAGAAAACAGTCACAAGGGGGAACATTCCAACCTTCCATGAGCTGTTTCAAAACCAGTTCCCTTGCTCTCTCTAATATAAGAATTTTTCACTTCCCCTCAGCACTGCTGTTCTCCTGCATGAGAGCCGGCGGCTTAACCTTGCCTGCAATAAATGTTCCCTAATTAGCCTCTGGGGTCTCTAGTCTTTTAGGTTGTCCTGATCACCGTACAGTTGTAGTATCCGCTGTAGAGAGAAAAGTGTTCAATTATTTTCTTTTTGTAATAAGAATTGAACCCAGAAGCATGCTACCTCCAAGCTACAATTTTGTTTCTTATTTGGAATCATGGCCTCACTAGGTTGCTGAGAGCCTCACTAAGAAGTAGATGGGGCTGGCTTCGAACCTGTGCGATCCTCCTGTCTCAGCCTCCCCAGCACTGGGATTACAGCGTGTGCCACCATGCCCGACTCCCAGACAGGAATCTTAAACTGTAAGAATATCTTTGTTTCTCCTCTCAGTTCCATCAATTTTTGTATTCTGCATTTCTTTTGTTTGGTGCGCAAACATTTAAGATTTTAGATCTTCTTGGAGGATTCCCCTCTCTTGTAACTGTCTTTAACATTAACAAGCTGGCTGGGTATGGTGATGCACGCTTGTAACCCCAGTACTTGGGAAGCTGAGACAGGAGGATCTCAGGTTCACAGCCTCAGCTACTTAAGTGAAACTCTCCAAAACTTAGTGAGACCCTGTTTCAAAATAAGGAGTAAAAAATAGAGCTGGTGGTGTAGCTCAGAAGTAGAATGTCCCTGGGTTCAATCCCCAATACTGCAGGGAAAAAAATTGAAAAAGCCACTCTTGCAATCTTTTTTTTACAATATATCTTTTTATAATACATCATTTTTTTATCATTTTACTTTCAACCCACTTATATTGGCATATATATATACATATATATGTATATACATATATATATGTATATACATGTATATGTATATGTGTGTGTGTGTGTGTGTGTGTGTGTGTATATATATATATATATATGAAATGAGTTTCCTGTAGGCAACATAAAGTTGGTTTCACATTTCTTTTTTTTTTTTTTTTTTGGTGGTACTGGGGTTCCTGGAAGCCCTTCTACCTCCGGGCTACACTCCCAGACCTATTTTTACATTTTTATTTGGAAACAGGGTCCTGCGCGATCCTCCTGTCTCTGCCTCCCAAGCGCGGGGATGACAAGCGTGCGCCACCACGCCCGGCTTGGTTTCACATTTCTGACATTAGCTGAAGCTGGCCACAAACCTGTGATCCTCCTGTCTCAGCTTCCCAAATACTGGAATTACAATGTGCACTACAACACCTGGAGATATATATATATATATATATATATATATATATATATATATATATATATATTTTTTTTTTTTTTTTTTTTTTTTGAGACAGGGTCTTGCTAAACTGCTAAGGTGGACCTGGGACTTGAGATTCTTCTGCCTCAGCCTCTGAAGTAACTGGGATTACAGATGTACTAAACTCTGCCTTTTAATTAGTGTACTTAAACTAATTACATGTAAAACAATTCTTTTAACTGGATGTGGTGTAACATGTCTGTAATCCCATTACTCAGAGGCTCAGATGGGAGGACAAAGACTTCAGAACAGCACATGGTAAGTTAATGAGATCCTGTTTCAAATTGAAAAATAAAATGACTGGGGATATATCTCAGAGGTAGAATAAATGCCCCTGGGTTCAATCCTCACTAACACACACACACACACACACACACACACACACACAACGGCGTGGTGGCCTATGCTTGTAATCCCAGCATTTGGGAGGCTGAGACAGGAGGATTGCAGTTCGAGGACAGCTGCAGCTACTTAGTGAGGTCCTTTGCACTTCCGTGAGACTCTGTTTCAAAATAAAGAATAAAAAATAGGGTTGGGGTATAGCTCGGGGGTAGAATGTCCCCTGGGTTCCATCCCCAGTACTGCAAAAAATAAAAAATAATAATAATAAAATAAATTAACCTCGGGGCTTGGGAGTGGTGTCATTTACAGGGAGGGTGTAGAGGGAAATGCTAAGCACCTCCCGCGGGGTCTGCAGCCCCTCCAAGTCTCCCAGCGCCATGGGGGTGCAGTTCATTCTCCCGGTAATAACCTAGAGGCTCTGCTCTCTGAGCCTGGGCTGGCTCTCGGCATGCTACCCTGCAGACCAAAGACCTGGAGTACGGGGACCCTGGGACTAGAGGGAGGAGAAAGCTGGGAAATCTCCTTCTGACCCAGCTCCAGAAGGGGACCCCCGGGGTCCTGCAGAGGCCAGCGGGGGCGCCCTCCCCTCCCCCTGGGATGAGGGGGCCGCGGAGGCTGCCTCTGCACTCCTTTGGGGTTCTGGAGTCTTCCAGGCGCAGGCCACTGAGGTTGGAATGATGTTATTAGGCCCTCCTCCCCACTCTCTGGATGTTTCTAATGACGCCACATGCCAGCTGCTGCTGGCTTCTGGTCCTCATCACTCATCCGGGGGTGGGGAGGCACTGAACCCCTCCAGGACACACACTGTGCATCCCGGGCTGACCAGTGGCTCCTTCATTCCACTAACAGACCTGGGGTGGGGGAGGGCCCTTTCCCCCACTGTTCTGTGCTTTAAGGAGCAGGTGAGCTGAGTTGGTGGCGCATACCTCTATCTCAATACTTAGGAGGCGGAGACAGGAGGATCACAGGTTTTTTTTTTTTTTTTTTTTTTTTTTTTTGGTGGTACTGGGGTTCCTGGAAGCCCTTCTACCTCAGGGCTACACTCCCAGACCTATTTTTACATTTTCATTTTGGAAACAGGGTCTCCTAAGCCAGCGCACGGCTGGCTTCAAACCTGCGTGATCCTCCTGTCTCCGCCTCCCAAGCGCGGGGATTACAAGCGTGCGCCACCACGCCCGGCTGGATCACAGGTTTAAAGCCAGCCTCAGAGACTCAGTGAGGCTCTCAGCAGCCTAGTGGGAGCCTGTTTCAAAATAAGACATAAAAATAGAGTGGGGGGTGTAGCTCAGAGGTAGAATGCTCCTGAATTCAATCCCAGTACCATCACCAAAAAAAAAAAAAAAGCAGGTGATCTAAGCTTTGTGGCACACACTTTGAATCCCAGTACTTGGGAGGCTGAGACAGGAAGACTGCAGGTTTGAGGCCAGCCTTAGCAATCTAGTGAGGCCCTGCTTTAAAAAAAAAAAAATGTATAGAGCCGGGCATGGCGGTGCACGCTTGTCATCCCAGCATTTGTGAGGATGAGACAGGAGGATCTGCTTTCACAAACAGCCTCAGCTACTTAGTGAGGCCCTTTGCAACTCCATGAGACCCTGTTTCAAAATAAAAATAAATAGGGCTGGGAGTGTAGCTCGGAGGTAGAATGCTCCTGGGTTCTATCCCTAGTACCTTAAAAAAAAATTATAAAAGGGCTGAGGGTTTAGCTTGGAGGTAGAATGCTCCTGGAAGAAAGGGAGGAAGGCAGGCAGGCAGGCAGGAAGGAAGGAAGGAAGGAAGGAAGGAGAGAGAGAAGGAAAGGAAGAAAGATGGCTCCCCCTCTCTGAGCCTCCGTTTTCTCACCTGTACATGCAGAGTTAAAGAGAAGCCAGTAAGGCGTCAGGTGCCAGCTCCCAGCACAGAGGGGTCCCTGCTGGCCTCCTCCCCGTCCTCCCCTGCCTGGCCCAGTGAGGCCCCGCCCGCTGGCCTTGATGGGTCAGACAGGGGCCAGGACCAGGGCCAGAGCCAGAACCAGCAAGGTGCAGGCCCTGCGATCCCGGACCAGCCGGCCTCGCTCTGGTCCTGTCTCCATCTGTGGAAGCTACTCTGAGAGGAGGCAATGACTGGACATTTATGAGCACCTGCCACATACCCCTACTTTCCCACAATCCCGCAGGGCCCCAGCATGCCCAGGAGCCGCTGCACAGAGGTGGAGGGGCTGGTCTACTGTCACTGGGCAAGGCTGGAACCGGCACCCCAGGGGCTGGCCACTCGGCAGGGCCTCCCTCCCCCCTGGACCTCCCCTGCCCCTTCCCACCTCCTTCAAGAGGCACTCCCCTGGAGAAGGGCTGCCACCAGCCTCCCCAAGCTGAGCACAAAAGCCCACGCCTAGGTGGGGAAACCCGGATGGCCTTCTGGGACCTGGGGGGACATGGTCACCATCAAAGTCCAGGCCCCTGGAGAGAATAGGTGTAGAGGGGAAGAGACCCTTAGAGCACCTGAGCACCTGAGAGAATCCTCACAGGCCTCAGCCAGGCGCCACAGGTGTGACTTGAGTTGTACCTTGCAGCCCCCAGCTGGTAGGAGCACAGGGCTGCAGGAGCCATTGAAGTATTCAGGAAATAGACCAGCCTAGGCGGGGGCGGGGCGAGCCAGGTGGGCGGAGCCAGGTGGGCGGGGCGGGGTTTGGTGGGGCAGGCTTGTAATCCCCGCGCTTGGGAGACCTAGACAGGAGGATCGCACAGGTTCGAAGCCAGCCTCAGCTACTTAGTGAGGCTCTCGGCAACTTAGTGAGACCCTGTTTCCAAATTAAATATAAAGTAGGTCTGGGAGTATAACCCGGAGGTAAAAAAGCCTCTGAGTTCCATCCCCAGTACCACCAAAAAAAAAAAAAAAAAAGAACCAGGAGGAATATTGATGTAACTTTAGACAGGTGATGTCATCCCTTGGGGCCCCAGTTTCTCTTTTAGAAAACACGTGATTAAGGCCGGGCGCGGTGGTGCACGCTTGTCATCCCATCATTTGGGAGGCTGAGACAGGATGGTCCTGATTCCAAAACAGCCTCAGCTACTTACTTAGTGAGGCCCTTTGCAACTCAGTGAGACCCTGTTTCAAAATAAAGAATAAGAAATAGGTCTGGGGGTGTCGCTCAGATGTAGAATGCCCCTGGATTCCAACCCAAGTACCACAAAAAAGAAAAAAAAAGATATTAAGAGCCAAGGGTAATGGCAAATACCTGTAATCTCAGTACTTGGGAGGCTGAGACAGGATGATTGCAGGTTTGAGGACAGCCTCAGCAAGTAGCGGGACTCTGATCAACCTAGTGAAACGCTGTTTCAAAATAAAAATAAAATAGGGTTGAGGGCGTAGCCTGGAGGCAGAATGCTCCTGGTTCAACTCCCAGTACCACAGCAACAGAGAGAGAGAGAGAGAGAGAGAGAGTGTTACTAATACCTGTATCACCAGTGTGTCACTTGGAATCTGATCATCTGGACCATGATTTCCTTTAACAGCCACACCCAGAGCACTTACTTCCCTGGGGAGTCGTTCTGAGCTCGGGGTTCACCGGAAGCCTGTGGCCCGCAGCTGGCTCAGACCACAGGCAAAATCCAGCTAGCCAGCGGTTTCCTCTGGATCTTGGAATTGGGTTACAATGACTATGTTTACTCACTATTCAGAAAAAGAAAAAGAAAAAACTCAGCAGTAACAACAACAAGAACCAAGGATGTTAATTCCATTTGCAGAGCAGGATGGAATCTGGGATGATTCCACGGTGTGGCTGTAAACTGGATCCGGATGGGAAATCAGGAGAGCCCAGCCCTGGCTCTGGCTCGGGGTTAAGATGAACTTAGGCCAGGGATGGTGGCTCACGCTTGTCATCCCAGTACTTGGGAGGCGGAGGCAGGAGGATCGCAGGTTCATGGCCAGCCTCAGCTACTTAGTGAGGCCCTCTGCAACTCAGTGAGACCTTGTTTCAAAATAAGGAATAAAGCCGGGCGTGGTGGCGCGCGCTTGTAATCCCCGCGCTTGGGAGGCAGAGACAGGAAAGGATCGCGCAGGTTCGAAGCCAGCCGCGCGCGCTGGTTTAGGAGACCCTGTTTCCAAATAAAAATGTAAAAATACGTCTGGGAGTGTAGCCCGAAGGTAGAAGGGCTTCCAGGAACCCCAGTACCACCAAATAAAATAAAATAAAATAAGGAATAAAAATAGGGCTGGGGATGGAGCTCACAGGAAGAATACTTTTGGGTTCAATCTTCAGTACTGAAAAAAACAAACAAACAAAAATATGAAGTTAGGAGCCGGGTGTGGTGGCCCACACCTGTAATCCCAGTACTTGGGAGGCTGATCCAGGAGGATTATAGGTTTGAGGACAGTCTCAGCAAGTAGTGAGACTCTCATCAACCTAGCAAGACCTTAATTCATAATAGAAATAAACATAGGGCTAGAAGCTGGGCATGGTGGCGCACACTTGTGATCCCAGCATTCAGGATGCTGAGACCGGAGGATCACAGTTCGCGGACAACTTCAGTTACTTAGTGAGGCCCTCCACAACTTAGACCCTGTTTCAAAATAAAAGAATAAATAGGAGCCAGGCGTGGTGGCTCACGCTTGTAATCCCAGCATTCGGGAGGCTGAGACCTGGAGGATCGCGGTTCGCGGACAGCCTCAGCTACTTAGTGAGGCCCTCTGCAACTCAGTGAGACCCGATTTCAAAATAAAGAATAAAAAGTAGGGCAGGGGGTGTAGCTCGGAGGTTGAATGCCCCTGGGTTCCATCCCCAGACCTGCAAAAAAAAAAAAAAAAAAAAAAAAAAAAAAAGAATAAATAGGCAGGGGGTGTAGCTCAGAGGTCAAATGCCTCTGGGTTCTATCCTCAGACCCGCAAAAAAAAAAAAAAAAAAAAAAAAAAAAATAGGGTTAGGTTGTAGCTTGGAGGTAGAATGCCCCTGGGTTCAATCCACAGTACCATAGGTGGGGAAAAAAAAGAAAGAAAATGAAGTTAGGTGTACACTGGTACTCCCAGGACTTGGGAGGCTGAGACAGGAGGATTACAGGTTTGTGACCAGCCTCAGCAACTTAGGCTTTCAGCAACATAGTGAGACCCTGTTTCAGAATTAAAAAAAAAAAAAAAAAATTCGGGCTGAGGGATGTAGCTCGGAGGTAGAAAGCCCCTGGGCTCCATCCTTAGTGCCACACACACATATACACACACAAAAATGAAGTGAGGAATTCTTCCCATGGGAAATCTGTGCTGGAAGGCTGCTTTGCTTTCCAGATAGGGTGTGTGTGTGTGTGTGTGTGTGTGTGTGTGTGTGTGTGCATGCTAACATGTGTGCACTTGCTATGTGGGGGCTAGAAGTTCCCCAGATGGCTGTCCAGCCCTGGCCTTGCTCGATCTGGCTCCCTTTCCGGCCTCGGCCCCGCTGCCAGCCGCCAGCTGCCAGCCCGAGTCTGTTGTGGCAGATGTTTTTGGAGGTACCATGGCAACAGCAGAACAGGATGTACCTCTGAATTGCAGCAGGGACGAGCCCATGCTCACGGCCGCCCGGGCCGTCTCCACCACCCCAGCAGTCCATTGGGAAGAACTGCCCAGGCCCGGGGCCGAGACAAACAGAGTTGATTTCCAGAAAGGACAATGTCTCCAAGTCCTCTGCGGGGTCAGTGCACAGGGCCTCGTCTCCAGGGAGGCTGTCTGCTTCCTTCTGCCCTTCAGAGAGCTTGAAGGAATGGCTGACCAATATCTGTCTTCCCCACTGCTAGTTACTACTCCCCGAGGGAGTACTGTGTGCCATGATCAGGGCTAAGTTCTTTCTTTATATTTATTTATTCTTTCTTTCTTTCTTTCTTTCTTTCTTTCTTTCTTTCTTTCCTTCCTTCCTTCCTTCCTTCCTTCCTCTTTCTTTCTTTCTTTCTTTCTTTCTTTCTTTCTTTCTTTCTTTCTTTCTTTCTTTCTTTCTTGGTGGTACTGGGGTTCCTGGAAGCCCTTCTGCCTCGGGCTACACTCCCAGACCTATTTTTTATACTTTTTTATTTGGAAACAGGATCTCGTAGCGCGGCTGGCTTCGAACCTGCGCGATCCTCCTGTCTCCGCCTCCCAAGCGTGGGGATGAGAAGCGTGCGCCACCACGCCCGGCCATTTATTTATTTTTTTGCAGTACTGGGGGTGGAACACAGAGACATTCTTCCTCTGAGCTACACCCTCAGCTCTACTTTTATTCTTTACTTTGAAGCAAGATCTCACTGAGTTGTAAAGGGCCTCACTAAGTAGCTGAGTTCTTCTGCGAACCACGATCCTCCTGTCTCAGCCTCCCAAATGCTGGGATTACAAGTGTGTGCCACCATGCCTGGCTCTATTTTTAATTCTTTATTTATTTATGATTATTTTTTGGTACTGGGGATGGAACCCAGGGGCATTCTACCTCCAAGCTACACCCCCAGCCCTATTTTTTATTCTTTATTTGGAAACAAGGTCTCACTGAGTTGCAAAGGGCCTAAGTAGTTGAGGCTGTCCTCGAACCACAATCCTCTTGTCTCAGCCTCCCAGGTACTAGGATTACAAGTATGTGCCACCACACCCAGCTATTCTTTATTTTGAAATGGGGTCTCACTGACTGAGTTATAAAGGGCGTCACTAAGTAGCTGAGGCTGTCTGCGAACCACAATCCTCCTGTCTCAGTCTCCTAAATGCTGGGATTTCAAGTGTGTGCCACCTTGCCCAGCTGGCTAAGTTCCTAATATATAATGCGTACTATCAAAATTCAGGGCCGGGCGTGGTGGCGCACGCTTGTAATCCCAGCCTGTGGGAGGCTGAGACAGGAGGATCGCACAGGTTCAAAACCAGCCTCAGCTACTTAGTGAGGCTCTCAGCAACTTAGTGAGACCCTGTTTCCAAATATAATATAAAATAGGTCTGGAACTATAACCTAAAGGTAGAAAGCACCTGGGTTCCACCCCTAGTACCACACACACACAAAAAAAAATTCAGGGGTATTTTACTTTGTACTCATGTACACATGATGCTAATGTGTGTGTGTGTGTGTGTGTGTGTGTGTGTGTGTGTTAGTGTGTTACTGGTCATTGAACCCAGGGCTATTGTAGGCCAGAGCTACACCCCCAGCCCTGGTTTTGTTTTTATGGTACTGGGGATGGAACCCAGGTGCTTTCTACCTTCAGGCTATAGTCCCAGACCTATATTTTATTTGGAAACCCCAGCGCTATTTTATTGTTTTATTTTGAAGCAAGGTCTCGCTAAGTTGCTGAGGGCCTCACTTAAGTTGCTGGCTTCGAGCTTCCAGCCTGTGATTCTCCTGTCTCAGCCTCCCAAGCACTGGGGTTACTAACGGGCCTGTGTGGCCATGCCTGGAAGCGGTGCTCAGCTTTATAACTCCACCATGAGGTTATTGATAAGTAAAATAAGTTTTAATGGCACGGCTCTCCCGGGGATCAGGGCGAGGCACCGTGGGGCCCTTGCGCCTGTCCGAAGCTAGAGGACGCGGGCTCTCCTTTTAAAGGCATGCATCTCGCGAGATGGGGGTTTACTCGCGGGAATGCCCAATTCTCGCGGGGGTTTCAGCCCTTCCCTTGCCCTGCAGAGGTCATGTGACACAAAGTCACATGAGTGCAGGACCCAACTTAACAGTTATTACTGTTTTTCAGTTGGGGAAACTGAGGCACAGGGAGACTGAATCATTTTGCTGAGTGCATAAATTAGAGAGCTGGGATGAGAACCCAGGGCTGTCCTGCTCCAAAATCCTTGGCTGGACAGTGGTATCACCCAGATCAGCTCCACCATTTGTCTGTCTTATTGCAAAATGGAAAGGCTGGGCCTGCCGGGTGTGGCAGTGCACACCTGTAATCCCAGTACTTGGGAGGCTGAGACAAGAGGATTGCAGGTTGGAGGCCAGCTTCAGAAAATAGTGAGACTCTCATCAACCTAGCAAGATCCTGTTACCAAATAAAAAATACAATAGGGCTGGAGTGCGGCTGGAAGGTAAAATTGCCCCAGGTTCCATCCCCAGTACCACACACACACACACACACACACACACACACACACACACACAAGTTAAAATAAACAATAAAAAAATTATGTTTGGGAATAAAGCTGAGTGGTAGAATGTCCCTGGGTTCAATGTCCCTGGGTTCAATCCCTAGTACCACACATACACAAATAAATAAATAAAATAAAATAAAAAATAAAAAAGGAAAGATAGTAATGTGAACTCTCTTGAAAATCCCAAGCCGGGTGTGGTGGCGCACCCTTGTAATCCCAGAGCTTGGGAGGCGGAGACAGGAGGATCGCACAGGTTCGAAGCCAGCCTCGCTGGTTTAAGAGACCCTGTTTCCAAATAAAAATATAAAATAGGTCTGGGAGTATAGCCCGGAGGTAGAAGAGTTTCCAGGAACCCCAGTACCTAAAAAAAAAAAAAAAAAAAAAAAAAAAAAAGAAAAGAAAAAAAGAAAAGAATAAAGAAAGAAAAAGAAAGAAAATCCCAAGTCATTTTCTAAGCTCTGCCTTCTGAAACGTCTCGCAAAAGCGTCTTGCCAAGAGGGGCTTCCCCGGATCTAACAGGCACGCCGATTCTCCTCTGCTAAACCACCCGCTGTAGGTGTGAGCTGGGATTACAGCCACCCACTGAATAAGCAAGCATCTGTCTGGGGAATGGTCTATCCCGTTAGGGGTGTGGGTGTCATCTCCAGAAAGCGTGTGTGGAACAGGACTGTAACCGGCAGAGTGTAAACCCACTCATCTGCAGCGTATTCTTGGTTTTGTAGTATCTAAACTTGGCTATCAGAATCCTGAGAGGAAGAGGGTGCGGAAGAGCAGGCCTGTCATCCCAGTACTCAGGAGACGGAGACAGGAGGATCGCGCAGGTTCAAAGCCAGCCTCAGCTACTTAGTGAGGCCCTCTGTGACTTAGTGAGACCCTGTTTCCAAACAAAGAATAAAAATAGGGCTGAGGGTGTAACTCGGTGGGAGAATGTCCCTGAGTTCAATCCACAATACTAAAAAAAAAAAGAAAAAAAAAAAAAGGAATCATGAGAGGAACCACATATACACAGCCGGGCGCTGTCCCTAGGCCAATTTACGCTTAGAACCCAGAAAATTGGTAGGTAGCTCTGGAACCCCTTGCTAAGTAGAAGTTCCTCGACCATGACCCTCCGTGTGTGGTTTATCCCCCAATACTGGGGACTGAACCCAGGACCCCACGCATGCTAGGCTAGTGCTCTTTCTACCACTGAGCCACCCCCTCCTTAGTGTTTATTTATTTATTTATTTATTTATTTATTATTTATTTTGCAGTACTGGGGATAGAATTCAAGGGCGTTCTACCTCTGAGCTACAACCCCAGTCATATTTTTTATTCTTCACTTTGAAACAGGGTCTCACTGAGTTGCAAAGGGCCTAAGTAGCTGAGGCTGTTGGCGAACCTCCTGTCTCAGCCTTCCAAATGCTGGGGTTACAAGCGTGCACCACCATACCCGGCTTCTTAGTGTGCTTTATAAACATCTTACAGAGGAGAACGCATTAGGCTTGGTAGCTCTAATCACTAAATTCATCCTCTATGGGGGGACCTGGCCTCCTGTTACCATCTCCTGGCTCAGCTCCCCAAAGGCCCTTGGTGAAGGCTCTATCCCCAGCTGCCTATCCCCAGCGGTTACTGGCTGGCACCTACAGGAGGTGGGGCTCCGATGGAGGAAGACAGATCACTGAGGTGTGACCTTGAAGGGGAAATTAGGACAACAGCCCCTTCATCTTTCTTTGTATAAGAATCAAACCCAGGCACACTCTACCATTGAGTTACACCTTAGCTGCCCCCCCACCCTTTTTGGTGGTACTGGGGTTCCTGGAAACTCTTCTACCTCCGGGCTACACTCCCAGACCTATTTTTATATATATTTTTGGAAACAGGGTCTCTTAAGCCAGCACAGCTGGCTTCGAACCTGCGCGATCCTCCTGTCTCCGCCACCCAAGCGCGGGGATTACAAGTGTGCACCACCACGCCAGGCCACCTTAGCCCCTTTTAATTTTAATTTTGACACAAGGTCTTGCTAAACTGCTGCAGATGGCCTCTTCTTGTGTCTCACTTCACTCCCCTTTTCGCTCTTTATTTATCTCTGGCCCAAAAGCAACCAGACCAAGTGACCATGTGCTGAGATCTCTGAAACTCTGAGGCCAAATAACTTCCTTTTTAATTTATCTCAGGTATTTTTTTAGGGGTGGGGAAACTGGTGATTGAACCCAAGTTGGTTTTACCTTTAAGCTATATCCCCAGTCCTATTTTTAATTAATCAATTAATTGCCTTGGTGGTATTGGGGATTGAACCCGGGGGCATTCTAACCTCTGAGCTATACCCCCAGCTCTATTTTTATTCTTTGAGACAGGGTTTCACTAAGTTGCAGAGGGCCTCACTAAGTAGCCGAGGCTGACCATGAACCTGAGATCCTTCTATTCCAGCCTCCCAAGTACTGGGATTACAAGTGTGCACCACCATGCCTGGCCTTATTTTTTATTTTGAAACAGGGTCTCACGAAATTGCTGAAGCTAGCCTTGAACCTGCGATCCTCCCGTCTCAGCCTCAAAAGTTCTGGGATCACGGGTATGTACGATCATGTCCAGCTTGAACATTTTGTCACCACCATGGAAAACTAACGTGCCTAAGGCAGAAAAGCCATGAAAAGCCTCTGGGTACGACATAAACGTAAGATACACCTTTGCTGAGCCAATGCCAGTTCTCTTGAGCTTCCTGCCTTGGCCCCAAAGCAACCCGACCAACCATGTGCTGTCTCTGAAGCTGTGAGCCCACTGTCATCTCTCTGGTCCCTGCAGTGAGGTGGGAGCAGGACTTGTGGCTTTCTCAGGCATACCTCTGGCCTTAATGCTTTCTCCTTTAGAAATCACCCAAAGTCCATGCACCATCCTGACGGGCAACGGGTGTGTGCATGCGTGCATATGTGTTACCAGGGATTGAACGCAGAGGCGTTCTACCTCCCAGCTACACCTCGAGTTCTATTTATTTACTTATTTATTTACTGCGGGTCTGGGGATGGAACCCAGGGGCATTCGACCTCTGATCTACACCCCCTGCCCTAATTTTTATTCTTTATTTTGAAACCAGGTCTCACTGCGTTGCAGAGGGCCTAAGTAGCTGAGGCTGTCCGCGAACCGCGATCCTCCAGGTCTCAGCCTCCCAAATGCCGGGATTACAAGCATGCGCCACCACGCCCGACTATTTATTTTTATTTTGAAACAGAGTCTTGCTAGGTTGCCGAGAGTCTCACTACTTGCTGAGACTGTCCTTGAACCTGTGATTCTCTTGTCTCAGCCTCCCAAGTACTGCGATGACAGGTGCTCGCCACCCTGCCCAGCTGTAACTTTTTTGGTGTACAAATGATGACTCACAAGTGGGCTTGTTTTCCCGATTGACAAAAAAAAAAAAAAAAAAAAAAAAAAAAACGGTCCTGAGAAGGGCTAACATTTCTTTCTTTGGGTCTCTGGTCTCATCCAGGTTTGGGGGCCTGGAACAGAGTATACAGTAGGTGCTCAGTAAAGACCATCTATGATGAAGACGGTGACAATGACCATCACATGTCCTTGCAAGGGCTGAAGAGGCAGTTTCCTTCTGCACAAACTCACGGTTATCAGACGTTTATAAAGAAAAAAGTTTATTTTCATCACAAGAAGCACACAGACTATATACAGTACACACCAACAGAAGTAAAAAAAAAAAGTGCGTTATGCATCTTCAACCGCAAACTCACAGTACAAAAGATACTGCCTTTTAAATATACAATATAAAAAAACAAGAAGAAAAGTAATTAAAAATTCATCGATACCATAACACACAGGCATCCATGGAAGCTTCTGAAAAACCAAATAACTCTTCTGGTGGAGTTTCTAGCTGGGGAGAGGGGAGCCTGGACCCACTTCTCATTGCAAAAGGGCTCAGGACACTAATGAGGAGAGAGGGTGGCTGGGTGGTAACCAAACCTCCACTAAACAAGACTACAACCGTGTGAGGGGCTGGGCCGGGGCTCAGAGGCCCCTGGCCTGCGTCACCCCACGGCTGGCTGGCAAACCAAACCCCATTCTGTCGTTGGCTCCCATGGGACACAGCGTCAGCCCCGGGCTGGCCCGCGGGACCGACCAGTGATGTTTCTAGCTCCACGGATAGTCCAGAACACGTAACGTCAGTCACGCTGCGGAGGGGAATCAAACCCAAGTATGGTGGGGGACACCCCGACTCCTACACCGACCACCACGGACGCAAGGGACTACCCCATCGTCACGGGTGAGAGCTCCACCGCTCCCCATAAATACACAGTATTTGTAAACTATTATTAAGGCACTCAATTGTAAAACAACAGTTACAGTACGGGAAGAGGGGAGAGGAAGCAGCGCGCCTGCTTACGCAGCGGCGCCCAGGGCGCTCGGTTATAAAGGCTTGTTTGAGAGAGAGGCTGAGGGGGGCCTGTGGCACCGACTGCGGATCCCGGACACGGCCGGCACCTCCAGGTGGACTGGGAACCACCGGGCGGTTTGCTCCAGATCGGCCCAGGTGATTGGTTCCTTTGGAGCTTGGGCGACGAAGTGTGCGGGTGAGAAATCACACACGCGGTTACAATCCAAGCTGCACGCCCTCATATATACGTTACGCGCGTACTAAAATACATGTGCATCTAAACATGTACGCATGCAGGGTGGACGCACACACCTCGGCGTTTGCAGAGTAGATATTAACAAAACGAGCGGCCGGGGACTCTGCCCTGAGCTGCCAGGTGTCACCACGGTTCCGAGATCCCGGGCTCTTGGGCCGGAGGCGAAGGGGTTGCCCTCGCAGGGTTCTGTCGGTTTATGGGGAGCTCTGCTAAGTGGCCAGCCAACCAGGCAGGTTGGGAGAAATCAATTCCATCACCCAGAATGGCGGACCAATATAAAGCAGTTCTGTTCCCTTCAGGGGCCTGGGGGAAAGTTAGTTAGTATGATCTTAGCTATATGATTTGGTATTTGCTCCTGCTACAGAGAAATGGTCCCTAAGAGAGAGTAGGGGGGGTTCATCTGTCTCCCAGGATGGACCAGGAGACAAAAGTGTAGAAGTCCAGGGTCGCCCTGCAGGTTCATTCTACTGAACCTCAGGGCCATCCTGTAGGCTCCTCGGGGCTCACGGGGCAGGGGTGGGCTTTCACTCTCGGGCTGGAGAGTGCGGGTAAAGCAGGTGGAGAGGGCTTGCAGTGAGGCCATCTGTGTGCACCAGGTGAGCGATCTGAACAAGAGAACAGGGGCCAGCTGCCCCCCAGCCCAGAGGCTGGCAGGGGTCCCCACACTGGGAAAAATTAGCCGGGGGATCCAGAGAAAGAAATATTGCTCTGGGGGAGTTCCTGCAACCAGGGAGGTGGTGGCTACCAGACCCCAAAGAAATGGAAACGTATCCGTGTCAATTTCCATCAGAGCCTGGTTTCCCCTCCGTGGTCAGTGTCCTCCTTATATACTTAAAACTTGACGAGACCTTCCGTATCAACTGAAGACGAAGCTGGAGCCAAGCTCGGTCTACCTTTTGGCATGCTGTAGCAGTTAAGGCGAGTGATGTGGGAAGGAGCATCTGGACCAGGGGTATCGAGCAGCGTGGGAAACTCTTTCTCCTTAAATCAACTATGGCATTCGAGGAAAACGCCCAGCACTGAAAAAAGAGCCGCGCACGGCCTCACGCTGCGTCCTCTGTCTGCCCCTCTCTCCTGTGCTACTTATGTTAGCAAATGACATCGAAGTGCTGGCTTTGCTGGGGTAGGGGGGTTTATGGAATGAACTTTCTTTTCTGAGACTAGTATAAACCAGATCACGGCCATCCTGGAAGAATGCTTTTGTCTAGGTAAAGTAACACTTTCAATATCAGCTGGTCATGTTTACAGGCAGTGGATCTGGGTCTCCAAGAAGAAAAATCTTCATCTTTTCTCTAGGCTAGAGTAGAAACCATCAAACCAAAAATATGTGGTTCTAGCCGGGCATGGTGGTGCATGCTTGTAGTCCCCAGTACTTGGGAGGCTGAGACAGGAGGATCCCGGGCTCAGAGTCAGCCTTGGCTACTTAGCGAGGCCCTCCGTAACTTAGTGAGACCCTGTTTAAAAAAAAAAAATTAGACTTGGGGTGTAGCTTGGAGGTAGAATGCCCTGGGTTCAATCCCTAGCAACACACACACACACACACACACACACACACACACACACACTGGATCTATCCTGCTAGTAGAACACCAGTGCCCTGTTTTGGGTGGATATGGGTGGATGTACTAGCCGTGCTTCTAAAAATGAATGGGTTCCTTTGCCAGGAGCCGATGACCCCCTTGTACTTGTTATCTTCCCCCCCTCCACGCTTTAACTGGGCAAGAAAAAATTATGGCTTTCAAAATTGAAGTTTTCAAAAACCTATCACTCTCTTACACAGATGGGATTAAAAAACCAATGGAAGCCTATCATCACCGAATTGAAAGGATTATCTTGACACAGAAGCGATCTACCACACGAAATTGTTTGGCAAGGCATACCGAACTTGGTATTTCTTGAAAATAAGCTTTTATTGGCTGAGGGCGAGGAGGGAAACCCAACAGGCTTCCAGGAATAAGTGGATAATCATTTTTTTTTTTGGAGGGGGGATAAGGGATTGAACCCAGGGGCATTCTACCTCCAAACTGTGTCCTCAGCCCTTTTTGAATTAAAAAAAAATTTTTTTTTTTTTGTGGTACTGGGGGTGGAACCCAGGGGCTTTTCTACCTCTGGGCTCTGCTCCCAGACCTATTTTATACTTTATTTGGAAACAGGGTCTCACTAAGTTGCTGAGAGCCTCTCTAAGTAGCTGAGGCTGGCTTTGAACCTGTGAGATCCTCCTGTCTCAGCATCCCAAGCGCTGGGATTACAAGTGTGCGCCACCACGCCCGGCTCTAATTTTTTAAATTTTGAAATAGGGTCTTTTTGTTGCAAAGGGTCAGGTTAAGTTGCTGAGGCCAGCCTCCAACCTAGCATCCTCCCAAGAACTGGGAATACAGGTGTGCGCCACCACGCCCAGATGGATAGTCACTTGTGTGTGTGTGTGCGGTACTGGGGATGGAACCCAGGGGCATTCTACCTCCAAGCTACACCCCCAGCCCTATATTTTATTCTTTATTTTGAATCAGGGTCTCACTGAGTTGCAGAGGGCCCCACTAAGTAGCCGAGGCTGTCGTTGAACTGCAATCCTCCTGTCTCAGCCTCCCAAATGCTGGGATTTCAAGCATGCTGCACCACGCCCGGCTGGATAGTCACCTTGTAGGGTGACTTCAATTGACACCGAGTGGGAAGACAAATCCCTATGAAGTGAAAAAACATTGAAAAAAAAAAAAAATCACATGAGGGAGAAAAAGTCCCCGGAGAGGGCGCTTGCCAAAACTCTTTGACCTGGTTGAAATGTGAACTAGTCTCATTCCTGAAGCCCTTGCCCGGTACCTTCTAGAAGAGCCGCTGGCAGAGCCCTGTTCTGACCAGCGTAGGACGGAGACTTGTCCACCTGCTTTCAGAGCCGTTCCCCTACGAAATGAACCCAGGGCCATTCTACCTCCAAGCCACACTCCCAGCCTTTTCTACTTTTTATTTTGAAATAGGGTCTCACTAGATGCCTGAGGGCCTCGCTAAGTTGTGACGGCTGGCTTCAAACCTGCCGGTCTCCTGTTTCAGCCTCCCCAAAAATACCAGGATTACAAAAGCATTCTGCCTTGCCCACGGATACAGACGTAGACGAACCCCTGGATTCTGTGCCAGAGCCTGGAGCTTCTCGATGGGGTGAGCTCACCTGGCTCTCAAAGGCGCTCCCCAGGGCCGAGGCTCGGGCTACAGCCTCCTCCGCTCTGCCATGGGCCCCGGGGAGAGCTGAAGACACAGGGGGCCGCATTATCCGCGGAAGGGACAACTGTAAACCTCTGCAATGCTTTCCAGCGGTGTCACTCTCACAGAGAAGCTGCACATCTTCTTGAGAAGGACCCATGAAGGCTGCGCGCTCCAATATGCCCTTTCCTTCCCCAAACATGAGTAGGTGGGATCTCCGGAGCCAGAGGCTTGGTTCCTGGGGGGACAATCCACATCCCAGAACTCCGCCCCTGTCAGACACCCCAGCACTTCCAAACCCCAAACACAACCACTTCCGGTCCATCAGCAGACAGGGCCCAGCCATGATTCCTTCACCCCCCAATGGGGACAACACACGCCTCACCATCAGGAACAGCAGAGAGTATCACACACACTCCCCGCCAGTGGACCCCAACGCTGACCACACACCTGTCCCTCCGCCCCAACAGAGCCAGCGCAGGGGACTCAACCGCACAGTGACCGCCGCTTAGCAGAGTCACCCCTCAACAGCCACACGGATGACTTCCCCAGCCTCGCTCAGTATGGCTGAGTTGACAGATGACATTTCTGGGGGTTATCAGCCCCCACCCCAAAAGTCACTTTTGGAAAAATCCCTCCTGACTCGGCTGTATTCCCCCGAACAAGCCTTGGTTGTTCTTGGGTTTTAAGAACAAAAAAAGCTTAGCAAGGACAGAGGTAGGGCTGATGTTGCCATCCAGGAGTTTTCTTGCAAGGGCGAGAGTGAGCTCGGAGGGCAGGCCGCGGCGAGGACAGGTCCCGGGACTCCTCCTCCGCAGGTCGCGAGCGCAGTATCGGATGTGCGTGCGCATCTTCAGACACAGGACCGGAGGACAGGGTCTCATGCTCGCTGGCTGACAGTTTCTGAATCTCCCGGGCCACGACGCCCGGTTAACACCCTTTCTTCTGCTGCTGACAGTTGTTCATTCTTGTTTCGTCTCCTCTCGACGGCAAGACAAACTGAGATGTAAGGGGCAGATCAAAACGCACGGTGAAACTGGGGAAGGGATCGTGTAAAACTGAGAGTTTCTCCACCCCCAATCCCTGCAGCTAAGGGCGGGTCAGCTTTTGCTCATCCAGCCGGGGCTTTTCAAGTTTTCCGGAGCGGATTTCCCTGAAGGCTTGGAGGTTGTTGGGGGTTTGCTCGGGGCGACCTGGGGCTCCTGCAAGCAGGAAGACTCGCTCCACTTGGCCTCCTGCGAGCCGGCGACGGTGGACGTATCGGCCTCGCTGGACAGGTCTTCCGTGGAGAAGTTGAGGCTTCCGAGCTTGGCGAGGGAGTGCGAGCGCTTCAGCGGGGAGGAGACGGTGAGGCCCGCCAGCCGCAGCCGCGTCTCGATCTCCTGGGTGCGCTGCCTCACCAGCCCCGGCTTCCCGCGCACGCTGTGGATACTGTCGCTGCTGGAGCTCCGGGTCATGTTGGAGCTCATGGAAGACGAGGTGGGGGTGTAGGAGATGGTCTTCAGGAAGTCTTTGGAGAAATTACTGGTGTGATCCAGGCGGGAGAGGAAGGGAGGGGGGCTCTTCAGGGAGGGTCCTTCCAACGGCGCGGGGCCGGTCCCGGGTTTCTCGTCACCCCCTGCTCCGCTGGGCCAAGCTGGGGAGCCCGGGGCCGGCAGGGGAGCCAGCTCCTGGTTCTCCTCGGGTATGCTGGCCTCCAGTCTGCTGGTGGCACTGTCCCTGCAGGCAGCCGCCGTGTCTGCGGGCAGGCCCCGCAGCCTCTCCAGCTCTTTGGTGTGCTTGCGGACCAGGCCCGCCCTTTGCAGCTGGATGATGGATTCCTGGTGTTGCATCAGGTAGCTGTTGGCGGCGGGCTTCTCTGGTTCACCACTGAACAGCAGTCTCCGGTCCTTCGCGGGCTTCGGGTCTTTTCTGGGTGACAGTTCTCCCTTTGCCGCTTCCGTGCCGGGCGGGTTCTTATCACAGTGAGCATTTTTCAACAGGAGGGGCTTTGGTAGGACTCTCGGGGTCTCTCTGGAAGGTTCTGAAAGGCTAGCTGGCAGCTCGGGAGCGGCTGCGGCCCCAGGGCCGCTGGCGGCTGGTCTCCTTGAGCCTGCCGGTGGTGGGGAGGTGGGGGTGTCCGCCGAGCCCGAGGCCGGCTTCTCCAGAGCTCGGGGCCTGCTGGCCATGTGGGCCACGGGGGATGACGTGGCGTGGGGCAGGAAGGCCGGCTGGGTGCAGATGGCAGGAGCGCTCGAGTCCTCGTGCCACTCGCCCAAGGCCTCGGGAGCCCTGCTGGCTGCAGGGTACATGCAGTCGGCACAGGATTTATACGTTGGCTTCACTTTGTTAAGGATCCCAAACATGGCGGCATGCTGCAAGAGGACCAGAAGGCCGTGAGACAGGACAGTCCTGAAGCCCAGACCAAAACCGGAGAAGGGCGGGGAACAAGAAGGGTTGGGGGGCACTGGGGGTGGCGCTTTGCCTTCACTAAAGTTCAGAGATAGGCTTCCCTATGTGCCAGATGGCCCAGGGAAAGAAAATCAAATTTCCCAGAAGCCAAGATGCTCAGAGGCCCCGGGGACACTTGCCATCACATGGCCAGCTGGTCGGGGCCAGGACTCCCAGGGCCTCCCTTCTCCACCTGCCCGGGCGACCCCTTTTCTAGGCCCAAGTCTCATCTGGAGAGAAGGGTAACTCCTCCAACTCTTAGCCCTGGAGAGTGAAATCAAATAGCTTTTCTGCCTGAGGCAGCCTGGGCCACCCAGAGGCCCTCAAAAGGAGCCCTGCAGAAGCCATTTGCATTTGGGGAGCTTGTAGCCCAAAGATGGAGCCCTTTCTGTGCAGCACTCATACCGCCTGGCTCCAGAATCCTCGCCCCTGCCAAAGGGACTGGGGGCGTAGCTCGGAGGCAGAATGTCCCCGAGTTCAATCCCCAGTACACACACGTGTGTACACAAAAGGGATACAGGTAGTGCACAGGCTGAAGGGGGCACGGAGGGTCTGGTTATTCTCCGCAGATCCCTGACCTGCTGGACAGGCAGGCTCCACGCTCCAGATGAGCCCTGAGCTACCCTCTGAAATAAACCCACCAGCGGCTGGAGAGGCGCCGCCGGCCCAGCTGAGGACGCTACAGGAGACAGAGGGGCTGCGGAGCATCCTACCTCGAAGTCATCGGGACAGCTCCTTTTGCTGTTGTTATTGTTGAGGTTCTCCCGGTCCAGCAGGCTCCGATCGCGCTGCGCCGAGGGCCGCCCCCACCTCCCTGCTCCCGGGCCCTCTCCCCTGTCCATCTCCTCCGCCTGCGGCCAGGACGCACGCAGGGCTTTGGGGCTCCCAAACTCCAGCCTCTTCTCGCGGGCTCCGGCGCCTTCCTGGGGAGGTGCGGCCAGCTTGGGGGCCTCTGCCGGAGGAGCGGCTTCCTCCAGCAGAGCATCCCTCTCCAGGTCCTCCAGGTGGACCAGGTGGTCAGTGTCATCATCAGGGAGAGGGAGGAGGGAGTCTGAGAGTCTCTGGAAACAGCAGGGGAGAGAGGGCGCTCCGGAGGTGCGGCTTCCTGGGAGCCCGAGCTGGGCGGCTCCGTCCAAGCAGGGCGGCTGGCTGTCACCCAGGAGCTCTGGCAAGAAGCCACTGGGCTCCGCGGGGTCATCCGTGGGCTGCTGGAGGCTGCTCTCTGTCTGCTGGCGCCAAAGCTTGTTGTGTCGCTGTTTGCTGTGGGGAGAAGGGACAGCGGAAGGTGAGGAAGAAGGAGAGCGGCAGAGGCTCCAGGACGGGGGTGAGGCAGGTGCCGGAGCGAAAACACACAAGGATGGGAAGAAATTCAGTCCCAGCACCCTAGGTCATCACATTCGGAGAGAGAACCCTTCTGAGACTTTCTAGCGTGTGGTGACATCCTAGCAGACTCGCTAAGGGGTCTTCGCCTGTCGTCCGTGTCCTGGTGTCTGTCCCCCACCGTGTGAGCTGCACCCTCACATCCTTCTCTGTCCCACGGATTGATAATCCTCTCCCACCTGTCCTGCAGAGGAACGAAGAGGACCCAGCCAAGAGCACCAGAGCAGAAGGCACATAAAGATTTATATGCACTCGCTGGACGACGTAAACAAGTGAAGCGAACATTGGGAAAGCCCAGAAAGTGTGCGCATCTGTTTAGGTCTGAGAGATCAGGTCAGTTTTAAATAATTTTTTAATGCTATTATTCTATTTATTTACGCACACACACACACACACACACACGGTATTGGGGGTTAAACTCAGGGGTATTCTCTGAGCTATCCTCTCAGCTCAATTTTTTTAAAATTTTCAAACAGGGTCTTGCTGAGTTGCTGAGATTGGCTTCAAACCCTCAATCCTCCCGTCTCAGCCCTCCCAAGTGCTGAGATTACAGCTGTGTGCCAACATGTCCAACTTATGTTACTGACCTCATAACACATTCGTGTGTGTGTGCGCGCGTGTGTGCGCGTGTGTTACTAGAGACTGAACCCAGCTGCATTTTACCTCTGAGCTACACTCGCAGCCCTATTTTATTTTTGATTTTTGGAACTGGGTCTCACAAGTATGAGGATTACAAGTGTGCGCCACCATACCTGACATAATACATTTTTAAAACGTAAGCCAAGCCAGTATTTGGGAGGCTGAGACAGGAGGATTACAGGTTTGCAGCCAACCTCAGCTCCTTAGTGAGGCCCTATGCAACTCAGTAAGACCCTGTTTCAAAATAAAGAATAAAAAATAGTAATCCGAGTATGGCGGCAAATGCTTGTAATCCCCGCGCTTGGGAGGCTGAGACAGGAGGATCGCACAGGTTTGAAGCCAGCCTCAGCTACTTAGTGAGGTTCTCAGCAATTTAGTGAGACCCTGTTTCCAAATAAAGTAGAAAATAGGTCTGGGAATATAGCCCACAGGTAGAAAAGCCCCTGGGTTCCACCCTCAGTACCACCAAAAAAAAAAAAAAAAAAAAAATAGGGCTGGGGGTGTAGCTCAGAGGAAGAATGACCCTGGGTTCAATCCCTAGTACAGAAAAAAAAGTTATGCTAAGGTGGTGGCATACACCTGTAATCCCAGTACTTGGGAGGCTGAGACAGAAGGACGGCAACTTCAAGGCCTGCCTCAGCAACTTAGTGATACCCTATTCCAAAATAAAAACTAAAAAGGGTTGGAGGTGTAGCTCAGAGGTAGAATGCCCCTGAGTTCAACCCCAATACCCCAAAAGAAAATAAGTATTAAAAACCAAAACCATTAGCCGGGCGTGGTGGCGCACGCTTGTCATCCCCACGCTCGGAAGGCGGAGACAGGAGGATCGCGCAGGTTCGAAGCCAGCCGCGCGCGCTGGCTTAGGAGACCCTGTTTCCAAATAAAAATGTAAAAATAGGTCTTGGAGTGTAGCCCAGAGGTAGGGGGTTTCCAGGAACCCCAGTACCACCAAAACAAAAAAACAAAAAAACAAAAAACAAAACAAAAACAAAAATCCGAAACCGAAATCCTTCCCATGGGCCTCAGAGTACAAACAGCAACCACTGAACTCAGGCAGTTCTGCTGTTCCTTAGTTGCAGGGAGCATCACGGCCATTAATGGCTATTAATGACAGCTCGCTCCACAGGCAGGCTCCAAAGCCAGGCTGCTGTGAACTGGGGACCCCCGTGGAGGCTGCACCGAGGGCAGCAAGCATCTGACAGGCAGGGGAGCCCCCGCCTCTAAACCCGCCTGAGGACCCCACAACAGTGCAGGAGTCCAGGGAGGGCCACGGCCACCGCAGACCTGCTCGAGCCGGGCCAACGTGCCCGGGTGCACATCTCCCTCCTGGCGGCCATGGGCGAGTTGGTTGTTCATCCTTGATCCCCCCCGGTTAAGCGGTGAACGTACTTTGCAGGCGGTTTGAGAGTGGGAGTGAGAGGTGTTGGCAGTAAGAGTTACTGAGAACTTATCAGGAACCAGGTCACAAAGTATCTATAAAGGTAAAATTTTGGTATACATAGTAACCTTGCGGACAGCCCTGTCAAGTGGTTTTTCTTTTTATTTTTCTTTTTATTTATTTTTCTATTTATTTAGTAGTACTGGGGATGGAACCTAGGGGCATTCTACTTCCGAGCTACACCCCAACCCTGCTTTTTTATTCTTTCTCTCTTTCTTTCTTTCTTTCTTTCTTTCTTTCTTTCTTTCTTTTTTCTTTCTTTCTTCTCTTTCTCTCTTTTGTGGTACTGGGGTTGGAACCCAGGAACTTTTCTACCTCTGAGCGACACCTCCAGCCCTATTTTTTATTCTTTATTTTTTATTTTTTTGGTGGTACTGGGGTTCCTGGAAGCCCTTCTACCTCCGGGCTATACTCCCAGACCTATTTTATACTTTTTTATTTTTGGAAACAGGGTCTCTTAAGCCAGTGTGGCTGGCTTTGAACCTGCGCGATCCTCCTGTCTCCACCTCCCAAGTGCGGGGATTACAAGCGTGCGCCACCACGCCCGGCTATTTTTTATTCTTTATTTGGAAACAGGGCCTCACAAAGTAGCTGAGGCTGTCCTGATTACAAGCATGCATCACCACGCCCGGCTTATTCTTTTTTTTTTTTTTTTTTGGTGGCACTGGGGTTCCTGGAAGCCCTTACTACCTCCGGGATACACTCCCAGACCTAATTTATTTTTGAAAACAGGGTCTCTTAAGCCAGCACAGCTGGCTTCGAACCTGCGCGGTCCTCCTGTCTCTGCCTCCCAACCGTGGGGATTACAAGCGTGTGCCACCACGCCCAGCATTATTCTGTATTTTTTGAAACAGGGTGTCACTAAGTTGTGGAGAACCTGGGTACCTGAGGCTGTCTGCGAACTGCGATCCTCCTGTCTCAGCCTCCCAAGTACTGGGATTACAAGCGTGCGCCACTATGCCTAGCCAGGGAGGCATTAATCCGTAACTCAGAACTGAGGCTTGGGGAACTGACAACCTTGTCATAAGGGCCCAGCGTGCCCAAGGGGGACCTGGGCAGTTGCCTCTGCTGTCCTGGCGCTTGCCCCGCAGCGGAGTCTGCTCACAGGACTTGGCACAAAACAGGTGCTCAGGAAACAGGATCCACACATGCCCACGCCACACACCAGGCCGTGCCTTGGATAAAGAGTCAGGCGCCCTTCCATCCGGGAGCAGAGCAAGCTTTGTGTGTGTGCCAACAAAATCAAAACAGATCCCTCCTGGAAACCACTAATCAGCCTAAACAATAGTTGTTATTCTCAAACCAACCCCCCACCCAGAGGCAGCCTTTTAGCTGTAGATGGGAGCATGCTGGGAGCCAGGCCCGATGGGAACGTGCTGGGGTGCCGAGAGGCCCAGGGCTCCCCAGCTCGGCCTGCCAACCCTTCTCTCCTGGCAGGCACCCACCTCGCGTCCAAAATGCCTTCATACTCAGACAGCTGCCTCATGAAGCCCGCGTTGGGCCGCGCCACGCTCCGCCTCTGCTTCACGTAGCTGTACGCCTTCTCCAGGGGCCAGCCAAACTCCTTCATGGCGTAGGCGATGACCGTGGACGCTGACCGGCTGACACCCATTTTGCAGTGGACTAGGCACTTGGAATGGTTCCTCCTGCAGGGGCGAGGGGGACGAAGACTGAACATCCCCAGCGGCTTCTCTACTCAGGTGTCCTAATGTTTACGGAGCAGATCCCACACACCCGCTAAAGGAAGTCACTTGGCTGTAAAATCAATTAAGTCAAGAGGAATCTGCCCTGGCCTGGCGGGCTCTGCAGGGAATGCTCCCACAGGCGGCTGCCTTCAGGGACCCAGTGGGAGTCTTCCGGGTCGCTGGAGGAGGCGGAACCATCTAGAACCCTTTCCTGGGAAGCGACTGGGCAGCTCAAGGGACTTTTGCAAAAGCTACTCAGCTGTTAACAGCAGCTGGAGACAGACAGTGAACTACTGTAGAAAACAGGGTCAGTGGAGCAAAACCACACAACCCTGGGGATTGGAGGGCCCAGGGCAAGAGCCACAGCAGAAAGAAGCCAGAGGAGGAAGATGGGCTGACCTGATATTTGTAAAGAGGCACCGGGCCGGGTGTGGCTGATTTGCCAAACACAGAAAAGCCAGCAGAGGCGAAGGATCGGGTGCTGGTCAAGGGAGGCACCCGTGAGTCTCCGTTTGCACAGAAGGCGGCCCGCCAAGTGGGAGCCGGCCTCAGGTCTGTCCCTTGTTGGGAAAGCAAGGCGGTAGGATGTGGTAAGGACACCCCAGGTAGCTTTGACCTGGACGGGTACAAAAGCCTGGGGTGTTTCTCTTGATAGCATCTCAGGGCTATCTCCGCTCTGGACTTCAGTAAGGCAGTTAGTTGTTCCACGGGAGAATAGGGTGGGTAAGTAGATGGGGTCACTGCTCAGGGGCCCAAGAACTCACTTTAAGAGATAGCTCTTCTTCTCTGGGGAGCAGTCCCCAAAGCCCAATACGTGCCCCCTCCCCCCTAGGGGAAAAGCTTCCTAGTGCACCTAGCATGCACGCGGTCTTGGAGCGTTGCCTGTAAACAGTGCCAATGGCAAACATTGGGGTCAGTCAGTGTCACAATCAAAGACAGGTGGGTGGGAGTAAGCTCACTGGGACCTCCACCTGGAGAAGACTTAACTCCTTCCCCACTTCTGAGATCCGGGGACCCTCAGGCAACTGCCTTTGTGTCCGGCACTGACCGCCACTCCTATCTGCCCACCTGGCCCCCCTGCTGGTCACTTTCTCCCTCTGACCAGCTCCCCTGCCCACTTACTTGGCTTTGTTTATGAAATGATACGCTTCATTCCAATGGGCAAGAAGGTCTGTGGTCTCCTCGTCATACACTCGGATGTTATGGTATGCAAACAGACCAGGAAAAAAGTTGTCTATTTCTCTAGTGACATTTAAAATATAGTCAACCCTGCAATGAGAAAAAGATGGGTGGGGGAATGGAGAATCAGAATAAGGAACCACAAAAAACAACAACAAAGGAATCAAAAATCAGAATAAGGAACTACAAAAAACAACAACAAAGGAATCAAAAATCAGCAG
Source organism: Muscardinus avellanarius (assembly GCF_963383645.1). Lineage (NCBI taxonomy): Eukaryota > Metazoa > Chordata > Mammalia > Rodentia > Gliridae > Muscardinus > Muscardinus avellanarius. Next base: position 22,400,150 of record NC_137807.1, read on the forward strand.
AGAGCCAGGCATGGTGGAGCTTGCCTGTAAATCCAGTACTTGCGAGGCTGAGAGAGGGGGATTGTGGGTTCAACGCCAGCCTCAGCAAGTTAGTGAGACCATGTTTTAAAATAAAAAAGAAAAAGGACTGGGAGTGTGTCTGGAGAAAGAATGCCCCTGGGTTCAATTGCTAATACTGAAAAAAAAAAAAAAAAAAAAAATAGAAAAAAATCAAATATGCATAAAGTGTATATGTTTGTGGTGAAACTTTTATTTTTACTTAATAGTAATTATTTTTGGTATTCCCTCCAAATAATGAGAATGTATTATATTTATATGAAATATTCTTTGTTTAAAAGGCCTTATTAAAAAAAAAAAAAAAAAAAAACCTCAGCTGGACATGGCGGCACACGCATGTAATCCCAGCATTTGGGAGGCTGAGACAGGAGGATTGTGGTTCGAGGACAGCCTCAGCTACTACTTAGTGAGACCCTTTGCAACTCAGTGAGACCCTGTTTCAAAATAAAGGATAAAAAATAGGGCTGGGGGTGTAGCTTGGAGGTAAATGCCCCTCGGTTCTACCCCTAGTACTGCAAAAAATTAAAGTTTAAAATTTGCAATTATTAATTATATACAGAAGCTTTCGAAAACCAATAGTTTCTACTCTAAAATCATTAAAAAGCAAAATATACCATTCTATTATTTAAGTCTTTGGGAACTGCCTTCAAATTCTTCTGAAACAAGGCAGGAGGTAAATAAATAAAAATTTGTGAAACTGTTGACTCAGGTTCTGTAGTTCTCCAAACATAATCTGTAATTTTATTTCAGGAGAAGTTTATTTTATTAAATAGTTTTCCAAAGATCTTGAAGCTGGATATGGTAGCATACACCTATAATCCCAGCACTTGGGAAGCTGAGACAGGAGGATTGCAGGTTTGAGGTCAGGCTCAGCAACTTAGCGAGACCCTGCTTCAAAAATAAATAAATACATAAATAAAATAAAAGGGCTGAGTGTGTAGCTCAGAGGAAGAAAAGCATCTATTCCCAGCAACACACTCTACCCCACATTTGAAGACTACTCTGTTGAAAGAACACATCTTAACCAGTAGTTCTAAAGATATACTTTAAGATTTGTTTAGTCTTGGTTTTCAAATGTAGTAGTTCAAAAATGCTATCATGTCAAACCCACAGAATGGTGATTTTGCGGCTGTGTTGTTAAAAAAAAAAAATAAAGTCCGGCCGGGCATGGTGGCACACGCTTGTAATCCCCGCGCTTGGGAGGCGGAGACAGGAGGATCGCGCAGGTTCGAAGCCAGCCGTGCTGGCTTAAGAGACCCTATTTCTAAATAAAATATAAAATAGGTCTGAGAATGTAGCCTGGAGGAAGGAGGGCTTCCAGGAACCCCAGTACCACCAAAAAAAAAAATAAAAAAATAAAAAATAAAGTCCAGACATATGTTCTTGAAGGTCTAGGTTTCAACGTTTTTCATTTCATTTCATTTATTTATTTATTTATTTATTTAATTAATTAATTTTCGGTACTGGGGATGGAACCCAGGGGCATTCTACTTCTGAGCTTTATTTATTCTTTATTTATTCATTTATTCTTTATTTCTTTATTTATTCTTTCTTTTTATTTCTTTTTATTATTTTTATTTTATTTATTTTTTATTTATTTTTATTCATTTTTATTTATTCATTTTTATTATTTTTATTTTATTTATTTATTTATTTAATTTATTCTTTATTTGGAAACAGGGTCTCACTGAGTTGCAGAGGGCCTAAGTAGTAGCTGAGGCTGCCCTCGAACCGTGATCCTCCTGTCTCAGCCTCCCAAATGCTGGGATTAGAAGCGTGTGCCGCCGTGCCCGGCAATGTTTTTCATTTCTGCTGCTGAACATTTTCTTTCTCACGGGTAGGCATATGTTTCTGGCCAACAATGAGCATTTGGTTGCGAGATTCTCAGCAGGGACCAAAACCCTACCCTCTGACAGAGCCCGGGGCGGTCCGGGTGTCAGGGATGCTGACTGGCCAGAGTCAACAGAAAGTGCACCCCTTAGGTGTGCGTGGGGGCGCGGCTTGTAATCCCAGCATCTGGGGGGCTGAGACAGGAGGATCCAGGTTCGAGGCCAGCCTCAGGTAGTTAGTGAGGCCCTCCACAACTTAGTGAGGCCCTGTTCCAAAATCATAGTGAGACCCTCCATAACTCAGTGAGACCCTACTTGAAGATAAAGAATAATAAAAAAATACGCTGAGGGTAGAGCTTGGAGGTAAAGTACCCCTGGTTTTCATCTCCAGTACCACCAAAAAAAAAAAAAAAAAAATTAGGCTGGGGGTGCACCTTAGAATGCCCCGGGGCTCAATCCCCAGCACCACACACAGAAAGTGCACCTGTGCGCGGACTTTTACCAACTCCGCAGGACAGCAAGATGGCAGGAGGAAGCTGGGAGCTTGGGCAGGTCCAGGTTCCCTATAGACCATCTGAGTGTAGACAGCTTCTCCTGACACACACAACCGTACAAGACTCCAGAAACGAAAAGAAAAAAATCTACAAACCCATGAATTATTCAGGTTGTGGCCGTGTGAAGCACATCTGTTGGGCTCTGCAAATCAGCCCCTCCGGCCACTTCGGAGAGCAGGAGCAGGCAAGTAGAGGCAGGCAGCCTGAGGTCCCCACCCCGCCAGTGTAGACAAGGGGCGCTGACTCACCCTGAGCCCTGAAGCTCCTCCAGGTTGGATGCGTTCCACTCGGAGCCCTGGGGGAGAAATCACACGAAGCCCCGTGAGTGTGGCACGCAGGCAGCTAGGAGCCGCTCCCGGTGGCGTGGGTGGCCCTAGCCCTCGGCCCTGGCCGTAGGCAAGAGAGCTGGAAGAGGCTGATGAGCACCCGTTCCAGCCGGAGGGCGCAAGGGTCTTCCTTTCCGGGTCCCGTCCCCAGAGACAACGGTCTGTGCCCCCCTCATCCCCAGCGAGAATGGGAACCGGTCGACCTTTTCTGGGAAGTGTTTTGGCAATATTAAAAAAAAAAAAAAAAAGTTCCTATCCCCTGACCCCATAAAACTCCACTTGCAGCTACCCAGAGGAAATGACCTGAATCCACAGACATCGAGGAGCGAGAATGTTTACGGTATTCACAGTAAAACAGTGGGAATCACCCAAAGGTCCAACAGGAAGGAGTCAATGGAATAAATGATGGTTCCTTATGATGGAGCCATTAAAATAAATGATCCTTTCAGAGACTCTTTGGTGGCACAGGGGAACACCACATGAGCAAAACATAAAAACCCCAAGGAATATAAACAGCCTGGTAAGTTTCCTTTCTTTCTTGTTTGAGAAGGTGTATAGATACTTAAAAGAAATCTAAGGTGTGAGGTGTGAGGCCTGGGCTTTGATTCCCAGCACAACCAGAAACAAAATAACATACACACAAAAACACTAAAAGCAGGAGATAGGGAAATGAATAAACCAAGATATTAAGAGTAACTAGCTCTGGGATTGTGACAGATGGGGGGTGGTGATCATTGTTCTTCCTCCTCCTCCGCCCCTTCCTCCTCCTCCTTTTTCTTTTTCCTCCCCCTCATCCTCCTCCCCCTTTTCCTCTTCCTCCTTCTTCTTCTTAGTGACTTATAGTTCTTCTCTTTCTCTCTTTTTTTTTTCTTGTGGCACTGGGCATTGAACCCAGTCATTCTGCCTCTGAGCTATACCCCCTGCCCTATTTTAGTCTGTGTTTTGAAACAGGGTCTCACTAAGTTGCTGGGGGCCTTGCTAAATTGCTGAGGCTGGCCTTGAACCTGCCATCCTCCTGTCTCAGCCTCTCAAGTACTGAGATTACAGGTCTGCCCCACCACGCCCAGCTTGGTTTACATTTACTTTCTACAAAATGTGTTCACTCACTATTTTTTTTTTTTCATTGCTGGGGATGGAAACCAGGGGCATTCTACCTCCGAGCTACACCCCCAGTGCTATCTTTCTTTCTTTCTTTCTTTCTTTCTTTCTTTCTTTCTTTCTTTCTTTCTTTCTTTCTTTTTGGTGGTACTGGGGTTCCTGGAAGCCCTTCTACCTCCGGGCTACACTCCTAGACCTATTTTTACATTTTTATTTGGAAACAGGGTCTCCTAAGCCAGCGTGCGCGGCTGGCTTCGAACCTGCGCGATCCTCCTGTCTCTGCCTCCCAAGCGCGGGGATTACAAGCGTGCGCCACCACGCCCGGCTTTATTCTTTATTTTGAAATAGGGTCTCACTAAGTTGCTGTGAGCCTCACTAAGTAGCTGAGGCTGGCTTCGAACCAATGCAATCCTCCTGTCTCAGCCTCCCAAGCCCGGGGATTACAAGTGTACGCCACCACGCCCGGTGTTCACTCACTATTTTTAGAAATGGTATCATTAGAGCAGGGCATGGCTTGTAATCCCAGCATTAGGGAGGCTGAGACCAGAGGATCATGGTTCGAGGACAGCCTCAGCTACTTAGTGAGGCCCTCCGCAACTTAGTGAGACCCTGTTTCAAAATAAAGAATAACAAATAGCACTGGGGGTGTAGCTTGGAGGTAGAACACCCCTGGGTCCCATCCCCAGTAATGCAAAATAAATAAACCCAGGGGGGTGATATAGACGGAAATACACCAAATACATATATATGTACGTTTCTATCACTTTGAATTACACTATAATTACCAATAAAAATAAATGAACCCTCCGTTCCTGAGCATTCAAAGAATGTGAAAGGGAAAATACAAAGGCAGAGGGAAGGTTCTGCCCCTAGGAAACGCAGGCGCCGTAGTCACAAAGGGCAAAGGCGCCTGTGTCTCGGTCTCCCGGCCAGCTTCCTTTCCCGAGGGCCCCAGAGGGCAGCTCCCGGGCGCAGGCGCAGGCTCCCGGCGTGCGCTGTGAGCCGCGTGTTCATATTTGAGAGACTGCCTCCACCATAAAAATTCCTTTAGTATCTCTCATGGAAAATATGACATCAAACGCCAAACTCCACTGACAAAACGACCAGGGTTCCAGAGCACCCGGGAGCATCCTCTAGCCATGACCACCACCTAGTGGAGAGACAGGAGGGAAGTGCCTCCTGGTCCCTGCCTCCGGGGACAAGATCCGTGCCTGGCGCTCCCTGTATACATCCCAGATCCACACGCCTATACACGTCTAAATGTGTAAGCATGAATGTATAGGAAGATATGAGCATATACATCTGTTGAACACAAACAGCTATGTAGACATCATGACAGACAGCTGCAGGGCTCTGGCCAACTTCCTGCAGGAAGCTAAGTCACTCCTTCCTTCAGCTGCCCGTACCTGCCCGTCTTCCCGTGAGGCCCAGCCTCCTCTAGCAATGCATGGCGACCCCTTATGACGGGTGCGGATGGGAATAGCCCAGCACCTTGGATGTGAAGTTTTGTTTTCTTTTTTGGTGCGGTACTGGGGCAGGAACCCAGGGGCATTCTACGTTCGAGCTACACAGCTCAGCCCTACTTTTTATTCTTTATTTTAGAACAGGGTCTCATAAGCTGGGCGTGGTGGCGCACGCTCGTAATCCCAGCGCTTGGGAGGCTGAGACAGGAGGATCGCATGGGTTCGAAGCCAGCCTCAGCTACTTAGTGAGGCTCTCGGCAACTTAGTGAGACCCTGTTTCCAAATAAAATATAAAATAGGTCTGGGAGTATAGCCTGGAGGTAGAAAGCCCCTGGGTTCCGCCCCCAGTACCACCAAAATAAACAAACAAATAAATAAATAAAAACAGGGTCTCACTGAGTTGTAAAAGGCCTCACTAAGTATCTGCGGAACCATGATCCTCCTGTCTCAACCTCCCAAATGCTGGGATTACAAGCATGCGACACCGCGCCCGGCTCGATGTAGATTTCTAGTCCTCCCCTGAGGTACAGGATGAAGACAAAGAGGCGAGTGACCAGCTCCAAGCGGGACGGGAACGGGGGGAGCCGAGCCTCGGCCGCTGAGCCTGGCTTTCATCCCCCTCGCCAGGGCCCTCTAACTTTAATAACGGCCTTCCTCTATAGTCTGTAACTTTGAAATTGCGTTCTGGGGAGATCCTAGCATGGAGACACTCGGCACACCAGCCGGAGGCACGGGGAGTCAGCCCGAGCCACACGGAGCCTCTGCGGCCCGGCCCAGCCGCCCTCCCGCGGCTCTGTGTGCACCGCTTGGGAGGAGAAGCTCTGGCCCGCCCTGAGGTCTGTGCGCGCCGATGTCTCTCCTGTCCCGGGACACCTGGGCACGGTCCCGGGCCTTAGTGGACGGGTGTCCATCGTAACTGGGCTTCCGTGGCCTGTGTGTCTGTGATTGCAGATGACAAAGGTCTGCGTGGGCCCGACACGGGCCAGCGGAGTCGCTTTCAACAACCCTCCGCGGCTCAGCCGGAGCCGCATCTCAAAATCTGCCGCTGCCGGAGACCGTGGGGCCTGGGGCCCGAGGAGGGCTCAGAGGGGAGGTCTCGGCAGAGGCGGCCGGGAGCCCCAGACGCTCCAGGCTCTTGCCTTTTTTTTTTTTTTTTGCTTCAAGGTCCAAATGATAAGGTGTGATTTATGATCCCCCAAAGCAGGCGCCGCCACGGGCCGCGCCTCTTACAAGGTAAAGATGGTCGAAGATGAGGGAGGGCTTGTCCATCTGTCCCAGGATGAGCAGCATCTCGTTATCTATAAATTCCTTGAATTCCTTCAAATTACAGTTCATCTGTTTCTCTAATTCGTTACGGATCTGTGGAGCAGAGAATATTAGGAAAAGCGGTTTGTTAAAGGAAACCGTTGCTCACGTCCAAATGTTTAAAATCACGCTACAAACTGTGGTGCCCCCCCCCCCCCCCGTCTCTGTCTCTCTCTCTGTGTCTGTCTGTCTGTCTCTCTCTGCGGTACTGGGGAACCTAAGGGCATTCTATCTCTGTGCTATACCCCCAGCCCTATTTTTTATTCTTTTATTTTGAAACAGGGTCTTACTGAGTTGCAAAAGGCCTCATGAAGTAGCTGAGGCTGTCCGCAAACCGCGATCCTCCTTCTCAGCCTCCCAAGTACTGGGATTACAAGTGTGTGCTACCATGCCCGGCTCTATAGCTGTTTTCAAAGAGAGTGTTTTTTTTTTTTTGGTAGTACTGGGTATGGAACCCAGGCACACTCTACCTCTGAGCTACACCCCAGTCCTGTTTTTTATTCTTTCTTTTGAAACAGGGTCTGAGTTGCAAAGGGCCTCACTAAATAGCTGAGTCTGTCCTCAAACTACGATCCTCCTGTCTCATCCTCCCAAATGCTGGGATTACGAGTATGCGCCACCAGGCCCCGCTGCAAGAGTAATACATTTCGACACACACGGAGCGCGTGCGTAGGAGGTAGTTACTATGCACGAGGAATACGGGTTACTCAGCCTACGCATCCATCCAACCGGAGGAAGTTTGTTATTTCAAGCAAGAAATCTGATCTTCATGAACTCTATTCTAATGAGCTCAAAGCACTGGCACTTTAACAATGAAACATCAATTTCATAACAGAGAATGTCAAGTCAGTTTCCTCTCGCTTGGGAAGCTGTCACAGTATGACTTTTGAAATTATTACTTAGAGCCGGTGCAGTGGCCCACACTTCTAAATCCCCGCACTTGGGAGGCTGAGACAGGAGGATCACACAGGTTCAAAGCCAGCCTCAGCTACTTAGTGAGGCTCTCAGTAACTTAGTGAGACCCTGTTTCCAAATAAAGTATAAAATAGGTCTGGGAGTATAGCTCAGAGGTAAATAAAAAAGTCTGAGGAAGCCGGGCATGGTGGCACATGCTTGTAATCCCAGCATTTGGGAGGCTGAGACAGGAGGATTGAGGTTTGTGGACAGCCTCAGCTACTTAGTGAGGTATTTTCCAACTCAGTGAGACCCTGTTTCAAAATAGAGAATAGAAACATAGGGCTGGGGGTATAGCTTGGAGGGAGAATGCCCCTGAGTTCCATCCTCAGTACTGGAAAAAAAAGGGACTGAAGATGTAGATTGAAGTTAGAATGCGTTGGGGTTCAATCCCTAGCACCAAAAAAAAAAAAAAAAAAAAAAAAAAAAAGAAAAGAAAAAAAGAAAAGAAAAGAAGAAAAAAAAAGACCAGCCTTAGTAATTCAGTGAGATTCTCAACAACCTAGCAAGACTCTGTTTCAAAACAAAAAAATAAAATAAATAAAAAGGGCTGGGGGTACAGCTTTTAGCTAGGATGACCCTGGGCTCAATCTCCAGTACCTAAATAAATAAATACAAAATTACTGTTCATTAAAAGCTGGTGTAGTGGCGCACGCCTGTAATTCCACTACTTGGGAAGCTGAGACAGGAGGATCATAGGGTGGAGGACAGCCTCAGCTAGTCAGTTAGATTCTCAGTAACCTAGTGCAATCTTGTTTAAAAAAAGGGGGTGAGGGTGGACTGGGATATAGCTCAGAGAGGTAGAAGGTCCTTGGGTTCATTCTCCAGCATCAAAAAGAAAGAAAGAAAGAAAGAAAGAAAGAAAGAAAGAAAGAAAGAAAGAAAGGGAGAAAGAAAGGAAGAAAGGGCTTATTAACAAAAAGATAGTATATGACATTTTGTGTGTGTGTATAGTACTAGGGATTGAGGCTAGGGGCATTCTATCACTGAGCAATACCCACTGCCCTTTTATTTTATTTATTTTTTTGTGGTGTTGAGGAATGAACCCAGGGGCATTCTACTTCCCAGCTACGTCCTCAGCCCAATTTTTTATTCTTTTAATTTGAAACAGGGTCTAAGTTGTGGAGGGCCTCACTAAGTAGCTGAGGCTGGCCACGAACCGCAACCGTGATCCTCCTGTCTCAGCCTCCAAAGGCCTGGGATTCCAAGCGTGCGCCACCATGCTCCGCTTGTGTGGCTGTTTTCAAAGACTGTGCTCGCCCCCATCCCAGAGTGCCACATTTAGACACACACGGAGCCCGTGCACAGGAGGAAGGAATGTGGTTACTCAGCCTACACAAGGGGAGGAAGTTTGTTATTCCAAGGGGTCAAGGAACACGTCTACGGTCACACAGCTCTGCACTCCCGCTCCTGTGACTCCCAGGCCCTGACCCTGCCGAGAGGCCCTGCAGCCAAGAGCCCCCAAGGCAACTGGATCCGGGCGGCTGCTGCCGACGGCCTCAGGACCAGCGTCCCAGAAGCGGAGGCCTGTCCCCTGGGGAAAAGTTCCCCTCACTTCTTTGGAAGTGACGTTTTCCAGATCCTGGCTCATCATGATGCTTCGGAGTTTGGCTTTGATGAGACGCTCGGTCCTTTCCCCTTCCGTCGGCCTGCAAAGAAATCACACTTAGGAGAGCATGGGATTGTGAGACGCCCCAGGCCAGAGGTCACAGGGACGCCGGCCACCCCGGGACTCGGTGTGCATGTGCTTAGGAGATCGGGAGAGGTGTGCAGCTCCCACAGGAGCCGCAAGCCGAAGTAGATTACAAGAAGAGACGGTGAGCCGGACGTGGTGGTGCACGCTTGTAATCCCAGTACTTGGGAGGCTGAGACAGGAGGATCGTGGTTCACAGACAGCCTCCTCTACTTAGGCCCTTTGCAACTCAGTGAAACCCTGTTTCAAAATAAAGGATAAAAAAAAATAGGGGCTGAGAGTGTAGCTCGGAGGTAGAATGCCCCTGGGTTTCATCCCCAGTACTGGAAAAAGAAAAAAAAGAAAAAAGAAATGAAATCGGTCTGGAGGTATAGCTTAGAGGTAGAATGTCCCTGGATTCAATCCCCTATACTAAAAAAAAAAAAAAAAGAAAAGAAAAAGATGGTGAGCCAGGTGTGGTGGTGCATGCCTGTAATCCTAGCACTTGGGAGGCCTCAGCTATTTAGTGAGGCCCTCTGTGACTTAGTGAGACCCTGTTTCAAAATAAAGAATAAAAAATAGGGCTGGGGGTGTAGCCCGGAGGTAGAATGTCCTTGGGATTAATCCAGTCAGTCTGTCTCTCTCTCTCTCTCTCTCTCTCTCTCTCTCTCTTACACACACACACACACACACACACACACACACACACACACACACACAGAGTGGAGAGGTGGCAATTTGGAAACTCACTTCTCATTTTGGCTCCTGAGTGCCAGAGACTCCCAAGGCAGGACCCTGGAACTGAACTGTCAGCATCCCATCCCAGCCCCCGGTCTGCCTGGATGCACCCGGTGCGCCGCCGTCACTGAGCCCTGGCAGCCCATCTTGGCTGTGTCCAGCTCTCGGTCCTGCCTGCCACACTGAATCGCAATCTATGCAGGCCCCGTAACTCCACGTGCCGCCCCAGGGTCTAAGTCTCAGGGCCACACAGACCTCTAGGACTCCTGTGCCCCAGGACGGCCCCTCAGATATCCCAGGCAACCGTCATCCCTCCTGTCCCTTCTCGTGATGTCTTTATGGATTCCGGTCATCTGGGTCCTCCCCATATCCACAGCCCTCTTAGGATGGGGTGTTTGGATGGGACATAGCACTCCAGGGTAGTGGGGCAGGCAGAGAGAACGGCTTCCATCTTCTCAAACTACACATTATTATTATTATTATTATTATTATTATTATTATTATTATTATTCCAGAATTATGCCCAGGGACATCCTATCTCTGAGATACAACCCCATTCCTATTTTAGTATTTTTTTGTGTGGTGGTACTGGGGGTGGAATGCAGAGGCTTTTTACCTCCGGGCTATACTCCCAGACCTATATTTTATTTGGAAAGAGGGTCTCACTAAGTTGCTAAGAGCCTCACTAAGTAGCTGAGGCTGGCTTCAAACCTATGCGACCCTCCTGTCTCTGCCTCCCAAGCGTGGGGATTAAAAAAAAAAAAAAAAAAAAAAGTGTGCACCACCACGCCTGGCCTCTTTTAGTTTTATCTGGAAACAGGGTCTCCCTAGATGGATGAGAGTCTCACTGCTTGCCGAGGCTGTCCCCAAACCTGCGATCCTCCTGTCTCAGCCTCGCAAGTCCTGGGTTTACAGGTGTGTACCACCGCAGCCGGCTCCTGGATCTAGACTTTGAGGAGCGTGGCCTCGGGCTGCCTCGGTGCTACAGGCCACCAGCTCCACTACCGCAGCTGCCAAGACTGACCGCTCTTGGAGGACACAGAGGTCGAATTCGGGATTCTCCTGGGAGCAGGGAAGGGCTTGGAAATTTAAGCCGCTTGCTGGCTATGAAGGAAAGCGTTTCCTAGGTGACACACAGCGCCACCTAGGGGCAGGCAAAGCACAGAGCAATGCATTGGGCTGGGGATCTGACAGACATCAGGGAAATACACTCACCACATGTGTTTATAACTTACTTTCTGTTGTTGTTTTTGCAGTACTGGGGATGGAACCCAGGGCATTCTACCTCCGAGCTACATCCCTAGCCCTATTTTTATTTTTATTTTTGGTGGTACTGGGGTTCCTGGAAGCCCTTCTACCTCCGGGCTACACTCCCAGACCTATTTTTACATTTTATATTTGGAAACAGGGTCTCCTAAGCCAGCGCGCGCGGCTGGCTTCGAACCTGCGCGATCCTCCTGTCTCTGCCTCCCAAGTGCGGGGATGACAAGCGTGCACCACCACGCCTGGCCCTAGCCCTATTTTTTATTCTTTATTTTGAAACAGGGTCTCACTATGCTGTGGGGGGCCTGAGTAGCTGAGGCTGGTCGCCAACTGGTGATCCTCCTGGTTCAGCCTCCCAAGTACTGGGATTACAAGCGTGTGTCACCATGCCCGGCTTTGTTTATAACTTTTTTTTTTTTTTTCTGTACTAGGGATGGAACCCAGGGCCATTCTACCTCCGAGCTACACCCCCAGCCCCATTTTTTATTCTTTATTTTTGAAACAGGGTCTCGCTGAGTTGCAAAGGGCCTCACTAAGTAGCTGAGGCTGTCTGTGAACCACAATTTTCTGGTCTCAGCCTCCCAAATGCTGGGATTACAAGCGTGCGCCACCACGCCCGGCTTTGTTTATAACTTTTAAAGGAGCGTTTGTCACCGACCCTTCTTGTAGTGAAAGATGTAGGTGGCTACATCTTCTTAGCTATGGACCTAGGCATGGTGGTGCACACCTGTAACCCCAGTACTTGGGAGGTTACAACAGGAGAATAGCAGCTTTGAGGACAGTCCCAAGGAACCTAGTGAGACTCCCAGCAACCTAGTGAGAACTGTTTGAAAACAAAAAATAAAAAATAGGGCTGGAGGTATAGCTTAGATAAGCAGGGCATGGTGGTGCATGCCTGTAATCCCCGTACTTGGGAGGCTGAGACGGGAGGATCGCAGGTTCGCAGCCAGCTTCAGCTACTTAGCGAGGCCCTCCGCAACTTAGTGAGACCCTGTTTCAAAATAAAGAGTAAAGGGCTGGGCGTGGTGGCGCACGCTTGTCATCCCCGCACTTGGGAGGCGGAGACAGGAGGATCGTGCAGGTTCGAAGCCGGCTGCGCACACTGGCTTAGGAGACCCTGTTTCCAAATAAAAATGTAAAAATAGGTCTGGGAGTGTAACCCGGAGGTAGAAGGGCTTCCAAGAACCCCAGTACCACCAAAAAAAAAAAAAAAAAAAAGAGTAAAGGCCAGGCGCGGTGGTGCACGTTTGCAATCCCCGCACTTGGGAGGCTGAGACAGGAGAAACATAGGTTTGAAGCCAGCCTCAGCTGCTTAGTGAGGCTCTCAGCACCTTAGTAAGGCCCTGTTTCCAAATAAAATATAAAATAGGTCTCGGAGTATAGCCTGGAGGTAGAAAATCCCTGGGCTCCACCCCCAGTACCACCAAAAAATAAATGAATAAATAAAAATAAATAAATAAAGAGTAAAAATAGGGCTGGAGGTATAGCTCAGAGGTAGAACGCCCCTGGGTTCCATCCCCAGTACCAAAACCCCCCAAAACCTTGCATGGGCCCCAGGTGAGAACCCGTTGCGCCTGGATCAGGGATCGCTCAGTCAGGACTGCAGGGAGGCCCGAGCCTGCACGGGGTCAGGTCGGGCACGGGCGGTCAGGGACAGGAGCCCACGTACTTGTCGACGAACAGGGCCGGCGAGTCGGGCCGCGTGGACTCCAGGTCCTGCATGGCGTTCCACTCGTTGATGCAACTCTGCTCCGAGTTGAGGCAGCTCTCGTAGTAAGCTGCCCAGATGAGCGCCAGCCCCCCGGGGAAGTAGTTGTGCCTCCGGGCCACCTCGCAGGCCTTGTGCAGCACCTGGAGCGCAGACCTGGGGAGAGGCGGGCGGGGAAGGTCAGGCCTGGGGTTTCCCCCTCTAGCCAGGTCTCTCACCAAGTTCCAAAGGGCCTTGCTAATTTGCTGAGGTTGGCTGTGAAACAGAGTGATACTTTATCAGCAGCAGCTAGACACGATGTAAAAATGTACCTTCAATGGTAATTAAAGAAAAAAAAAAAAAAAAAGCTGACGTGGTGGCACACACCTGTAATCCCAGCATTTGAGAAGCTGGGACAGGAGGATCGCGGTTTATGGACGGCTTCAGCTATTTAGTGAGGCCATTTGCAACTCAATGAGACCCTGTTTCAAAAATAAAGAATAGCCGGGCATGGTGGTGCACGCTTGGAATCCCCGCGCTTGGGAGACAGAGACAGGAGGATGGCACAGGTTCGAAGCCAGACGCACGCACTGGCTTAAGAGACCCTGTTCCCAAATAAAAATGTAAAAATAGGTCTGGGAGTGTAGCCCAGAGGTAGAAGGGCTTCCAGGAACCCCAGTACCACCAAAAAAAAAAAAAAAAAAAAAAAAAAAAGAATAAATAAATAAATAGAATAAAAAATAGGACTGGGGGTGTAGTTCGGAGGTTAAATGCCCCTGGGTTACATCCACAGTACTGAAGGAAAAAAAAAAAGGTAGGGCTGGGAATGTAGCTCAAAGGTAGGCTGCGCCTGGGTTTCATCCCCAGTACCAGAAAACAAGAAAAAAAAAAGGTTAAGATGGTACATTTTACGTTATGTATATTTTGCAATACACACCCCTACATCAGCATCTAAGTATAAGGGTTCTTTCTTTCTTTTGTTTTCTTTCTAGTGATATTAATTACACAGAATAATGGTTCTCAATTGGGCATGGTGGTGCACGACTGTAATTCCAGTACTTGGAGGCTGAGACAGGAGTGACTCAGATCAGAGGCCAGCCTCAGAAACATAGCAAAGCTCTCAGCCACTTAGGCCCTATTTAAAAAAAAAAAAATAGGTGACGTAGCTCAGAGGTAGAACACCTCTCCCCATAATAATGGGTTTCACTGTGACACTTTTGAACATGTCTGTAACATACTTTGACCATACCTACCTCTCATTTTCTCCTCTCTCCTCTCCCTAACAGTCTCTCTAGAAGGGATTTTTCTATTTATGTTGTCAGCTAGAAAAATATTTGTACAGAATTAAAAGTCCCTAAAACCGCACTTACCACATGGCCTGGACAGACACGGGTTTAAAGATGTGCATCCTTCCTGCTGTGCTCACGCTGAACCCACTGAGGGGAGACAACAGAAGACACCGCGGTGAGAAGTCTCTCAGCCAGCGGCCTCCCAGGCTCGCTGAGGGTCCACGGAACCAAGAGCCAGGGCAGCAGCAGGAATGGGCTCTTGGTTGGGAAGACGTGCTTAACCGGTGGCTTGAGTGCCACTTCAAGACAGAAAGTCCAGCCAAGGGGAAAGACAACGGCATCTCCTTTGTTTTCACAACTGTTCCTGCCTAACTGCCATGTCTGGCGAGCGCCATCCATCCACTTAGTCACCCACCCACCCATCCGCCCATCCGCTCTGGATATTCATCCATCTATCCACCCATCCACCCATCCACCCACCCATCCATCCATCCACCTATCCACTCTATCTATCCATCCATCTATGCATCTGTCTATCCATTCATCCATCTACCCACTCATCCATCTATCTACTTATCCATCTACCCACCCACCCATCCACTCATCCACCCATCCACTCCAGACATCCATCATCCATCTACCTACCCACTCACCCATCCATCCATCTATCCATCCATCCATCCACCCACTCATCCATCCATCCATCTACTCACCAATCCATCCATCTACCCATCCACCATCCATCCATCCATCTCATAATCAGTCAACCTATCTATATATTGGAATTGCATAAAAATATATCAGTAGAAAACAACATTCTACAAAGGGAAAATATCCCCACAACCCCACCACTTCAACAAAGCAGACTTCTAATTTTCCCTTCCAGTTCGTGCTCTAAAGCTATATAACTTTCTTCCACCTGCATGGACTCCTGGGGCCAGGACAAGTGCCTATCTTATTTCTTTCCACGCTTTCCTGGGGTGAATCCACGTGGGACCCAGATGCTCCTCATCTGGGGTCTGCCTGCCCGGGCTGAGCTGGTGCTCCTTCTCCGCAATCCCGAGTAGCCCTGAAACACGGCTGTCCCTGCCAGCTGTATGCCTCTTCCTGGTGCCCAGGAAGCAGAGCACCAGCGGAGTCATTCCACCTGTGAACCTTCGGGCCCCGGCCCCGGGGGGCACCTACTGAGCATTCACTGCGTAAACCAAGGGAAATGATTGAGTGGCTGCTGGCTGCTGTTCTTGACCCTCAGACGGCAGTAGACCTCCTGTAACAGGCATCCCTAGGAGCCAGGTGACCGGAACAGGCCCAGAACGTCCAGGGTGTCCCTCCCCACGCAGCTCGCAGGATTCTCCTAGTGCAATCACGCCCACCCGCGGGATCACCCCAGGTCGCCCCAGCCCGCTCCTGCTCAGATGTACAGAGCAGGACTCTTTGTCCTTACCCGTCTCCATCCAGGTAGATCTTTGTGTCACTCCACAGTCGGAGAACCATGCCGATGGTGCAGCTTTTACTGCACGGAGGAGAGAGAAGACATCTAGAGTCAGTGTCAGCCACGGCCAGGGACAGCCTCCCCTCGATCTCTGCCTGGCCCATCCAACTCACAGACAACCGCCACCTGACCCGGGACAGGCGGCTGCGCGTGGATCTGGGAAAAGTTTCCAAGCCGCTTGGGCAGGATCTGCTCACCACTGAATTCTCCAAGACACAGGTGCCAGATGGTCCTGCTAGAGGATACTCTAAGGGGCTGCACCTTTTTTGTATGGATGCAAATTCACAAGCCAGCCGAGGCTCCTGAGGTGTAAGGAGCACCGGCTGGCACTCAGCCCTGATGGCTGGCACCATGCTGGCGGGGGGCTACCCCAGCGGGGCACAGGGGCAAGAGGTGGCAGCCAAGCTCGGCCTCGTCTGTCTCTGGTGGTGGGAGGCGGGAGGGGGCCTGTGCCATGGCTGCGGCTCACTTTCAGCGTCTGTTTTTCTACCTTTTCTGTAGCTGTCACGTTACAAACTCAATCTGGTTTTGCTTTCACTGGTGCTGGCAGCAAGATGAGACGGATCGGCTTTGGAGACCGGCGCTGCCGCAAAACCGAGGGAACCGGGGGCTTATCGGAGAGCGGGTCTCCCTGGACTGTGATGGGAATTCTTTGGGCATTTTCAAAAGAGTCAGCTTGTGAGAAACTGCTGTGCCGGTGCCAGGGGCCAGCCCTGACAAGTGCCAGGAATCCCGGGCTCATGTCTCTGCTCCCATTTAACAGCCCCCTCGGGGAGTAACATGACGCTCGCTGGCGCGTGCGCCTGTGGACAGGGAGCTCTGGGGGGCTCTGGGGAGCCAGCTCCTCCCCCACGGCACCGCCCCCGGCGCAAGTGCTTGGGCACCCGCAGGGCAGGGGACTCCAAGACCTCCCAGATTCTCCCCATTCCCGACGGGCTCGCTGTATTTCCTCTGTAAAGCTGCAAAGGAAAATTAGTGTTGCACTTCACAGAGCTCTTGAAGCCAGTCCCAGACAAAAATAAAATAGGGCTGGGGGTGTAGCTCGGAGGTAGAATGTCCCTGGGTTCAACTTTCTCATCATCTTATGAAGGGCTGGAAGGGGGAGGAATCAGAAAAGACGTGTCCTCCTTTTTCTGTTCGCAAATGTCTAAGGAACAATAAAGCCTTGGTCACAGCCCGTGACCGCTGCAATCACTCACAGGAACACAAGACCGTACAGCCTCCATCCACAGTCATGAACCCCCGAGCCCCTGTTCCTAACTCTGCCTGAGCCTCTTTCCCTTCACCTCCTGGTCCCACGCAGCCCAAACTCGCCTCGCAGCCTGCTGTTTCTCCAAGACCAGCTTAGCACCACCGCGCCATCGAAGCCCGGGCGTTCCTCCACGGCCGAGCCTCTCCCCCTCACAGCCGGCCACGGCCATGACCCGCGCTTGCCGACCGCTCTTTGAGCTCAAGAACTTGGCTTACCTGGGGCCCAGCCCGCCGCCTCATGCACAGGACAGCGTAAGTAAAAACGTGTTCTCAGCGAATCAGTAGGCTGATGGGTGACGCATAAAGGGCATCCGCTCTGGGCTAGCTCCAACAAACCCAGGGGCTTGCAAGGACCTCTCAGGCTCAGTTTATCCAAACAGGACCCATGGTATTCAGTTACTGGGAAAGGTTCAAGCCTCTCTTTAAGCCACAGACCAAACACCTGCCCCAAATACCTGGGGATCCACAGAATGTCACTGCCGGACCAGACACACACTCCCACAGAACAGTGCTCATTTGGCCAATGCCCATCACAGTTATCGGATTCTCCAGCAAGCGTTCCTGGCCACGTGCCCCTAACTGTAGTGTGGACAGGTTTGTGTGCTGGCAGCTTGGTCCTCGGTGTGTGTGTGTGTGTGTGTGTGTGTGTGTGTGTGTGTGTGTGTGTGTGTTGGGGGGGTCCCTTAAGAGATGGTGTCTAGTAGGAGGTAATCGGGTCATGGTTCCACTCTCAAAGGAAAGGAATGCTGGCTTCATGGAGAAGGTCAGTTTCCACGAGGGAGGTTTTATAAAAAGAATGTGCCCAGTCCCTGGGTCCCTCTGGCTCCCTGTCTGTGATATCTTCTGGAGGCCCTGACCTGCGATGGGGCTTTTTCATCTTGGCCTTTGAGCCTCTCAACCCATGAGTTAAACAAATTCCTCCTCTTCTTCTCCTCCTCCTCTTCCTCCTTCCACTTCCTCCTTCTATTCCTTTTATTTTTGTGGTACTGGGGATGGAACCCAGGGGCATTCTACCTCTGAGCTACACTCTCAGCCCTACTTTTTATTCTTTATTTTGAAACAGAGTCTCACTGAGTTGCAAAGGACCTAAGTAGCTGAGGCTGTCCGAGAACCACGATTCTCCTGTCTTAGCCTCCCAAAACGCTAGGATCATGAGCGTGCGCCACCACGCCCAGCTATCATTGTTTTGATACTAGGGATTGAACTCAAGGGCATTCTACCTCCAAGCTTCACCACCAGCCCTATTTTTTATCCTTTATTTTGAAACAGGGTCTAAGTTGTGGATAGCCTCACAAAGTGGCTGAGGCTGACCGTGAACTTGCAATCTTCCTGTTTTAGCCTCCCAAGTACTAGGATTAGAAGCGTGTGCCACCATGCCTGGCTCGTTTTTGTTTTATTTTGAAACAGGGTCTCACCAGGTTGATGAGAGTTTCGCTACTTGCTGAGGCTGTCCTTGATCCACCTTTCTCAGCCTCCCAAGTGCTGGGATTACACGTGAGCCTCCGCGCCCGGCTGACACTCCACTTTCTACATAGCTTCCAGTGTTCAACTTCTAAGCACAGTGCAGCTTTCCTAAGAGCCTTCTTAGTAAACTTTGAGCTCCTTGACGGCAGAGTCTGCATCTGACCGAGTGCCCAGCACACAGGAGCTGCGAGGGCATGCCACCCATTCCCAGGGCTTCAGCGACCCCTGCTCCATACCAGGGAAGCCTTTTCCCAGCAGCCACCTCTGTTCCCCTCCCAGAGGGAACCGCCATCCCACGAGACCCACCTTTCCTTACTGGAGAAGTCGACTCCCAGCAAGATATTCTCCTCTGTGTCCTGCCGGCCGCTGCTGTACACCACCACCATGTAGCGCACTCGGTCGGTCCAGGCGCTCTCCAAGCGCACGGCCTGCGGGGGGCAGGGTGCGCTCACCGCTTTGCCCTACAGGAGGCGCCACCCTCCCCTGGGCAAACCAACACCAGGAACTTTTAGTTCCCCAAAACCAAGACTGGAACTGAAGGTGGTGTGAGTGTGTGTGTGAGTGTGAGTGTGAGTGTGTGTGTGTGTGTGTGTGTGTGTGTGGTGCGGTGCTGGGGATGAAAACCAAGGGCATTCTACCTTCCTCAGCTTGATTTTATTGTATGTATGCATTTTGTAGTACTGGGGATTGAACCCAGGGGCACCCTACCTTTCTTTTTTCTTTCTTTTTTTTTTAGTGGTACTGGGGTGGAACCCAGGGGCCTTCTACCTCCGGGCTATACTCCCAGAGCTATTTTATACTTTATTTGGAAACAGGGTCTCACTGAGTTGCTGGGAGCCTCGCTAAATAGCTGAGGTTGGCTTCGAACCTGTGTGATCCTCCTGTCTCAGACTCCCAAGCACTAGGATTACAAGCGTGCGCCACCACGCCCAGCTCCCAATTTTTTAAATTTTTTATTCTGAAACAGGGTCTAAGTTTCGGAGAGCCTCACTAAGTAGCTGAGGCTGGCCACGAACCTGCGATCCGATTCTCCTGTCTCAGCCTCCCAAGTACTGGGATAACAAGCGTGCGCCACCACGCCCGGCTTGTTTTTTATTTGGAAACGGGGTCTTGCAAAGCTGCTGAAAGCCTTGCTAAGTCGCACTGAACATGTGATCCACCTGTCTCAGCCTCCCGAGTACTGAGATTACGGGCGTGCGCCATCACGCCCAGCAAAGGTAACATTCTGGAGAGCAGAAGCCCGGGCACTGGGGACGGGGCCTGGCTCAGAGGGGACAGCCGAGGGGTGTCAGTACACAAATGAGATCCAGGGAAAGACTCGCATTTAGCACAGACCGTCGCAAAGTTCCGGCACGCCGCTCCGCTGGCCCCTCTGGGGCGCTAGAGCACAAACTTGGCTTTTTTTGTGTGTGTGTGTGCAGGTCTGGGGATGGAACCCGGGGGCATTCTACCTCCGAGCTACACCGCCAGCCCTATTTTTTATTCTTTATTTTGAAGCAGGGTCTTACTGAGTTGCAGAGGGCCTCACTCAGTAGCTGAGGCTGGCCAAGAACCCTGATCCTCCTGTTTCAACCTACCGAATGCTGGGATCACAGGCGTGTGCACCACGCCCGGCTTCAAACTTGGTTTTTTTTGGGGGGGAGGTGGAGGTGCAGTGCCGTGAATGGATCCCAGGGCCTCACACATGCCCTCCCACCTAGCCGCCCCCAAGGCCCCTAGCTTGGGCTTTCGGGGACAGCGTAGGAGAACACACACTTAAGGCTCCCGAACGGCTCCCCTTGTACACCCAAGCCTCGCGATGGACACCCGCCACGCGCTCCTCTTACCAGCTTGATCCTGTCTTCACAGCGCAGCAGGTTAATCATCACCTGCAGGTGCTGGGGCAGGTCACCTGCTGGACAGAGGAAGAAAGGGTTAGACGCCGCCCACCGGCTCGCTACGAAGACACCTCCGAGCGGCTGACCTGAGTGAGGGCTCACAAGATTTCGGGGTCAAATTTCTCTCCCTACACCGCGGAACAAGCTGCACAGGTAGTCAGGCGGAGCACCCCTCCTCTCCCAGTAACTGGGGTGTGTCAGCGGGAGGGAGTATGATTCTAACCCTCTGTGTGTGTGTGTGTGTATGTATATATACATATACATATACATATACATATACATATACATATATATATATATATTGTGGGGGGGTACTGGGGATGGAACCCAGGGGCCCTCTACCTCTGGGCTACACTATCAGATCTATTTTTTATATTTGGAAACAGGGTCTCACTAAGTAGCTGAGGTTGGCTTCAGCTTCAAACCTGCACGATCTCCGTCTCAACCTCCCAAGTACAGGGATTACAAGCGTGCACCATTATGCCTGGCATATACTATTTCCTTAATGTCTGCATGGGTTTGTTTCTTAAGAAAAGGTTCATTTGTAAAGAGGCCAGGCTAGAAAAAGACACGAGGAATAACACATTTAAAAAATCTACACCAGCCGGGCGTGGTGGCGCACGCTTGTAATCCCCGCGCTTGGGAGGCGGAGACAGGAGGATCGTGCAGGCTCAAAGCCAGCCTCGCTGGCTTAAGAGACCCTGTTTCCAAATAAAAATGTCAAAATAGGTCTGGGAGTGTAGCCCAGAAGTAGAAGGGTTTCCAGGAACCCTAGTACCACCAAAATAAATAAATAAATAAATAAATATCTACACCAGCCGGGGGTAGTGACGTAAGCTTGTAATCCTAGTACTTGGGAGGCTGAAACGGGAGGATCATAGGTTCACAGCCAGCCTCAGCTACTTAGTGAGGCCCTCCACAACTTAGTGGGACCCTGTTTCAAAATAAGGAATAAAAAAAAAAAATAGGGCTGGGGGTGTAGCTCAGAGGTAGAATGCCCTGGATTCAATCCTCAGTACCACAAAAAAAAAAAAAAAAAAAAAAAGGAAGGAAGGAAGGAAGGAAAGAAAAGGAAAGAAAGTTCATTTGTAAAGATTCTAAGTTAAGACTGGGAGTGGTGGCCCACACTTATAATCTCAGCATTTGGGAGGCTGAGGCAGGAGGATTGTGCAGGTTCAAAGCCAACCTTGCTGGCTTAAGGACTTAAGAGACTCTGTTTCCAAATAAAATATAAAATAGGTCTGGGAGTGTAGCCTGGAGGTAGAAGGGTTCCATCCCCACTACCACCAAAAAAAAAAAAAAAAAAAAAAGCCAGATGTGGTGCGCACACTTGTCATCCCCGCGCTTGGGAGGCTGAGACAGGAGGATGGCACAGGTTTGAAGCCAGCCTCAGCTACTTAGTGAGGCTCTCGGCAACTTAGTGAGACCCTGTTTCCAAATAAAGTATAAAATAAAATCGGTCTGGGAGCATAGCCTGGACGTAGACCCATGGGTTCCACCCCCAGTACCACAAAAATAAAGAATAAAAAAATTAGAACTGGGAATGTGGCTCAGAGGTAGAATGTTCCTGAGTTCCATCCCCAGCATTAACTAACTAACTAACTAACTAAATAAATAAATAAATAAAGCCAAAACCCAAAGTTATCCCACATGTCACACTGAGGACCCCAGAAGCACAATACTGCGTACACACTCCCCCACCCCAAAGAAAAACATCGCATCTGCATTTGTTCCTTTTGCAAAAACGCCTTTTTAGTTTTAAAGGCAGAATGGCAGATGATGTCTAAATTGGGCTCCCTGTCTCGGAGCCAAATCAGGACATTAGACACCTGTACTTCTTACAGGGGGCAGTTCTCATGTTAAGAGTTCATTCCACAGTAAATCATTATTTTCTTTTTTGGAAAAAAAAGTGCTCCTCTTATCTTCTGTCCAGTAATGGACTCCACTGTGTAACACAGGCCCCGCTGGCGCTGCTGTCCGTAAGGAATGCTGTGGAGATAATGGTTTGCTTTACTTACTTATTTACTTATTTACTTATTTTTTGTAGTACTAGGGATGGAAGCCAGAGGCATTCTACCTCCGAGCTACACTCCCAGCTCTATTTTTTTTTTTTTTTTTTTGGTGGAACTGGGGTTCCTGGAAGCCCTTCTACCTCCGGGCTACACTCCCAGACCTATTTTTACATTTTTATTTGGAAACAGGGTCTCCTAAGCAAGCGCGCGCGGCTGGCTTCGATTCTCCTGTCTCTGCCTCCCAAGTGCAGGGATTACAAGCGTGCACCACCACGTCCGGCTTCCAGCTCTATTTTTTATTCTTTATTTTGATGCAGGCTCTCACTGAGTTGCAGAGGGCCTCGCTAAGTAGCTGAGGCTGTCCTTGGACCGTGATCCTCCCGTCTCAGCCTCCCCAACGCCGGATGACAAGCATGCGCCGCCACGCCTGGCGAGTGTGGGAACATTTTTATAGTCAACGAGCAAAGCTTCATGTTTTGCTACGTAGGCATTAGAGTTCAGACACTAACAGCTGAATTCCTCACGGAGCAGGACCATTAAGCACATTCAGGAATGAGAGCTCTATGAAGAGGTCCACTATACTAGAGACCACGGCGGTAATTATAGCTACACACACATGCACATAATACACTACACTCACAACACTTGTGCATAGTTTTGTTTTTATTTATTAATTATTAAATTATTTATTTATTAAATTATTAATTATTTATTAATTTTATTAATTTTATGTATTAATTTGTGTGGTACTGGAGGTGGAACCCAGGGGCATTCTACCTCTGAGCTATACCACCAGCCCAATTTTTTATCCTTTCTCCCTCCCTCCCTCCCTCCTTCCCTTGGAAACAGGGTCTCTTAAGCCAGCTGCACATCCTCCTGTCTCCACCTCCAAAGCACGGGGATTACAAGAGTGCGCCACCACGCCCGGCCCCACCCCTATCTATCTATCTATCTTTCTTTTCTTTTTTTTTTTTTTTTTTTTTTTTGGTGGTACCGGGGTTCCTGGAACCCTTCGACCTCCGGGCTACACTCCCAGACCTATTTTATACTTTTATATTTGGAAACAGGGTCTCCTAAACCAGCGCGCCTGGCTTCGAACCTGCGCGATCTTCCTGTCTCCGCCTCCCAAGCGCGGGGGATTACAAGCGTGCGCCACCAAGCCCGGCTTTCTTTCTTTCTTTCTTTCTTTCTTTCTTTCTTTCTTTCTTTCTTTCTTTCTTTCTTTCTTTTTCTTTCTCTCTCTCTTTCTTTCTTTCTTTCTTCCTTTCTTTCTTTCTTTCTTTCTTTCTCGTGGTACTAGGGTTCCTGGAAACCCTTCTACCTCCGGGCTACACTCCCAGACCCATTTTTATATTTTATTTGGAAATAGGGTCTCTTAAGTCAGCGGGGCTGGCTTAGAACCTGTGCGATCCTCCTGTCTCCGCCTCCCAAGTGAGGGGATTACAGGCGTGCGCCACCACGCCTGGCCTATTTTTTATTTTGAAACAGGGTCTCTCTGAGTTGCAGAGGACCTCACTAAGTAGCTGAGGCTGTTCTTGATCTGCGATCCTCCGGTCTTTGCCTCCCGAATGCTGGGATGACAAGCGTGCGCCGCCACGGCTGGCTACATGTGCATGGTGTGAAATTTCCATACTGTCTAAAGTATTTAGAGCCCACTGTAAAGACGAGGATACTGGGGCTCGGAAGTGGGCTGTAGCTAATGTAGAGCGCAGTAACTTGCAGCACCGCGTTCGGAAGCCAGGCCCATCTGGCTCCACGCAGATAACTCTTCCCAGAAACCGCACCGCTTCTTTGTACAAGACAGTTTGCAGCTTACAATGAACCCCAACGCTGATCATAAGTATTGGTCTGTGAAACCCGGAGTGAGCCGGGCATGGTGGAGCACGCTTGTAATCCCCGCGCTTGGGAGGCTGAGACAGGAGGATCGTGTAGGTTCGAAGCCAGCCTCAGCTACTTAGCGAGGCTCTCGGCAACTTAGTGAGACCTTGTTTCCAAATAAAATATAAAATGGGTCTGGGAGTATAGCCCGGAGGTAGAAAGCCTCTGGGTTCCACCTCCAGTACCAACAAACAAACAAACAAACAAACAAACACGGAGCGAGCCGTCATGTTTGCCTGAACTTGTAAGGTCTGAAATTCTAACCCAAGACACTCAGATCTGAGAGGATGCTAGAGGGCATGAGGTTAAATAAACAAAACGCTAACAAGCACTGTCACAAACAAATGTGGGTTGGTCTCGCCCGCTGCTGTTCTAAAACGCAACGGCCTTCCCAGTTCATGCGCGCTTGAACACACACACACACGCACGCATGCACGCGTGTGCAGAGAGGCCGGGCCCGTCACAAACATCCACTTGTACATAAAACACCCACTCAAGCCGGGCCTGGTGGCGCATGCTTGTCATCCCCGCGCTTGGAAGGTGGAGACAGGAGGATCGCGCAGGTTCGAAGCCAGCCTCGCTGGCTTAAGAGACCCTGTTTCCATATAAAAATATAAAATAGGTCTGGGAGTGTAGCCTGGAGGTAGAAGGGTTTCCAGGAACCCCAATACCACCCCCCCAAAAAAATAGGGGTGTCGCTTGGAGGAAGAATGCCTCTGTGTTCCATCCCCAGTAACACACACACACAGTCATATAGTAACTTAAGGCCTGCAGCTAACTGATGGACTGGTTGTGGGCCATCTGTATGCACCACGCTAGTTCTGACCCAGACACGTGTGGTTTGAGAGGATCACCAGCTCCCAGTGCCACCCAAGAGCACCCGCGAGTCCATGGCACCAGTCCCTACAAATCTGCGCCGCGCTACTTCTCTGGCCTTGAGACCCAACAAGTCACCCACGCCTACGTGAACCATCCCTCGGCGGCACAGAAGAGAAGCCCCAAGTTAAAGCCGTCACCTGCGTGCTTGTGGGGGTGCTGGAGACTCCGCGGGCCCTGAGGACTGCTTCCCTGCTGTAGGAAGAGGGCTGCTCCTTTCACCATGAAAAAGCTCTCGCTCAAGCTGGGGAAAACAAAACCAGAAAACTGTTAGACCAAGTTCACAGGGGGAACGGCCAGGAGTGCGGCCAAGGGACAGCTTTGGAGCGGACCAACGGCATGTAATATGCCTTTGTTTTTTTTTTTGTTTGTTTGTTTGTTTTGTTTTTTGGTGGTACTGGGGATGGAACCCAGGGGCCTTCTACTTCCGGGCCACACTCCCAGACCTCTTTTATATTTTTTTTGGAAACAGGGTCTCTTTAAGCCAGCTGAGGCTGGCTTTGAACCTGTGCCATCCTCCTGTCTCCGCCTCCTAAGTGCGGGGATTAAAAGCGTGCGCCACCGTGCCTGGCTGTAACGTGCCTTTGGGATAAAACTGTTACTATTATTTTTGTGGTGCTGGTACCCCGAGCCCAATTATTTTGTATTCTTTATTTTGAAACAGGGTCTCATGAAGTTGCAGAGGGCTTCCCTATTTAGCTGAGGCTGGCTGCGAACCCGGATCCTCCTGTCTCAGCCTCCCAAGTACTGGGATTACAACCTTGCCTTTGCTGAAAAGTTTTGCTGATGAAATAATGCTTCTGCTACAATACCTGGAGTCCCAAGTGGGCTCTCCAGGGCTAAAAGACCTGTCTTTCCTGCTGGACACGAAAAGGGATCTCACTGCAGGATGATAATATATCTTTTTTTTTTTTTTTTTTGCAGTACTGGGATGGAACCCAGGGGCATTTTACCTCTGAGTCACACACCAGCCCTATTTTTTATTCTTTATTTTGAAACAGGGTCTCACTGAGTTGCAGAGGGCCTCACTAAATAGCTGAGGCTGTCTGCAAACTGCAATCCTTCTGTCTCAGTCTCCCAAATGCTGGGATTATAAGCATGTGCCAACAAACCTGGCTTCAGGACGATACTTTCTTTTCTTTTCTTTTTTTATTTTTGTGGATCTGGGGATGAAACTCAGAGGCATATTACCTCCAAGCTACATCCCGGCCCTATTTTGTATTTTTATTTTGAAACCGGGTCTCACTGAGTTGCAGAGGGCCTCACTAAGTAACAGAGGCTGTCTGCGAACCACGATCCTTCAGTCTCAGCCTCCCGAATGCTGGAATTACAAGCATGCACCACCACGGCCAGCAGAACAATATTTTCTAAAAATAGAGAAAAAGTAGTTGTGGTGGCAATGCCTGGAATCCCAGCAATCCAGGAGGCTAAGGTAGGAGAATCACAAGTTTGAGGCCAGCCTGGGCAACTTAGCAAACCCCTGTCTCAAAATAAAAAATGATCTCAGCATTCGGGAGGCTGAGACCTGGAGGATCGCGGTTCGCAGACAGCCTCAGCTACTTAGTGAGGCCCTCTGCAACTCAGTGAGACCTGGTTTCAAAATTAAGAATAAAAAAATAGGGCAGGGGGTGTAGCTCGGAGGCCCAATGCCCCTGGGTTCAATCTCCAGACCTGCAAAAAAAAAAAAAAGAAAGAAAGAAAGAAAGAAAGAACAAAAGAAAAGGGCTGGGGGCGTTGCTCAGTGGTAGGGCACCCCGGGTTTGATCTCCAGTAAGGAACAACAACAACAACAACAACAACAAAACACTGTTTAGGTGAGAGTGATCTGTGTTGTGAATTGTTCATATTCTTTTTTTTTCTTTTTTAAAATTAATTAATTAATTAATTAATTTTATTGGTGCACTGTATTCATACATCATAGTGGGATACAAACTTTTGTAGACATACATGCACACATCGCCCAGTCAGCCCCTACCCAATCCCCACCCCGTTCCCTCCCCATCCCTCCTTCCCATGCTTGGCTTAGTGGTTGACATCTAGTATTATAGCAATTTATCCAAAATTAAAAATGATAATCTCACATAACAGTTTCATTTGTCTGATACCAAGCTTTTGATGACTTAAAGATAACATTTCAATATTTCTTTTTGCTTTCTTTCTTACCAGAGAATATTTTTTTTCTATTTTTTTAGGTGAAACTATCATATATTTATATATTTATTTTTCAGAAAAAAATCTATCCTAATATGGAATATGGACTCTAGATACCCAAAACGATCTTGAAAAAGAACAAAGCTAGAAGATATATATTTTCTGATTTCAAACCATATAAAGCTACAATAATTGAAACAGTATAGTACTGTTCTAAAGGCAGATATATAAACCAATGGAGTTAAATACAAGCCTAGAGCTAAATTCTTCCCTATATTATCAAGTTTTGAATTGTTCATATTCTTACAGTTGGTCTTTTGCTTCTAAAGTCCTGGCTGTAAGCAGCCACCCAGGTTTTGGCGCCCTCTCTTGGTAGGATGTGAGGAGGACCAAAGCATACATCACCAGCTGTTTGCACCTTAAGAAAACAGGCTGGGCGTGGTGGCCCACGCCTGAAATCCGTCCTTGGGAGGCTGAGACAGGAGGATCTCAGCTTTGAGGACAGCCTCAGCATGTAATGGGACTCTCATCAACCTAACGAGATCCTGTTTCAAAATAATAAAAACAGCCTGACCTGGTGGCGCATGCTTGGAATCCCCGCGCTTGGGGGGTTCGAAGCCAGCCTCAGCTACTTAGTGAGGCTCTCAGCAACTTAGTGAGACCCTTTTCCAAATAAAATATAAAATAGGTCTGAGAGTATAGCCCAGAGGTAGAAAGCCCCTGGGTCCCACCCCCAGTACCACAAAAAATATATATAATAATAACAAACACAGAGCTGGGGTGTAACTCCTAGGTAGATGCCCCTGGGTTCAGTCCTTAGCAAAACACACACACGCACGACAAAAACAACTAAGTGGTCCACCAACCTGTAATTTAGCTTGGTGAAAGTTGCCCTGTGAAGGTTTTCCTGTGGAAAATCTCAAGTTGACTCACCGAATTCCTCAGCAAAACAAATCTTTGGCTTTTGTTATTTTAACTAGCAAAAAAAAAAAAAAACCATTTAAATTCAACCTATTACCTAAAAAAAATGATAATTAGGGGTAGGAGTTCGGCACAATGGTAGAGGGAGTACTTGGCTACCATAAGTGAAATGTAAGATCCAATCCTCAGTACCAGTAAATAAGTAAAAAAATAAAAAATTTTTCACTCTCATGATTGGACTATCAAAACAATACAAAACGCTCTCAATTTATACAGAAATTAAGACTCATAAGAAAAAGAAAGCCATAAATCCAGGTGCAGGGGCACATGCCTGTAATCTCAGTACTTGGGAGGCTGAGACAGAAGGATGGCAGACTTGAGGCCAGCTTCTGTAATTTAGTAAGACCCTGTTTCAAAGTAAAATAGAGCTAGGGGGTATAAGCTTAGAGGTAGAATGCCCCTGGGTTCAATCCCAATACCTAAATAAATAGAAATCTTTTTGGTGGTACTGAGATTCCTGGAAACCTTTCTACCTCTGGGCTACACTCCTGGACCTATTATATATATTTCTTTTTTTTTTTTTTTAAACAGGGTCTCTTAAGCCAGTGAGGCTGGCTTCGAACCTGTCTCTGCCTCCCAAGCCCAGGGATTACAAGGGTGCGCCACCACGCCCAGCGAAATCTTCAGTACTTTTAAAAAATAGACCCCTAAACCAGGGGTGGTGGCACTTCCTGTAATCTCAGTACTGGGGGGGCTGAGACAGGAAGATCACAGATTCAATGCCAGTCTCAGCAATTTAATGAGACTCTCGGCAACTAAGCAAGACCCTGTTTCAAAATAAGAAATAAAAATAGCTCAGGGTGTACCTTGTAGAATGCTCCTGGGTTTGATCCCTAGTAACACACACGGATGAGTGTGTGCACGCAGACACACGCAGACATACACAAATACACACACACCAAGACTTAAGCAAATTAATCCCTCATAGAAATACAAGGATATTTTTGGTAATATAAAAAAGTTAGCTTGTTTTTGCCCCAGACATCTAGTGTTAGTAGTTAAACACTGTATTCCTGAAGAAAAAAAAAAAAAAAAAAAAAAAGCCGGGCCTGGTGACACATACCTGCAATCCTAGTACTTGGGAGGCTGAGACAGGAGGATCGCGGGTTCGTGGCCAGCCTCAGCAACTTATCAAGGCCCTCTACAATTAGTGAGATTGTTTCAAAATAAAAGAAATAAAATAGGGCTAGGGGTGTAGCTCAGAGTCAGAATGTCCCTGGGTTTTGTCCTCAGCACCCTGAAAATTTAGTAAGTAATTAAGGGCCAGGCATGGTGGTGCATGCTTATAATCCCAGCATTTGGGAGGCTGAGACAGGAAGACTGCGGTTCCCGGACAGCCTCAGCTACTTAGTGAGGCCTTTTGCAACTCAGTGAGACCCTGTTTCAAGATAAAAAAAAAAAAAAATACGGCTGAGGGAGTAGCTCAGAGGTAGAATGTCCCTGGGTTCCATCCCCAGTAGCTCAAAATAAATGAATAAACACATAAATATGTAAACAATTACATCAAACAATCAATAAATTAGCTAAGTCTAAAATATAACTCTAAAGCCGGGCGTGTTGGCGCACACTTGTAATCCCCACTCTTGGGAGGCTGGGACAGGAGGATCGCACAGGTTCAAAGCCGGCCTCAGCCACTTAGTGAGGCTCTCAGCAACTTAGTGAGACCCTGTTTCCAAATAAATTATAAAACAGGGCTAGGGGTGTAGCCCGGAGGTAGAAAGCCCTTGGGCTGCAACCCCAGTACCACAAAAAAAAAAAAAAAAAAAAGAAAGAAAGAAAAGAAAATAGAATATAACTCTGCCAGGCATGGTGGTTCACACCTGTAATCCCGGTACTTGGGAGGCTGAGTCAGGAGGATCCCAGCAACTTGGTGAGGCTCTCAGCAACTTAGCGAGACCGTTTCAAAGAAAAATAGGGCCGAGGGTATAGTTTAAAGGTAGAATGCCCAGGACTCAATCCCCAGGAACACACACACACACACACACACACACACACACACACACACACACGATAGTAACTCTCAAGTGCTAACACAATGCCCCAATGCTAGTCTTTAAGTCAGCAGCCCCTGGGGAAACGGATCTAGGACAGTAAGCCCATAATAAGATCTCTTAATTTTTCTCCTCAAGCTCCTTCGCATGCAAAACACAAGCACCGATCAGATGCGAAACGGCAGGGCCCGGCTCTGCTCCCACGCACGGCCTCAGAGCTCTGACCACTAACGGGTCCTGCCCCGGTCCCCGCACGGTCCGGGAGTACAGCGCTTCTTCGCCCACTGCTGCAGCAGCCTGCCAACCTGTCCTCTTCACCCGGGACACGTGCTCCAAGTTTCCAGTGCTGAGGAGCCCAGGATTAGAAATATCTAAAGAATGAGAGGCATCCTTTCCTTACCAGCCCCACTCTCACCCACGGGGAGCCTGAGACTCGTTAGCACCCATTTAGGCGGTCTGTTTTAGCAAGCTGCAGAATCCTCCGACACTTGCTAAGGTATAAATCTTTTTTTTGGTGGTACTGGGAATGGAAGCCAGGGACATTCTACCTCCCAGCTATACCCCCAGCCCTAGTATTCTTTCTCTCTTTCTCTCTCTCTCTCTCTCTCTCTCTCTCTCTCTCTCTCTTTCTTTCTTTCTTTGGTGGTACTGGGATTCCTGGAAGCCCTTCTACCTCCGGGCTACACTCCCAGACCTATTTTTACATTTTTATTTGGAAACAGGGTCTCCTAAGCCAGCGCGCGCGGCTGGCTTCGAACCTGCGCGATCCTCCTGTCTCTGCCTCCCGAGCGCGGGGATGACAAGCGTGCGCCACCACGCCCGGCTATTCTTTATTTTTAATACAAAGTCTCACTGAGTTGCAGAGGGCCTCACTAAGTAGTAGCTGAGGCTGCCTGCAAACGCGATCCTCCTCTCTCAGCCTCCCAAATGCTGGGATGACAAGCGTGCGCCACCATGTCTGGCTGAAGTCTAAATCTTGCCAACCTCCTTTCCTAGGATTTCACAACCACGTCCGTTTCCAGGAGCGTTTCGTTTTAGACACGGATTACTTACTACTTACAGTCATCCAAATCTCAAACAGCTCACTCGGCCGAGGAGTCCTGACCCCGGAAAATTAAAACAACTGCCAGGCGTGGTGGCGCACCCTGCAATCCCGGCGCTTGGGAGGCCGAGGCAGGAGGATCACAGGTTTGAAGCCGCCTCAGCAACTTAGTGAGGCCCTCTGCAACTTACCTTGAAACAGTGAGACCCCGTTTCAAAAATAAAAAGAATAAAATATGGCTGGGAGTACAGCTCAGAGGTAGAATGGCCCTGGGTTCAATCCCTAATTTCCACAAAAAGTAAGTAAGTAAACAGACAGAGCAGTCTGTCGGCCGGGGAAATCTTTTCAAGGCAACATCATCCTTTTTACTTTATTAATTTGGAACAGAAAAGAAAAATCCATACTGACCAGAAACTGGAGCACTCTGGGTGGAATCCGTCAACCAGTAACAGTGACCTTTGCCTTGGAAATCAAAGGCAGAAATTCCCCTTGGTTTCCCTTACATTTCCATTGGGGAAGAAAAAAATAAAAAATACTAATCAAGGCCAAAGAATAGGCTGATTTTACCGTGTGGTCGCTGAAGGCCGGCGGTTCCTCGGCCCAGTGGACACTGGAGTGCCATTCAAGGTTCCGCGGGGATGGGGGCACAGGGGGAGGCTCTGAGCCGGAAAGCTCAGGCGTACATGGCCCCCAGGCTGTGCGCTCACCCTGCCCCTGGGAATACAGTAAGGGACAGAGCGGGCGGAAACCACGCGCCGTGACTCCGGGGCTGGCCAGCGGCTGGGCTGCTGAGAGGCGCCGTTAGTCACGGGCTCTATGAAAACAAGACCTGCTTCCTGGCTTCGGTCCTGAGCTTACCGAGGGTCCGCAGCATCCTGCAGACACGACGTACAGGCTAGGGCTTCCTCTGGATCTCTTTTCTGTACGTCTAATACCAAGGGGGCTCACAGTACCCAAGTTCGCTGGAGCCTCCGATGGCCCATCAGAGAAATCCTTTAAAATGTGCCGGGGGCAGCTGGGCATGGTAGGTTGTAACACCAGTAATCCCAGTACTTGTAATCCCAGTACTTGGGAGGCTGAGGCAGGAGGATCGCAGGTTCAAGGACAGCCTCAGCATGTTAGTGACACTTTCATCAACCTAGCTTCCAAATAAAAATAAAGTAGGAGCTGGGCAAGGTGGTACACGCTTGTAATCCCAGCATTTGGGAGGCTGAGACAGGAGGATCGCAGTTCGAGGACAGCCTCAGCTGCTACTTAGTGAGGCCCTTGACAACTCATTGAGACCCTGTTTCAAAATAAAGAATAAAAAAATAGGGCTGGGGAAGCCCGGCATGGTGGCGCACGCTTGTAATCCCAGCATTCGGGAGGCTGAGACTGGAGGATCGCAGTTCATGGACAGCCTCAGCTACTTAGTGAGGCCCTCTTCAACTTAGTGAGACCCCGTTTCAAAATAAAGAATAAAAAATAGGGCAGGGGATAGAGCTCGGAGGTTAAATGCCCCTGGGTTCCATCCCCAGATACACACAGACAGACAGACAGACAGACAGACACACACACACACACACACACACACACACACACACACACAATAGGGCTGGGGGGTGTAGCTCAGAGGAAGAATGCCCCTGGGTTCCATCTCCAGTACCTAAATAAATAAATAAATAAATAATAGGGCTGTGAGTGTAGCTCAGAGGTAGAATGACCCCAGGTTCAATCCCCAGCACCACACACATAAGAAATCATGTTGGTGGGGCTGGGAGTGTAGCTTAGTGATAAACCCTGGGTTGGATCTCCAGCACCATAAATAAAAGTAAAATAAAAAAGAAATCCATATTAGCAGTAGTGCCCAGGGCAAGGAAGCCCACAACCCCACCAACCACTCCCCCAGCCACTGGGAAAAAAAAAAAATTAGGCTTCTCATGAAAAGCTTTAGTATTCTGAAGTGTGACTGAAGTTAAAAGTCTGACCCAAGCCGGGCATGGTGGTGCAGGCTTGTAATCCCAGCATTTGGGAGGCTGAGACAGGAGGATTCGGGTTCGCGGACAGCCTCAGCTACTTAGTGAGGCCCTTTGCAACTCAGTGAGACCCTGTTTCAAAATAAAGAATAAAAAATAGGGTTGGGGGTGTAGCTTGGAGATAGAATGCCCCTGGGTTCCATCTCTAGTACTGCAAAAAAAAAAAAACTTCTGGGCAGACCGTTCAGAATGTCTTCCTCCACGGCTTTAAGAAAAGTCTTGGTGAGGGATAAATACAAAAAAAGGTCAGGATCAGTGCTTTATACCGTCAATACAAATATGTCTTCCGACGTTGGCGGCCGCCCTACAGGAAGGCTTCGTAGGAACCGAGGCTGCGAAACATCGAAGACAGACGCGACCCTCCATCAAGCTCCCCAAACCCTGGCTGCCAGAACCCAAACGGCCGCGTGTGCGGAAAACAGGGGTCGGCAGCGGCCTACGTACTCATCTCTGGAAAGCTCTGATCGGCAGAGGTACTGAGTTGGCCGCAGCAAGATGCAGAAGTCGGAAAAATACCAAAGGTCCACGAGCGCCGGATTCCCATCGGCGGCGCCCCTTCCACCGAGCGCCCGCGCAGCCCCGGCCATCCGCTCCCTCGGGTTCTTCTGGAGCAGGAGTCCTCCTCGGACGCTGTCCCGCCCAAGAGCGAAGGGCCCTGGGCACCCTCGTCTTCCCCTGATATTCTGGCCACAAAGGCCCTTGTCCCGGCATGTCGTGATGAAAGGGGCCATTCAGAGGGAGTGGGCAGCCGGAGGTCCCCTCGTGGCCACTCCTATGAGCCAGGGGCAGGGGTGCGGGGGTGTGCTAGGACGGCTAGTCGCCAAGGGCTGTCTTTCAAATGACTGAGCGTCCGCTACCCAACCAACCGGGGCCGCCATCACAGCTGATGCTTCTGGGGACGGAACCCAGGGGCATTCGACCTCCGAGCGGCACCCCCAGCCCTAGTTTTTACTCTTTATTTATTTTTTGGTGGTACTGGGGATGAACCCAGGGGCCTTCTACCTCCGGGCTATACTCCCAGACCATTTTTATATTTTATTTGGAAACAGGGTCTCACTAAGTTGCTGAGAGCCTCACTAAGTAGCTGAGGCTGGCTTCGAACCTGTGTGATCCTCCTGTCTCAGCCTCCCAAGCACGGGGATTACAAGTATGCGCCACCACTCCCAGCTTATTTTTTCCTATTTATTTATTTATTTATTTATTTATTTATTTATTTATTTTGGTGGTGCTGGGGGTGGAACCCAGAGGCTTTCTACCTCTGGGCTGTCCTCCCAGACCTATTTTCTATTTTATTTGGAAACAGGGTCTCACTAAGTTGCTGAGAGCCTCACTCAGTAGCTGAGGCTGGCTTTGAACCCGTGCGATCCTCCTGCCTCAGCCTCCCAAGCGCAGGGATTACAAGCGTGCGCCACCACGCCCGGCTTATTTTTTCCTTTTTATTTTGAAACAGGGTCTCGCTGAGTTGCAAAGGGCTTAAGTAGCTGAGGCTGTCCTCAAACGGAGATCCTCCTGTTTCAGCCTCTCGAATGCTGGGATGACAGGCACGCCCCAGCACGCCCGACTCACTTTTATATTCTGAAAACATCCACTCGTGCTAATAGCTACCCGAGGGGTCTGGTGACCCTTTGCTGGGGACATCCCAGGTGGCAGGAACCGCATGCATGGGGAAGGCAATGCTCAGCCTCCCCAGGGCTGGGGCACGGTCCCCAAAGCCACCGGCAGGCAGCCCGGCACCAAGCACGCCAGGAACACCGACCTGAAGGGGTTCTGAAGAGGAGGAGACGGCACTTAACCGGAATATTCCAGAACACATGGTGGAAGGGGTGGCACAGAGAAGAGGCTTCTGGGAAGCCTTGTTCTGGAAGCTTCCCCAGCTCCGAAATGATCAAGAATCCTTGCTAGAAGATTATAAACCTCATACTACCATACCCTTGTTTTGCAGGTAAGGAGACCAGCTTGCTAGCACACATCTTTACGAGATAGGAGTGGCCTCATGTCACCTGGCCCGCAACACACACGCCTTCCTTCTTTTTTTTTCTTTCTTTCATGGTCCTGGGGATGGAACCCAGGGCCAATCAACCTCTGAGTTACACCCCCAGCCTTATTTTTTCTTCTTCTTTTTTTTTTGGTGGTACTGGGGGTGGAACCCAGAGGCTTTCTACCTCCGGGCTATACTCCCAGACCTTTTTTATATTTTATTTGGAAACAGGGTCTCACTAAGTTGCTGAGAGCCTCACTAAGTAGCTGAGGCTGGCTTCGAACCCGTGCGATCCTCCTGTCTCAGCCTCCCAAGCACGGGGATTACAAGCGTGCGCCACCACGCCCGGCTGTTTTTTATTCTTTTTTTGAAACAGGGTCTCACTGAGTTGCAGAGGGCCTCACTAAGTAGCTGAGGCTGTCTGCAAACCGCGATCCTCCTGTCTCAGCCTCCTGAATGCTGGGATTCCAAGGGTGCGCACCACACCGGCTTCACACACATCTTCTCCACCCCTGAATGTGCTGTTCCTTCTGGGCCACAGTGGAGACCGGCATTGCCGTCACCCTTCCGGGTGGCTACCTCAGCATGCACATCACGAGAACACGGAGGGTGTCTTCAGCCCAACATGAATACCTCGTGCTCAGGGAGACCGAGGGATGACTCGGGAAGAGAGAATTTCAGGAGGAGTTCCCCTACCTGCCCGGGGGTTTGGTAGGAAGGAGTTCACCGCATTTCACCCCCCTGCCACCATGGAGACCGTGGCCGGACGCGTCCTTTGCTCTTCAGCACTGGACAGGAATGCTGACACGTTCTCTGGGTGGCAGAGACGCTCTGATCAAGGGGCTTTCAAGGCGGGATTCTCGACAGGACAATTCACAGGGCCCCGACCACATGGCCGACCGAGACTGTACAAGGCGCTTGTTAAGCCTCGCGGTCCTCGTCGTCCAGGCTGGCAGCATGGGTATTCTTTGAATACTTTAGAGTACTGGGGACTGAGCTACGCCCCTCGCCCTGGCCTCGACCCCTCGATCCTCCTGCCCCAGCCTCCCAAGTTGCTGGGGCTTACGGCCTGCACCACAGGACCAGCTGGTATTATTTTCCCCTAAAACAAAGGAGGGAGGCCAGTCCAAGCTTCCCAACTGGAGTCTCCAGGGACAGCCCGGGGGAGTCCCGGGGCAATCCTGCCGCACATCAAAGCGTGAGAACATACAAAGCGCTAGTGTGCAACTCTCTGGCCCTTCTGTGTTCTTGTTCTGTTTTGCGGCGCTCAGGATTGAACCCTGGGCCTCACACATGCTCCCCTCCAGCTCCGGGGTGTGTTCTACTATGTGTGTATTCTGATACTCCCTTTAAGGTTATATTTGTTCATTCAAATAAGCTGAACATGTGCCCCATGGGGGGTCTAGGGCCAAGCCCAGGCGTCAATTAAGGTGGCGGGAAGTATGCTGGGGACAGAACCCAGGGGTCCTACCTCCGAGCTACATGCCCGGCCCTGCTTTTTATTGTTTATATTGAAACAGGGTCTCCCTAAGTTGCAGAGGGCCTCACTAAGTAGCTGAGGCTGGCCGCGAACCTGTGATCCTCCTGTCCCAGCCTCCTGAGTACTGAGATTAAAAGTGTGCGCCCAGAATCATGCCCAACTAGAACTGTACTCTTTAAGGAATGGGCACAGCCGGGTGAAGCAGACGGGTGCCCTGCTGCTTAGAAACCCAATTCCTTAAAGAATGCCACAGAAGAGAATGGCTGTAAGAAATCTGCGCACACTGTGGTTCTAAGGCCTGCCGCCTTCAGAAGTCTACTTGTGGCAAATTGGGTATCCTGCCAAGCGCAAGAGAAAGTGTAACGGGACCACCAAGGCTACAAGACGAAATACCATCGGGACTGGTCGAATAGGCATCTAAAAACTGTCTATCGCAGATTCAGGCATGGATTCCGTGAAGGAACCACTTCTGAATCCAAGAGGCCAGCTGTTGTAGAATCCAGGTCACCTTGAGAGTTTTAACAACTAGTCACAATAAAGGTTCTGGTTTTAAAAAGTGAAAAAAAAAATACAATGAAAGTCATAGGTAGAGAAGCAGCACCCTACAGACTATTATGTTATCGCTCCAAATTCTGAACTCTGGTATACACCTGGACCAATCTCGGGAGCTCCTAGAACACGTCCACACCGGGGCCACGCTCAGCGGAATCGAACTCAGAAGCTCCGCGGTGGGTGGGTCTTCTACACCGGCTCTTTAGGAAGTTTAGAGGGGGAGGATCCCCAAATTGAAAAAGGGGAGAAAGCACGTGTATGGGCATCATAAAACTACTTTACATGTGGGATGAAGACGCTCTGCTGCTAATAGTAACACCAACATGCCTGCACAGTCCTCTCCAACTTAAGGAGCAGGGCTGGGTACCCCGAAAGGAGGCCAGTCTAAGTTCAAAAATCAAAATACCCTCCTTAGAAGTGGCAAAACCAGGCATGGTGGCGCGCGCTTGTAATCCCAGCATTTGGGAAGCTGAGACAGGAGGATCGCAGATCACGGACAGCCTCAGCTACTTAGTGAGGCCCTTGGCAACTCAGCGGGACCCTGTTTCAAAATAAAGAAAAAAAAAAAATAGGGCTGAGGGTGTGGCTTGGAGGTAGAATGCCCCTGGGTTCCATCCTCAGTACTGCAAAAAAAAAAAAAAAAAAAGTAAATAATAGCTTCCATCTGAATGGGGCTTTGTAGACAGAAAGCTTGCCCCTACACTTTTTTTTTCCACTTAATTCTTCCAATTCCATTCTTCTGATAAAGAAATGACTTGTGAGCAGCTATCTGGCTGGGGGGGGGGGGCAGAAGGCAGCTGAGAGGCTCCAGGTTCCACACTCCCCTCCCAGGGCGCGGCAGGACCCTCCGACCTGAAGCTACTGAAACAGGAGCGACCTCCAAGCCACCCCTGGCCGTGTACAGATGGCTTCAGACCCCATGCCCAGTAAAGTGACGTTTATTAACACATCAAGGTTGACAAGAGACTTACTATGTGAACACTGATTAGCTGAAGATCGCAGGCGAAGTGGAAAATTATTTCCACTATTTTTTTCCCAAAGAGTCCCTGTAACTTTCCACTTGTATTAAAAAAAAAAAAAATCACAGACCCCCCCCCCCACGTCATATCTAGGTCTTTTTTTTTTTTTTTTTTTTTTTCCAGTGCTGGGGATGGAACCCAGGGATATTCTATTTCCGAGCTGCATCCCCAAGCCCTATTTTTTGGTGGTACTGGGGGTGGAACCCAAGGGCTTTCTACCTCCGGGCTACACTCCCAGACCTATTTTATACTTTATTTGGAAACAGGGTCTCACTAAATTGCTGAGAGCCTCACTAAGTAGCTGAGGCTGGTTCTGAACCTGCGCGATCCTCCTGCCTCAGCCTCCCAAGTGCGGGGATTATAAGCGTGCGCCACCACGCCCGGCTTGTTATTCTTTATTTTGAACCAGGGTCTCACAGAGTTGCAAATGGCCTCACTAAGTAGCTGAGGTATTCTTTGAATACAGACCAAAGACTAGTTCTCTCTCTCCCTCTCCCTCTCTCTCTCTTCTGCCATACCAAGGAGCATTTTACTTCTGAGCTGCGCCCCCAGCCCTGTCTTTTATTCTTTATTTTAAAACAGGGTCTCCGAAGCCAGGCGTGGGGCGCATGCTTGTAATCCCCGGGCTTGGGAGGCTGAGACAGGCGGATTGCACAGGATCAAAGCCAGCCTCAGCTACTGAGTGAGGCTCTCAGCAACTTAGTGAGACCCTGTTTCCAAATAAAACTATAAAATAGGTCTGAGAGTATAGCCCAGAGATAGAAAACCTCTGGGTTCCACCCCCAGTACCACCAAAAAAAAAAAAAAAAAAACAGGGTCTCACTAAATTGCAAAAGGCCTCACTAAGTAGCTGAGGCTGGCCATAAACCACAAGCCTCCTGTCTCAGCCTCCCAAATGCTGGGATTACAAGAGTGGGCCACCACGCCCGGCTAAGGTCTTTTTTTTTTTTTTTTTTTAATCTCACACTTCCTCTTGCAATCTGCGGGGGGCCTTGTTCCAAACACTATTCTTCAGAGTCTAAAAAAAAAACCACCAAGGCGCTCTAGGGACACACCTGTCAACCACAGCTCCCAAAGTGTCCCCTAAACACACGCTGCAGAGAGGAGGGAAATTCCGGCTCTGCGAGCATTTTGCTCAGGAAAGAGGCCACAGGCAAGAAGCACTGGCCGGCTCCTTACAAGAGTCTTTGCTGCCGACCATGTATTGTTTGGCTGGAAGGCGTAGGCTTCCCTCAAAGAGAAGGAATGTCCCAAAGCATTTCAGACAGCCAGAGATCTTCTCTGAGCCAGCTACACGGCTGTCCTTCACACCAGTGGACGGGAGTCAGCAGCCAGGTCGACCAGGAAACTCGCCAAAGAGTTGCGATTCCTGTTTCTGCAGCAAACGATGGGGCTTGACTTGGCCCCAGAAACCTGACACTTGAGGCTCCTGAAGACCCCCAAGAGTCCTCGGGCCTGGTGTGGGGGGGCACAGCTGGCGCACCCGGAGCTGCGCCCCTTGCCCGGGGCGGAAGGCATAAAGGCTGCATTGTGTGGGAAACGGGATGGCAGAGAAGCCGACCTGGCAGCCAGAAACAACAGCAGTCAAGGAAATGTTTTTGAAGCAACTCAAAAATTCCAGGGATGGAATTATCTCCACAGTCCCGGGTTCTGGGCAGTTTCCTCGGTATGCAGCCCATCCCATAATCATTAGTCACCAGGACAACTTTTCCGGGGGCCCCTTTCTTCCCGGTCACTGTGAACACCCCAGTTCTGGCCCACTTCACCCCCGGGGGTCATCCAACACCCACTCACTCCCCCAGGAGCTGGGTAGGAGCTGCCTGCCCGCAAGGACGCCGGCGCCCTCTCCACGCCGCCCAGCAGAGCAGCCCCTAGCCAGCCACGGAGCCTGCGCGCACTGGAAACGGGGCCCTGTGACCAGGGAGCTGAAGCCATTATGTAATTAATCTAAATTTAATTGTAACCAGCCACCAGGGGCAAACAGCTATGGTATAGGGCAGAACAGAGACTGGTGAGGATGTGGGCAGGCGCCTCCCTCACCTCCAGCCCGTTTCTCCGAGA
This sequence comes from Muscardinus avellanarius, assembly GCF_963383645.1. NCBI lineage: Eukaryota > Metazoa > Chordata > Mammalia > Rodentia > Gliridae > Muscardinus > Muscardinus avellanarius. The sequence goes on from NC_137807.1 coordinate 22,440,505, forward strand.
GACACTCCCAGCCCTATTTTTTAGTCTTTATTTTGAAACAGGGTCTCACTGAGTTGCAGAGGGCCTCACTAAGTAGCTGAGGCTGTCCGCGAACCGCGATCCTCCTGTCTCAGCCTCCCGAATGCTGGGATTATAAGCATGCGCCACGACGCCCGGCCAGAGTTACTTTATTTCGCCCATACTCTTCGCCCCCTAGTTCCCGCTCTGTCCCTACCAACCTGGCCTTTCCCTTCAGAAACACTCTGGGCCTCTCCTCCTGGCCTCCTCCTTCCTGCCCGCCTTCTTGTGTTTCAGCCTTCACAGAGCCTTCCCTGGTTTTGAGCCTGACCTTCAACACCTTCTAGCACCTTCTCTCATGCTGCAGGTCAGAAGGCCGAGGCTGGGGGTTAAAGGTCATATACTGGCTGTCAAAGGTCATATACTTGAGCAGGGCGTGGTGGCGCAGGCTTGTCATCCCCGCACTTGGGAGGCTGAGACAGGAGGATCACGGTCCGTGCCAGCCTCAGCTACTTAGTGAGGCCCTTTGCAACTAAGTGAGACCCTGTTTTAAAGAAAAAGAATATGCCGGGTGTGGTGGCGCACGCTTGTAATCCCCGTGCTTGGGAGGCGGAGACAGTCGAAGCCAGCCCCGCTGGCGCTGGCGTAAGAGACCCTGTTTCAAAAATACAAAATAGGTCTGGAAGTGTAGCCCGGAGGTAGAAAGGCTTCCAAGAACCCCAGTACCAACAAAAAAAAAAAAAAAAAGATAAAGAATAAAAAATAGGGCTGGGGTGTAGCTCGAAGGTAGATTGCCCCTGGGTTCCATCCCCAGTACAGCAAAAAAAAAAAAAAAAAAAAAAGATTCCCATGAGCGGGCGTGTGGTGCACATTGTCATCCCAGAGCTTGGGAGGCTGAGACAGGAGGATGGCAGGTTCGAAGACAGCCTCGGCAAATCAGCGACACTCTCAGCAACTTAGCAAGACCCTGTTCTCAAATAAAAAAAGTAACAGAGGGCTGGGGGTATAGCTTGGAGGCAGAATGCCCTGGGGTTCAGCCCCCAGTACCCCCCCAACACACACACACACAGATTCTCATGATTAAATACTGTAGGAACAGGGACGACTAAGCTCCCCTCAACACCACGGAGCTCTGGGAGATAGGACCAGTGCCCGGGGATCCTGGGGGACGGGATGCTGCGGGGAACGGACATCTTTCTTGAGCACCGCACTGAGCACCTTATGACTGTTAACTCATTTACTCCTCAGCGTCTTTCTCTGAAGCTTTTACACATAGGGAAACTGAGGCCTCCAAAGGTCAAGCTACTGCCCAGGGTCACTGAGAGGCGGAGAAGCTGGAGAGTCACGGGGGTCCCGCTCTCGAAACGCCTCTCCTGAGCGCGATACTTCCCCGTGGGGGACCACGGGTGTCACCAATATGGATGGAGACAAACCAGGGATCAGTTTGATCATGGCTGCGACTTGTTTATTTATTTGTTTATTTAGCGATACCAGGGATGGAACCCAGGGGCATTCTACCTCCGAGCTACATGCCCAACCCTATTTATTTTTCTTGTTTTTCTTTTTCTTTTCTTTTTTTTTGTGGTTCTGGGGATGGAACCCAGGGGCTTTCTACCTCCAGGCTACACTCCCAGACCTATTTTTACATTTTATTAGAAACAGGGTCTCAATAAGTAGCTGAGTCTGGCTTCGAACCCTTGCGATCCTCCTGTCTCAGTCTCCCAAGTGCTGGGATGACAAGCGTGCGCCACCACGCCCGGCTACTTGTCTATTTACTGGCACTGGGGATGGAACCCAGGGCCATTTGACCTCTGAGCTACGCAGCCAGCCCTGCTTTTTATTTTTATTTGGAAACAGGGTCTCACTAGGTTGCTGAGAATCTCACTACTGGCTGAGGCTGTCCTCAGACCTGCAATTCTCCTGTCTCAGCCGCCCAAGTACTGGGATGACAGGCGCGCGCCCCATGCTCGGCTCTTGTCAACATATTTAAATAGGTAACGAGATGCACATGTGTAAGCACATCCATCCAGGTGTTCCCTACTTCTGACAAGGCCCAGGCCCAGGCCCAGCACACCCCAGGGGCACTGAGCATGCCTGGGCTGCCTCCCATATTCCATTCCCTGCAGAAAGAAACCAGGGCTCGTGGAGGAGGAGGAATGACTGATTGCAGAGGTGGGTAGGGAAAGACGAGAGGGAAGCCTTAAACTCTGGGTCCCAGAAAACAAGGGCGGGGTACAGCGTCCTGAGGGCGTGCCACGGGGCCCGAGCCACGGTGAATGGGAGCCCACGGGCACAGCGGAGAAATATGGACCTTAAAGCCAATAATGCAACTAAGGGGCCCGGCGTGGTGGCGCACGCTTGGAATCCCCGCGCTTGGGAGGCTGAGACAGGAGGATCGCGCGTTCGAAGCCAGCCTCGGCTACTTAGTGAGGCTCTCAGCAACTTAGTGAGACCCTGTTTCCAAATAAAATATAAAATAGGTCTGGGAGTATAGCCTGGAGGTAGAAAGCCTCTGGGTTCCACCCCCAGTGCCACAAAAAAAAAAAATTGCAACTAAGGGAATAAAATATGCTCGAATGCACAGAGATATAAAGACAATGAAAAGTACATTAATATGGAACAGAATATTAACATTAATTTTTGGTGGGGGTACTGAAAATTAAACCCTGGGGCATTCTATCTCCAAGCTATACCCTCAGCCATTATTATTATTATTATTATTATTAATTATTATTGTTATTATACTAGAGATGGAACCCAGGGCATTCTACCTCCGAGCTACACCCCCCAGCCCTGATTTTTATTCTTTATTTTGAAACAGGGCCTCGCTTAGTTGCAAAGGGCCTCACTAAGTAGCTGAGGCTGTCCATGAACCTCGATCCTCCTGTCTCAGCCTTCCAAATGCTGGATTACAAGCAAAGGTCACCATGCCCAGCATTGGAACACCTTTTCTATAACTTTGGAATTATTTCAGAATTAAAACTAATTATTTTGCTGGGCGTGGTGGCACACACTTGTAATCCCCGCACTTGGGAGGCTGAGACAGGAGGATCGCAGTTCACGGCCAGCCTCAGATAACTTAGCGAGGTCCTCTGCAAATGAGACCCTTTTTCCTTTTTGAGGGTTGGGGGTGTAGCTCAGAGGTAGAACACCCCTGTACTGAAAATAAAATTATTTGTTTTTAAAAATTCCACTTAAACCAGGTGTGGTGGTGTATGCTTGTAATCCCCGCGCTTGGGAGGCTGAGACAGGAGGATCATGCAGGTTCAAAGCCAGCCTCAGCTGGCTTAAGAGACTCTGTTTCCAAATAAAATATAAAATAGGTCTGGGAGTGTAGCCTGGAGGTAGAAGGCCCCTGGGTTCATCCCCAGCACCACCAAAAAAAAAAAAAAAAAAAAAAAAAAAAAAAAAAAAAAATTCCACTTAATTGGATTTGGACAAAACCCTTTATATAATTTGTCTATACTGGTAGATGATACAAGGTTAAGAACATTCTCTCTCGCCCCCTTCTCTCTCTCTCTCTCTCTCTCTCTCTCTGGCTGTTGGGTCCCTCCCCCACGTGATCGCTCAGCGGAACCCCAGAAGCCAGAAGCAGAGATATCACACTCCAGGTGGCTCGAGACTCCAAAATACCAGATGTCGTGAGAATCGGCATGCCTATAAAACACCAGTGCCCCATCCACCACGTGACTCAGCCGGCTGGTCGGGATTACACGCAACTCTCCAGATGCGTGGCCATCAGTCCCTTCCCCCACGGCTGGCTGACTCTCCGGAGGGTGCAGGGTCCGAATAGAACAGCGGTCTCTGATAACCCGTGTTTTTACCTCCCTCCTAAACCCTCTAACTCTATTTTCAACCTAACATCTCCCCCCCAAGCCCAGTGCTGGGGATAAAACCCAGGGCTTTGAGCCCAGGTGCCCAGCACTCCAGCACGGAGCCCGAGGCCCAGCTCGTCTATTGATCGCACGGACTAGCATATGGAAAGGCCAGGTCCTTTCTGGGCTGCGGACATCTCTAACCTCCCACAAATCTGCCTGCCCCGCGGCCACTCTCCCTTTTGCACGGCCCAGAACAGAAGTGACCTTGCTTCACAGCGCTCCGGCCGCCCTCCAGGTCTGTGTGTCTGGATCTGAGGCCCTCACAGCGGCGCTGGCTCACGGAAGACCTAATTTTAGCACTTTCCAGCTCTGAGAGCACACATCTGGAACAGCAGGCTGGTCTGCCCGCGGGCCTCCACTGCGCGGGCACGGCACCGCGGGCCAGGGTGCCGCGCTGACGTCGCCTCTAGGACCACAGACACCAGGTTAACTAGCGAGATGGGTCTGCAGCCTCGGCTCTCCCTGGGACCTCAGGGCAAATCTAAGAAAACCTGCTCGCTCATGGTCACAAGGGGCCTCCCATGAGCACCGTGCATCTGTCACGAAGAGTTCTTCAAAGACACTGACTTGCTCTTTTTTTTTTTTTAAATATTAAATAGTCTCCCTGTGTTGCCCAGTTGGTCTCAAACTTGCACTCAAGTGATCCTCCTGTTTCAACCTCTTGAGTCGCCGGGACTATAGGTATATAGATAGAACCCAGGTTAGAAAAGAAATAAGTTGAGTGCAGACGCGTCGGGTCAGGCCGAGCCCGTACAAGGAGGCTCGCCTTGGTGCCTGGCATCGGGAAGAAGCCCTGGCTGCTCTCAAAGCCTTCTTCTGGCCAGCTCTAAGAGGAATTCTGTGCTTAGCGTGTGCAGTGCCCTGGGTTCAATTCCCCAGCACAGCAGAAAATAAAGAATGAGAAAGAGCGGATCTGCTAAAGAGTGGATCTCACTACACTGCGGAGGGCCTAAGTAGCCGAGGCTGGCCACGGACCTGTGATCCTCCTGTCTCAGCCACCCAAGTATTGGGATGACAAGCGTGCGCCATCATGTCCGGCTTATTTTATTTTATTCTGAGATAGGAGCTTGTGGAATTCCTCAGTCTAGCCTCAAACTGGTGATCCTCCTGCCTCAGCCCCCTCTTGGGATTACTATCTTGTGGTTTCAGCCTTTTTTGAATACAGTGACCTGCCCGGGTGTTCTTATGGTCTTAGGGATTTTCTAGCAATCAGTCCCAATCCAGAGATCTGCCCACAGCATGAGATATATTAAAAACGAGCCAGGCGCGGTGGTGCGTGCTTATAATCTTGCAAAGCTAAGACAGGAGCTACTTAGTGAGGCCCTCTGCAACTTAGTGAGGCCCTGTTTCAAAATAAAAGAATGAAATCGGGTTGGGGATGTAGCTCGGAGGCAGAATGCCCCGGGTTCCATATCCAGTACCACAAAAAAGCAAAAGAAAAGGAAAAATGAGATCTCAAGCACAAGTCCTTTCTTTCTAAGGACTGCTGCTGTGTGGGGTGGCTTTGCTCTTGGCTACGCAGGAGGTGGTCCAAGCAAAGTGTCCACCACCCCTCAGTGGTCAGATCGGCTTTCTCTGGGTCAGGCTAGAACCTGGACCCAGCCAGACACCTCAAAAATATTTAGCCTTAGCCGGGCGCGGTTGCGCACGCTTGTAATCCCAGCATTTGGGAGGCCAAGACAGGAGGATCGCGGTTCGCAGACAGCCTCAGCTACTTAGTGAGGCCCTTTGCAACTCAGTGAGACCCGGTTTCAAAATAAAGAATAAAAAATAGGGCAGGGGGTGTAGCTCGGAGGTTGAATGCCCCTGGATTATAATCCCAGAACTGCAAAATAAATAAATAAATAAATAAAATGTTTAGCCTTACTACTCAGAAAGACGAGGCAGGAGGGTCACAAGTCTGAGGCCAGTCCGGGCCACTTGGTGAGACCCTGTCTCAAGGTAAAATTTAAAAAGGGCTGGGGAAATAGCTCAGTGGTAAAGCCCTGGCCTCGTATATAGGAGGCCCTGTGTTCAATCTCCAGTACTCAAAAAAAAAAAAAAAAAAAAAAAAAAGCTTTCTCTAACCATGGAAATAAAATCCTTGACAGTGCTATGACCATAGAGCCAGGTGTGATGGCGCACGCCTGTAATCCCAGGACTTGGGAGGCTGAGATAGGAGGATCGCAGGTTTGAGGACAGCCTCAGCAAGTAGTGATTCTTTTTCTAAATAGAAGAGAAAAATAGGGCTGGAGGCATAGCTCAAATGCCTCTGGGTTCAATCCCCAGTATCCAAAAAAAAAAAAAAAAAAAAAAAAAAAAAGAAAAGAGGAAAGGTACAATATAAGCACAAAACTATTGGTGGGTGTTGGGTCTCAGGACTCTCGGTCTTAGATTTGGAAGTCATGATCTAATCTTGCCTTTCTACTTCTATAGAGGCAAAATCAGAGTCCCAGGGAGATGGGGCGCACAGGCCCGAGGCTGGCTGGCTGCCTGTTAGAACTCTGCCCTCTGACCAGGAGGGCGCTGAGTGTGAGCACGGCTCACTGCGGGCGGGGCTCGTGTGGCGGTGCGCACACTCCCGCGGTGCTAGGAGCGCAGGAAGAAGGCGACCCCCGCGGTATTCTTTTGAAGTCGAGGTACTGATACTCTGAAAGCTTAATGAAGCCTACCTGACTCGGAGCAAAATTCATTTTAGGTTAACCCAAGCGAGAAGTTTAATTAAGCTCTGACAGAACCATATTAACTGTTCACCTCTCTGCCCTCATCTGTCCCTGCTCGAGGATGAGTTTCCTAATTAAAAGAAAAAAATTAATACACACTGAGGACAAATTAGGATTTTAAAATCAAATGTTCCAAAAAAAAACAAAAAACAAAAAAAAACGGCTGGGAATAGCACTTGAGGTAAACCAAAAGGAACAGCCCAACAGTATAATCGCCCAGAATTTTAGATGTCTGCATGCACCCCAATGTTCAAAACTGAAAGGTAAACGAGCACGGTGGGCTTCTCAAGGGGCCGACGGGGGAGGATCACCAGTCTGGGGCCGGCCTCAGCACCTTAGCAAGCCCCAATCGCAGAACAGAATAAAATAAGCCGGGCGTGGCGGCGCTCGCTTGTCATCCAGGACTTGGGAGGCTGAGACAGGAGGATCGCAGGTTCACGGCCATCCTCGGCAACTTAGTGAGACCCTGGTTCAAAATAAAATAAAAAATCGGGTTGAGCCGGGCGTGGTGGCGCACGCTTGTAATCCCCGCGCTTGGGAGGCAGAGACAGGAGGATCGATGCCTGGCTTAGGAGACCCTGTTTCCAAAAATAAAATAGGTCTGGGAGTGTAGCCCGGAGATAGACGGGCTTCCAGGAACCCCAGTACCACCCAAAAAAAAAAAAAAAATCGGGTTGGGGGTGTAGCTGGGAGGCAGAATGCCCTGGGTTCTATCCCCAGTACCACCATAAAAATAAAATAAAATAAAATAAAATAAAATAAAATAAAATAAAATAAAAAAACAAGAGATAATGGAAGGCCGCTGACTTTGAAACCACAGGGCACTGGGGACAGGAAGGTACAAACTGAACCCCAAGGGCACGTCTCCTGTGGGGTGTGCAGCAGAGGGAGGAATGGGGGTTGCTGGGGAGTGGGGAGCGGCGGCCCCTCTGACCTGCCATCTCCTAAACTGGGGACGGTCCCACATCACACACGCGTCCTCGCTGCAAAGTAAGACCAAGCGCACCGAGCCCCACCCCCGATGCCTGCACCCACGGCACCCGCAAAGGCAAGCCCGCCGTGCCAGGGATGTTCGGCCCAGGTTCCCGCGGGTAGAAGGGCATAGATTCTCATACTCGTTGCAGGCAGAGCTCAGGGGTGTGATGGGAACTGCCTAGAAAACACAGCTCAGGCTGTGCCGTGCAGTGCTGAGCAGGGGTGGACGGCAAAGCCCTGGTCTTCTGTCGTCAACTCCATCCTGCCACCTAGAGAGAGATCTGGCGCAGCGCAGGCTGGAAGGGAGCCAGCTCTGGAAACTATTAAGAGCCTGGTCGCTGGACATGGTGGAGAATACTTATCAGCCCCGTGTTTGGGAGGCGGAGACAGGAGGATCGCAGGTTCATGGCTAGTGCATGGTAACTTAGAGAGACCCTGATTAAAAAAAAAAAAAAAAAGTCGGCGTGATAGCACCAGCTTGTAATTCCAGTACTTGAGAGGCTGAGACAGGAGGACTGCAAGTTTGCAGCCAGCTCAGCTACTTTGTGAAGCCCTCCGCAACTCGCGAGTTTTCTAAATAAAGAATTAAGCCCGGCGTGGTGGCGCACGCTTGTCATCCCAGCATTTGGGAGGCTGAGACCGGAGGATTGTGGTTCGTGGACAGCCTCACCTACTTAGTGAGGCCCTCCGCAACTTAGTGAGACCCTGGTTCAAGAAATAAAGAATAAAAATAGGGCAGGGGCTGTAGGTTGGAGGTCGATTGCCCCTGGGTTCCATCCCAGACCCACAAAAAAAAAAAAAAAAAAAAAATTAAAAATAAGGCTGAGGATGTAGTTCAGAGGGTTCAATCCTGGTACCACAAAAATAGACAATTAAGTAAATAAATAAATGAATGAAGCCAGGCATGGTGGTGCACACCTGTAATCCCAGTACTTGGAAGGCTAAGACAGGAGGATCGCAGGTTCGAGGACACCCTGAGCAAGTAGTGAGACTCTTATCAACCTAGTGAGACCCTGTTTCCAAGTAAGAAAGAAAATCAGGCTGAGCGTGTAGCTCAAAGGTAGAATACCTCTGGGTTATCCAGGGCACAGTGGCACACACATGTAATCCTTACGTTTGGGAGGCTGAGACAGGAGGATCACACAGGTTTGAAGCCAGCCTCAGATACTTAGTGAGGCTCTCGGCAACCTAGAGAGTTTCCAAATAAAATATAAAACAGGTCTGGAAGTATAGCCCAGAGGTAGAAAGTCTCTGGGTTCCACCCCCAGTACCACCAAAAAAAACCTCTGGGTTTAATCCCCAGCAAAACACAAACACACACACACACACACACACACACACACACACACACACACACTCTTAATTAATTAGCCAGGAGTAGCAATGCACACTTATAATCCCAGCATTTGGGAGGCAGAGAGAGGAGGATCACGGTTCAGGGATAGCCTCAGCTACTTAGTGAGGCCCTTTGCAACTCAGTGAGACCGTTTCAAAATAAAGAATAAAAAAAAAAAAATAGGGCTGGGGATGTAGCTCAGAGGTAGAATACTCCTAGGTTCCACCCCCAGTATCACAAAATAAAAGGAATAAAAAGTAGGTCTGGGAATATAGCTCAGAGGTAGAATGCTCCTGGTAGAATCCCTATTACCACAAACCAAAAATTAGTAATTAATTAATGGAAATAAAATAAAATAGGGCTGGGGGTATAGCTCAGAAGTAGAACAGCCCTGGGTTCAAGTCCCGGTACCACACACACAAAATGGGTCTTGGAGCCAAGGACGGGGAGATAGAAGCCACAGCTCTGCCAGTCTCTATAAAATCAGGCCAGTTGCCCCTACAGCTAATCATCTTGTCCAGAGACCAAGAACAAAGGTGTCAGCATCCTCACAGGATGCCTGCGAGGGCGACGGCAGGGGAGGGGGCCGGGGAGGGGGCCGCCACCGTCACCTTCCCTACGGTGGCGCCTTCGGGCGGGAGCGCGTCAGCACTAGACTTTCTTATCCAACTGCTCCCCGCAGCCGGTCAGATTCGCAGCTGCCAAAACAATGCCTGGTACACAGTAGGAGCTCAATCAGTACGTGCCGCTCAGTGGCTCGAGAGTAGACAGACTGGGACTGAGAGGCTCTGAGACTGACTTATGGCGTCTCCTTCATCAGAGTGCAGAGAAATCAGTCTTTTATTTTCCTGGATAGCATCCAAGCCCACTTTCCGTTGTTCAGTGCAAAAGAGTATTAATACAGAAAATTCAAGCTGAGGCCGTCGCGGGTCGCTCCGATCCTAGGACGCAGGCAGGACTGGTCAGTGAGAGGGACAGCTGCCCCCCTGGCAGAGGGGGCGGACAGTCACTTCTGCGCTCTATCTGGGGTGGACTCCAGAGCCACGGGTACTGCTGACCTCCAGGAAGCCAGCTGCGCAGGCACCAGAAGGTGACTCTGGCCCAGAGCCACAGGAGCCTGGAGGGAGCCCCAGAGCTGCAGTGACCTGGCCATCGCCCCAGATGGCCGACCCCAGCAACTTCAACTGACAGAGAGGGACCCAGTCATCCCGCGCCCCGGCCGATGCGCAGGGACTGCTCTAACTGCTGGGTTTGTGGTACTGGTCACACAGCAATAGATGACCAGTAAGTGACCTGGCCGTGTGTCACCTCCAACATGGAACACAGACTCCAAACCCAGGGGCCTGGCGCCTTTTGGCAGGACTTAGCCGGACCAAATATCAACAAAGACTGTGAAGCCCAGAATAAAACTAAAACTCTAAAGCCAGGCGGGGAAGAACCCTGAGGGTGGACAAGGAGGGGTGCTCAGTGAAGGGGTGTGGTCTGCGAACCCCACCCCACCCAGACACTGCGGGGTGGGAGAGAAGACAGGACCATGCTTTGAGGGCTGTAAGGAGAACAGGTTCCCTGCCAGGCCCCGGTCAAGGCCAAAGGGGTTAGAAGTGTGCAGAGAGGATGTGGGGCACACGCTTGGAATCCCAGCCTTTAGGAGGCTGAGACAGGAGGCTGAGGCTCAAGGCCAGCCTCAGCTACTTAGTGAAGCCCTCTGCAACTCAGTGAGACCCTGTTTCAAAATAAAGAATTAAAAAAATAAAAAGGGCTGTGGGTGTAGCTCGGAGGTTGAATACCCCTGGGTTCCATCCCCAGTAAATAAAAGGAAGGAAGAGAGAGAGGGGAAAAAAGAGGCTGGGCATGGTGGCATGCTCCTCTAATCCCAGCATTCAGGAGGTAGAGTCTGGAGAACCCTGCTTCAAGAAATAAATAGGGCTGGGGGTGTAGCTTGGAGGTAGGATGCCCCGGGTTCCATCCCCATTACTGAAAAAAAAAAAAAAGAGAGAGAGAGAGAGAGAGAGAGAGAGAAAGAGAGAGAGGGAGGGAGGGTGCGCAGAAGCCCGCTGCTCTCTCCTAAATGTTTGCGCGGGCAGGCAACCGAGAAGAACAAAATCAAAGAATTTTAATGAACATTTCATGCCTTCGACTTGGAGACGCAGATTAAACAGGGTTAAAAAAAAAACCTAGAGGACCGATCTGCACAGACTCGGCTATTTAGTGAGGCCCTTTGCAACTCTGTTTAAAAAAAAAGACTAAGCCTGGTGTTGGCCCCACGCTTATAATCCCAGCATTCGGGAGGCTGAGACAGGAGGATCTGGTTCGCGGACAGCCTCGGCTACTTAGTGAGGCCCTTTGCAACTTAGTGAGGCCCGGTTTCAAAATAAAGAATAAAAAATAGGGCAGGGGATGGAGCTCGGAGGTAGAACGCCCCTAGGTTCCATCCCTAGTACCAAAAAAGCTAAAACAAACAAACAAAGCCACACTCGCTCCTGGTCCGCGCTCTGGGGACCGCACAGCCTCCTCATCTCCCCAGAGCCTGCCTGCGCACAGCTACTTACGTCTCATGCCAGAGCGAGCCGGCTCCCAGGACGGCGAGGGAGCCAGGAGCGGCCGCCAGCCCGGCCATCTGCTCCCCAATTCCCACAGTCTGACCGGCTTCCAGAAGGGGCCAGCGGCCATCTGCCCGCGTGGAGAGCAGGGGGACGGAGCGGGACACCTGCACCTCTCTTGCTCAGCATCCGTCATCTTCGTTCCGGGCACGAGATGACCCGAGCTTGAGACATTTCCAGAAAGCCTTCAGGGAACGGTCAGACTGACACTGGCCTTCCCGTGTGCCCTCTGATCTGCGTCTTACGGGAAGGAGCCCGATTCCAGTCACGGAGCATCCGTGGCGGTGTCCCTCTGGGGCCTGCGGCACCCGTGGGAGCTATCTGGCTAATTCCCCCTCGGCTGGGAGCTCATACGGCCTTAGTGACACCTTCCCCAAAGACGTGGAGACCAGACGTAAGGACCACACGTAGTGAGCGTCCTCATCCGCACCTGACACTCTGCACCAAACTTCACGTGAACTCCCGAACCCTACGGGTGGCAGGGTCCCTCTGTTTCACAGACGGGGCACCCAGAGGTCTAGGACTCCTCCCTAGCAGGAGACAACGCTGCACGGGCCCGGCTGATCCCTGCCTACGCAGCTTTCTCTATGAAGTACCGCTTCTCACAGATGGGCAACTTTTTTAAAATTTTTGTTGCTGGGGATCGAACCCAGGGGCATTCTACCTCCAAGCCACACCCCCAGGCTTGTTTTATTTTTATTTAGAAACAGGGTTTGACAAGGTTGATGAGTCTCACTACCTGCTGAGGCTGGCCTTGAATATGCCACCCTCCTGTCTGGGCCTCCCAAGTACGGGGATTACAGGCGCATGCACCACCAAGCCTGCAATTCACCAACGGGTCTGAACTGCAGGTCTTTTAACCATTTCAATGCTCCATGCAGGAGGAGAGCTAAGGCCCTGGCACTGAGGGAGGCCCCAGCAGCTAAGAATGGGTCAAAAGCACAGGAATCCTGCAATGTGTGACACAAAACCAAGAACTACCTGCTTTTCCTGGCAAGAGGGCAGGCACACGTTTAGGTGAGAGCAATTTTTAAAAATTTTTTTGCTGGTCTAGACATGGAACTCAGGGACATTCTACCTCCAAGCTACACCCCCAGCCCTATTTCCTATTCTTTATTTTGAAACAGGGTCTCACTGAGTTGCAAAGGGGCTCACTAGGTACCTGAGGCTGGCCGCGAACCGCGATCCTCCGGTCTCAGCCTCCTGAAGGGTGGAGAGCACTTTTAGCAGGCCGTGAGGACTGCAGAAAGGAACTCGCTCAGGCAAAGGACAGGACTCGGCCAGGGCAGAGAGTATCACTGTCTGATCGAGGGGATGGGGCTGGGGAAAGGTAGCCCTGCGATGCCACCAGGGAGCTACAGGGTACCACGGAACGATGGTACCGCCGAGGGAGTCTGGGAAGAGGAGGCAGGTGATGCTCGGAGGACCCAGCCCTCGGGATTCAGCAAGCTGTCGCATTCGGATGAGGCAGCCCGACTTCCTGCAGACCCGGATGGTTAAGTCGTCATAGGTATGCTGCCCTTGGGGGTGCCAAATGCCACAGGTGCCCACGTCCCTGCCGTAAAATTCTATCGTGCTCACACATAACCTAGGCACACCCTCGTGCATACTTTTTTAGACTTTTATTGGTGCAATGGGATTACACATCATAGCCAGCGATCCTGATCATTTTTTTTTTTTTCTTTTCTGCAGTACCAGGACTGGAACCCAGGGGTATTCTATCTCTGAGCTACACGCCCAGCCTGATTTATTCTTTATTCTGAAAGAGGGTCTAAGTTGCTAAGAGCCTCACTAAGCAGCTGAGGCTGCCTGCGAACCTGCGATCCTCCTGTCTCGGCCTCCCAAATGCTGGGATTACAAGTGTGCACCGCCATGCCCGGCTCATACTTTTTATTTATTTATATTTTTGAATGTGAGAGGAGTCCTGTGTTCTTTGGGCTTGTCTTAGCACTGGGACTGAACCCAGGGGCATTCTACCTCTGAGCTACACCCCACCCCTTTCATTTTACTTTTGTTTTGAAACCGGGTCTTGCTAGGTTGCTGAAACTAGCAGGGTATTGGGACCTTGTAATCCTCCAGTCTCAGCCTCCCAAACACTAGAATTACAGGTGTGTGTCACTATGCCTGGCCTCTTATAGAGTTTCAATCATCTTTTTTTTTTTTTTTTTTTTTTGAGGTACTGGGGGATTGAACAGAAGCATTTTATCTCTGAACTACACCCCCAGCCCTATTTTTTACCCTTTATTTTATTTATTTATTTATTTATTTATTTATTTATTTTTTGTTGTTGTTGGTGGTGGTGGTTTTTTTTTTTTTTTTGTGGTACTGGGGTTCCTGGAAGCCCTTCTACCTCTGGGCTACACTCCCAGACCTATTTTCTGTATTTTTTTGAAACAGGGTCTCTTAAACCAGCGCGGCTGGCCTCGATCCTCCTGCCTCTGCCTCCCAAGCGCAGGGATTACAAGCGTGCACCACCACGCCCGGCTACCCTTTATTTTAGAAGCAGGGTCTCAGTAAGCTGTGGAGGGCATAAGTAGCTGAGGTTGGCTTCAAACCTGTAATCCTCCCAAGTACTGGGACTACAAGTGTGTGCCATCACACTTGGCTTCCATAATGCCTTGTTTACTTATAATCCCTAATACAATGGAAACAGCTACTGTATCATTAGGAAACAACCGGGCAAGACAAAAACATCTTGTATTTGTTCAGTACAGGTGAAACTTTGATCTGCCTGACTACACAGTAAGAGTCAGCAACAATGTAGCTGTGCCTGAATTCCCTTTCTCTGATATTTTCAGGCCACCCACAGCGGGTTGTATCCGAGGATGCAGAACCCCAAACATCCCCTGAGGAAACGGGGGGACTGACTATAATTCGGGATTAGACGGAGGAAGAAAAGAGGAGAGAGGAGTCCTGTATTCCTCGGGCTGGTCTCTCTACCAGCGTCCCTTCTGAACTAAGTTAACAGCCTTTTCATCTTCAGGATTAACTTGTAGCAAAGAGAAATCTGCCCTTCCAACTCTTGGGCCCCCCAACCGCCCCCAAACAAGCAAAAGCGACAGGCCCTGGCCACGATTTTCGCCTGGGTAGAAGCTTGGAGAGCGAAAGGCTGGAAACGCAGATGATGTGTGGATTTGAAAGTGTTTCAGTCAAAGGTTAAACCAGGACAAGAACTTTCTTGTTTGGCCAGGAGGACTAGAAAGCAGGGTGGTGTCCTCTGCCTAGAAGGGGGGAGGAGGGGAGCTGGCAGGGCCAGCCAAGAGGGACTTAAAAGGGAGCCCGCAGGCACGAGCTCAGAAGCCAGGATGGCGTCCTGCAGGAGAACACAGGTCTCCCCCTCCAGCCCAAGGACCCAGGGGCCTGCGGCGGGCGCCAGAGAGGCTCACGGAGGCCAGGATGATTTGAATCCAGGATGGCACCTGCCACAGGTTGGCAGGAGTCCTCGGAGCCACCTGGGACCACCCGGTGGGTGCAGGACGGCCGATTCAACCGGCAACTCCAGCGGTTTCACGACGAGCCTGAGCATCGGCGGGACCAGCAGGCGTGCGGGGTACAGCCTCGCCCGCCAAGACCTCGGGCGTCCGGGCCTCCGGGTCCTCGCCGTCACTGGGAAAAGGCCCCCGCGCGGGCCGTGTTGAAGACTGAGTAATGACAACACGCATAGCATCCTTTCCCTCCCTCCCCCGAGGTGCTGGCGATGGAACCCAGGGCCATTCTACGCTTTCTGGTTTTTTTGTTCTGAAACAGCATCTCGCTAGGTCGCTGAGTCTCACTTGCAGAGGCTGTCTGCAAACCTGCGCTCCTCCTGTCTCAGCCTCCCAAGTACTGGGATTATAGGCGTGCACCGCCAAGCTCACGCACCGCGACTTCTCATCCTTTCTAAAAAGGAACCCCCAGGGCCAGGCATGGTGGCGCACGCTTGTCATCCCAGCATTCGGGAGGCTGAGACAGGAGGATGGCGGTTCGAGGACAGCCTCAACTACTTAGTGAGGCCCTTTGCATCTCAGTGAGAACATGTTTCAAAATAAAGAACAAAAAATAGGGCTGGGGGTGTAGCTCAGAGGTACAATGCCCCTGGGTTCCCTTCCCAGTACCGCAAACAAACAAACAAACAAACAAACAAAGATAAAAAAGGAACCCCGGCAGCTCCACATCAGGCAGATAAAGGGGTCTTTTGTTAATAAGTGAGGAAGGGCGGTCATGGCCTCTATTTAGAAATTCTTAACTGGCGACAACTCAAAACACTATACTGAGTCGGGCGTGGTGGCGCACGCTTGTAATCCCCGCGCTTGGGAGGCTGAGACAGGAGGATCGCACAGGTTCGAAGCCAGCCTCAGTTACTTAGTGAGGCTCTCAGCAACTTAGTGAGACCCTGTTTCCAAATAAAATAGAAAAAAAATAAGGCCGGGCGTGGTGGCACACACTTGTAATCCCCGCGCTTGGGAGGCAGAGACAGGAGGATCGCGCAGGTTCAAAGCCAGCCGCGCGCGCTGGCTTAGGAGACCCTGTTTCCAAATAAAAACGTAAAAATAGGTCTGGGAGTGTAGCCCAGAGGTAGAAGGGCTTCCAGGAACCCCAGTACCAAAAAAAAAAAAAAAAAAAAAGAAAGAAAAGAAAAGAAAAAAAATAGTTCTGGGAGTGTAGCGAGGAGATAGAAAGCCTCTGGGTTCCACCCCCAGTACCACGCACACACACACACACACACACACACACACACACACACACACCACCAAAAACACTGTACCAGCAGCTGATAAACAAAACCCCATAGACAAGCCACCAGAGCTCTAGAATTCCTTATTATCTCCTGAAAAAGAGCCCAGAGAGGAAAGAGACCAGTGGAGGGGTGGAAGGGATTCTGACCCCTGGAAAGGGCCGCCGGACACACAGGGCCCTGAGCCGGCCAGCTCGGGGCTCCCCCTCCACCCCGGGCAGCCCCTTCCCTCCTGGGAACCCTGCCCAGGGCCCTGACCTACCCCAAGCCCCAGGGTAAGAGACCAATCTGTCCTTTGTCTCGAGGCTGGTATTACAAACAAGGGCCTGGTAGTTGCAGTGAGACCTCTCTTTGATGTTTGCAGGCCAGTAATTTACCTCCCGTCCATGTCATGGAATAACCACACAGTCAGAGGAAAGAGGCGCCCGCCCACGCGGCTACGCACGTTTCTATCGCTTCTGCGTGAGTTTCACTAGCAGAACATCCTGCTCCGAGGCGAATGTCTGACTCTAATTTCTAAAACCTATTTCCATTTTCAACGAATGTTTCTGCTCTTCACAAGATAACAAAGACTGTGTGTGTGTGTACGCGCACGTGTGTGTATGATCCTTGAACTCAGGGACATTCTACCTCTGGACTATACCCCCAGCCCTATTTCATTTTTCTCTTTGGAAACAGGGTCTCACTAAGTTGCTGAGGCTGGCCTTGAACCTGCAATCCTCCTGCCTCAGCCTCCCAAGTACTGGGATTACCAAGCGTGCACCACCAGGCCCAACTTGGTGGTACTGGGAATGGAACCCAGGGGCATTCTACCTCTGAGCTCCACCCCCAGCCTATTTTTTTATTCTTTATTTTGAAAAAGAGTCTCCCTAAGTCGTGGAAGGCCTCACTAAGTATCTGAGGCTGGCTGCGAACCGCAATCCTGCTGTTTTAGCCTCCCAAGTACTGGGATTACCAAGTGTGTGCCATGCCGGGCTCAGACATTTGTTTTTAAAGAACAATATTCCTGGCAGTTTGTTTACTTTTTTTTTTTTTTTTAAACATTCTGTGGTCTAACTTCACAGGCAGCTTTTTGGAGCAGAGCAATACATTATATAATGAAGTGCGTGTGTTCTATAAAATATTCTAACAAGAGGAAGGCCTTAGTTTTTGGCAAAGAAAACAAAACTGTTTTTGGTGTCCATGATGTACAACTGAGGACAGTATCTTAAAAAAAAAAAAAAAAAAGAAACAAAACAAAAATCCACAAACACACACACGAAAAGAAAAAAAAAATGGCACAGCTTATGGATTTCTAACAAGTACGTACAGGGGGGAAGAAAAAAAAAAAACTACCCTAAATTAACTTATCCCCTCAGGAGGCTGGCTGTGTTTCAAATGAATGATGTGCTTGCCTGTAAAGGAAATCCTTATCAAAGCAGTATAAAAAAATGAGCATATTAGAACTAATTTTTTTTTTTTGGTGGTACTGGGGTTCCTGGAAGCCCTTCTACCTCCGGGCTACACTCCCAGACCTATTTTTACATTTTTATTTGGAAACAGGGTCTCCTAAGCCAGCGCGCGCGGCTGGCTTCGAACCTGCGTGATCCTCCTGTCTCCGCCTCCCAAGCGCGGGGATGACAAGTGTGAGCCACCACACCCGGCCTATAACTAATTTTTTGAACACAGCAAAAATCAGTAAGAAAATACATAAAAGTGCTCATAATGGCCATTGTAGAATGGAAGAATGTTGGCACACGCACGCATGTGAATCCCCCCGGGAGTGCTAGAGATTGAACCCAGGCCTTTATGTATGTTAGGAAAATCTTCTACCACTAAGCTACACCTCCAGCTCTTTTCATTTTAGCTGGAGAGAGGGTCTCACTAGGTTGCCTGGGTAAGCTTGAACTAGACCCTCCTACCTCAGCCTCCCCGGTAGCTGAGATTACAGGCACACACCACCAGACGTGGCCCGACCACACGTGTCTCTTTGTCTTGTGGTACTGGAGACTGAACCCTGGGGGTATTCTGCCTCTGAGCTACATTTCCAGCCCTATTTATTTATATTTTGAAATAGGGTCTTGCTAGGTTGGTGAGCATCTCACTACTTGCTGAGGCTGACCTCCATCTTTGGATTCTCCTGTCTCAGCCTCCTAAGTACCGGGCTTTTAAGTGTGCACCACCGTGCTTGGCTCATGTGTGACATTTATTTATTTGTTTACTGCAGTACTGGGAATGGAACCCAGGGGCATTCTACCCCCACGGCCCTATATTTTACTCTTTATTTTGAAACTGGGTCTCACAAAGTTGCAGAGGGCCGCACTAAGTAGCCGAGGCTGGCCATGTACCTACGATCCTCCTGTTTCAGCCTCCCAAATGCTCAGATTACAAGTGTGTGCCACCACGCCCGGAAGTGTGCGATTTTTTTTTTTTTTTTGGTACTGGGGATTGAACTCAGGCATTTTACCTCCAAGCGACACTCCCCCGCCCTATTTTTTTATTCTTTATTTTGAAACAAGGTCTCACTGAGTTGCAAAGGGCTTCACTAAGTAGCCAAGGCTGTCTGTGAACCGCGATCCTCTTGTCTCAGCCTCCCAAACGCTGAGATTACAAGCTTGTGCCACCACGCCCGGCTGTGTGTGATTTTATAAAGTGCTACATTTACTGAGGCTTCGCGTATAATTTTGAAAGCATTAAAAAAAGAAACCGGCGTCTCCTTTCTGAAGATTTTCCCTATGAGAAGGGAATGTGAGTATCTTTTACCTGCTTGGGAGAGAGACTTGAACACAAAGAATGAAAAGCGTCCTTACCTGAGGTTTAACTTGCGATCTTCATCGCTGCCGGCCTCCAACTACAGAGAGAGAAAGAGAGAGAATGTCACCCCAGGGCCGCCGCTATCAAGCGGCCCAGACAGCAGACTCCAGTCCTCTGCCCTCCCTGGTGTTGGGGAGAGATAAACACATCCAGAAAACCCGGCCCTTTTCCTCGCCAGCCTGACCCCAGGGTCCTCGGAGGAATTCCCGGGGAGGAATGTGCAGGCTTCCAGATGCTGGCCCGAATCCCGGCACCGGGCTCCTGCTAATGGACTGACTGACTCCTAGTTAACCCACGGCTCCTTCAGCCCCGAGCGCTCATCTTTCTAGACACTTGTCCAGGCTCTATCCTGCCTTCTCCATCTTAAAGGAAAGGGGCTGTGTTTTGAGAGACTCCATTTCCTCCAGCCAACCAAGCAACAGCTGAGGGAGGAACATCACTTCCAAAATCCCTTGATGAGCCAGGTGCACACCTGGAATCCCAGTGCTCGGGAGGCTGAGACAGGAGGATCACAGGTTCGCGGCCAGCCTCAGCTACTTAGTGAGGCCCTTCGCAACCTAGCGAGACCCCGTTTCAAATTAAAGAATAAAAAATAGGGCTGGGGTGTAGCTCAGAGGTAGAATGCTGGGTTCAATTCCCAGCACCACACACAAAAAAAGCCGATCATGGTGGCACACACTTGTAATCCCCGCGCTTGGGAGGCTGAGACAGGAGGATGGCACAGGTTCGAAGCCAGCCTCAGCTACTTAGTGAGGCTCTCAGCAACTTAGTGAGACCCTGTTTACAAATAAAATATAAAACAGATCTGGGAGTGTAGCCTGGAGGTACAAAGCCCCTGGTTTCCATCCCCAGTACCCCCCCCACACAAAGAATAATAATAATAATAAAAATAAAGATTAAAAATTAGGGCTGGTATAGCCCCTGGGTTTCATCCCCAGTACTACAAAATAAAAATTAAATATATATGTATACATATATATAAACTACATAGATACATATATAAATTACATATATTACATACATAAATTACACATATACATATATAAAATTACATATATTGCATATATACAAATTACATATATTACATATATAAATTACATATATATACATATATATAATTTTATGTATGCACAAATTTATATGTATAAATATATGTAATAAAACATATAATATATAATAAATATATAATAAAATTATATATATTTGAATGTAATATATATATATGTATATATGTATGTATGTAATATTATGTAATTCCTGCTCAGGCCCCCTACCCTGCACCAAAGAAATGGAAAAACCAGAGAAGCTAGGGGCTAACCACAGGGCCATGAGTCTCTGTCCTGCAGAAAAGCACAAACTCACAACAGTAACAACAAACTCAGAAGAGAACATAGGGTCTAACCCACCCAGGTCGGGGGTACAGCGGAAGGAGTTCTTATCAAGGGACACTGGTATATATATATTTTATATATATATTTTATATATATATATATATTTTATTTTTTTATTATTATTATTATTTTTGGTGGTACTGGGATTCCTGGAAGCCCTTCTAACTCCGGGCTACACTCCCAGACCTATTTTTACATTTTTATTTGGAAACAGGGTCTCCTAAGCCAGCGTGGCTGGCTTCGAACCTGCGCGGTCCTCCTGTCTCCGTCTCCCAAGTGCGGGGATTACAAGTGTGCGCCACCATGCCCGGCTATATATATTTTTTGTACTAGGGATTAAACCCAGGGGCATTCTACTTCCAAGCAACACCCCCAACCCTATTACTGATTGATTGATATTCTGAAACCAGATCCCACCAGGTTGATGAGTCGCACCACTTGCTGAGGCTGGCTGTGAATCTGCGACCCTCTTGTCTCAGCCCCCAAAGTACTGGGATTACAAGCGCGCGCCACCGCACCCGGCTTCACCTCAGCAGGCATTTGTTTTCAGGGGCTGCTACTGGCATCTAGTGGGTAGAGGATGGGATTTTGCTGCCCTTACACCACAAGGAACAGTTCTCTGTTCTCACCCCTAACACAGAACATTCTGGTCCCATGCATCAGCGGTGGCCAGGCTGAGAAACTCTGGTCCAACTCAAAAAAGTGCCTGGCAATTAGCCTATAAAAATTAGTCACCTTGAAAGCTTGTCAAAAATAATAACCGTGAGCCGGGCGTGGTGGCGCACATTTGTAATCCCAGCATTTGGGAGGCTGAGACAGGGGGATCACGGTTCGCAGCCAGCCTCAGCTACTTAGTAAGAAAGGCTCTCTGCAACTCACTGGGACCCTGTTTCAAAATAAAGAATAAAAAATAGGGCTGGGGATGTAGGTAGAATGTCCCTGGGTTCCATCTCCAGTACTGCAAAAAAAAAAAAAAAAAAAAAAAAAGATTGTAAAAGGTAGCCAGGCGTGGTGGCGCACACTTGTAATCCTGACCTTGGAGGCTGAGACAGGAGGATCACAGGTTTAAAGCCAGCCTCAGCTACTTAGAGAGGCCCTCAACAACTTAGCTAGACCCTGTTTCCAAATAAAAAATTAAAATAGGTCTGGGAGTGTATGTTGGAAGTAGAAGGCCCCTGGGTTCCAGTTCCAGCCCCAGAAACACACACACACACATGCACACACGCACACACACACACAGAAAAAGAAGAAATCAAGAGAGGAGAGAGTGGCTTTAGGGCTGGCGCTGTGATTTCTCTGGGTTCCAGGCCACATCACCACCTCAGCTGCGTCAGAGAACTGTCCATGACTCACTGGGTGAGCTGTGTTTTCATGAGCCATGAAACGGTCTGGGTAACACTTCACAACCATTTGATTCCTGGTCAGCCTCCGAGGTTGTCCAGGGAAAGGCAACATCGGGTCTGTGATTCCAGAGACGCTCTATGTCCCAGAGACCACCCTTAAAAAGTAATTCAAAGCTGGGCGTGGGGGCGCACGCTTGTGATGCCAGCACTCGGGAGGCTGAGACAGGAGGACTGCGGTTCGCGGACAGCCTCAGCTACTTAGTGAGGCCCTTTGCAATTCAGTGAGACCCTGTTTCAAAATAAAGAATAAAGATAGGGTTGGAGGTATAGCTCGGAGGTAGAATGCCCCTGGGTTCCATCCCCAGTACTGCAAAAAAAAAAAAAAAAAAGTAATCCAGCCAAGCATGGCCTGTAACCCCAGTACTTGGGAGGCTGAGACAGGAGGATCGAAGCCTCAGCAACCTAATGAGACAGACCCTCAGCAGCTTAGTGAGACGCTGTTTCCAAATATGTCCAGAAGAGGCCAATCTGTAGAGTCATGAGCAGTTGCCTAGGGCCGGCCAGAGAGGGGCAGCGGAGGCTGCAGATGGTAGCTAAAGGTTCCATTTTGCAGTGATGAAAATGTTCTGGAATTATGATCGTGGGGAATGGTTTTGCGATCTTGTGACCATACTAAAAGCTACTGAAATATATATGTTTTATTTATCTATTCATTTGCTTATTTAGTGGTACTAAAGATTGAACATTACCTCCAAGCTATACCCCCCTTTTTTTTTGTGGTACTGTGGCTGGAACCCAGGAGCATTCTACCTCTGAGCTGCATCTCCAGCCCTATTTTTAATTATTTATTTATTTTTAATTTTTTGTGGTATTGGGGGTGGAACCCAGGGGCTTTTCTACCTCCGGGCTACACTCCCAGACCTATTTTATACTTTATTAGGAAACAGGGTCTCACTAAGTTGCTGAGAGCCTCACTAAGTAGCTGTGGCTGGCTTTGAACCTACGCGATCCTCCTGTCTCAGCCTCCCAAGTGCTGGGATTTCAAGCGTGCGCCACCACGTCCGGCTTAATTATTTATTTTGCAACAGGGTCTCACTAAATTGCAGAGGGCCTCACAAAATAGCTGAGGCTCTCCTGGAACCTGTGATCCTCCTGTCTTAGCCTCCCAAATGCTGGGGTTACAAGCATGTGTCACCATGCCAGGCCCCCACCCCTTTTTCTGAATTTTGTTTTGTTTTGAAACAAGGTCTCACTAGGTTGCAGAGAGTCTAGTTACATTGTTGAGGCTGCCCTCCAACCTGAGATCCTCCTATCTCAGCCTCTCCCCCCCAAAAAAAATGAGATTACAGGTGTGCGTCACCACACCCAGCTGAACTGGACACTTTAAAGCAGCGAGTTTATGCTGTGTGAATTATAACTCAAGTAAAAACTTCAAATTTTACATGTGTGTATGAGGCAGGAATATATCAGGCGGGGTTCAGGAATGAGAATTCCAGGGGGTTAAGGAATGAGAATTCCAGGCCTGCGGGCTCTGAACTGAACCCCTTCGGAAGGCTAGCTCTACCACATAGTTTCTATGATAAGTACGTGTAAGTACTTTGTAACTGCGGCAGGGCAGGAAAAACAGAACTTGTCAGTCCCAGCCACTGGCCACTGGGAAATGTTCTTGGCTCTAATCAGCTCACCCAGGGGGAGGCTAGAACCCTCTGTCTGTCCAGGAGATAACTCAGGGACACCTCTCCTTGAAGAGGGGGCTGTGGAGCTTCGAGCTCCCAGCCAGGCTGCAAAGATTCTGGCCAATCTCTGCAAAACGAAGGTTGCTTAGCTGAATCCAAGCCACCTCTCTTGCCTTGGACCTTGGATCACAGCAACACACACACACACACACACACACACACACACACACACACACACACACACTCACCCCCAGCCCAAGCTCACCTCCAGAGCCCAGATGCCAGCTGGCCATTTCCCGAGCTCCTTGGGACAGGGTAAGGGGCTCCTTCCCAACGCTCAGCCTTACCGTGGATGGGCGTTTGGACCCGAGGCCTCCAAGGCTTCTCCAGGGGAGGGTGGGCGAGAGGGACTGCGGGCCCAGAGGGTCAGGCCTGCGCTTCGGGAGCCAGGGGCCCAGGGGCCGGGCTGCGGGCGGCCGGCCAGCCAGCTCCCCTCCGTGCTCCAGGCCAGAAGCGGGGGCCCAGGTCACGCAGGGCCACAGAAGCTCACGCCACACACTGCAGGGCCCCCCGCAAGGCACACGGACACACGGCCCCAAAAGCCAGGCTGTAAATGCAAAACCCAGGCTTCGCTGCACCCAGGAGACCCGGAGGCCCGAAAGGCGCGGACAGACAGACCGACAGACACACCTACCGCCAGGACGCACAAGCCCGGCTCCGCGGGGTCACCTCGGGCCGCGGGCTCGCAGCATCCCCGGCCCCCCCAGGCCGGGCCAGGGTCACCGGGGCGGGCGCCCAGGTCTGGGGGCGCGGGCCTCCCCCCGCACCCGCCCGGCGCGCTCGCGGGGATGGGCTCACCTCGCTGTTGCTGGCCGAGGAGGACGCGGCGCTGGGCGTGGGCGAGCGCTGCAGGGTCACCAGGGCCATGGCGGCGGCGCCGAGGGCCTGGGCTGGGGCTGGAGCCGCCGGGCCGGCCCGGGGCCTGCAGCAGCCGCGCGGGCGGCGGGGCCCAGCCGCCGGCCCGCCCCTCGCCCTGGGCGCCCGCCCCCCGCCCCCGGCTCCGCGCCGGCGCGCCGGGCCGGCGGGCGCACGGGGCGCATGCGCGAGCGGGCGGGAGCCCCCACCGCCTCGGAGGGGAAACTGAGGCTCCGCCGGGAGGAGGCCCCGCCACCGGGAATCCGACCCCCTGCACCCCAAGCCTTCAGTCTTTGCAGAAACCCGTCGGGCTTGGGCGTCAGGATTGATGGACGTGCATTAAAAAAAATTGAGCCCAGGGACCTCTGAGCTATGCCCCTAGCCGCCTTTATTATTATTATTATTATTATTATTATTATTATTATTATTAGCGGTACTGGGAATGGAACCCAGGGGCATTCTACGTCGAAGCTACACCCCCAGCCCTATTTTTTTATTCTTTTTATTTTGAAACAGGGTCTCACTACGTTGCGGGGAGGGGGTGTCTAGCTGAGGCCGGCCTCCAGCCTGCGATCCTCCGGTCTCAGCATCCCAAGCGCTGAGACTACAAGCTCGGCCTGGCGCTATTACAATGTAATCCCTGCACATTTTCAAGATTAGTTTGTTTACAGGCGGGGATGGCGCGAAGAGCTTTGCCCAAAGAGGAACAAGTTTGCTAATCTTTTTCTATGAATTGCTACTCTGTGTCCAGAAAGCCAGCTAACTCCGCGGGGAGTAGGGCGGGGTCAGGAGGCTTCCGGAGCCTGGGGCCGAGGCTGTGAGAAGACCAGCCCGGGTTGCAGAAGTGGAGAGGATCCCGGCCCCCGAGGCCGCACAAAGGGCCGGAAGCAGGAAGGAGGCTCGGGGAGGCCCGGGCCGGGGGAAGAGGGAGGTGTGGCTAGCCCGGGTCTGGTCTGGGGAGGGCAGCTCTGGCTGCTGCGGGCGATTGCACTGTGGATGCTGGAGGAGAGAGAAGGACCACCCGGGAGCCCGCTGCTGCTCTGGGCCTGGGGACCGGAGCCTTCCCGGGGTGGTGAGGGGCAGAGGGCCACAGGCAGAACCCGAGAGAGTGCACCCGTCGGCTTGGTAATAGGAGGCCTCTCTTTCAGTAGACCCCTCCCCACACCAAACATGGCGTTTTAGCCAAGGACTGCATCCTGCATCCCCAGGGGCCCAGGAGGACACCCACACAGCCTCAGGGATCCTTCTCCCTGTCCCCCCAGGTCCCGAGGCTGGCTGTGACCTCCCCTTCACAAGCAAGACTTCAGGGCTTCCATCTCTAAGGGGATTCTCAGGAGGGGCACCATGGTTAGGGATATGGGGTGGTAGGGAGGTTTGGGAGCCATTGTCATGGGTAAGGTTAGAACCTGAGAAACTAAATGTCTCTGACATGCACTGGGTGGTTCTCCCAAAGCGGGATGCCTCGTTACCACCAGATGCTTATTAGGTGGTTTTTGGCAGGCAATACCACCCGATTACAGCAGGCGGCACAAGCAGCTGAGACTAGAGAATCAAATGGTTGGCTTATCCTGCCTTGAGGAAGGCCGGTGCTGGGGCCACCAAGGCCGGGATCAGAGCCAGCTGAGGGGTTAGGCCAGTGTCGGGGCCAGGGAGACCAGAACCGGGGCCTCCCATGAGGCAAGGCCGCTGCTTGAGCCAGCGAGGTCTGGATCAGTCCACCGGGTAGCCAGGCCACTACTGGGGCCGTCAAGAGTGGGATCGGTATTTGCAATGCAGCATGCACAGAGAAATATCGCAGAAAATAAAAACCAGATGCTTCCCCTAATCAGCAATAACTAGGAGGAAAGGGGCAACAGGAAGAGGTCGAGCTATAGAAAGGGCCCTATAGTGAAGCAATTAAGGTGACCAATCAGAGGGTATGGAATAGGGGAGGATGGAGCCTCTTTAAAACGCAGGAGGTACATAAACAAATGTGTCAAAGTTAATCACCAAACAAGCATGGGATGGAGGGAGGGGGAGGAAATGGGATGGGGGCTGGATGAGGGCTAATTGGATGATGTGTGCTTGTATATCCTCTCAAGTCTTGTATTCCAATATGATGTATGATTACAATGCACCAATAAAAAATAAATAAATTAATAAAACAAAAAACCCACAAATGGCTGGCTTATCAACCTAGCCAGCGCCTATTTCAAAACAACAACAAAACATAAAACCTGTAACATGTATTGTAGCTACGCTCTCAATGACAGATAGCCGTGGGTGTTTAGCACTCTTTTCAAAATTTCAAATATAAAGCCGGGCATTGTGGCACATGCTTGTAATCCCAGTACTTGGGAGGCTGAGACAGAAGGATCGCAGGTTCGAGGACAGCCTCACCACATAGTGAGACTCTCATCAACCTAGCGAGACCCTGTTTCCAAATAAGAAAATCAGGTAAACAAACAAACAAACAAACAAATATAAAATTAGGGCTGGGGTGTGCTTTTGAGGTAGAATGCACCACACACACAAAAATAAAAACTTGCTACTGAGTTACTAGTTGTCTCCTGGGTTGGGCCACCATAGGTCTATTCATGGTTGCCATCTTGTGATTCTCAATTCATGGAGAGGAAACTGACACCCAGGAATGCCCGAGGTCACAGAGCCAGGAAACAGGAAGTTAAGGTGCAAATCTGCATTATTTTTCTGCTTTAGAATTCAGGCAAAATATCTGATCCGAACACTCCACTGAGAGCTTTTTTTTTTTCTTTTTCTTATGAGCAATAACTTGGTGTTTGCCCTTGATTTCTCATTTGGAAATGAAATTCAACAATGATACAATTTATGTAGGCTTGGATAATAGCTCCTTAAAAATGACCATTTCCAAAAATGTTGAACCCTGTCACTTTACATAGAGATCTTGAGCCGGGCAGGGTGGTGCACACTTTTAATCCCAGTACTTGGGAGGCTGAGACAGGAGGATTGTGGGTTTGAGGACGGCCTCAGCAAGTAGTGAGATTCTCACCAATCTAGGGAGACCAGGTTTCAAAATAAAATAGGGCTGGGGGTGTCACTCGGAAGTGTAATGCCCGTAGGGTCAATCCCCAGAACCACATGCACATAAAATTAAATAAAAAAATCAAGCTGGGCGTGGTGGCGCACGCATGTAATCCAGTACTTGGGAGGCCGAGACAGGAGGACCGCAGGTTCTCGGCCAGCCTCAGCTACTAAGTGAGGCCCTCTGCAACTTAGTGAGACCCTGTTTCAAAATAAAGAATAAAAATAGGGATGGGGATGTAATCTGGAGGTAGAATGCCCCTGAGTTAAGTCCTCAGTGTCACAAAAAATAAAAATAAAAATTGTTACGATTTTGGGGGGGAAGTGTTCCCGGGGACCTCTGTTAAGCTCTTGACAACTGTTCTCATAACTGCGGGTTCTTGTCCAGAGCTAGGGCGGGTATACGTTAGTCCAAACTCTTGCTGAAAACGCAAATGAGTTTATTATGAAAAAGGTAAAAATACAGAAGACAGTTACAGCCCTATACTATCCTGGGATTGCATAAAAATCCTGTGCATAATTATACTATCCTGGGATAGTATAGGGGGGTAAGCCCAAAATGAAGTCACCGCCTAGACCATGTAATCCTATGACCTAGGTGTAAGCCTGCCCCTTAACTCTGTGCAGACCTCTTTTGTTATACTTACGGAGCTTTGCTCTAGCTTGAGTCAGAGCTACGAGGTCATCAACTAACCAGCGGGTCAGAAGGACTTTCCACTCCTACAACTCTGGCCAAGTCCACAGAAATTGCTTCTCAAATGCTGGGGCCTCCTACCCAGATGCGCAGTGGCCTTCGCACCTGTCGGTGGTGGAGGCTGCTCTCACCTCGCCCTGGGAGCGCTGGGGCGCGCCCCTTCCTCCCCTTAACTGGAAAACGGGCACGTGCAACTACATTTGATTTTCTCAAGTTTTTTTTCTTTTCTTTCTTTTCTCCTCCTCCTCCTCTTCCTCTTCTTCCTCTTCCTCCTTCTTTTCTTTTTTCTCCTTTTGGTACTGGGGATGGAACCCAGACACTTCCTACCTTCCCCAGCCCTTTTTTGTTTGTTTGCTTGTTTTGTTTTGAAGCAGGGTCTCGCTGAGCTGTCAAAGATCTTGCTAAATTGGAGGCTGGCCTCAAACCTGAAACCTCTTGTTTTCAGCCTCCCAAGTACTGGGATTTCAAGTGTGTGCCACCATGCCCAGCTTCTTTTTTTTTTTTTTTTTTTTAACCCCCTTCTCCTTTTCTCCCTTCTCCTCCCCCTCTTCCTTCTCCTTCTCCATGTGCATGGTACTGGGGATAGATCCCAGGGGCAATTATATAAAACTATATATAATATATGATATATAATTTTTTGCAGTATTGGGGATTGAACCCAGGGACATTCTACTTCTGAGCTACACCCCCAGCTCTAATTTTTATTCTTTATTTTTTGAAACAAAATCCCTGAGTCACTGAGTTGCAAAGGGCCTCACTAAGTAGCTGAGGCTGTCCTCGAACCGCGATCCTCCTGTCTTAGCCTCCAAAATGTTGGGATTAGGAGCGTGTGCCACCAGGCCTGGCATCCATTTTATTATAATTATAATAATTATAATTATAAAAATAATTATAAATAATTATAATTAAAAATAATTAAAAATATAAAATTAAAATAAAAAATAAAATAAAAAATTTATATAAAAATATAAAAATTAAAAATATTTTTAAAAATAATTATAAATAATTATAAAAAATAATAATATAATAATATAAAATATAATAAAAAAATAATAATTATTATTATAGAAGAAATTCTAGGCACCATTTCTCACGCCTTTTCTGTGTCATCTCTATTTTTTTACTAGGTGATGATGCAGGTGGGTGGCCGAGGCTGACCCGTCAAAGCTGACCAGCAGGGATACCTCCCTCCGGGGCTGGGCAGTCTCTCTTTCTGGGCATCAGTCTCCCCGTCTCTACAGCACAGTGCCTGGTGAGCTTTGGCCTCCACCAGTCCTGGCTCCAGGTCCTGGCAGAGGACCACAGGCTGGAGTCCTGCCGCGAGCGTCTCTGGGATACGGAAGCGAAGGCCCACGCATCCTCATGGCCGGAGCAGGCGGCCCCCCAAGCCCTCCTAGGCTCTCCAGTGCCCAGAATAGCGCTGGCCGGGTCAATCTGCCCCGGAACCCCTGTCCTGGGCTTCTGGCCTCCACCAGGGACTGACAGGTGTCCACCTCCCCCCTGCAGGCCAAGGAGCCACCTTCCCCTTACCAGGGCAGCAGCAGGAAGAGGAAGGATGATCTCTAGCTGGCCAGGGAGACAGACTTTCTTGTGGCCATCAGCCCTCCAAGAAAGCCCGCCCACTACCCGCCCTTCCCGGGGCCTGTCCCCAGGGATCTGCCAGCAAAGTCAGGCAGCTTTTCAGTGACTCCGAGCTGGAGCCCAGCGCTGAGCCCCGCCCGCCCCTCACCCCAGGCCCGTCCACCTCTGCAGACTTTGATCTTGGACCTCAGCGGCAGGGGCAAGCAGAGAGCTGGAGGACCAGACCTCCCCGGATCAGGAGACCCTGCAGAGGAGAGGACCCTGAGCCCCAGCAGCTGTCTCCTTTCTCTAGAAATCTTGGCACGTGGGTGAGTGGCAGATGCACCGCTGGGCTGGGGTTGGGGGTCAGAGGAACACAATGCCCCTTGTCAAGAGACAAGGCTCAGCAGGAGAGTCTGAGACAGGGTGGCAGGTAGAAACAGCTGGCCCGCAAACGTCCCCCAGAGGGATGAAGGTCTAATCCTAGCAGCTGGTGGGGAATCCGGGTAAGCGGCTTCCCCGCTGCAAGCCTCAGTTCCCCATCTCGCCTCTAACTGGGTGAATTTGAACATGTGTGTATGGTGCTGGAAACCCGGGGTGATCTGGCACCGAGATGCATCTCCAGCCCCCCCCCCCTTTTTTTTTTTGGTGGTACTAGGCGTGGAACCCAGGGGCTTTTCTACCTCCAGGCTATACTCCCAGCCTTATATATATTTTTTTCTTTTCTTCCTTCCTTTCTTCCTTTCTTTCTTTCTTTCTTTCTTTCTTTCTTTCTTTCTTTCTTTCTTTCTTTCTTTCTTGTGGTATTGGAGGGTAGAACCCAGAGGCTTTCTACCTCCGGGCTATACTCCCAGACCTTTTTTATATTTTATTTGGAAACAGGGCCTCACTAAGTTGCTTAGAGCCTCACTAAGTAGCTGAGGCTGGCTTCGAACCTGCGCGATCCTCCTGTCTCAGCCTCCCAAGCGCGGGGATGACAAGCGTGCGCCACCACGCCCGGCTTATTCTTTATTTTGAAACAGGGTCTCACTGAGTTGCAAAGGGCCTCACTAAGTAGCTGAGGCTGGCCACAAATCACAGTCCTTCTGTCTCAGCCTCCCAGATGCTGGATTACAAGTGTGCACCACCACACCTGCCCACGGGCATTCGACCTCCAAGCAACACCCCCAACCCTATTTTTTATTCTTTATTTTGAAACAGGGTCTCACTGAGTCACAGAGGGGCTCACTACATAGCTGAGGCTGTCCATGAACCGCGATCCTCCATTCTCAGCCTCCCAAATGCAGGGATTACAAGCGTGTGCCACCACGCCTGGCTTTTAGTCTTTTTGTTTTTGAAACAGGGTCTCACTGAGTTGCAAAGGGCCAGGCTAAGTACCTGAGGCTGTCTACGAACCACGATCCTCCAGTCTCAGCCTCCCGAATGCTGGGATTACAAGAGTGCACCACCACATCTGGGGTATTTTTTTTTTTTTTAAACAGGGTCTCACTAGGTTGCTGCGAGTCTCACTACTTGCTGAGGCTGGCCTCAAATCTGTGGTCCTCCTGTCTCAGTCTCCCAAGTACTGGGATCACAGGGTACGCCCCCATGCCCCCATGTACAATCAATCTATCTTTCTTTCTTTCTTTCTTTCTTTCTTTCTTTCTTCCTTCCTTCCTTCCTTCCTCCTCCCTTCCTTCTTTCTTTCTTTCCTTTCTTCCTTCCTTCCTTCCTTCCTCTCGTTGTACTGGGGGTAGAACCCAGAGGCTTTCTACCTCTGGGCTATACTCCCAGACCCATTTTATATTTTCTTTGGAAACAGTCTCACTAAGTTGCCGAGAGCCTCACTAAGTAGCTGAGGCTGGCTTCGAACCTGCGCAATCCTCCTGTCTCAGCCTCCCAAGCCCAGGGATTACAAGTGTGAGCCACCACGCCCGGCTTCAATTTTTCCTTTTAATTCTGCTCCTACCGACACACTATAAATTCCCACCAACACTGCCTTTCAGGCTAAGAAAACACGGGACTCTGAAATTTGGCTTGTTTTTCTTCATCTGTTTGACCTTTGGGTTTGGGGTCATGTGACTTTCCAGCGCAGCCGGGTGTTTAAACCACGAACAGGGGCCTCCAGGGGCTTGGACTCTGCTTCTCACCACCTGGGGGTCTTGGGCCACGGCCTTCAGTTGTGACCTCAGCTGCCCCCCACTGTAAAGTGAGCACAATTTCCCACAAACTCAGAAGGCTGAGGCAGGAGAATCTCAATTTTTTTATTTTTCTGGTGGTACTGGGGTTCCTGGAAGCCCTTCTACCTCCGGGCTACACTCCCAGATCTATTTTTACATTTTTATTTGGAAACAGGGTCTCCTAAGCCAGCGCGCGTGGCTGGCTTCAAACCTGCGCGATCCTTCTGTCTCTGTCTCCCGAGCGCGGGGATTACAGGTGTGCGCCAGCATGCCCGGTCCCCTAGCCCCTTTTAACTTTTATTTTGAGACAGGGTCTCTATAAGTGGCCCAGGCTGGCTTCCAGCTTGCCATCCTCCTGCCTCTGCCACCCTTTCCACTGTGATTTTCACGGTGTTGGAGGACAGAGAGAGCCCAGGCGGCGCCTGGCATCATACCAGGAACTTTGCAGAGCTGAGTGTGGTGGCCCACGCTTGTAATACCGGTACTTGGGAGGCTGAGACGGGAAGATCTCAGGTTCGTGGCCAGCCTCCGTTACTTAGTGAGGCCCTCTGCAAATTCATGAGACCCTGTCTCAAAATAAAGAATAAAAAATAGGATTGGGGGTATAGCTTGGAGGTAGAATGGCCCTGGGTTCCATCCCTGGTACTGCAAAAAAAAAAAAAAAAAAAAAAAAAAAAGAAAAGAAAAGAAAAGAAAGAAAGAAAGAAAGAAAGAGAAAAAGAAAAAGAACAGAACTTTGCAGGACTTCTTTATCCTTAGGACAACCCCATGAGGTTGGGATGCCTCTTTTTCAGAAGAGACAGCTGTGTCCTGAGGCTAAGGGTGGGAGAGGAGGAAAGGGAGGAGGAACCCGGGGTCCCTTCCCTGAGAACCAGCATCCAAGCTCAGGCTCCAAGTGTGAGGGGTGCGGCCTGAAGAACATACCTTTCTACTTATTGATTCTGTCCGGTTTGGTTTCTGAACCCCCAACAGTGCCCGGTTCTCATGGTCTAGAGCCATTCCCCCCCTTTACAAAACTAGGCCGAGTTGAGAATGGCCTGCTGTCCGGGGCCAAAGGCCTGAGCTGCTGGGAACCAAGGTCTGAGGCAGGAGGGAAAGTTGAACTTGGCCCTAGGGGCACAAACAGCCCTTGTGTTCTGTCTCTGCAGGAGCCGAAGGATCGTTCAAAGTCAAAAGCTACTAACTAAGCCTTCTAGACTTTGGAGGGCCCAGCCCGCCCAGCCCCCCAAGGCAGGCCCAGTGCTGCCCAAGAGAGTTCCGACAGGCCCTGTGTCTGACAGCTCCCAGCTGCCGTGGTCAGCTGCCTGCCCTGCACACAGTAGGTGCGTATAGGTGCGTGCCCTGCTTACTACACAGCTTCCTGGTTGTGAGACTCCGGTCAGTCATTTCACCGCCTGGTTTACTCATCTGTAGAACGGGGCTAATAAGGGCAGCCTCCACCTCAGAGGGCTGATGGCAGGCCGGGGGGGGGAGGGCATATGTGGAGAGCTGGCACACAGTAGGTGCTTTGTGCAGGTCTGCACATCACTTATTTTTATTTTATTTATTTATATTTTACAGAACTGGGGCTGGAGCCTGGGGGCATTCTACCACTGAGCTATACCCCCAGCCCTATCTTCTACTTTTTATTTTGAAACAGAGTCTCACTGAGTTGCAGAGGGCCTCACTAAGGAGCTGAGGCTGTCTGCAAACCGCGATCCTCCTGTCTCAGCCTACCAAGTCCTGGGATCACAAGCCTGCACCACCATGTTCTGCTAGCAAATCCCTTCTTTTGCACTGGGCAGCTAATCTGGCCGCTTGTGAAGCCGGCTGCCCATCCTCTGACCATACATTACCAGAAGCCAAATCTCACAAAGTCAATTTGCTGAGGGTGTCTAGGTTGCTGAGCTGTGACGATCTAAGATTTTTTTTTTTTCTTTTGTGGTACTGGGGATGGAACCCAGGGCATTCTATCTCCAGGCAACACCCCCAGCCCTGTTTTTTATTCTTTATTCTGAAGCAGGGTTTCACTGAGTTGAAGAGGGCCTCACTAAGTATTAGCTGAGGCTGGCTGTGAACCGTGATCCTCCTGTCTCAGAATCCCCAATGCTGGGATGACAAGTGTGCGCCACCACGCCTGGCTCGTGATCTAAGACTTGGGGCCAGAATGTGTTCTTCTGAACACGAGACTGCCCTGTGGACAGCTGTGCCGTTTATAGCCCCAGCCTGGGGAAGGGGGCATCCTGGAGGGCTTCCTGGGGCACGCAGCATCACTAACCAGCTGGGACCCCGGGAGCAATCAGTCTCATCTCTCCGTGGCTCTGAGTTTCCACTTGCAAAATGGGAAGGCTGAAGCCGGGCGTGGCGGTGCACACTTGTAATCCCAGCATTCGGGAGGCTGAGACAGGAGGATCTGGGTTCGCGGCCAGCCTCAGCTACTTAGGGAAGCCCTCGGTAACTCAGTGAGACCCTGTTTCAAAATAAAGAGTAAAATAGGGCCAGGGGGTGTCGCTCAGAAGTAGAACGGCCCTGGGTTCCATCCCAGTACCACAAAATAAAATAAAATAAAATAAAGAATAAAAATTGGGCTGGGGGTGTAGCTCAGAGGTTGAATGTTCCTGGGTTCCACCACCGCCAGTACTGCAAAATTTAAACAAAATAAAGAATAAAAAGCCGGGCGTGGTGGCGCATGCTTGTTATTCCCGCGCTTGGGAGGCTGAGACAGAAGGATCGCACGGGTTCGAAGCCAGCCTCAGCTACTTAGTGAGGCTTTCAGCAACTTAGTGAGACCCTGTTTCCAAATAAAATATAAAAAAGGTCTGGGAGTATAGCCCGGAGGTAGAAAGCCTCTGGGTTCCACCACCCGTACCATAAAAAAAAAAAAAAAGAATAAAAAATAGGGCTGGGGGTGTATCTCGGAGGTAGAATACTCCTGGGTTCAATCCCCAATTCTCCAAAATAAAATAAAGAATAAAAAATAGGGCTGGGGGTGTATCTCAGAGGTAGAATGCCCCTGGGTTCCATCCCCAGTAACACACACACACACACACACACACACACACACACACACTGGAGCTCTGGCAATCCCCCACCCCGTGTCTTCGGGCGTGGAAAGGCTTGGTGGTGTTGGGGTAAAGACCACCGTGAAGCCGTGCTACAAACCTTTCTCCTCGCAGGCGGGCGCCATGCGCGTGGTGGTGATTGGCGCCGGGGTCATTGGGCTGTCCACCGCCCTGTGCATCCACCAGCGCTACCACTCGGCCCTGCAGCCGCTGGACGTGAAGGTCTACGCCGACCGCTTCACGCCGCTCACCACCACCGACGTGGCAGCCGGCCTCTGGCAGCCCTACCTCTGTGAGCCCAGCAACCCTCAAGAGGCGTGAGTGAGAGTCGGGGCGTGGGCTGCGGGGCCTGGGGGTCCAGGGGCTGAGTCTGCAGAGAGTACACTCCCCATCAGGGTCCCGGTGACCAAGAATAGGTTCCCCGGGGAAGCTTCGATGTGGTACGACTTAAAGAAAATACTCATGAAGCTGGTGGCACGTGGCTTGTGCCTGCAATCCCAGCTACCAGGGAGGCCGAGGCAGGAGGATCACAAATTTGATCGTAAGCAGAATAGAGTTGCCTTGCAGGCCAGAGCCCTGCTGTGGGGGGAAGGCAGGCAGGCAGGCATACTGGCTTACATTTGGGAAGCTGAGACAGGAGGATCACAGGTTCAAAGACAGCCTCAGCACGTAGTGAGACGCTCGTCAACCTACTAGACCTTGTTTCCAAAAAAATAATAATAATGCCAAACGTGGTGCAGCACACTTGTAATCTCAGCATTTGGAGGCTGAGACATTAAGATCGGGGTTCAAGGACAGCCTCAGCTCCTTAGTGAGGCCCTCTGCCACTCAATGAGACCCTGTTTCAAAATAAAGAATAAAAATAAGGCAGCCGGGTGTGGTGGCGCACGCTTGTAATCCCCGCGCTTGGGAGGCGGAGACAGGAGGATCACGCAGGTTCGAAGCCAGCCGCGCGCGCTGGCTTAGGAGACCCTGTTTTCAAATTTAAAAAAAAATGTAAAAACAGGTCTGGGAGCGTAGCCCGGAGGTAGAAGGGTTTCCAGGAACCCCAGTACCACCAAAAATAAATAAATAAATAAATAAATAAATAAATAAATAAATAAATAAATAAAATAGGTTTGGGAGTGTAGCCTGGAGGTAGAAGGGCTTCCAGGAACCCCAGTACCACCAAAAAAAAAAAAAAAAAGAATTAAAAATAAGGCAGCTGGGTGTTGTAGTGCACTCTTGTAATCCCCACGCTTGGGAGGCTGAGACAGGAGGATGGCGCAGGTTCGAAGCCAGCCTCAGCTACTTAGTGAGGCTCTCAGCAACTTAGTGAGACCCTGTTTCCAAATAAAGTATAAAATAGGTCTGGGAGTATAGCCCGGAGGTAGACAAGCCCCTGGGTTTCACCAAAAATAAATAAATAAATAATAGGGCCGGTGAGTGTAGCTCAGAGGTAGAATGTCCCTGGATACTGCAAATAAATAAAAAGATAAATACAATAAATACAAATAAAAAATAGGGCTGAGGTGTAGCTTGGAGTTAGGATGGCCCTGGGTTCAATCCCCAGTAACCCCCCCCACAACAAAAAGAAAGATTGATGAAGGAGGAAGGAAGGAAGGAAGGAAAAGAAAATGCTGTGAAATGTGTCCCCTCGGTGGGGCAGATGCCCTGTGTTGGGTTGGCATTCTGCCCAAAGCTGAACAGCTGTC
Source organism: Muscardinus avellanarius (assembly GCF_963383645.1). Taxonomy (NCBI): domain Eukaryota; kingdom Metazoa; phylum Chordata; class Mammalia; order Rodentia; family Gliridae; genus Muscardinus; species Muscardinus avellanarius. Next base: position 22,477,012 of record NC_137807.1, read on the forward strand.
AAGAACACGCGCGTTGATGAACCCACACAACTTCTACACAGGTGCATTGGTGCTCAGATTCATCAAAGAAATTGCAGAGGTCATCTACCCCCCTCTCTTTCTCTCTCTCTCTCTTTCTGTGCTGGGGATGGAGCCCAGGAGCATTCTGCCTTTGAGCTACACTCCCAGCTCTATTTTTATTCTTTTTTTGTTGTTTGTTTGTTTTTGGTAGTACTGGAAGCCCTTCTACCTCCGGGCTACACTCCCAGACCTATTTTATATTTTTATTTGGAAACAGGGTCTCTTAAGCCAGCACAGCTGGCTTCGAACCTGCGCGATCCTCCTATCTCTGCCTTTCAAGCATGGGGATTACAAGCGTGTGCCACCACGCCCGGCTCTTTTTTTTTTTTTTTTTTTTTTTTTAAACAGGATCTCACTGAGTTGCAAAGGGCCTCACTGAGTAGCTGAGGCTGTCTGTGAACCTGTGATCTTCCTGTCTCAGCCTCCCGAATGCTGGGATTATAAGCATGTGCCATCATGCCTGGCCCCCTCTATCGTATTCATGGGGATACCAGAAGGCTTGGGAGGGGGAGGAGCTGTGGATATTTGGAGCACTGCAGGAGAAAACAGGGTATGTGTCTGGTTTGGGGTCCTGTCCCCAACGGCAGTCACACTCCATGCATGTTGACTAAGGGCTTTTGCCCAGCTCAGGGCACTAGATGATCAAGACTCTGGGTGATCTTTCCAGGGAGTGGAATAAGCAGACCTTCGACTATCTCCTGAGCCACGTCCATTCACCCAGTGCTAAAGAAATGGGCCTGGCCCTCATCTCGGGTTACAATCTCTTCCACAAAGCTGTTCCGGTGAGTGTGGGGGACCACACACAGGGCTGGGCTCAGAGGAGCCCAGGGCGCCTAACAGGAGTCACAGGCCACAGACTTTGGGGCTTGAACTAGGTACACTTTGCATTTATTTATTTATTTATTTATTTATTTATTTATTTATTTTTGCAGTACTGGGGATGGACCCCAGGTGCATTCTACCTCTGAGCCCTACCCTCAGCCCTTTTTTTTTTTTTGGTGGTACTGGGGTTCCTGGAAGCCCTTCTACCTCTGGGCTACACTCCCAGACCTATTTTATATATTTATTTGGAAACAGGGTCTCCTAAACCAGCATGCGCTGCTGGCTTCGAACCTGCGCGATCCTCCTGTCTCTGCCTCCCAGGCGCGGGAATTACAAGCGTGCGCCACCACGCCTGGCTTTTTTTTTTTTTTTTTTTTTTTTTATTCTTTATTTTGAAACAGGGTCTCACTGAGTTGCAGAGGGCCTCACTAAGTAGCTGAGGCTGTCCACAAACTGCGATCCTCCTGTCTCAGCCTCCTAATGCTGGGATGATGAGCACGCGCCATCACAACCGTCTTCTATTTTATATTTTATTTTGAAGGGGGTTCTTGCTAAGTTGCATCATGCTGGCCTCAAACCTGCAATTGTTTTGTCTCAGCCTATCAAGTACTGGGATCATAGGTATCTATGACTGTGCCTGGCTAAGACACTGTCTCTTAAAGAAAAAAGAAGAAGAAGAAGCCGGGCGTGGGGGCGCGCGCTTGTCATCCCAGCATTCGGGAGGCTGAGACCCGAGGATCACAGTTCGCGGACAGCCTCGGCTACTTAGTGAGGCCCTCTGCAGCTCAGTGAGACCCAGTTTCAAATTAAAAAATAAAAAGTAGGGCAGGGGGTGTAGCTCGGAGGTCGAATGCCCCTGGGTTCCATTCCCAAACCCACAAAAAAAAAAAAAGAAAAGGGAAAGGATAATAATAATAATAACAATAATAATCCAATAATTATTACAATAATAACATGGCCTTACTAAGTAGCTGTGGCTACCCACGAACTGTGACCCTCCTCTCTCATCCTCCCAAGGACTGGGATTGTAAGTGTGTGCCACCATGCCTGGTCTTGTTTTTATTTATTTATTTTTTATTTTTTATTTTTTTGTGGTACTAGGGGTGGAACCCAGGGGCTTTTCTACCACCGGGCTATACTCCCAGACCTATTTTATACTTTATTTGGAAACAGGGTCTCACTAAGTTGCTGGGAGCCTCACTAAGTAGCTGAGGCTGGTTTCGAACTTGCGATCCTCCTGTCTCAGCCTCCCAAGGACTGGGATTACAAGCGTGGCCACCACGCCCGGCTCAGCTCCATCATTTATGAGCTGTGTGGCTTTGGATGGTCACTTAAGCTTTCTAAGCCTCAGCTGGCCCATCTGTAGGATGAGGGCTACGAATCCACCACAATAGCTGGCTAACGGATCCGCATCCGAGATGCTTACTTGTGCATGGTACAAGTTCTAGAAGTTTCTGTTGTTATTCTTACTGCAGGTTGCCAACACTTTGTGTGTGACCTTCTCTCCTTCCTCTGCAGGACCCATTCTGGAAAGATATAGTACTGGGGTTTCGGAAGCTGACCCCCAGGGAGCTGGACATGTTCCCCGATTATGGGTAAGGTGGTTTTCACGGGCGGAGAGGCTGAGGTCACACACTTCATACAGAACCATCCAGAACAGAGCGGAGGATGGAGCCACCCAGTGTCCTGTCCCCTCCTAGCCTGGAGCCCTTGGGACCCTGATCTGGTGTTCTGTCTGGCTCCTTTACTGAAGCCCCCCCACTCAAACTGGGCTTTGAGCTGGGGAGGCAGGGGACATGGGATCCCATATCTCCAGTCTAGAAACATCATGTATGTGTCAAATGCCTAGCACAGGCTTCTGGCAAAGTAACAAGAGGTTGGTTTTGGCTCATGGGGTCTGAGGTTCAAGTCCCAGGTCAGGTGACCCCTCGGGTTCTGGCAGGAATAGCATCTCGTAGTGAGAGCAGGTGTCAAAGCAATTGCTCAACGCGCAAGCCAGGAAGAGAGACCGGGGCTGGCCAGGCTTCCACAATCCCTTTCACCGGAAGCATCGACAATGACCTGAGGACCTTCCACTAGACCCTCCTCTTAACGTTTCTGCCATCTCTCAATTCTTCCACTTCAGGGACCACCTCTTTTTGTATTTTATTTGGAAACAGGGTCTCACTAAGTTGCTGAGAGCCTCACTCAGTAGCTGAGGCTGGCTTCGAACCTGTGCGATCCTCCTGTCTCAGCCTCCCAAGCGCTGGGATTCCAAGCGTGCGCCACCACGCCCGGTGACCAGACTAGGATTCCAACCTGGACCGTGTGATTCCAAACTCTTGTCTTTGCTCTATAGCCGAGAGCTTCTCCGATCCTTCCTTCACCTCATCCCGTGCCTGAATCCTTCTACAGATTCACATCCAGTCTCCACTTTTATAGTCCAGGACCGACAGAAAATATCCTTGGCCAAGCAGGGTGGCACATGCCTGTCATTTTAGTACTAGGGAGGCTGAGATGGGAGGATTGCAGGTTCAAGGCCAGCCTCAGCAACTTAGTGAGACCCTGTTTCAAAATAAATACATTAGCCGGGCGTGGTGGCGCACGCTTGGAATCCCAGCATTCGGGAGGCTGAGACCTGGAGGATCGCGGTTCGCGGACAGCCTCAGCTACTTAGTGAGGCCCTCTGCAACTCAGTGAGACCCGGTTTCAAAATAAAGAATAAAAAACAGGGCAGGGGGTGTAGCTCGGAGGTCGAATTCCCCTGGGTTCCACCCCCAGATCTGCAAAAAATATTTAAAAAAATACATTAAAAAAGGGCTGGAGATAGAGTTTGGAGGTAGAAAGCCCCTGGGTTCAACTCTCAGCACCACAAAACAAAGCAAAACAAAACAAAAAAATTCTGCAGTAAGCTGAAAACTGCCTTTGTCCTAAAATGTCACTTGGTGTTTCCAGCCCTAGCCTTTGGGGACCCACAGGACAGTACTGATCCCCCTCCGCTGGGCAGCCTCAGATACGGCTCCGATTCTAACCTGTCTCCTTCCACTTGCTGTGTGTGACTTTAGCTACGGCTGGTTCAACACAAGCCTGATTTTGGAGGGGAAGAGATATCTGTCGTGGCTGACTGAAAGGTAAGCTTTTAAAGCTTGGGTTTGAGGAAGGCACCTCCCAGCTGTAGGAAAATATTGGTCCATTCCTTTCTGTATTGCCCAATCCCAAGGGGCAAAGAAAAGCCTCCCGTTAGGATTGGGAGCTATCCTTGGTCCTGACCACCACTGGGCATGAGGCGAAGGTTCCCGTGTAGAAACCATGGGTGGCTTTAGCTTTCTGTGTGGTATATTTATTAGAAACTTCACTTAAATCCTTAATCCTTATGGAAGAGTTTTATTTTTTATTTTTATTTTGTGGTACTGGGGGTGGAACCCAGAGGCTTTCTACCTCCGGGCTATACTCCCAGTACTCCCAGGCCTTTTTTTTTTTTTTAAATATATTTTATTTGGAAACAGGGTCTCACTAAGTTGCTGAAAGCCTCACTAAGTAGCTGAGGCTGGCTTTGAACCTGCGCGATCCTCCTGTCTCAGCCTCCCGAGCGCGGGAATTACAAGCGTGCGCCACCACGCCCGGCCTTATGGAAGAGTTTTAAATGGATTCCCTTAAGTCTTCTAGGCATATACATTATCTGCAAAACATAAATTCCCTTTTATTCTTTTCTTTCTTTCTTTCTTTCTTTCTTTCTTTCTTTCTTTCTTTCTTTCTTCCCTTCTTTCTGCGGGTCTGGGGATGGAACCCAGAGGCATTTTATCTCCAAGCTACACCCCCTGCCTTATTTTTATTCTTTATTTTGAAACAGGGTCTCACTAAGTTGTAGAGGGCCTCACTAAGTAGCTGAGGCTGTCCTCGAACCATGATCATCCGGTCTTAGCCTCCCGAATGCTGGGATTACAAGCGTGTGCCCCCACGCCCGGCTCTTTCTTTCTTTTATTTCTTTCTCTAACTCCTTTGGCTCGAATACCTAAGACAGTGTTAACCAAGACAGGTAGCCATGGATGTCACTGCCATGTTCCTGATGTCAAGAGGAACTGGATAGGCTTCCTGCTTCTGACAACGTGGCGGCTGGCCTTGGCGCAGCCCTGCCCCTCTTGCATAAATTGGGTCTCATCCCTTTTGCTGTCACAGAGCAGTTTGGGGTTAAGTCCCAGCCACAGTCCCTCCCTATGTGGCTCCCCAGCTAATTTTCCGAAAGACCCTTCTCTCCCTCCATCTGCCCGAGAGGGGCTCGGGCCATCTCAGAGGACCTGGTTTCCCAAAGGATTTTTTTTTTTTTTTGACCATTAGTCAAGCAAAGGGTTCGTGATCTAATGTGATACTCAGCCAGGTTCTCAAGGGGCATCCAGGGGCCCAATGTCCACAGAAATGCCCCCGCTGCCACCCTGCAGGAGGGACGGGGCAGAGGACTGACTTCTAGGCTCCCTGACGTGTCCGGTCGCCCCCAGGTTGGCTGAGAGGGGCGTGAAGCTATTCCAGCGGAAGGTGGAGTCTTTGGAGGAGGTGAGCGGCCGGGCTGGGCACCCTTTCCTTTCCGCTGTTCGGTGGGGTGCTCCTTTCTCAGGCTCCTGGGTCCCCCTTGGGCCTGTCCCAGACTCTAGGCCTCAAGTAGTCAAGGGACACTTGTGAAGTCACATTTGGGGTAGATGGCAGAGTGCAGGTGTGAGGCCTGTTCCCTCCTTGGGACTCCTCTGCCCTGTTCCACAGGGAGGGCACAGGTGTGGAGGGAGGAGGGACCGGACCCCAGGGCCCGCCGTCCCTCCCGCCCAGCCCCTGTCATGTTGGTTGCCCCCAGGTGGCCAGAGATGGAGTGGACGTGATTATCAACTGCACCGGGGTGTGGGCCGGGGCTCTGCGGCCAGACCCGCTGCTGCAGCCGGGCCGCGGGCAGATCATTCAGGTGAGCAGGGACAGGACCACCGTGCAGCGGTGGGCCAGGGGGCACTGCGGGCTCTGGGGAACGGGCATGGTAAACAAGAGCGACCATCCTCCACCAGAGTGCTCCCCTAGGGACCTTTCTCTCTCTCTCTCTCTCTCTCTCTCTCTCTCTCTCTCTCTCTCTCGTGCAGTACTGGGGATGGAGCCCAGGGGCATTCTGCCTCTGAGCTATACCCCCAGCCCTTCTTTTAATCCTTTATTTTGAAACAGGGTCTCACTGAGTTGCAAAGGGCCTCACTAAGCAGCTGACGCTGACTGTGAACTGCAATCCTCCTGTCTCAGCCTCCCAGAAGGTCCCAGAGTTCTATCCCTAGTATACCTAGATCGAAGGTAGAATGCCCCTGGATTCAACCCCAGTACCAAAATAAATAATTAATATTAGTAATAATAATAATAATAATAATAATAATAATAATAATAGGGCTGGGGTGTAGCTAGGAGATAGAATGCCTCTTGGTTCAATCCCTGGTACCACAAAAAGTAAAAAAATTAAAATAAATAAGCCAGGCATGGTGGCGCACGCTTGTAATCCCCGTGCCTGGGAGGCTGAGACAGAAGGATTGCACAGGTTTGAAGCCAGCCTCAGCTACTTAGTGAGGCTCTCAGCAAGTTAGTGAGACCCTGTTTCCAAATAAAATATAAAATGGGTCTGGGAGTATAGCCCGGAGGTAGAAAAGCCCCTGGGTTCCACTCCCAGTACCACCAAAATAAATAAATAAATAAATAAATAAATAAAATAAAATAAAACGGGTTAAGGATTTAGCTTGGAGGCAAAGTGCCCCTAGTTTCAATCTCTGATACTAAAATAAAAGAAATAAAGAAGGGAAGGAAGGAAGGAAGGGAGAAAGAGAGAGAAAGGAAGGAAGGAAGGAAGGAAGAGAAAAGAAAGAAAGAGAAAAGAAAGAAAGAGAGAAAGAAAGAAAGGAAGAAAGCAAGCAAGCAAGCAAGCAAGCAAGCAAGCCGGGCGTGGTGGCGCACGCTTGTAATCCCCGCGCTCGGGAGGCAGAGACAGGAGGATCGCGCAGGTTCGAAGCCAGCCGCGCGCTGGCTTAGGAGACCCTGTTTCCAAAAATGAAAATGTAAAAATAGGTCTGGGAGTGTAGCCCTGAGGTAGAAGGGCTTCCAGGAACCCCAGTACCACCAAAAAAAAAAAAAAAAAAAGAAAGAAAGAAAGAAAGAAAGAAAGAAAGAAAGAAAGAGTGGCCATGGAGTGCCAGCCCTGTGCACTTTACTGTGGTAATTAACTTAGTCCTTAGCACCCGCCTTTGAGCTGGGCGCTACCACATCACCACTGCTGTCAGAGAGGAAGAAGCTGAGACCGAGGAGTCACGTAACACACACATGTTCACACGGGGTGGCGAATGGTGGGCTGGGGTCAAGACCCAGGCCGCCTGCTTGGAGAGTCTGGGGGCGCAGCCGTCCTTCCAAGCTGAGTCTCAGTATGTGTGAGTGGGGCTGCGTGTGTAAGCTCATCCCATAATATGTGTGCACCTGCACCTGTGAACAAACGCGTGTGCGTTCACACGTGTGCAGAGGCATGCTCCTGATGCGGGCTGAGGCTCTTCTGTGGACATGGTGAGGGATACTCTGCGGAGTGGAGGAACGCCCAGTCATGGGGGTCTTCCTGCAAGAGGCCAGCGACTCGGGGCAGCCTTGGCCAGAGGGGCCGTGAGAGGGCTCAGGAGTCGGCCCGTTACTCTTGTCAGAACTTTGATCATACAGAAGGGCGCACTGGTCCAGCTCCCCGGACAAGGCTTCTGTGCCCTGAACCAACAGGTGGCTGCCCCCTGGCTGAAGCACTTCATCTTAACCCACGACCCGGAGAAAGGCATCTACAAGTCTCCCTACATCATCCCAGGGTGAGATGGGACTGCTGTCGGGCAGAAAAGGAAAGGGGACGCCCGCCTCCCGCCCTCTTCCTACCTACCCCTTCCACCTGCCGCAGGACCCTTGCTTACCCCCCTCCGAGATTGCTTACTCCCAGTGTTTCAGTGAGTTTGGGCAATTAAATCCTCAAGAAGGCAGGCAGGGCTGGGTCTCAACTGGGCTCTTTCTGGAATGTTCTTTTTTAATTTTTATTTTTTTACTTACTTCCTTATTTTTTTTATTTTTTGTGGTGCTGGGGATGGAATTCAGAGGCTTTTGACCTCCAGGCTACACTCTCAGACCTATTTTATATTTTTATTTGGAAACAGGGTCTCACTGAGTTGCAGAAAGCCTCATTAAGTAGCTGAGGCCGGCTTCGGACCTGTGCGACCCTCCTGTCTCAGCCTCCCAAGCGCTGGGATTACAAGCGTGCGCCACCACGCCTGGCTCAAGGAATGTTCTTTTTTAATTTAATTTTTTTTTGTGTGTGGCGCTGGGGATGGAACCCAGGGACATTCTATCTCCAAACTACACCCCTGCCCTATTTTTTATTCTTTTATTTAGAAACAGGGTCTCACTGAGTTGCAAAGGGCCTCAGTAAGTAGCTGAGGCTGTCCGCGAACGGCGATCCTCCTATCTCGGCCTCCCGGATGTCGGGATTACAAGCGTGCGCCCCCATCCCCAGCTCCCTGTTCACCTTAAAGCATTTGCTTTCCTTTGTTGTCACACAGGATTCACGCGGTCACTCTCGGAGGCGTCTTCCAGCTGGGGGACTGGAGCGAGGGCAGCACCCTCCAAGACCACACCACCATTTGGGAAGGCTGCTGCAGACTGCAGCCCACGCTGAGGGTAAGGCGGGAGGGTGTGGGTGTCCTAGACCGGGGCGGGCAGCTCGGTCATGGGACGATTCCACCACGGGACAGAGAGACAAGTTAGTTCCAGCGGGGACTGTGGAGTACACTGGAATTTGACAATGTCTAGGAGAGTCCTTGCTAGGGGCCAATGAAATGGAACCAGCTGTGGCTAAGGACTGCTCCCTCTGGAGGTGACCTCCCAAAGCCACTTACTGTGTGTGCCTGGTGCTGGGGGTTGAACCCAGGGACATTCTACCTCTAAGCTACACCCCTGCTCTATTTTTTATCCTTTTTTTTTTTTTTTTTTTTTTTTTTGCACGTCTGGGGATGGAACCCAAGGGCATTTGACCTCCAAGCTATACCCCAGCCCTATATTTTTATTTTTTATTTATTTTATTTTTTATTTTTATTTATTTATTTTTTTTGTGTGTGGTACTGGGGTTCCTGGAAGCCCTTCTACCTCTGGGCTACACTCCCAGACCTATTTTATACTTTTTAAATTTGGAAACAGGGTCTCTTAAGCCAGCACGGCTGGCTTTGAACCTGCGCGATCCTCCTGTCTCCACCTCCCAAGCGCAGGGATTATAAGCATGCACCACCACGCCCGGCTTTATTATTTATTTTTTAGAATTTTTTTTTTTTGCATGTCTGGGGATGGAACCCAAGGACATTTGACCTTCGAACTACAACCCTTGCCCTATTTTTTTATTCTTTGTTTTTATTCTTTATTCTTTATTTTTTTTATTCTTTATTTTGAAACAGGGTCTCACTAAGTTGCGGAGGGCTCACTGAGTAGCTGAGACTGTCCACGAATCACAATCCTCCGGTCTCAGCCTCCCGAGTGCTGGGATTACAAGTGTGCGCCACCACGCCCGGCTTCCTATTTTTTATACTTTATTTTGAAACAGGGTCTCACTGAGTTGCAAAGGGCCTCACTAAGTAGCTGAGGCTGGCTGTGAACCTGCGATCCTGTCTCAGCCTCCCAAGTACTGGGATGACAAGCGTGCGCCACCACGCCCGGGCACTTAGTCTTTATAAGAAGCAGACATACTCAGTATAGAAATCTCCAAAGTTGGGCGTGGTGGCGCACGCTTGTCATCCCAATACTTGGGAGGCCGAGACAGGAGGACTGTGGTTCGTGGCCAGCCTCAGCTACTCAGTGAGGCCTTCTGCTACTTAGTGAGAGCCTTTTCAAAATAAAGAATAAAAAATAGGGCTGGGGGGTGTAGCTCTGACGTAGAATGCCCCTGGGTTCAATCTCTAGTGCTGCAAAAAAAAAAAAAAAAAAAAATCTCCATTGTCAGGTTTACTAGTAAACCAACTTAGTAAGCCAAGTGCCCTTGGTGACGAGGGTGGTGGAGGTGGTGGTTGGTGTCCATGGTGACAAAGTGGCGCCCATCGGTAATACAACAGCCGTGGTGGTGGTGATGGCGGCGGCTGGTGGAGACGGAGGCGTGGGCAATACTGGGGCGGGGTGGCTCTAATGAACGAAGTCCCTGCTGAAGGTGGCCGTGAGGGTGGTGTTTGCACTGGGTGACGGCGGCGGTAATGAGATCCTAAAAGCAAATTCCCTAGCACCTAAAATCAGGAGCGGGAAAAAAGATCCGGGGATGAGCTGCCAGCATTTTTTTCCCCCCAGACTGCGAGGATTGTTGGTGAACACACTGGTTTCCGGCCAGTGCGCCCCCACATCCGGTTAGAAAGAGAACGGCTGCATGCTGGAGCTTCAGACACGGAGGTATGTTCTCTTGACAAGGAAAGCGTGCCTTCCCCGACTCCTCAGGGGCCTCGGGTATTGCCAGGGAAAAGTCCACGCGGCCCGAGGTCCGGGGCAGCGGTGGCCACCATCCCTTCCTCTTTAAATGAGGAAACTGAGGCTCAATGTGTGTGTGTGTGTGTGTGTGTGTGTGTGTGTGTGTGTAGATAATTGTGTATGTTGCCTGGCATGGTAGCACTGTAATCCCATTATTTGAGAGGTGTAGATAGAAAGATTGTAGGTTTGAGGTCAGCCTCAGCAACCTCAGCCTCAGCAACCTCACCAAACCCTGTTTCAAAATTAAAAGCAAAAAACAAAAAACAAGGACGCCGGGCGTGGTGGCGCACGCTTGTAATCCCCGCGCTTGGGAGGTGGAGACAGGAGGATCGCGCTGGTATGGAGCCAGCCTTGCTGGCTTAAGAGACCCTGTTTCCAGCCGGGCGTGGTGGCGCGCGCTTGTCATCCCCACGCTACGGAGGCAGAGACAGGAGGATCGCGCAGGTTCGAAGCCAGCTGCGCGCGCTGGCTTAGGAGACCCTGTTTCCAAATAAAAATGTAAAAATAGGTCTGGGAGTGTAGCCCGGAGGTAGAAGGGCTTCCAGGAACCCCAGTACCACCAAAAAAAAAAAAAAAAGAGACCCTGTTTCCAAATAAAAAAGTATAAAATAGCTCTGGGAGTGTAGCCCGGAGGTAGAAGGGCTTCCAGGAACCCCAGTACCACCAAAATAAATAAATAAATAAATAAATAAATAAATAATAACAAGGGCTGGGGGTGTGGCACAGAGGTAGAATGCCATTAGGTTAAATCTTCAGTACCAAAACATAGATAGATAGATGGATAGATAGGTAGATAGATAGATGGATGATGATAGATAGATAGGTAGATAGATAGATGGATGGATGATAGAGCTGGGTATGGTGGTGTACGCCTGTAATCCCAGTCCTTGGAGGCCAAGACAGGAGAATAACAGGTTCGAAGCCAACCTCAGCAACTTAGTGAGGCTCTCAGCCACTTAGCGAGACTCTGCTTCCAAATAAAATATAAAAAAATAAGGCTGGGGCTGCAGCTGGGAGATAGAAAGCTCCTGGGTTCCACCCCCAGTGTCTGTCTGTCTGTCTGTCTCTCTCACACACACACACAACATATACCAAATAAAATAAAAACTAAAATGTTAATAAAAAAGTGTTGTGCGTTGTGCGTGAGGAGAGAGCGAGAGCGTGTGCGTGCGTGCGTGTGTGTGCGCGTGCGTGCGTGTGTGCGTGCGTGCGTGTGCGTGTGCGTGCGTGTGTGCGTGCGTGCGTGTGTGTGTGCATGCGTGTAGGGAAAGTCACATATGGAGCTTAATTTCCCGCTGATGGCTTTGGCTCTGACACGGACCCAGAGCCTTGCCTAGGTCTCCAGGACGTGTCACCATCTCGCGCAGAGTCTGTCCACGTCCACACAGAATCCCTGCTTTCTCCCCTCCTGGGTGGGGAGGAGGACTCGTCCGTGGACCCAGGGGTCCCCCAGTCCACAGCAGGCTGGGCGGGGGGGGGAGTGACGTAAGGAACTTCCAAGAGTTTCCTGTGTGGGACTCTCTCACCTCAAGGTCTGGATATGATGCCCTTCTCCCTGTTCTGAGTGTGTAGAGCAGAAGATGAGGCCCTGCAAACGAGGCCCCTCACAGTTTTTGTGGGGGCCTGCCACCCCTCCAGAGTGCTGGGAGAAGCTCTCCTGGTGTCCAGCTTGTTTGGGCCTCTCTGGAAGGTTCAGGATTCTCCTGGGGACAGTGAGGCTTCCCGGAGCCCTCGCTGTGGTCCCCTAGACCTGGCCACCTCCCTCTTGCCTTCCCCAGGTGATACACAGCTACGGCCACGGGGGCTACGGGCTCACCATCCACTGGGGCTGTGCGCTGGAGGCGGCCAAGCTCTTTGGGAAAGTTCTGGAAGAAAAGAAGTTGTCTGGAACGCCCCCATCCCACCTCTGAGGACACCCGTGACCGCTGCCCTCCCCCGCCAGGATTCCCCAGGCGTCTAGGCCGCCTAATCCAGGTGCCCTCGCTTGATCCCCCACCTTGATCCTCGGCTTCTTTCTGCAGAGGAGGCTGAGGTGACAGGAAGCCAGGTTGTCCTTCCCGGAGGACAGTCCAGGCCCCCGGAGCCCGCTCAGATCACTCAGGTCTGTTCTGTCTCTGGGTCTGATGCCGTGAAGAACAACTGGGGTTGTGGTCCTCCCACGTCCCCAGAAGTGGACCATTCAGAAAATCAAAGAGGCCGGATGCCCAGAGCTGTGGCAAATGGAAAATGGTTGAGGTTTTAAGTGACTAGATTCCAAGTCTAGTCAAGGCTGAGACAGGAGGATTGCAGGTTTGAAGCCAGCCGTCACAATTTAGCAAGGCCCTCAGGCACCTAGCGAGACCCTATTTCAAAATAAAAAGTAGAAAAGGCTGGGAGTGTGGCTTGGAGGTAGAATGACCCTGGGTTCAATCTCCAGAACCATGAGGGGAAAAAATTGTGTGTGTGTGTGTGTGTGTGTGTGTGTGTGTGTGTGTGTGTTGGGAAGGCATGTGCATGCCTATAATACCAGTAATTGGGAGGCTAAAACAGGAGAATTGCAGGTTTGATAACCTCAGTAGCAAGATATTCAGCAACTTAGTGAGACTAGTAAAAGCAAACAAATAAGTCAGGTGTGGAGGTTGAGCTAGGAAGATCGCAGGTTCATGGCCAGCCTCAGCTACCCAGTGAGGCCTTCCAAACTTTGACCCTATTACAAAATTAAGAATAAAAAATAGGGCTGGAGGTGTAGCTCAGAGGTAGATTGCCCCTGGTTTCAATCTCCAGTACTACTAAACCAGAACAAACAAAACGGGCGTGGTGGCACACACTTGTAATCCTAATACTTGGGCAGGAGAATCATGGTTCACGATTTGCCTTGGCAACTTACTGAGACCGTGTTTTAAAACAAAAATAAAATAGGGCTGGAGGGGTAGCTCAGAGGTAGAATTCCCCCGAGTTTATTCCTCAGCAATGCACACTCACATAGAAGTTGAGTATGGTGGTACATGCCTACAATTCCAGTACTTGGGAGGCTGAGACAAGAGGATCGCAGGTTTGAGGACAGCCTGAGCAATTTCCCTAAGCTCTCAGCAACCTAAGACGACCCAGTTTCAGAACAAAAATTTAAAAAAGGGTCTGGGCTACAAACTTGGAGGTAGAATACCCCTCAGTGTAATAAAAATAAAATAAAAATAATCATATAACTCAGTTAATGAAAGTTTTCAGTTGCTGAGTATCAATTACTTTTGGGTGTGTGGTACTTGAGATGGAACCCAGGGATATTCAACCTCCAAGCTACACTGCCAGCCTTATTTTTTACTCTTTATTTTGAAACAGGGTCTCACTGAGTTGCAGAGGGCCTCGCTAAGTACCCGAGGTTGTCTGCGAACCATGATCCTCCCGTCTCAGCCTCCCGAATGCTGGGATTACAAGCCTGCACCACCAAGCCCGGCTACTTTCTGAGTATCTTAAACAAATATCTTCTCCATTCTACCCACGGAGCTGCTCAAGGATCACACACAGTCTAACAGAATTCAAATACCTCTCATAAAACTGCAAGCACATTTACCGGCCTCCCAAGGGCACTGTGTACTGAGTGTCTAGAAGTAAAGGGAGGTCAGAAGCAGAGTCTCAGCAGCCCCTAGGCATGAGCAGTGTACCATCTTGTCCGCGACACTCAACCCATTACGCTTTTTTTTTTTTTTTTTTTTTTTTTTTTTTTTGGTGGTACTGGTGTTCCTGGGAACCCTTCCTCAGGGCTACACTCCCAGACCTGTTTTTATACATTTTTTAAAATTTGGAAACAGGGTCTCTTTAAGCCAGCGAGGCTGGCTTCGAACCTGCCAATTCATGCCTCCCTCAGTCCCTGGAGCCTCGGGGCTTTAGTCAGCACACAGGAACACATCTGACGGGCTCCAGGGTCTTAGTGGATGGAGACTCTGTCCTGTGGCTGCACCGCATACAATGAGTTTCTACCACCGGGCAGGACTCAGCAATTTCCTGAATTAGTAAATTCTTCAATAATTCCCATGATGTGCTGCTGCCGCTCAGGTGCACAGGCGGAGACGGCAGCAGAGGGCTAGTGCAAACACCTCGTGTTTGTTGTTGAAGGTGAAGGAGAGGAAGAGGGAGAGGTGAAGTGCTGGGAAAATAGATCCTAGATGAGGGGGTGCCAAGCCTCCCTGCGCTTCATGTGCTTAGAACGCTTACAAGCTGGCTGGGACACCGCACACCGCTGCTGCTGCTGAAGCCTCTGGACCTGGTGTGGGCTCACTGTCTGCGCCTGGTGGTAAGACACGACGAGTCAGCCCTTGGGCGACTCTGGGGTTTAGCAGCAAATGGGATCTGCCTCGTCCCTACATGAGTGGGGGCCCTCTTCAGCCTTGCAGGTCTCCATCCTCCTCCTGGGAAAGCCAGATGACATGGGGCTCCCAAGCTGGGCGAGAGCCATCCCTTTCCTCTGGTAAATCTGGAGCTGTGCGGAGGGTCCGTGACCCACTCGATAGTCCTCTGTCACCGAGCTGGCCTGGACCCTGCTCTGGCTGAGGCTGCTACCCGGGGGTGGTCTGGCTAGTGCTGGGCCTGGGGTGAAGCAGAAGCAGCCCTGGGGAATCAGACTGAGTCAGAGGGTCATCTAGCTTCCAGGTCTCAGCCTCCAGGACAGTGGCCTCCAGGGCCTGGGCCACGGTGACTAGGGAGTGGGACAGGCTGTGGCGCAGGCCTGCTAGCTCGTGGCTTGTCTGCACCAAACGAATGATATAGTCCTGCCACTGAAGCTTCTGCTCCAAGGCCAGCTGGGCTCGCAGCAGGGCTACCGGGTGAGCAGGAGAACCAAGAGACAGATCAGCTGAGGGCTGGAAGCTGTCCCAGCTCTTCTGCCCTGAGCACCTGTGACTCTTGGTCCAGCATTGGAACCAACTGAACTACAAACATGAACCTCAGAATCAGATGTCAGGAAAGGGTCCTGAGAATTCACAGGGACTCCAGGCATTCAGAACCTGGCTTCCTAGTTGATGCAAACAGGAAACTTCAAAACAATAAAACCCACTTAGTCATGGAGGTGCATGCTTGTAACCACAGCATTTGGGAGGCTGAGACAGGAGGATCATGGATCGAGGCCAGCCTCAGCTATTTGCAAATCATTGACGCCCTGTTTCAAAATAAATAATAAAAAATAGGACTGGGGGGGTGTAGCTTGGAGGTAATATGCCCTGGGTTTCATCCCCAGCACCGCAAAAAAAAAAAAAAAAAAAAAAAAGCAACTCTTTAGCTCTATTGAAGGATAACTGACAAGTAATAAATTGTCCAGGTTTTGAACATATGTTTTGTTGAGTCTGATATAGATAAATCCACATATAACCACCATCCCAATCAAGATATGGAACATTTTAGGCACTGCAGAACCTGTCTTCTCATGCCAAGAGCAATGGTGCACACCTGTAATCACAGTATGCGAGAGGCTGAGACAGGAGATCATAGGTTGAAGGTCTGCATGTGTTAACGTAGCAAAACCTGGTTTTGGAAATGAATAAAACCAGGCGTGGTGGGACATGCTGGTAATTCCAGTACTTAAAAGGCTGAGACAGGAGGATCACAGGTATGAGGTCAGCCTCAGCAATTTAGTGAGACCTTGTTTCAAAATAAAGTAGGGAGCTGGGTGTGGTGGCGCCTGCTTGTAATATCAGCATTTGGGAGGCTGAGACAGGAGGATTACAGTTCAGTCTCAGCTTCCTAGTAAGGCCTTTTGCAACTCAGAGAGATCCTGTTTCAAAATAAAGAATAAAAAAATCGGGATGGGGTGTCGCTTGGAGGTAGAATGCCCCTGGGTTCGTTAGGCCAGTGCTGGGGCCATCGAGGCCGGGATCAGAGCCTGCTGTGAGGCAAGGCCGGTGCTGGGGCCTCCGAGGCCCAGATCGGAGCCTGCCGAGGGGTAAGGTCAGTGTCGGGGCCAATGAGGCTGGGATTGGAGCCTGCTGTGAGGCAAGGCCACTACCGAGGCCTCCAAGGCAGGGATCGGCGTCAGCCGAAGGGTTAGGCCGGTGCCAGGGCCAGCAAGGTTGGGATCAGAGCCTGCTGTGAGGCAAGACTGGTGCTGGGACCTACGAGGCCAGGATCAGACTCTGCCGAGGGATAAGGCCGGTGCTGGGGACAGCGAGGCCGGGATCGGAAACTGCCATAAGGCAAGGACGGAGCTGGGACTTGAGAGACCAGGATAGGAGTCTGCCGAGGGGTTAGGCCGCTGCCAGGGTCAGCGAGGCCGGGATCGGAGCCTGTCATGAGGCTAGGCTGGTGCTGGGGCCTCTGAGGCCAGGAGCGGAGCCAGCCGAGGGGTTAGTTCGGTGCGGGGGCCAGTGAGGCCAGGATCAGGGCCTCCCATGAGGCAAGGCCAGTGCTGGAGCCAGCGAGGTCGAGATCAGAGTTCTCCGGGTGGCCAGGCCACTAATGGGGCCTTCAAGAGTGAGATCAGAACTTGCAATGCAGCATGCACAGAGAAATAGCACAGAAAATAAAATCCAGATGCTTCCCCTAATTAGCAAGAACTAGTAGGAAAGGGGTAACAGGAGGATGTCGAGTAGTAGAAAGGGCCCTATTGAGAAGCAATTAAGGTGACCAATCAGAGGGGAGGAGATGGGGGAGGATGGAATCTCTTTAAAACTCATGAGGTGCGTAAACAAATATATCAAAGATAATCACCAATCAAGCATGGGATCGAGGGAGGGGGAAGGAATGGGATGGGGATTGGATGAGGGCTAATTGGATGATATGTGCTTGTATATCCTCTCAAGTCTTGTATTCCAAAGTGATGTATAATTACAATATATATATGAATAATGCCATATGAATAATGCCCTTGGGTTCCAACCCCAGTACCGCAATAAATAAAATAAGTAAGTAAATAAAGTAGGGCTGTGAGTATATTTCGAATGTAGAATGCCCCTGGGTCCAGTCCTTAGTCAAACACACACACACACAAACTGTGTGCGTGGCTCACGGGTAGAGTGGCCCTGGGTTCAATCCTTAGTAATACCAAGGAGAAAAAAGTTACATTATGTCCCTTTTGGAAGATTTTAAAATATTCATGGTGGAAGCTAAGACAGGAGGATCGCAGGTTCAAAGGCGACCTTGGAAACCTAGCTGGGCTGTCAGCCACCTAGTGAGACTCTGTTTCTAATAAGAAATAATATGGGGCTGAAGGTACAGCTTGGAGGTAGAATGTCTCTGAGTTTTACCAAAAAAAATTCTGATTTAATTAGACTGGGACAAAGCCTGGAGATCAGTATTTTTTTCAAAGTTTCTAATGTGCACTCAGGTGTGAGACTCACCGGCTAGCTCTTCCATTCTTCAGATGGTATCCCGAGACAAGCAGGAGGTGAAGCTTCTGGGCTCTCAGGTGCTACAGCCTCTCATGTAGACCTTGAGAAAGCTCGGTCAGGGGACCCGCAGCGGCATAGGTCCCCATGAAGTGTGTCTAGCATTCCTTCCTTCAAAAAATTATTTTAGGATTATTTGAATCAATATGTATAATTGGAATTTTATGTATCAGCATTATAACTAAAACTGATGGGCAGCGGCTTGTGAGAGACTCAGGCAGCAAAGATTTTTTTCCCAAGGATAAAGTTTGGGTCAAAGATTAAGTTCAAACTGACCTTAGTTTGGGCCAGTGTATAAGATTAAGTTCGGGTCAGCCTTGTGAAGAGAGACAAAGCACACTGTGATTGTTTAAATGCCTGGCACCCTTGCCCTAAACTCTATAAAAAAGAAAACTTTTCCTGTCCTTGGAGTTCCTGCCTGCATGGCTATGCCCTTGCTTTTCTGCCAAAAAAGAGTATAAAAATTGTAACAAATCCTGAATAAAATGGAGAAGTCTGAACCTGATCTCGTGTGACAGCTCTTCCTTCTCTCATTCGACCTCGGCTTTTCTCTCACCAACATACGAACCTCGACTCTTGCTAGGGCTGGACCCCGGCACTCAGGGAAGTCCAGGACCAAGCTGAAGCAAGAGGGGCCAAGGGTGCAAATCTAAGGCGGCGCTCCAGGTCAAGGGTGAGAGCCTCCACACATCCATACCCGAGGCCTCTCTTGCCTTTCTCTATCAGGTCCGACTCTGAAATGTTTTGATTTTAAGAGAATTCAAAGTAGCCGTAAAAGCCCAGCTACAGAGCCAGGCCCTGCCAGGAGTGACTACTGATTTCTTTTTGCTACTAGAGATTGAACTCAGAGTCATTCTACCTCTAAGCTCCATCCCCAGGCCTATTTTATTTCTTATTTGGAAACAGGCTTTCGCTGGGTTGCTGAGAGCCTCACTAAGTTGCAGAAGATGGTTTTGGACCTTTGATCCTCCCGTCTCAGCCTCCCAAGTGCTGGGATTACAAGTGTGCACCACCACACCCGGCTGTGACTACTGATTTCTGAAACGGGCAAAGAAATAAAAATTCCACACTTCTTCCTACTCCTGGGTGAGCCTTTAAGGTGAGGCTTCTGAGGACTTCTGTCTGGATGCTGGCAGCGGTCCTGTCTGCGAGGCTACAGCAAGGTTAGAGGAGACCAGCGTGGTTCTGCTCGCTCTAGGCGGCTCTAGGATCTCATCCCACTCCTCTCCCCCAATCCTGCTTCTCTTTATCTCTGCTGCTGTCTTTGACTCGTTTTTTTTTTTTTTTTTTTTCCGGGTCTGGGGATGCAACCCAGGGGCATTCGACCTCTGAGCGACACCGCCTTCCCTGTTTTTTATTCTTTGAGACGGGGTCTCACTAAGTTGCGGAGGGCCTCACTAAGTAGCTGAGTCTGTCCTGGAACCGCGATCCTCCAGTCTCAGCCTCCTGAGTACCGGGATTATAAGCGTGCACCGCCACACCTGGCTGGTCTTTGACTCTTTTCTGCCCTGTCCTAACTCTTCCGCTCTTTAGAACCTCTCAGACCTGCACATGCATCCTCACTCCTCCATCTTCCAGCTGGTGTCTTCAGATCTGCTGTGCTCCACATTGTGATCTTTTGAACTCTATCTCTGATGGTCTCCACTTTCTTGCATCGGACCTTCATCCACTTCCCACTAGGGACCCAGATCCTTTGCCTGACTTACAAGCCCTGAGAGCCATGGCCTCTGCCGTTGTCTCTTCTCTTTCCAACAGCTCCTCCAGGTCTCAGGCCACCTGAACCTTCTACACATTCTCCATATCTCCTCTCTCCTGCGTTTTCCTCTTCCCAAGGCCCCGCTCCCAGCCCTGTGCTTGCTAGTCTCTTTACTTTTTTTTTTTTTTTTCTGTACTAAAAGTTGAACCCAGAGGCATCCTACCGCCAAGCTATACCTCCGCCCCTATTTTATTTTCAAACAGGGTCTTGCTAAGTTGCTGAGGCTGGCCTTGAACCTGTGATCTTCCTGTCTCAGCCTCTAAGTACTGGATTACAGGTGTGCGCTACCACTCTGGGCTTAGATCCAATCTTAAATACCACTTTTCCCAGAAAGCCTTTTGGGACCCAACCCCAGGAAAGCTCCGGTGTCCCTCCAGCAGGCCTGGGGCAATGAGCTCCCCCTGCTGGGCACTAAGCACGCTGCGCTGTCCCTGCTTATCTCCTAGTGTAGCTCGGAGACAGGAACTGTGTGTGTCTTACAGGTTAGTGTAGCAGCCTGAGCTCCACACATGTTGGGTCCTCGGGATCTCAGCTCTCATACCTTCTGGGGTGCCAGAAGGCCGAGGGTGGCAGGCAGCCCCTGAGCTCAGAAAGATGGGCTCTGTCCCCATTCCAGGTTCACCAGGAGTGACTCACCTGTAGCCTCTGTTGTTCTGACTCCTGCTCCAGCACAGTCTTGTCGGAACATGGCCTCCTCCGGCAGGCTGATCATGCTGGCGTTGGTCTGGGCCAGGGACCGTACCAAGTCCTGGACCTTCTCACTCTGCTCAATCTGCCTAGCTTCTGACTGCCTCAGGGCTACATAAATTTGTTGCAATTCCTGCTGCACTGCAAGGCGTAAAGAATTCATAAAGAGCCGGGCGTGGTGGCGCGCGCTTGTAATCCCCGCGCTTGGGAGGCAGAGACAGGAGGATCGCGCAGGTTTGAAGCCAGCCGCACGCGCTGGCTTAGGAGACCCTGTTTCCAAATAAAATATAAAATAGGTCTGGGAGTGTAGCCCGGAGGTTGAAGGGCTTCCAGGAACCCCAGTACCACCAAAAAAAAAAAAAAAAAAAAAAAAATTCCTCCACTGAGGAGGCTGGGTGGCGAGGCGGAGAGGACTCCAGATTCCTCCTTTGCTGGGCTGCCCTCAGCTCCAGGATCGCGTCTTCCTTTTGGGCTAAGGTCAGTGGCGGCTTCCTTAGATGCTCACGGAGGCCCCTCATCTCTTCTGTCTCTTGCCTCAGACTCTGTTTTCCTTGGGCCCCATTCTCTAGGCTCCTCTGGGCCAGAGACTTCTCCAGCAGCTGCCCCTGCTCCTCGTGCCTCAGCTCTCCATTCCTCTGGGCTAGGCCCACTGGCACTTGCCTGCAGCCATCTGTCCCGCAGGGCCCGGGCTCTGCCTCACGCTCCTGTGTCTGCTCAGCACACTGTTGCAGAAGGGCCAGGAAAGCCTTCTCCTGCTCCCGAGACTCGGCCTTCGGGCCTTTTAACAGCTCCTCCAGGGCCTGCGCCTGCCGCCCCTCCAGGGCCAGCTCTTCCCGGAGCCTGCGCACCTGCTCCCTGTGCGCCTCCAGCCCCCGCGGGTGCAACTTCGGCACAGGGGCCTGCTCCAGAGCAACCTGGAGGGTGCTTGCCTTCTCCTTCCTGCTTTCCTCTTGGCCCTGGGCCCGCTGCTGTCTTGCTGCAGGGCTGCAAGGTCACAGTCCCTCTGGGCCAGGGCTCTCTGGCCTCTTCTAGCTGATCTGTAAGTGCCTGCCCTTTCGGCTCCCCCTGTTCCTTGGCTTCCTGCAGGTGCTGCTGCGGGACCACTATTTCCTGCTCCTTCTGGGCCAGGAGCAGGCTGGTCTCTCCCACCTTCAGGCCCTGCAGCTAGTGCTCCAGCTGTTTATTGTTCTTCTGCAGTGTTGGGGTCAAAGCCAGGCTTCGCACATGCTGGGCATGCCCTTAACTAAGCCCCCGGCCCCTTCTTCCTTTTCTGGTACTAGGGGCATTCTACCTGTGAGTTACATCCCCAGCCCATTTCAACTTATTTCATTTGAAACTTGGTCTTGCTAAGTCGCTAAGGGGCTCACTAAGTTAAGGCTGGCGTTAAACCTGAGATCCTCCTGTCTCAGCTTCCCAAGCGTGAGATTGGAGGTGTGCACACCAGAGCTGGCTCCCTCTTCTTTCAACTTGGAGACAGGTTCTCACTTCATTGCCCAAGCTGTCTTTAGTCTTACCATCCTCGGGGGCTCAGCTTCCCAAGTGGCTGGGATTAGAGGCGCGTGCCACTGTGCCCCACTTTTGAAACCACTTTTGAAACAACTGCTCAGGGCCCTATTCCAGGACGCACCTCCTCCTCCCCAAGGCCTACATCAAAGCTTAACTCCAAGGCCATCTCTTTCTTCCTTCTGCTCCCCCCAGAGTCAGGTGGACAGCCCCTTCCTCCTAGGTGCTTCAGGGCACCAGCTGTGTCTGTTACGGATCCAGTTACTTCAACCAGTCCTGCTTTCTATGGGAATGCAGTGTGCTCCCCTGTCCTCCGCCATGCTGCGAGCCTCCGTGAGGACAGAAGTCTTTCTGTTCAGTATCCACAGCTCAGAGTGCCTGGCACAGAGGTGGCTTGCCGCAGGTTCATAGTGAGGTGGCATTAGAAAGAAAAGCAAGCCCAGAGAATTAGGGGTCTCGCTGAAGGACACATAACAAATGGCAAACAGGGGTCCAAATTCCTAATTGATTCCAGAGTTGATGTAATAATGTGTGAGGAGCTGCGTTCCTCTCCCTCCTCCCGGGGAGGTAGGCTTGGCTTTGGCATAAAGGACTTAGTTCTTGGATGGCTTCCTCACCTGGCTCAGCCTCCTTTTCCTTTACCTCCAGCCTCAGTAACTCCACCTGGCAGGGAGCAAGTGCATTCATTCTGAGCGGGGTGGAGCCCTCTCCTCAGACCCCCGAAGCCTGCCCCTACTCAATCCCTGCAAACCGCCGCCAGCTGGCCCAGCTCTCTAGCAGATAGGGAGGGCTCTGAAGTGTTACTCTGGATCTGAAACCAACTTCTTCTTCTTCTTCTTCTTCTTCTTCTTCTTCTTCTTCTTCTTCTTCTTCTTCTTCTTCTTCTTCTTCTTCTTCTCCTTCTCCCTCTCCCTCTCCCTCTCCCTCTCCCTCTCCTTCTCCTTCTCCTTCTCCTGCTTCTGCTTCTGCTTCTGCTTCTGCTTCTGCTTCTTCTTTTTGTGGTACTGGGGATGGAACCCAGGGGCTTTTCTACCTCCAGGCTATACTCCCAGACCTTTTTTAATATTTTATTTGGAAACAGGGTCTCACTAAGTTTCTGAGAGCCTCACTAAGTAGCTGAGGCTGGCTTCGAACCCGTGCGATCCTCCTGTCTCAAGCGCGGGGATTACAAGCGTGCGCCACCACGCCCGGCCTGAAACCAACTTCTGGCATGCGGGCTTCCCAGGCCATGCTAATGGGCTCTGGCCCTGTTTTTCCAGGCACATACACCAGCTCCCTGCTGTGACAAGTCTGATCTGAAACCTAGACCAGCCTAAGACCAGTCACATGAACTATGGCTCCCATTTGCTGAAAGTGACATGGAAAGCGTTCCTGACACTTTACGTTCTCCTATCGTGGCTCACGATTATCATCCTTGACTGTGGGTGAAGAAGCTGATGCGTACACAACCGGGAGACAGGAGAGATGGGTCAAATGCAGGGCAGTGGATAAACTGGACCTTACCCACTGTCTAGGTTTTCTCTCCTGGCTTCATCTCTCCGGCGCCCAGCTCAAGTCCTGCTCTCAGCACGCCCAGTCCCTGGAGTCCTCTTGCTGTGACCACCTGGATTTCTTGCATCTCAATTCCTCAGGCTGGGTCTTGCCACCCAGACCAAGCACGCCTGGCAGTGGCTGGACCAGGCCCACCCGGGCACCACACGCCAGGCTCTCAGGTGCCACACAGGGGCCATTCTCGTCTCTGGGTCGGGTCCCAAGCCCCCACCCTGCCTAGTACTGGCCTTCCCTCCTGCCAGGGTATTGAGGTCTCAGTTTGTCCTATGATTAGGAAAAAGAGAAGTGTGCTATAGGAGCTGGCTGTGAGCAGTCACCCTCCCACTCCAGGAACGGGCCTCCACCAGGGAAGCACGGCCATGACGGCAGTGGGAGGTACCTGGGCACACAGCTCTTTCTGCCCTTCCTGGGCCTCTTGCATGTCCTGGCGCACGGAACTCAGCTCTTGCTACCAGAGTCAGCTTCTTGTAAGACAAGGAGTCTTTGTTCCTTTTCCACCGGTGACAGTGTAAGGCTAAGAAGAAAGGGGCCAGAGGGCGAGGTCATTTTCTTAAGGAGGGAGAAACTACCTTCTCATAGAACTGTGCTATTTTTTCTCCTAGTATGCCCAGCAATTTATTCTTTTTTTTTCTTTTTCTTTTTCTTTCTTTTTTCTCTCTTTTCTTTGAAACAGGGTATTGCTAAGTTGCTGAGGCTGGGCTTGTACCTGCTACCCCCCAGTCTCAGCCTCCCAAGCACTGGGATTATTAGGCATGTGCCACTGTGCCCAGCTTCATTAAGCTGTTCTCAACATACCATAAAAAGAGCCGGGCGTGGTGGCACACGCTTGTAATCCCCACGCTTGGGAGGCTGAGACAGGAGGATGGCGCAGGTTCGAAGCCAGCCTCAGCTACTGAGTGAGGCTCTCAGCAACTTAGTGAGACCCTGTTTCCAAATAAAATAGGAAATAGGTCTGGGAGTATAGCCTAGAGGTAGAAAAGGCCCTGGGTTCCACCCCCAGTACCACCAAAATAAAACAAAAATACCATAAATAATTAAAATTGTAATGACATGATTATAATATCATAGTAAAAGCTACTACTCACTGGGCACCTAGGTGCTTCTTGGTACTTTCCATATACAATGCTTCATTTCTTTTTATACTTTTTTTTTTTTTCAGTACTGGGGATTAAACCCAGGGGCATTTAACCTCCAAGTTATACCTCCAGCCCTATTTTTCATTTTTTATTTTGAAACAGGGTCTCGCTAAGTTGCAGAGGGCCTCCCTAAGTAGCTGAGGCTGGCTGCGAACCGTGCTCCTCTGGTCTCAGCCTCTTGAATGCTGGGATTTCAAGTGTGCGCCACCACGCCCGGCCAATTCCTATTTCAAATTTAATTTTTAAATTTTATTTTTTTAGTGGTACTAGGTATTGAACACAGAGGCATTCTACCTCTGAGCTGTACCCCCAGCCATCTTTTATTCTTTATTTTGAAACAGGGCCTCACTAAGTACCTGAGGCTGGCTGAGAACCTGCAAGCAGCCTCCTGTCACAGCATCCCAAGTACTAGGATTACAACCATGCGCCATGATGCCTGGTTTATTTATTTATCTATCTATTTTTTGGTACTTGTGCTGGAACCCAGAGGCATTCTACCTCCAAGCTACACCCCCAGCCCTATTTTTTATTCTTCATTTGGAAACAGGGTCTCACTGAGTTGCAAAGGGCCTCACTAAGTACTACCTGGGCTGTCCGCGAACCGTGATCCTCTGTCTCAGCCTCCCGAATGCTGGGATTACAAGCGTGTGCCACCATGCCTGGCTTATTTTTATTTTTGAAACATGGCCTCAGAAGGTTGACGAGAGGTCACTACTTGCCAAGGCCGTCTTCAAACCTGTGATCCTCTTGTTTCAGCCTCCTAAGTACTGAGATCACAGGAATGTACCACCACACATTCAGTTTTCTAATACAGGTCTCCTTTCTCCTACTTCCATTTCAACCCCGTTTCTTTTCTCTCCACCAAATGTCATTATCTATAATAATATGATTGAAGAATTATTTGATGAAAGTCTTTCCCACAAAACAGTAAGTCCTATTGATACAGGGACTACCTTGTCTTATTACTAAACGACTATGGCACAAAGCCTGGTGTATAATGGGTATTCTCTAATATTTACTAAAGGAAGGAACTGTAAGCTTTTATTTTTTGCGGTATTAGGGATTAAACCCGGGGCATTCTACCTCTGATCGACACACCCCTAACCCGATTTTATTCTTTTATTTTGAAACAGGGTCTCACTAAGTAGACGAAGCTGGTTGCGAACCTGTGATCCTCCTGTCTCAGCCTCTCAAGCCCTGGGATTACAAGCCTGTGCCACCATTCCTGGCCTTATTTTTTAATTTTGAAACAGGGTCTCGCTCCCTTGCTGAGGCCGGTCTAAAACGTGCAATCTTCCTTCTTCACACTCCCAAGTAGTGAAATTATAGGTGTGCACCACCACTTCCATCAGAGTGTAAGCTTTGAAGATAGGGACCATGTCCTCTCCACCTAGCCACCTGCATACCCAGAGCTAGAGACACGAAGGGTGAAGTAACCTCAGCAAAGGGCTGTCAATGCCATAGTCACCACTGCAGCGAGAAAGGCAAAAGCCGCCTCTATGGCTGTCTGGCCTACCTGGCTCTTTCTTTCTGAAAGTTCTTTCTCCAGTTCTTTCTGAATTCAGCTACACTCCTGGCTCTCTCTCAGTTTCTCTTGAACTCCCTGTTGCAGCAGCCTGTGGGAGTCCTCCAGCTGAGCCTTCAAGTCCTCCGCCTGGAAGGCTAAGGGCATGGAACCAGGTGTCCGGGCGGGGCGAGTGGGAGGATGCTTCTAGCTGAGGGCTTTAGGATGCTGCAAGAGGTAGTACAGTCATTGGTCCATCGCTAAAGTTCTGGAGGCTCCTTCCACCAATCACAACACCCCGTTCTTAACTACTCCTTCACCAATCTCATTTAGCTTGACCACCAGTTTCCCCAGCCTCAAAAGTGCTGCAGAAAGGCAGATACAAATAAAAATCTTGGTAGGAGAGTCAAAGGCAAATAAATGATGGGCAGGCACATAGAGAATTTCTCCCCCTGGCACTGGGGATTGAATCGAGGGGTATTCTACCTCTGAGCTATATATATACTCCTAGCCCTTTTTATATTTATTTTTTATTTTTATTTTTGTTTCTGGAGAAGGAACCCGGGGCATTCTACCTCCGAGCTACACCCCGGCCCTATTTTTTATTCTTTATTTTGAAACAAGAGTCTCGCTGATTTGCAAAGGGCCAAAGTAGCTGAGGCTAATCGCAAATCGCGATCCTCCTGTCTCAGCCGCTCAAGCACTGGGATTACAAGTCTGTGCCACCATGCCTGGATCCTTTTAATTCTTTTAATGTTTATTTATTGGTACTGGGATTGAACCCGGGGCATTCTGCCTCTGAGCCACACCCCCAGCCCTATTTTATATCCTTTATTTTGAAATAGGGTCTCACTAATTTGAAGAGGGTCTCATTAAGTAGCCGAGCCATGAACCTGCAATCCTCCTGTCTCAGCCTTCCAAGTACTAGGATTACAAGCATGTGCTACCGCGGCCAGCTTATTTTATTTTATTTTATTTTATTTTATTTTATTTTATTTTATTTTTTGAAACAGAGTCTTGAGAAGTTGCTGAGGCTGGCCTCAAAACCTACAGTTCTCTTTTCTCAGCCTTCCAAATACTGGGATAATAGGCGTGCACCACTGTGCCTGGCTATGCTTATATTTTTTTAAGTAAAAAATGAGAACATCATCTAATATAGGATTCTAAGGCGGAAAATCAGTCTAAATAAGAAAAGCAATCGGGTATGTGGAAATACTGGATTCATGGTGGGGATGGGGAAAACGAATGAACCTGGGACTGCCTGACAATGTCTAAGCTCTGTGGTTATTCCAGACAAAAAGATTGCCCCAACATCACGGGGCAGACGCCAGAGGTCGCGAGACTCCAGATGTCGTTCGAAGACTGGCATTCCCACGCCGCTAGCCCCACCCCCAGACCCCGGCTACATAAGCACCCTCACTTCCTTGCTGCTGACCTTGACTCTGCTGCTGGGTCGTTGGCCCTTTCCCCCCATGGTCAGCAGACTTCACCCAAAGGTGCCCGTTTGATTAAAGACGCCTGGTCTCACACAATCACTTGGCCGGTCCTAGCCCATTTGCGACCCCCAACTTAATTTCAGCATTACACTTTAGGGTTTTCACACAGCCAGACTGTCTAAGGATGGATTCTCCTGAGCAGCACAGAGCTGGATACCAGGAGAATCAGTATTAGGATTCAGGAAACTGCCTGCAAGTAACAGAGGGAAAGAACCATGACCCCATCGAAAGGGCCAGCACTGAGCGTTCACAAAGGAAGTGGGAAGAGCAGAAGATATTTCTATCAGCGAACCACCGCCCCGAGTGGCCTTGGGTTCCAGCCCCAGGGCCACATGCACACAAAGTGTAGCCCCTATAATCAGGTGCAGACACCGGATGAGAAGATGGCGTGAGTGTCACCGTCTCCGCATCTATCACACACACTTCCTGTTGACATTCACAGGGTACTCCTCCTGCTTATTAAAAAGATTCCCCATAAAAGAGCCACCGTGCCGTCTACACGGCAGCCCTCCGCTGCCGCCCGTCGCGCCTCCCGGAGCCATCCTGTGCCTCCTGTGGATTCCATCTCGTGCTGTTTGGGTCACTGTGGCCCAAGGAGCAGCGGCCAGCAAGGACAGAGGTCCTCCACGAGTCTTGTGTATGTATGTTCTGCCATTCTATATCCCCAGATAACGTATAATTACAATGTACCAATTAAAAGCGTGTGCATAAATATATGGCTTGCAGCCCCAGAACTGTATCATGAACAGCAATAAAAATTGAACCCTGGCAGCCTGAGAGCAGGAGCGGCCACCGCGGAGATTGGACATCTGAGTCCCCTTGCAGCAGCAGTGGCAGCCAAGGCCCAGCATGAGCACGAGGCCCAGCGACCATTACCCCCTCCTGTGGAGGAGCCTCCTGTGTCTCCTGAGCTGAAATTCATCAGCTCTTTTTATTTATTTATTTATTTATTTATTTATTTATTTATTTATTTATTTTTTGTGGTACTGAGGATGGAACCCAGAGGCATTCTACCTCCAAGAGACACCCCAGCCCTATCTTTTATATTTATTTATTTATTTATTTATTTATTTATTTATTTGGTGGTACTGGGGATGGAAGCCCTTCTACCTCCGGGCTACACTCCCAGACCTATTTTATATTTTTATTTGGAAACAGGGTCTCTTAAACCAGCAAGGCTGGTTTCGAAAATGCGCAAGCCTCCTGTGTCTCCGCCTCCCAAGCGTGTACCACCACGCCCGGCTTTAGTCTTTATTTTGAAACAGGGTCTCCTTGAGTTGCAAAGGGCCTCAGTAAGTAGCTGACGCTGGCCTCAAACCATGATCCTCCCATCTCAGCCTCCCAGGTGCTGGGGTTACAAGTGTGAGCCACCACGCCCGGCTGTATCAGCTCTTGAGGACAAGAGCGGAGCTAAGCTCCAGGTCTAGGGCCTAGACCTCCTAGTCCAATCCTCGCCACCCCATCTCATGACAAATGACCAACCTCAGACCCTCACAGTGCCCGTCACCAACATGTTTTAATAAGAGATGAACGCACACATTTGGCTTCATTGCAGTGTTTACACCAGCGACGTGACAGTGTTCTCTGCCTTGGATGGGGTCTGGCAGCAGCCTCCCTCTTCTCGGTCCTCTGCCTTCTCCCTGGGGAAAGGCTGGTGGGGACCAAATCCTGGGCATGGATGCACCTTCCTCCCAAGGCCAACCCCAACCCCACAGGCCTCCTCCTCCACGGAACATGCACACATTTCACACAACCGTGCTCCCCACGGAAGCCCAGGAGCTGCCCGGGCGGAGGGGCGGGACATAGACCAGGGAAGGGAGCTCTGTGGTCAGGGATTCCTGGCCCCCTGACCTGCCCGGAGTCCACGACTGACGTCACATCGTGTTGGCTTCTCTGCAAACGCAGCCGTCTGCTGATACACAAAATCCAAAGCCCGGGGACTCGAGTGAGCTAGCTTCTTTCCCCAAGAGTCTCCATTAAGCCTGCCCAGAGAAGAGGCCCCAGCGTGGGCTTCGGTGCCTTAGAAAGAAAGACTCCTGCTTTTGCTTTGGGCTTGATTGAATGCCCTCTCCGTTGGGCCTCAGCCTCCCCCCGACCCCCAATTTCTGGGCTGGATGCGGGGGGGCAATAGCTTTCTGAGGTCATTATCTAGTGTGAGCATAACTCTCCCTAGGGACAGCCTGGATTTCTTGGAACCAGAGACTCCGGTAGCTCCAGAGAGGGGGACAGGTGGGGACACAGAGCTCAGGTTCCAATGCATGTCCGTCTGCCAGAGTCCCCACCAGGCAAGCCCCGAGAGGCAGTCAGAGCGACTCCAGCTGAGGGGACAGGGGCATTTCCCCCATCCAAGGAAACGCTTCTCAAGCCACACACCGAGGTCGCTTGTGATCTCGAAGGAGAAAGCCTGGGGCTGGGGGGTGTAGGAGGAACCTACTGAACGGGCCCTGTTGGTTCGTGGTGAGTGTCCCGCGGGCCTGGGCCCGCACTGTATCTACAGAGGTCTTTCGGTGGCGGTCCACCGAGGGTGTGACCAGGTGACGCGGGATGGGTCGGCTTGGCTGCTAGCATCCCCAGACCCAACGGCGGTGAGAATTTCCCATGCAGACCCACAGGTTATCGGCAAACCTTCCCTCACACAACGAGATGCCCCGGAGCAAAGGCAGCCCCATTGGAGACTTCAAGATGGTCCAGGCCATGCTCTTGGTGAGCTCTTGATGTTGGCAGTAACTAGGGGTGGCCTGCTCGGCTCCAGCAGCTCCGTGGGCTCTACGGCCTCCACGACCAGCTCAGCCCCTCAGCGGTCACTACTCCTGAGAGCCAGAGTTCGACCTGGCTACCCCCGCGCCGTGTGCGCCCCGGCCAACCATCTCTTGGCCCCATTCCCGGTGGCTAGACTCTTGAAGTCCTCGGCCTTTGGTCTCGATGGGCAAAAGGCAGGAGGCCAGGGCGGCCAAGAGGCAGCAGCTGCTGTAAACCGCCAGGGTCAGGTACACGGAGGACTCCAGCATCACCTGAGGAGGGGAGAGGTTGGTGAGACCCTCGTCCGCGCAGCACCGGGCCGGCCACACGACAGCTCTGTACCTAAGTCCTTGGACCCATTTTACAGATGGTGAAATGGAGGCTCAAGGAGAAGAAACAACAGACCCACGCTCACACGGATAAGAAGGGGCTGAGGGTTGAGTTCAAGCGCATAAAGCTCAAGCCGGGCGTGGTGGCGAAGGCTTGTAATCCCGGTACTTGGGGGGGCTGAGACAGGAGGGTCGCAGGTTCACAGCCAGCCTCAGTAACTCTGGAATGCCCTCAGCAACTTGGCAAGCTCCTGTTCCCAAATAAAAAATTAAATAGGGCTGGGGGTATAGCTTGGAGGTAGAATGTCCTTGGCTTCAATCCCCAATGGCAAAAAAATGTAATAAAATAAAAAGGGTTGGAGTGTAGCTCAGAGGTAGAAAGCCCCTGGGTTTGCTTGATCATCAACAACAAAAAACAAACAAACAAAAAAAAGATTTAATGGGTTCCCTAAAAATAGAAATGCTTTGAGGCACACAAAGAGTTGCAAAACTGCAAAACTATCTCCAATAATCTAATTCAAAAAGGAGAAACTGGGGCATTCACTTTCTAAGATAACCTGTTTATTTTTCATTCATTTTTTTTGGGGGGGGATTGAACCCAGGGGGAATTCTACCTCTGAGCTACCCCAGCCCTTTTTTATTTCTTTTGTTTTAAAACAGGATCTCCCTAGGTTGCTGTGAGTCCTGCTAAATTGCTGAGGCTGGCCTCAAATGGTCAATCCTCCTGTCCCCCAGCCTCTCGAGTACTGGAGTTACAGGTGTGTGCCAAAACACCCAGCTCACGTTTTTTTTTTTTTTTTCTCTTTTCTTTTTGGCTCTCGGGCTACCTTTGCCCAGGCTTAGCCTCAAACTCCTGGACTCGAGTGATGGTCCTGCCTCAGCCTCCTGAGTAGCTGGGACTCCAGGTGCATACCGCGGCACCTAACTTGTCCAAAGTGTTTGGTCAAGCCCTGGAAGCTTCAGGGGCTTTGGCACCGGACTGCGGCTGCTCCGCTTCCCAGCCACGTGAGCTGGGGCATCGCTCTCTGTCTTTCTGAGCCTCTTGTCTCACTTGCAGCAGTATTTCCCCTCTCAAGATGACTTGTAGGATAAAGGAAGGTGGTGCACGGTGCCAGGCCCGGGCTCCAGCAGTTGCTTCCTGTGCACTGGGTATTGGCACCCCAGCCCCTCAGTCTTTGGGGGACACCTACCTGGGCAATGAACGGTGTGATGAGGGCCCCCACTCTCGCCATGCCGCTGCAGGTACCCAGGCCCAGAGCCCGGGTCGCCGTGGGGTAGACCTGGAACGAGAACCGGACGTGAGCCTGTGAAAATGAATCTCTTCCAGCTGAGGACGGAGCCCATGGGCAGCCTGGAGTCGGGCGAATCTCTGGGGCGGTGCTGATCCCATTGAGGGCTGGGAGGCTGGGATTTGAGAAGTTTAGCTGATATGGAGGGCAAGGACCCAGCATGAGGGTACTCCTCCCTGGGAGGCCCCCCCAGACGCCTCTGCACACTCACCAGCCTGATACTTTCCATGGGTTCACCGTGGGTCACAGGCTTTCAAGGAATTTCTTCCTTTCTTTCTTTCTTTCTTTCTTTCTTTCTTTCTTTCTTTCTTTCTTTCTTTCTTTCTTTCTTTCTTTTGGTGGTACTGGGGTTCCTGGAAACCCTTCTACCTCCGGGCTACACTCCAGACCTATTTTATATTTTTATTTGGAAACAGGGTCTCCTAAGCCAGCGCGCGCGGCTGGCTTCGAACCTGCGCCATCCTCCTGTCTCCACCTCCCAAGCGCGGGGATTACAAGCGTGCCCACCACGCCCGGCAGGGAATTTCACTGAGAGATGCAAGTGCTTCTCCATTTTCTCAGTTTGCACCGCAGTCGTGACTATGCCCGGCTATCCCCAAGGCAGAGTGGGGAGGGACTGTGCACCTTTCAGGCCTCGGGCATTAGGAGGGGACCAGCGCTTTCCACTCTCCTGCTAAAGACTCTGGGGCCGCGCGAAGGTTTGGATGGGTCACTCTTTGTCTTGGGGACTGTCCTGTGCCTTGTGGGATGTTTATCAGCATCCCTGGTCTCTCTTCACTGGCCGCCAGTAGCACTGTGCACCCCCTTCACACACACACACGAGTTACAACAACCCCAAACACATGGGACACTGCCAGTGTCCCCTGGGACAGAGCCACTTGATGGAGGAGCCATCTCGACCCCTGCATCCCTGAGTCATCACAGAGGAGAGGTGTCCCCCAACCCAGGTCACCGGCATCGGACTATTTCACGGGTAAGAAATTCCCATTGTGTCAGCGGATGCCATCGGGGGCTATTTGTTACAGCAACTAACAGTGTTCAGTGCAGAGTTTGTAAAGAACAAACATATACGGGCAAAAAGACAACTCATATGGTCTCTGTTCAGAGATCTATCACATTTCCATGATGTCCTCCTAGTTTTTCCCCTGTGTGTGTGTGTGTGTGTGTGTGTGTGTGTGTGTGTACACGTGCTCATTTATTC
Organism: Muscardinus avellanarius; assembly: GCF_963383645.1. Taxonomy (NCBI): domain Eukaryota; kingdom Metazoa; phylum Chordata; class Mammalia; order Rodentia; family Gliridae; genus Muscardinus; species Muscardinus avellanarius. The sequence goes on from NC_137807.1 coordinate 22,509,929, forward strand.
ATTTTCTCAGCTGGGTGTGGGGGCGCATGCTTGTAATCCCAGCACTTGGGAGGCTGAGACAGGAGGATCGTGGTTCATGGACAGCCTCGGCTACTTAGTGAGGCCTCCGCAACTCAGCGAGACCCTGTTTCCAAATAAAGAATGAAATCTAGGGCTGGGGATGTAGCTCGGAGGTAGAATGTCCCTGGGTTCCATCCCCAGTACCGCAAAAAAAAAAAAAAAAAAAAAAAATCTGTCTATGAATGGGCATGGTGTAGCCGGGTGTGGTGGTACACGCTTGTAATCCCAGCATTCGGGAGGCTGAGACCCAGAGGATCGCGGTTCATGGACAGCCTCAGTTACTTAGGCCCTTTGTAACTCAGTGAGACCCGGTTTCAAAATAAAGAATAAAAAATAGGGCAGGGGGTGTAGCTCGGAGATCAAATGCCTCTGGGTTCCATCCCAGACCCACAAATAAAGAAAAAAAAAAGGGGTCATGGTGTGTCTCAATAAAACTTTATTAACAAACACTGAGATCTGAATGTCATCTGTGTCTTTCCTCTAACAATTCTACACAACTCTCTCCTGAGACCCTGTAACAGCCCCCTCTGGTCAGCCAATCGGCTTTGGGGGGCGGCAGTACCCTGGAAACCTCCACCTACTCTTGAACCCTGGACCACCCGCACGCCAGCACCCTAAGCCTTGCCACACACCACGGTCCCTACTTCCTTTATTCAACTCTGCTCGGTCACCAGTAACCGACGGTGGCTGGCACGTGCACCCACAAGCGCGTGCTCGGGGAGCTGTGAAAACACACACAGAACCCTTCAAGGCGGCGTCTCTAAGAAGGGAGGATGTGAGGCCTTTTGTGTTTTGTTTTTATTACAGTTAGGTAACAAGTGCAATCTCGACACCGAGCGCAAGTGTTTGCGAGCCGAGGAACATGACTGAGAAATTAAGTCAAAATATAATGAAGGGCTTCGCGGTCGCAGGAGTCCCGAGGGCAAAGGTCATTCCCCAGCGGCCCTGGCCACTGTCTCTGGTGGACAGCATCCTTTCCTCCCTGCCCCAGCCGCCCCCAGACATCTTTCCTACCTCAGGTGTGTAAACATAAGCCGCTTGGAAGCCTCCAGAAATAAAGGCCCTTGCAATGAACAGTAGCAGGGTGAGCATGTTTCTGAGGGCAGGGAGAAAATCAAATTAGCAGGGTTTGGGTTTCTCTCTCTCTCCTTCCCTCCTTCTCTTCCTCCCTCCAGTTCTCTCTTTCTCTCCTTCCTCTCTCCCTCCCTTCCTTCCTCCTTCCTTCCTTCCTTTATCCTGTCTGCTTGTCCCAGTAAAATCCCACTTTCCCAGGTGGAATTTACACTCTAGAAATTGGGGCAGGTCACCCCCATCCGATACACATTCACTCTCTGATGTATGCACGCACACACTACGTACACACATGCACGCACACACGCACACTTCCTGTTTATTGTTCTCCATTGCACCAGGCTGGGAGATGGGAACGTGGATGGCGCCCAGGCTGGGGGAAAGACCGGGGAGAAATTATGTACATAATGGAACTTGTAGGCCCAGGAATGGAGCCCAAAACCAGCGGAGCCAGGGAAAATCAACTCAGTCAACAACTGTTGAGTGTTTTTAGGATACTATGGATCCTCGACCCTCTGTTCTCATAAATGCTGCCATTTCAGGGTCTAAGCTATCTCTCCCAACCTTCCTCCCGTGGCTCACGGGTTCTTCACCGGGTCTGGTTTGCGGCCTCTCAGAGGTCATGAGAGGCACAGGTCACTTCTATATTTTGAGGCTCTTGGGAGTTAGAAAAAAGGCCAAAAGGAATTACTAAACAGTATCTCATTTGAAACAGGGTCTACTTCCATTGGGCCACTGGACACTTTTAACATATATAAATTAAATAGCTATGTGCATGATCTCATCAGGAGGTGATGTAAAAAGTCAAACTTTGATTTTTTTTTTTAGATACTGGGGATGGAACCTAGGGGTATTCTACCTCTGTACTACACCCCCAGTCCTCTTTTTATTACTTTCCCTTTCTTTCTTCCTTCCTTCCTTCCTTCCTTTCTTTCTTTCTTTCTTTCTTTCTTTCTTTCTTTCTTTCTTTCTTTGGTGTGGTACTGGGGATGTAATCCCGGGGGCATTCTACTTCCAAGATACACCTTCAGCCCTATTTTTTGTTTATTCTTTAATTTAAAACAGGGTCTCACTGAGTTGCAAAGGGCCTCACTAAGCAGCCGAGGCTGGCCACAAGCCTACTATCCTCCTGTCCCAGCCTCTCCCAAGTACAGGATTACAAGCGTGCGCCACCACGCCCGCCTCTAAATTTGATGCTAATAAAGTGAGTCTGGGGCCAAAGTGCCCTCCTTCCCCAGCCTCACTGAGCCTTCATCTTGATCCTCATCTCTTGGCCCACTCTTGGGCGGCCAGGAGGAGCTTCGGTCGTGCTGAGGGGCTGGGGCCAGGCCCCCTTCATACCCACCTTCCCACACAGATGGACAACAGGAGACAGCAGAAGGAGAAGACGACAAAGCACAGGGCCATGGTCTTCTTGCGGCCCAGACGGTCAATGATCCAGAGAGTCACAAGGACACCTGCCAGGGGACAGGGCGTGGTGGGCAGCGCCGGGCGCGGGCCAGCAGTCCTGTGCTCACCCTGTGCTATTAATCGCCCCCCTCAAGAGTGACCCAGGCCCAGTAGCTCGGTCCTAATGACCAAGACACAGCGGAGGGGACGGACAGGAGGCCAACTCCCAGTTTAAGTGATAAAAGACAGCGACTCCCATCTTGCCGGCATATTCCCCCCCGCCCTTTCTCTCTTTCTCTTCCCTTCATGGACACAGTGATCTGATAAGGAGCTGAAGGTGGCCTTTGGCCAACAACAGAGCAACCGAGGCTCTTGCTCCAACAGCCCTAGGGCCCTGCCTGAATCCTGCCAGCAACCATGTACAAGAAAATGGATGCAAAGCCCGACCCAGTTGGGCTTTCGGATGAGAACACAGACCTGGCCCTCTCTTGATGATCACAGCAGTATGAGTTGCTGAAGCAGAGGACTCAGGGGGACCACTCCCAGATCTCTGGTCTCATGCAACTGTGAGATAATAAAGTGTCGTGTGTGTGTGTCTGTCTGTCTGTCTGTCTGATGGTACTGGAGATGGAACCCAGGGGCATGCTTCCTCCACGCTTCACCCTCAGCCCTATTTTTTTTGTTTGTTTGTTTTTGTTCTTTTACTTTGAAACAGGGTCTCGCTAGGTAGATGAGAGTCTCACTACTTGCTGAGACGGGCCATGAAGCCGCGATCCTCCTGTTTCAGCCTCCCAAGTCCTGGGATTACAGTTGTGTGCCACCATGCCTGGCTGTGTCTGATATTTTTTTTTTTTTTTTTTTTGGTGGTACTGGGGTTCCTGGAAGCCCTTCTACCTCCGGGCTACACTCCCAGACCTATTTTTTACATTTTCATTTTGGAAACAGGGTCTCCTAAACCAGCGCGCGCGGCTGGCTTCGAACCTGCGCGATCCTCCTGTCTCTGCCTCCCAAGCGCGGGGATTACAAGCGTGCGCCACCACGCCCGGCTGTGTCTGATATTTTAAGCCACTAAACTCTGGGATAATTTGTTGCATGACGATAGGTAATTAACACAGGCCACAGAGGGCGTGTGGGTGGTAGCATTTGTGGAACCGAGGCAGAAACACCTGGTTGTAAGGCCTCCTCTTGCTTCCAACTTCCCAAGGGGTCCTGGCCTAAACCTGGTCTTCTCTGGGCCTCTGTTTCCTCCAGTGTTAAATGGAATTAAAAAGCCAGTCAAGTGGCGTGGCTATATAAGAGGTAGGGGAAGGTGGCTAAGGCCCCTCCCCAGTCTCTCTGGATTTTTGCTGTTTGCGATGTCTCCCTCCTGCGCTTCCGCCACTGTGATACCAGCCACCACATGCTCCTTGTCAGAGCCAATCCCATGCTAGAGCCCCTTCGCTGCAGAACTGTGAGCTAACTAAACCTCTTTTCTTTACAAAGTATCCCGCCTCAGGCATTTCATTCTAGTAACAGAAAACGAACTCTTGCATTCAGCCATGTTGCTGACGTATTCCATGTGTAGAAGCCATCTGGGCTCTTTCTCATGATCTGTGTGGGATGTGGGCCAAGGAGAACTGACACCAACACATTCCTCATGCTGTTTGCTCCATAACCTTTCGTCTCTGACCCAGAAGACGCACATCTTCTCTTAGCAGGTGTGAAACCGGGCAGCTTAACTTGTTAGCTTTCCAGTAGGGCGAAAATCTCAACCCCATCACGGTAGCTAAGATTTGAAAATATCTCGCTCACTAGCCCTGACCTTGTGACTAAGATTGGAAACAAATATATCTCTACGTCCCTGGCTCCTCTAGAAACCTGCCGTGCTACCAGCTGGACGGATGTCCCGGCCTCTTCTATACAGACTGCTTACCTGGGAACTCTGAGAGGGTGGTCCACAGCAGGTCCATGTAATCCTCCTCACTGAGGTATTCGCAGGCCAGGCTGCATCTGGCTTCTACCGCCTTCTTCCGGCTGGAGACTAGGGGATGGGAGGGGAGGAAGGGTCACACAGTGCCTTAAATCACAACGTCCTTTTTCTCTGGTGTATATGAATCTGCTGATGCACCGAAGAAAGAGACAGACTCAGGTTGGAAGCCCAAATAGCCAAGCTCCGACTTTCTTATCTCCTTTCACGTGCTAATATGTGTGCGGACCTTTCTCTTTCTTTCCTTCTTCTGACTCCAAACTACACTGCTTTTAGTTTATTTATTTATTTATTTTTTGGGGGGTGGTCCTGGGGGTGGAACCCAGAGGCTTTCTACCTCCGGCCTATACTCCCAGACCTTTTTTTTTTTAATATATATTTTATTTGGAAACAGGGTCTCACTAAGTTGCTGAGAGCCTCACTAAGTTGCTGATGCTGGCTGCAGACCTGCGATCCTCCTGTCTCAGCCTCCCAAGTACTGGGAGTATGTATAGGTGTGCGTCACCACGCCCGGCTCAGTTGATCTTTTATTTTTTACTTATTTTTTATATTTATTTATTTATTTTGGTGGTACTGGGGGTGGAACCCAGAGGCTTTCTACCTCCGGCCTATACTCCCAGACCTTTTTTTTTTTAATATATATTTTATTTGGAAACAGGGTCTCACTAAGTTGCTGAGAGCCTCACTAAGTTGCTGATGCTGGCTGCAGACCTGCGATCCTCCTGTCTCAGCCTCCCAAGTACTGGGAGTATGTATAGGTGTGCGTCACCACGCCCGGCTCAGTTGATCTTTTATTTTTTACTTATTTTTTATATTTATTTATTTATTTTGGTGGTACTGGGGGTGGAACCCAGAGGCTTTCTACCTCCGGGCTATACTCCCAGACCTATTTTATACTTTATTTGGGAACAGGGTCTCAGTAAGTGGCTGAGAGCCTCACTAAGTAGCTGAGGCTGGCTTCGAACCTGTGCGATCCTCCTGTCTCAGCCTCCCAAACACAGGGATTACAAGCGTGCGCCACCATGCCCGGCTTAGTTGATCTTTTATTTTTTTATTTAGTTTTTATATTTATTTATTTATTTTGGTGGTACTGGGGGTGGAACCCAGAGGCTTTCTACCTCCGGGCTATACTCCCAGACCCTTTTTATATTTTATTTGGAAACAGGGTCTCAGTAAGTTGCTGCTGAGAGCCTCACTAAGTAGCTGAGGCTGGCTTCGAACCTGTGCGATCCTCCTGTCTCAGCCTCCCAAGCGCAGGGATTATAAGCGTGCGCCACCACGCCCGGCTTAGTTGATCTTTTAATGGTGCTAACTTTAGGGTCCAGACTGTCATAAGATGACACTGTAAATGACAGCTCCATCAAGACAAGATTGTGCAGGTTCTATAGACGCTCTGGGAAATCACAGAATCTGCGCCAAACCAGGCAGGGAAGGGCGGAGCCGGCTCTGTGGGAGTGTGCGGGTCAGGGGTCTGTGCACCTGCTGGGGCGAGGAGGATTTAATACTTACTGCTGCAGACGTCTCCTGCCTGGAAGAGCTCAGTCGTGAGCAGAACTAAGCCATAGTAGGAGAACGCATTGGAAAACCTGCCAGGAGTCAGCAAGAAAGTAAAAAGGTCAGAGAAGTCAAGACCCTTCCCCGCCCCCCGGAGAGGGTCTGGGTCTGTCTGTAGCTTTGGGGACCAGTCTTTGGGACGTGCTGGTTCTGGAGATATTATTAAGGAGCTTGAGTGGAAAGATGACAGAGACAGCCCTTTTTATTTATTTATTTATTTATTTATTTATTTATTTATTTATTTTTTTGGTGGTACTGGGGGTGGAACCCAGGGGCTTTCTACCTCCAGACTATACTCCTAGACCTTTTTTTAAAAAATATTTTATTTGGAAACAGGGTCTCACTAAGTTGCTGAGAGCCTCACTAAGTAGCTGAGGCTGGCTTCGAACCTGTGCGATCCTCCTGTCTCAGCCTCCCAAGCACAGGGATTACAAGCATGCACCACCATGCCCATCAAGTTTTTTGTTTTGAAACAGGGTCTCACTAGGTTGCTGAGAATCTCCCTATGTTGCTGAAGGCTGACCTTGAACCTGCAATCCTCGCGTCTCAGCTTCTTAAGTACTGAGATTAACAGGTGCGCACCACCATGCCTGGCTCTCCAGTATCTTTTGAAAGGTGGAGATCAAGCTGAGTGCAGTGGTGCATGCTTGTACGGTTAGCCTCAGCTACTTAGTGAGGCGTCCACAACTTAGTGAGATCCTGTTTCAAAATAAAAAATAAAAAATGTGTGACTTGGAGGTAGAATGTTCCTGGTTTCAGTCTCCAGTTGTGCAAAGAAAAGAAAAAGAGAAAGAGAAAGAAAGAAAGAAAGAAAGAAAGAAAGAAAGAAAGAAAGAAAGATCATATTAGATTCCAGAGACATTTCTCTCTCAAGCCTGTCTACCCAACTGGAAATAGAAGAAAAATTTCCCCAAATTTGGAAGAAACCCGTCCCAATGACATCTGTCAGGGCTTCTGGGCCAGCCAAGCTGGTGAACTTGGACACGATTTTAGAATTTCCAGGGCTGAGAGGCATAGTTTATTAATTACTGACTAACTCTGGAACTAGAATGGTCAAGTTTCCAGGGTCAGGACGTTCTCCTCCAGGACAGGGTTCTGAAGAAGCCCAGCCACCACCAGCTAAAGGTTAGTACCCCCGGGTTACAGTCTGTGCTTGCAAATCCAGCGACTCGTACAGGGCACTGATATGAGTCTCCAAGATTCGAGCTGTGCCGCCAGCCCGGTGGCATCGTACATTCTCAAACGTAGGCATTCTCATATTCTCAACTCTGTTTGCCCCTTCTTAAAAAACCCTGCAAACTCAGCCGGGCGTGGTGGCGCACGTTTGTAATCCCAGCATTCGGGAGGCTGAGAGCGAGAGGATCGTGGTTCGCGGACAGCCTCAGCTACTTAGTGAGGCCCTCTGCAACTCAGTGAGACCAGGTTTCAAAATAAAGAATAAAAAATAGGGCAAGGGGTGTAGCTCAGAGGTCAAATGCCCCTGGGTTCCATCCCCAGACCCACAAAACAAAAAAACCTGCAAACTCTCTCTTTGTATAGGGGACACCGCAGGTGCAGAAGAACAGGGCTTGGTGTGTTGATTCGGGGGCGTGGGGCAGAGGTGAGAGCCCACTTGGGTTTATTGTTGAAGCTTCTCTCTCCTCTCCCCTGCAATGCAGCAAGCCGGGGACCTGCCCCTGCTAATTGGCACGTCTCCTTAAAGGTGCCTAGCAACTTTGGGAGCTGCTTAAAAAAGGCACAAAACCTCACCCAGGCCCATTTCCCATGCTGTTGGCTGCCTACCCAGCTCGGTAGAAAGCTCAAGCGAACAAAGGTTGAAATTCGATTTCTCATGAAATTTAAGATAGTGATTCTATATGAGCTTTTCCCCAGCCCCTCCCCATGGCTGCGGTTTAAAGAAGACTGAACAGGGTCAGAAACGGTGTTTAGAAATGCCTTATTTTAAAAATAATTAAAAAGAACAATTATCCATTCATTAATTATTAATTATTAAATAATTATTAAATAATTGATAATTAAAATATTTTAAAATGATTAATTTGATTTGTGATACTGGGGATTGAATCCAGGGGCATTCTATCTCTGAGCTACACCCCCTGCCCTATATTTTATTCTTTATTTTGAAACAGGGTCTCACTGAGTTGCAAAGGGCCTCACTAAGTAGCTGAGGCTGTCCAAGACCGCGATCCTCCTGTCTCAGTCTCCCAGATGCTGGGATTACAAGCGAGGACCACTGTACCCGGCTCTAATTTATTTATTTAATTAATTATATTTATTTATTTAGTGGTACTGGGGATGGAACCCAGGGGCATTCTATCTCTGAGCTATACCCCAGCCCTATTTTTTATTATTTATTTTGAAACAGGGTCTCATTGAGTTGTGGAGGGCCTCACTAAGTAGCTGACCATGATTCTTCTGTCTCAGCTTCCCAAGTACTGGGATTATAAGCATGCATCATCACGCTTTTTATTTGGAAATAAGATCTCACAAAGTTGCTGAGGGCTTCTTTAACTTGCTGAGGCTGGCCTCAAACCTGTAATCTTCTTGTCTCAGCCTCCCAATTACTGGGATTACAGGTATAGGCAAACATGCCTGGCCCAGACCTTTCTATTTTTAAAAATGTCTTTATGATTTTGGGGGGGAGGATACTAGAGATTGAACTCAGAGTTGTTCTACCTCTGAACTACACCCTACCTCTTTTTCATTTTTATTTATTTTTTAGAACTGGAGAATGAACACAGCTTTTATATTTTTTTGTTTTGAAACAGGGTCTCTCTAGGTTGTTGAGCGTCTTGCTGAGATGCTGAGGCTGTTCTCAAAGCCGCGGTCCTCCTGTCTCAGCCTCCCAGGTGCTGGGATTACAGGCATGTAAACCCAGCTATTAAAAACGTTCTCTTTCAGGACTTCCGGGAAGATGGCGACCGAGAAAAGCGGGGCTTAAGAGCCCGCTAACAACCAATCTCCGTTACCACAAAATCAGCGCCTTTCATAGCCAGAAAACACCATTAACAGAGAAACAAAAAAATCACCAGGCTCCAGAGAGAAAGACTGAGAACAGAGCTCAGAGCCACAGAGGAGATACACCGGCCTCATGCCCGAGGACACGGCAGCAGCTCCATACTGCCGGCGGCAGCGGCGACTTCACCGGACGGCTACAGCAAGCCGAGGTGAGCCGCTGTGGAACAGCCAGGCAGGATTTCTCGGCGCAGGGAGCATCTAAAACTCCCAGTGGCTGAGCTCAGCACACGCTGCAGGGATTCAGAATGGAACTCAAAACCAAGAAGAAATACGCCAGTCTCACGGCCGAGGGTGTAGCAGCGGCACCATATTGCCACCGGCGGCAGCAGCAACAGCGAATTCACCGAATCCAGTACAGCTACATCTGCGTACTCAAGAACAGTGAGTCAAATTGCGGGCCACAGAGGAGAAATCCCAGTACTGTACTCCCTGGGACTTGACCCAGTGGGGGAGGGGCGGTGGCAGAGATATCACACCATAGGAGAACGCCCAACCTGGCACCCCCCATAGTTTAAAGCAGCCTCTATCGACTCCCTGGGTCTGAGACTCTGCAATACAACCCAGTAAAGGAGTAGTGGGGTCTGAGATACTACAGACTCGAGATCCAGAACACCTTAAGTGAAGTCATAGTGACCCAAGGGAAGAACCCAGAGAAGGCACAAACTTCCGAAATCATGGGAAAGAGGAATAATACTGGAGCAATGAATGCCCACAACCCCACAACATCAGAACCCGATAAAACAGAAAATCAGAGATTTCTAGAAGATCAAATCAGGAAAATAACTGTAGAAATAATAGAGGTGCTTCAAAAAGAACCCAGAGAGAGCCAAAAAGAGATAAAGGATGCAATTAATGAAGTAAAGGCCTCAATTCAAAGCACAAACAACCGATTAGACCACATGGAGAACAGAATCTCGCTCTTAGAAGATGATCATTCCAAAAATGAACGCATAGTTTCTAATCTAGGAAAAAATATCCGACAGCAGGAATCTGTAATTGAAGAAATATGGGCCCATTTTAAGAGACCTAACCTAAGAATAATTGGAATAGAGGAGGGAAAAGAAAGTGAAACCAAAGGGATCAACAATCTCTTCAAGGAAGTAATAGCAGAAAATTTTCCAAACATAGAGCAAGAGGTTGATACACAGGTCCGGGAAACTTATAGAACTCCCTTTAGACAGGATCGGAGAAGAGGATCCCCACGCCACATAATTGTCAAAATGACCACTGTGGAAGCCAAGCAGAGAATCTTAAAGGCAACAAAAACAAAGGGCCAAGTGACATTCAGAGGCAAACCAATTAGAATCACTCCAGACTTCCCAAACCAAGTCATGAGAGCCAGAAGGGCTTGGAGTAACATATTCCAAACTCTGAAAGAAAACAACTTCCAGCCAAAAATTTCCTACCCAGCAAAACTTTCTATCAAATTAGATGGAAAAATAAGAAGCTTCCACGACAAACAGAAACTGAAAGAATTTATGTCTTCAAAACCAGCGCTAGAAAAAATACTCAAAGAGATTAACTACAAAGAAGAAATAGGTAACACACACCAGAACCAGAGAAACAAGATTTTCCATCCAACAGACAACTAAGATTGGTTATCTGTGGAGATTCATTATTTATGTTAGTCTTTTACCTATCTCTAAATTGTATTGTTTGCCTTTATTGTTGTTAATTTTTAGGATGTCTAGTTGGAATATTAATGTACCTTCAGATATAGCATTTGGAAATATTTTATTCCATTCTATTAGTAACTTTTAACTCTGTTTACATTGTCTTTGGATATACAATATGTTTTTATTTTTTAGGGAGTTTGTATACTCTTCTGTTGCCTGTGCCATGGAAATCATATCCAAGAAATCACTGCCAATTTCAATGTTGTGAGGTTTTATGACCCAGATTTTCTCCTAAAAGTTTATAGTCTTAAGATTTATATTTAGGTCTTTTATCTATTTTGAGTTCGTATTTGTATATGGGATTAGGTAAGGGTCCAATTTTATTCTTTTTCATGTAATTATTATTTTTCAACAATATTCAGCTAAAAGATTATTATTTTCACCACCAAATGTTTGTGGAAACCTTGTCAAAAATAACTTGACAATATAGGGAAGAATTTAGCTCTAGGCTTGTATTTAACTCCAATGGTTTATATATCTGTCTTTAGAACAGTACTACACTGTTTCAATTATTGTAGCTTTATATGGTTGAAATCAGAAAATATATATCTTCTAGCTTTGTTCTTTTTCAAGATCGTTTTGGGTATCTAGAATCCATATTCCATAATAGGATAGATTTTTTTTCTGAAAAATAAATATATAAATATATGATAGTTTCACCTAAATATATATATATATATATATATATATATATATATATATATATATATATATATATATATATATATATTCTCTGGTAAGAAAGAAAGCAAAAAGAAATATTGAAATGTTATCTTTAAGTCATCAAAAGCTTGGTACCAGACAAATGAAACTGTTATGTGAGATTATCAATGTTAATATTGGATAAATTGCTATAATACTAGATGTCAACCACTAAGCCAAGCATGGGAAGGAGGGATGGGGAGGGAATGGGGTGGGGATTGGGTAGGGGCTAACTGGGTGATATGTGCATGTATGTCTACAAAAGTATTTGCTTTATACCACTGTGATGTATGAATACATTGCACCAATAAAAAATAAATTATAAAATAAAATAAAATAAAAAAATAAAAATAAAAATGTTCTCTTTCACCGGGCATGGTGGCGCACACTTGTAATCCCCGCGCTTGGGAGGCAGAGACAGGAGGATCGCACTGGTTTGGAGCCAGCCTCGCTGGCTTAAGAGACCCTGTTTCCAAATTAAAAAATATAAAATAGGTCTGGGAGTGTAGCCTGGCGGTAGAAGGGCTTCCAGGAACCCCAGTACCACCAAAAAAAAAAAAAAAAAAAAAAAAAAATCTTCTCTTTCTGCCGGGTGTGGTGGTGCACCCTTGTAATCCCAATATTCAGGAGGCTGAGACTGGAGGATGGCGGTTCGCGGACATCCGCAGATACTTGGTGAGGCTCTTCGCAACTCAGTGAGACCCTGTTTCAAAAATAAAGAATAAAAAATTGGGCAGGGGGTGTAGCTAGGAGGTCAAATGCCTTTGGGTTCCATCCCCAGACCCACACACACAAAAAAATCTTTCTTTCTTTCTTTCTTTCTTTCTTTCTTTCTTTCTTTCTTTCTTTCTTTCTTTCTTTCTTTCTTTCTTTCTTTCTTCTTTCGTTGTGTGGTACTGGGGATTACACCCAGAGGCATTCTACCTCTGAGCTGTACCTCCAGCCCTATTATTTTTAATTCTTTATTTTGAAACAGGATCTTACTGAGTTATGGAGGGCCTTACTAAGTCGCTGGGGCTGGCTTTGTGCCTGGGATCCTCCTGTCTCAGCCTCCCAAGTACTAGGAGTCCAAGCCTGCGCCATCATGCCTGGCTAAAAGTATCTGAGGGAAATTCACGGTGATGTTTTATGCATGTATATCTGGTATCACATTGAATCACGCTATGATGTATAGCTGCAATGCACCAATAAAAGATAAAAAGGTATTTATCTGAGTTTAAAGCGAGTGTAGTTAAGGGAAAAAAGATTAAGAAATTAATAGCACTAGCCATGCATTATAGCCCATGGTTATAATTCCTGTACTTGGGATACTGAGACAGAAGGACTGGTTTGCCGCCAGCCTCAGCAACTTAGCTAGGCCCTCTGTAACTTAGTAAGACTCAGTTTCAAAATAAAAATAAAATAAATAAAATAGGGCTAGGGGTGTAGCTAGTACCACACACACAAAAAAAATTGCAAATGCTAGCTGGGCATGGTGGTGCATGCTTGCAATCCTAGTATTTGGGAGGCCGAAACAGGAGAGTTGCAGGTTCACAGACAATCTCAGCTACCTAGTGAAGCCCTTTACAACTTAGTCAAACCCTGTTTCAAAATAAAGACTAAAAAATAGGTCTGGGGGTGTTTCGAAATGAATAAAAAATAGGGCTGGGGGTGCAGCTGGGAGGTAGATTTCCCCTGGGTTCATTCCCCAATACTGCAAATAAATAAATAAGTAAAATAAAAATTTTCAAATGTTACCTGAAATTGAAGGGTTCTCTGTGCCTGCCATTAAAACCCAAACCCAAACTGGACACAGGCCAGGCATGGTGGCCCACGCTTGTAATCCCAGCATTTGGGAGGCTGAAACAGGAGGATTGCGGTTCTTGGACAGCCTCAGCTACTTAGTGAGGCCCTCCGCAACTCATTGAGACCCTGTTTCCAAATAAAGTATAAAAAATCGGGCTAGGGGTGTAGCTTGGAAGTAGAATGCCCCTGGTTTCCATCCCCAGTACTGAAAAAAAAAATGGACCCAAGGGAAGGTACCAAGTGGCCACCAAACAACTCTTACCATATAAACCACAGCAACAACGTGGTCCATCTAAAATGGGGCGTGAAAAGGTCCTTTATCTTGCCACGGTCTTCCTGTTTCAAGACAAGGACATGCTGGTTAACGTTACTGGTCCAGATGTGCGGGCCCCTGGCCGATGGCCTGACACCCGTGCACACTCACAGCTGGCGGGTGGGACAGTCGCACTGTGAGAATCTAGGTTCAGGTGCGCAGCACTCAGCCCCCCAGCAGGGACCCTGCAAGGCCGCCCAAGGATGGAGCCACCCCGGCCCTGCAGCCTGGAGCCCCGGAGCTGGGAAGCGGATGCCGCGGGCTGTCCGTGCTTAGACCTCTCCGGCAGTCCCACGGGTCCAGGGAAGAGAACACCAGCCCAAAGGGTGTGCAACCATTACACACACACACACACACACACACACACACACACACACACACACGTCGCAAAGCCAGCTCCAGGTCAAGGGGACATCAAGTGTACCAATTAAAAAATTCACCATCCTGGGTGTGGTAGCGCACGCTTGTCATCCCCGCGCTTGGGAGGCGGAGGCAAGAGGATCACACAGGTTCGCAGCCAGCCGCGCTGGCTTAAGAGACCCTGTTTCCAAATAAAAATATAAAATAGGCCGGGCGTGGTGGCGCACGCTTGTAATTCCTGCGCTTGGGAGGCAGAGGCAGGAGGATCGAGGCCAGCCACGCTGGTTTAAGAGACCCTGTTTCAAAAATACAGAAAATAGGTCTGGGAGTGTAGCCCAGAGGTAGAAGGGCTTCCAGGAACCCCAGTACCACCCAAAAAAAAAAAATATATATATATATATATTAGGTCTGGGAGTGTAGCCCAGAGGTAGAAGGGCTTCCAGGAACCCCAGTACCACCAAAAAAAAAAAAAAAAAAAAAAGAATTCACCAATAGCCCAACTTGCCCAAAAACCCATGAGCTTAATTACCTGTTTACCGATCCTAAGTAATTTTACAATCTATGGGGGAACTTATCAATATTAAATTCTTTTTTTTTTTTCAGTACTAGGGATGGAACCCAGGGGCATTCTACCTCCGAGCTACACCCCCAGCCCTATTTTTTATTCTTTATTTTGAAACAGAGTCTCACTGAGTTGCAAAGGGCCTCACTAAATAGTAGCTGAGGCTGTCCGCAAACCGCAATCCTCCTGTTTCATTATCAATATTAAATTCTACCGATGTTAAAGAGTATAAAATCTTTGATTTCTTTCTTTCTTTCTTTCTTTCTTTCTTTCTTTCTTTCTTTCCTTCTTTCTTTCTTTTTTTCTTAATTGTGGTACTGGCAGGGTTGAGCCCAGGGACATTCTACATCTGAGCTACACCCCCAGCCCTACTTTTATTTTTTTAATTTTGAAACAGGGACTCACTAAGTTGCTGGGAGTCTCGCTAAATTGCTGACGTTGGCCTTGAACCCTCCTGTCTCAGCCTCCCAAATACTGGGATAACAGAAGTGTGTCGCCACGCCCAGACTTTATATGTTTTTTTTTTTCTAATTTTGAAACGGAGTCTCACTAATTTACTGGGTCTGGCCTTGAACCTGTGATCCTCCTGTCTCAGCCTCAAGTACTGGGATGACAGGCATGTCTTCAAGGTAGGCTTCCATTTGACAACATAGATGCTTTCCCAGGGCAGCTTCACCTAGGGACGGGGCCTGTCTCCACCGCAGTATACGCCCATGGGGACGGGCTCTCCTTGAGGCAACTGAAGGGCCCCAGCTCTGTGGGATACCCTCCTGCCTCACCCTGCGGTTCTCAAATCAGATAGGGGACTGTCCCGTAGTCTCCTTGTCAGACACAACAGGAATCGAAAGAAGCTGCCTTGAGCTGGGCGTGGTGGTGCACACTTGTGATCCCAGTGCAGGCTCTCAGCAACTTAGTGAGACCTTGTTTCCAAATAAGAAATAAAATGGGTTTAGACGGGCATGGTGGTGCACGCTTGTAATCTCAGTACTTGGGAGGCTGAGACAGGAGGATGGCGTATGTCTGAAGCCAGCCTCAGGAACTTAGTGAGACCCTGTTTCCAAATAAAATATAAAATAGGTCTGGCGATGTACCCCAGAGGTAGAGGGTCCCTGGGTTCCAACCTCAGTACCATAAATAAATATAAATTAATTAAGTAAAATAGGTTTGGGTGTGTAGCCCAGAGGTAGAGTGCCTCTGGGTCCCATCTCCAGTACGATAAATAAATAAATAGCCAGGCGTGGTGGCACCCGCTTTTAATCCCAACATGTGGGAGGCTGAGACAGGAGGATCGCGGTTCGCGGACAGCCTCAGCTACTTAGTGAGGCCTTCTGCAACTCAGTGAGACCCTATTTCAAAATAAAGAATGAAAGATAGGGTAGGGGGTGTAGCTTGGAGGTCAAATGCCTCTGAGTTCCATCCCCAGACCCACAAAAAAAAAGAAAGAAAGAAAGAAAGAAAGAAAGAAAGAAAGAAAGAAAGAAAGAAATTGCCTTTAGCCAGGTGTGACGACACACACCTGTAATCCTAGTACTTGGGAGGCTGAGACAGGAGGCTCATAGGTTCCAGGCCAGCCTCAGCTACTTAGTGAGGCCCTCTGCAACTCAGTGAGACATTTTTTTCAACATAAAGCTAGAGGTGTAAGAGGTGGAAGGCCCCTGGGATCCATTCCCTGCAACCCCCTCCATCGACACAAAAGGCCGGCTCTGCAGCGCAGTTTGACTCTGCTCCTTGGGTCTAGGCTGCCTCCCTCTCTCCCTCCTGGAACCCAGGCCTTCGTGCGTGCTAAGCGCGCTCTCCCACGCGGAGCCCCCGTGCACCGGGCTAGTTTCTGGCGTGGTTTAACTGCACACCTACGGCCCAGCAATCACACTTGCTAATCGGCACACACACCTGCCCGAGCTCCAGGCCCTGCAGCCACACTGCGCATGCCCACACGCAGACACACCTGCCCGGCGTCGGTCCCTGGGGCTGCACTGACCTGTCGAGAGATAATGAGCTTCCCCAGCGGCATCGGGGCTCCGTTTTCGGTCGCTATCCTCTTTAGGGTGGCCACTGCCTTTTCCTGGTTCCCAGACAGCACGTCGTACCTGGCGCTCTCCGGCAGCCACTGGAGGAGGGAGAAAAGGCAGGAGGCCCAGAGGTGGCCGGTTAGGGCGGACAGAACGCTCCCTCCCGGCCACATCATTTGTGGGTGGATGTGGCCCTAATGTTGGGGCTCAGAGTCAGAGGCCAGCCTCCCCGTCCCTGGTCAGAGGCCTGCCTCCCCGTCCCTGGCCCTGCCGTCTGTTTTTCGGTTGTGTGATCTCGGGCCATGCGTGGACCTCTCTGTTCTTCCGTGTCTTTGCCCATAAAGTGGGGGCGATAATAGATCCTACCTTGTGAGCCTTACTGGGGATCGATTGCAGGCAGAGGTGTTCTATCTCTGAGCCACACCCCTATCTCTATATCCCCATCTCTATTTTATTATATTATATTATTTATTTATTTTGCGGATCTGGGGACGGAACCCAGAGGCATTTGACCTCCAAGCTGCACCCCCTGCCCAACTCTTTATTTTGAAACAGGGTCTCACTGAGTTGCGAAGGGCCTCACTAAGTAGCCGAGGCTGTCCGCGAACCGTGATCCTCCGGTCTCAGCCTCCCGAATGCTGGGATGACAAGCGTGAGCCACCACGCCCGGCTTCTATTTTATTTTGAAACAGGGTCTAAGTTGCTGGGGTTGGCCTCAAACCTGAAATCCTCCTGTCTCAGCCTCCGTTCCAATTTCTGGGATTCTAGGCATGAACCACCAGGCCTGACCCTCTTCAGGTTCTTGACAGGATTAAATGGAATCATCCAGACAAAGCGCTTGGCACGGTGCCTGGCATGAGTCACCGTGGTTACTATTATCCTCACCCGCTGCTATTGAATTAAATGGTGACCAACATTAAACTGTCACACCAGGTTCCCCAGAAACTCTACCTCACCTGTGTTCAGCATCTTAAAGTAAGATCTTTAAGCCTAATAGAGTGCCAACTCCAAATGAGATAAGTATTTTTTTTCTGTACAACTAAGCAAGAGAGGTCTGTGAAACAGTAGCTCTAGTAGAGAAAGCGTACAACAGAGTTCTGTTTTTGATTTGCTGTGTGCTTTTTGACAAGTTCATCAGCCTCCCTGAGTCTCAGTTTCCTCATCAGTAAAATGGGGATATAGCAGAGATTCCTAATGTCCACCAGAATTCATTCTTTCCTTACTATAGTGTAGAGTTATCTTTGGATGAGGCTGCCCAGCTGTGGACTACATTTCCCAGCTTCCCTTGCAGCTAGTTGGGACCATGTGACTTGCTTTCACCAATAGAGTTGTCTTTGGATAAGGCTGCCCAGCCTTGGACTAACATTTCCCAGCTTCCCTTGCAGCTAGTCGAGACCATGTGACTTGCTTTCACCGGATTATCCCAGGGCAGGACAGTTAGGAAGTGGGTGTGCAGTCTCCATTTTCCCTTCTCTGTCTGTTATCTGCATGTGGAAGACTCCAAAAGCCAGAGGGGATGGCAGAGCCACACTCTGGAAAGAACCTGGGCCCAGAATCCCATTGGCCAATCAGAATGCTCATCTCACCTGACATGTTAGTGAGAAATAAACTCCTATTGGATTGAGCTAATGACTTTGTGGGCTTTGCTATGAGAACTGGAAGAAATCTCACACCCCATCCTGGGGCCACTCAAGCCTTGTTTCCTTGTCTCACTTCCCGATTTATAAAGATCTTCAAAGATGGCTTTGGTGTCATTCTCCACCCAGTACTTTCCCACCAAAATCCAGCCAAGTGCCAGGTAGAAAAGGAGAGCCCTTAAGGGATACGCACGAAACATAGAATGGCGAAGAGCAGGAGCGGCAGGGCCGAGAGGAGGAGCAGCCAGCGCCAGCCCAGGCTGGGCATCACAAACACAGCCAGAATGACCTCGAACACGGTCCCGATGGCCCAGAAGACCTGGCACAGAGAGTCGGGTCAGCGGCAGACACAGACAGCAATTGCGGGCTCATCGGAGACAAGGGGGTCCATTGGGTTGGGCAGAGCTGGGTCCTGCGAGGTCAGAGCAGCACCCTCCTCCTGCGGACGGGACTGCTGGGCCAGGCCTTCCTACTGCCCAGCTCCTGAGGGTCCTGTCCACACGGGGCAGGGTTTGCACGGTGCCCTCCAGAGCTGTGCAGCCCGGCGGCTCTGCCCCAGGCCAACACAACCAATATCGCATCGGTATGATGGCGGATACATCGAGGGGAATTTTGTTGATGTGTGGTACTGAGGATTAAACCCAGGGTCATTCTGCCTCTGAGCTACCCCACCCAGCCATATTTTATTTTTTATTTTGAAACAGGGTTTAGCTAAGTTACCATGCATTGGTCTTAAACCTCCTGTCTCATCCTCCAAAGGACTAGAATTACAGGTATATGCCACCATACCTGGCTTAATTATTTATTTATACTTTTTGCAGTACTGAGGATTGAACCTAGGGGCATTCTACCTCTGAGTCACACACACACACACACACACACACACACACACACACACACCCGAGTCCTATTTTTTTATTTTTTATTTGAAACAGGGTCTAAGTTGCAGGGGGCCTCATGAAATAGCTGTGAACCCGTGATCCTCCTGTCTCAGCCTCCCAGGTACTGGGATCACAGAAAATGTCCCACCATGCCTGGCTTATCTGTTTCCTTTTTCTTTTGAAACAGGGTCTTGCCAGGTTGCAGGAGGCCTCACTAAGTTGCTGCAGCTGGCCTCAAACCTGGGGTCCTTCTGTCTCAGCCTCCCACGTACTGGAATGACAAGCATGCTCCATCATGCCCGACTTGTTATATTTAAGAACTTCCTTTTCCATTCCCCGTGGTTTGGAACATAGAATGAGCTGCCAGAGAATCAGCATCCCTTAGAGGTCCAGCCCCTCCTCCTTACCTCTATCAGCAGAATACACTTGGCCCTGGCTTTCATGGGAAGGAACTCAGCATACAGTGTTACCCTGTGGGTCAAAGGGAGAGGAAGGGGTTAAGGTCAGGACTGGGTGGAAGGTTGCTATAGCGTCCTTCCTCCCTCCTTCCTTCCTTCTTTCTTTCCTTCCTTCCTTCATTGTGTATGGTACTAGGCATTGAACCAGGGGCATTCTGCCTTTGAGCTATACTCTCAGCCCTTTATTAACTTTTTATTTTGAAACAGGGTTACTGAGGTTGGCCTCAAACCTGCGATCCTCTGGCCTCAACCTCCCTAGGACTGGGATTACGTGCGCACCTGCGCCTCTGCGCCCAGTGGTGTCAAAACCCCCAGGGCCCACAATAAAGTGGGTACTGAAAAATCTCTCCAAATGAGCTACTTGTTCTTGAAGCTTCTGTGTCACAGGCTGCGTGCAAGACACACTTTGGGTATTATCATTCCATATTAATATACATAGGGCTGTACTTTATTGTTTATTATTATTATTATTGTTATTATTACTATTATTTTGCTGTGCTGAGGAATCAAACCCAGACCCTTGAGCATGCAAAGCGCTCTATCACTTGTCCACATTTCTTTTCTTCTTTCTTTCTTTCTTTCTTTCTTTCTTTCTTTCTTTCTTTCTTTCTTATTTTTGAGGCACTGGGGATGGAACCCAGGGGCATTCTACCTCCAAGCTACACCCCCAGCCTTAGTTTTTATTCTTTATTTTGAAACGGGGTCTCACTGAGTTGCAAAGGGCCTCGCTAAGTAGCTGAGGCTGTCCGCGAACCGCGATCCTCCTGTCTCAGCCTCCCAAACGCTGGGATGACAAGCGTGTGCCGTCATGCCCGGCTTGCTGCATTCGTTTTAATTAATTAATTAATTTATATTTATTTATTTTTGTGGTACTGGGGGTGGAACCCAGAGGTTTTCTACCTCCGGGCTATACTCCCAGACTTTTTTTTAAAATATATTTTATTTGGAAACAGGGTCTTCACTAAGTTGCTGAAAGCCTCATTAAGTAGCTGAGGCTGGCTTCGAACCCGTGCGATCCTCCTGTCTCAGCCTCCCAAGCGCGGGGATTACAAGCGTGCGCCACCACACCCGGCTTCGCCGCATTCGTTTTAACAGCTTGTGAGGTTTTACCATTCCTGTGGTGTGTGCACCCCTCTGGGTGTTAATGTATTTGCAGCCCAAGCCTCGGGCACATCTCTCCCTATCATCAAGGGCTCTCCTTTGGCTGTTATTTATAGCAGTTCATTAGGAAAAACTGAGCAGCTCCAGCTTCACCCAAAGTATGGTAATAATTACGATCCCGCTGACAAGCGAAGAAACAGGCGTTTAGCAATTCCCACAAGCGGCCCATTCTGGCATCAATCAATCCCATGGCAGACAGCTACACCAAGCAGCTACGCCAAACAGCTACGCCGACACCCTGGGCCATTAGAGATTCGCCTTTTGGATCACACGCCTGGAAAGAAATGACCTGCTGCCTGGTTTGGTGTTCCCGTGGTATAAAGAGCTGAGCAAGGTCGGACGACAGGCTGCTGAACCAGCCTGAAGAACCTTCCCAGGCAGATGTCAAGGGCGAGCTGGTGGGCAGCTACCTGTGGCATTTATCGTTGTTTTTCTTTTCTTCTTTTGTTTTTTTGTTTTTGTTTTGTTGCTAGGGATTGAACCCAGGGGCATTCTACCTCTGAGTCGCACCCCCAGCCCTTTTTATTTTTCAATTCAAAACAGGATCTAGCCGGGCGTGGTGGCGCACGCTTGTAATCCCCGCGCTTGGGAGGCAGAGACAGGAGGATCGCGCTGGTTCGGAGCCAGCCTCGCTGGCTTAAGAGACTCTGTTTTCACATAAAAATGTTAAAAAATAGGTCTGGGAGTGTAGCCCATGGGAGTGTATCTCAGAGGTAGAAGGGCTTCCAGGAACCCCAGTACCACCAAAAAAAAAAAAAAAAAAAACAGGATCTAGCCGGGCGTGGTGGCACACACTTGTAATCTCAGCATTCAGGAGGCTGAGACCGGAGGATCGCAGTTTGCGGACAGCCTCAGCTACTTAGCGAGGCCCTCTGCAACTCAGTGAGACCCTGTTTCCAAATAAAGAATAAAAAATAGGGCAGGGGGTGTAGTTCGGAGGTCAAATGCCCCTGGGTTCCATCCCCAGACCCCCACTACACACAAAAACAGGGTCTCACTAGGGTTGCTGTTCTTACTGACACTGGCCTGGAACCAGCGATCCTCCTGTCTCCCAAATACTAAGATTACAGGTATGTACCATCACCCCTGGCTTATCTTTGTGTGTGTGTGTGTGGGGGGCGGGTACTGGGGGTGGAACCCAGGGGCATTCTACCTCTGAGCTACACCGCAGCCCTGTTTTTAATTCTTTATCTTGAAAAAGGGTCTCAGTAAGTTAGGAGGGCCTCACTAAGTACCTGAGGCTGGCTGCACGTCCTCCACGCTGAGCAACCCTCCCACCTGAGCATACTTAGCTTGGGCCAAGTTGATCCAGCTCAGCCACCTGGGTTAAGGGTGTTTCTGCACAGACACACAGCGCCCTCTACTGGTCATAAAACGCTACGCCTCCCCTCCTCGTGCCAACTTGGACTTTGCTTATTTGCATGAGAAGATGCTTGCAATCAGAGGGGATGATCATTTCGGGGGTTGCTTATTTGCACCTTCTACATTTTCTGAAATAAAATCTTACTGTTTGCGAGGCTAAAAACACAGCACCACTGAAGTCCTTTGCTTGAATTAGAGCCCGTTCTTTCCTGACGCCCCTCCGGAGACAGAAAGTAAAATATTAACTCGGCATCTTAGCTGAACATGACCTTCTGAGCGCATCCGCGCCCAAGCCTTTGCAGGATCTGCTCAGCGCCATCAGACAGCTCTGGCTTCGAATCCAGTTGCAACTGGCTTGCAAAAGGCGCTCTAGTGTGCTGTCCTCATCCCAGCGCCTCCCCTCTGTGGATCTGTGCCTCTTCCAATCAGAGTTGGGGGTGTGACTCGCGAGAGAGCACGTGCCTAGGCCCCGGGTCCCATCTCCAGCCCGCAGGGGGAAAAGAAACAAGAAATCCCAACACGCATCTATTTCTTCCACCCTGGAGCCCGGGCTGCCTGATAACTTGCAGAAGTGGATGGGTGCTCGCTTAGCCTGCAGGAGGCTCAGCCTCCTGGGTCACTCTGATACCTGCCCAGGGCCTGTGACCAGGAGTGCAAGCGGGAGGCTGAGAGGCTCAGGAAGTACAGATGAGCCAGGTGTGTCTTGTTCACCAGCCCATCGTGTGTGTGTGTGTGTGTGTGTGTGTGTGTGTGTGTGTTTTCTGGGGATTGAACCTGGGGCCTTGCACATGTTAGGCAAGTTGGGGATGTAGCTCATCCATTGAGCTACATCCCCAACCCCTGAAGTCTTTTTAATTATTGTCTTGGTTTGGATACGGCATGTCACCCCAAGGTCTCACATTTTATCCCCATTGTAAGGATGTGTGTGTGTGTGTGTGTGTGTGTGTGTGGTACTAGGGGTAGAGCCCAGAGGCTTTCTACCTCTGGGCTATACTCCCAGACCTATTTTATATTTTATTTGGAAACAGGGTCTCACTAAGTTGCTGAGAGCCTCACTAGGTACCTGAGGCTGGCTTCGAACCCGTGCGATCCTCCTGTCTCTCAGCCTCCCAAGCGCAGGGATTACAAGCCTGCGCCACCACGCCCGGCCTTTGTAAGGTTTTAAGAGGGAATAACTTAATACCACAATGGTGTCTAGAGATGGGGCCTTTGAGAGGCGATTAGGATAAAGCCATCAACATAAAGCCCCACGACTGAACCCTGGTGACTTTCTAAGCAGAGGGAGAGAGACTAGCAAACACACGTGCCTCCATCTCTCGCCACCACGTGGGGCCTCCTGCTGCCTGGAGCCTCTCTTTAACCTGGGACCAGGGCGACAAACCCAAGGAGACCTCTCTTCTTTCTGCCCCACCCAGCCTGTGGCCTTGTAGCCTCAGTAACAGAAAACAGATAGCCTAATACAGTATAAAGACTTCTAGCTGGATGTGGTGGTGCACACCAGTCATCCCAGCACTTGGGAGGCTGAGACAGGAGGATCACGGGTTCGAGGATAGCCTCAGCAAGTAGCGAGACTCCCATCAACCTAAGGAGACCCTGTTTCAAAATAAAACTAAACCGGGCGTCTGGACATAACACTTGAGAGACTGAGACAGGAGGATCACAGGTTCGAGGACAGCCTCAGCAACTACTGAGATTCTCATCAACCTAGCGAGACCCTGTTTCCAAATAAAAATAAAATAGGTCTGAGGTACAGCTCAGAAATACAATGCCCCTGGGTTCCACCCCCAGTGCCACAATAAAATAATAAAATAAAATAAAATAAAATAGGGCTGGAGGTATATAGCTCAGAGGTAGAATGCCCCTGGATTCAATCCCAAATACCACCCCAAATAAATAAACAAATAAGTAAGTAAATAAATAAACATAAAAAATAAAGACATCTGCTGGGCGTGGCGGTGCACGCTTGTAATCCCCGCGCTTGGGAGGCGGAGACAGGAGGATCGCACAGGTTCGAAGCCAGCCACGCTGGCTTAAGAGACCCTGTTTCCAAATAAAAAATATAAAATAGGTCTGGGAGTGTAGCCCGGAGGTAGAAGGGTTTCCAGGAACCCAAATACCACCCCCCAATAAATAAATAAATAAATAAATAAATAAAATAAATAAAATAAAGACATTCGATGGTTGAGCTTTTAACAATTAGGCAGAAAAAATATCCTATTTATCTATTTGTATGAAGAGCTACAATTGGGCGGTGCTATTCTAAATGAATGGAAACTCTTAATTATACTTAATGACATAAAGTATCTTCGGCTAAGTGCTTCCGAATAATGAACATAGGGGAGCCATTTTTATAACTAGACAAGAACACCGGCTAATTAAGATGTAATTAGTTTTATGTAGATGTGCCGAGGAGCCAGCGGCTCTATTGGGTGGCTGAATATTTCTCCTGTCCTTTGGTTCTAGTTTGATTTGCTGTCTTCACAAATAAAGAGCTATCTAGCGGAGCAGGTGAGAGAGTGGGATTAGGAGGCCAGGTGACATTTAAACCTCGGCTGTCTTTGACTACGCGTTTCATCTTGGACAAGTTATTCCATGGCTTAAAGTACAGTTTTTTTTTCTTCTTTTCTTATTTTTTGGAGGGTAAAGGGGGTTAGCCTGGGGGTATTCTACCTCTAAGCTACAACCCCAGCCCTATTTTTATTCTTTATTTTGAAACAGGCCCTCACTAAGCTTAGAGGGCCTAAGTAGCTGAGGCTGATCATGAACCTGCCGTCCTCCTGCCTCGGCCTCCCAAATACTGGAATTACAAACTTGTGCTACCATGGCCGGTTCTTTTTGTTGTTGTTGTTTTTGACACAGGGTCTTGCTAGGTTGCTTAGAGTTTTATTAAGTTGCTGAGGCTGTCCTTGAACCTTCAATTCTCCCGTCTCAGCCTCCCAAGTACTAAGATTATAGATAAGTACCACTATGCCCTGATCTTTTCTTTCTTTGGTACTGAGATTGGATCCAGGGGAGTTCCGCCACGGAACTACATCTCCGGCATTTTTTTTTTTTTTTTTGAGATGGGATCTTGCTAAATTGCCCAGGCTGACTGTAAATTATAATCAATTTGCCTCAATTTCCCAAGAATATGGGGTTACAGGTGTGTACCACTATGCCCAGTGCTTTTTTTTTAAAACGGGTCCGGGGGTGGAACCCAGGGGCATTCGACCTCCAAGCTACACCCCCTGCCCTATTTTTTGTTCTTTATTTTGAAACCGGGCCTCACTGAGTTGCAGAGGGCCTCACTATTTGGCTGAGGCTGTCCGCGAACCACGGGTCTCAGCCTCCCAAGTGCTGGGATGACAAGCGCGCACCACCACCACCACCCCGGCTTGCCCAGAACTTTAAATCTAGGTTTTTTTTTTTTAACCTGTCTCAGCTTCTCAAGTACTGGAATTATAAGCGTGCGCCACCACAGCTGGCTCTGGTGAGGTCGTACTTAATATGTTTTGATTGCACAGACTCCGTGAGGGACAGCCCATACATCCTGTATTTTTTCATGTAGACACCAGTGGAATCATAGAAGAAGCAGCCTACGGGCTTAGAGAAAGGCCAAGACCACACTCCAGTCATCCCTGCCCGTGATGTTGGGTTGGAAGGGACCCACCAGATCGCCCCGGGGTTCTGCCTCTCTTGGGTCCCTTGATGGCTCTCTCCTTCCTTCTGGTCTTTGAACCCATCATCCGTAATTGTCGGATCTTTTTTGTGAGCAGAAGGTTGGATGCCATAAAATGACAAGTGACGGTCACTCAGGGCTATCACCTGCAGCCAGGTAATAATCAGACCTACTTAAGGTTAGCTAGGGAAAAGTTCCCGTTCCTTGGCTAGGCCCCTGAGTAACACCCAGATCCAGCTTTAAAAGGTTACAGAAGCCGGGCGTGGTGGCGCACGCTTGTCATCCCAGCATTCGGGAGGCTGAGACCGGAGGATCGCGGTTCAGACAGCCTCGGCTACTTAGCGAGGCCCTCTGCAACTCAGTGGGACCCTGTTTCAAAATAAAGAATAAAAAATAGGGCTGGGGTGGAGCTCAGAGGTAGAATGCCCCTGGGTTCCATCCTCAGTACGGGGGGGGGGGGGGAGTCACAGAAGACAGACCTACACCCTTCAGCATGTCTCAAGAATGAGGAGTGAAGCTAAGAAGGGGGAGGGTGCAATACTTGGGAGGCTAAGACAGGAGGGTTACAGGTTCAAGACCAGCCTCAGCAACTTAGGGAGACAAGAAAGAAAGAAAGAAAGAAAGAAAGAAAGAAAGAAAGAAAGAAAGAAAGGAAGAAAGAAAGAAAGAAAGAAAGAAAGAAAGAAAGAAAAAGAAAAGGGCTGGGGCTTGGAGGTGGAATGCCCCTGGGTTCAATCCTCAGTACCACACCAAAACACTAAAAACTAAAAAATAAAATAAAAAGGAAGGGTTGAACAGTATCTACACAAACTTACCTTTTACCCTAATCCTATGTTTATTTTCATGAAAGGGATGCCTGCTTGGAAGCTCCTCCTCTTGATAATCAGTTGAAACCAGCAAGATCCCAAATGGCCATGCAAATGACCTCACACTGCGGTGTAAACTAATTTCCATACTAAAATGGCACACGCACCAGCCACCAGGACAGGAAGCAGCAGAGCATAAAAGGAGCCGAAGAGGCGAGAAAGTACCTGAGTCCAGGAAATCTTGCTTATGCCAAGAAGAGTCAGGAATATTCCTCCCCTTTATCAGCCTATCCCTCCTCCTCCTCCTCCTCCCTCCTCCTCCTCTTCCTCCCTCTTCCTCCTCCTCCTTTTTCTTCTTTCTTTTTATGGGGATGAAACTCACAAACCTTCTACCTCTGGGCTACACCCCATCCCGATTTTATTTATTTATCTTTTTAAACAGGGTCTTTCTAGGTTGCTGAGGGCCTCACTAAGTGGCTGAGGTTAGCCCCGAACCTGCAATCCTCCTGTCTCAGCCTTCCAAGAAATGGGATTACAGGCGTGTGCCACCAAGCTCGCCCACCCCCGCCACTCTATAACTGTGACTTTCCCTCCCCTAAGGGGTTAGGAAGTCAGTCTGTGAGCCAGACTTCCTCGTCTCCATCTTCTTGGCCCCTGAATAAATGTGTGCTATTGGGGACTCTGCCTTGGTTCCAGTTTTGGTTTTGTGACACCAAATGGGAACAGATCCCACTTTGGGGGTCTCCTCCTGTTGGGGGGCAGCAATGTGAGAGCCAGGAGGGAGAGAGTGAGGGGCTGGGGGAGGGTTTGCTTCTCTTTCCGGCATCTTCACCGGGAGCCATGACGGGAGGTGGGGCAGGGCGCCGCAGACCCTCACAGCGCCCAGGGCAGGGCGCCCTCCTCGCAGCTCTGGGCCCTTTGTTTTCTCCTCCTGGTGTCCTCTACTTCCTCCCCACACCGGCGGGAGATGCTCTCCCGCAGCGGTCCCCTCTCTGCTGTCCAGACGTGGCCTTTACCGTTCTGCTCCCTCGGCCTCTGTAATCCCAGCTGCTCAGCAGTCCCAGCAGCTCCTTGCCATTTCTGGCCAGCCATGCACCCTTATCTTGCTTTTCAGCACCATTAAAGATTCATGCTGTTTCTGATCAACTTTGTGGTGTTTTCAAGAAATTGGTACGAAGAAGAAACAGAAGATGAACCCGCCCATTCTGCCTTCTTCTATTGTGTGTTGTGGTCCAGGGGACGGAACCCAGGGGGCATTCCGCCTCCAAGCTATGCCCACAGCCCTATTTTTTAGTCTTTATTTTGAAACAGGGTCTTACTGAGTTGCAAAGGGCCCCACTAAGTAAGTAGCTGAGGCTGGCTGCGAACTGCGATGTTCCGGTCTCAGCCTCCCAAATGCTGGGATTACAAGCGTGCGCCACCATGCCCGGCTCCTATTTTATTTTTGATTTGGAAACAGGGTCTCTTAAGTTGCGGAGGGCCTCTCTAAGTAATCCCAGTACTTGGAGGCTGAGACAGGGGGATCACAGGTTCAAAGCTAGCCTCAGCCATGTAGGGAGGCTCAGAAACCTAGCCTAGTGAGACCCTGTTTCTAAGTAAAGAAATAAAATCGGCCTGGGGTGATAGCTTGGAGGTAGAATGCCTCTAGGTTCAATCCTCAGTATAAAAAAAAATTATATATAAATATTGTACATAGTTGTATAATATATAACATGTAAATATGCATATAACAATAATAAATGTACAGATAATAAAATATATAATAACAAATTATTGTACTATATAATATATATGTAAATAGATTTTTATCACATATTTATGTGATGGTTAAACTCAGTGCCATTTTACCTTTGAGCTATAGCCCTAGCATTTTTTATTTATTATTTTATTTTAATTTTTGGTCCTGGGGTTGGACCCTTCTACCTCTGAGTTCTACCCTGAAACCTTTTCATATTTCATTTTGCAACAGGGTCTTGCTAAGTTGCTGAGGCTGGTCTGGAACCCGTGGTCCTCCTGTCTCAGCCTCCCAAGTCCTAGGATTACTGGTGTGCACCATGGCTTCTGGTTCTTGCTGTTGTCATTTCAGGTTCTGAGAACAGTCCAGGCTGACAGAAGGAGCTGCTCACTCCTGGGGAACACTTCCTATCTGTGCTGGGCCCAAATCAAGGGGCCAGGCAGGGCTTGGCCAACCTGCTGCTCGGTTTTGGCAATAAAGATTTATTGGAAGCCAGGAGTGTTGGCGCACGCTTGTAATCCCAGCACTTGGGAGGCTGAGACAGGAGGATCACAGGTTCACGGCCAGCCTCAGCTACTTAGTGAGGCCCTCTGCAACTTAGTGAGGCCTTGTTTCAAAATAAAGAATAATTTTAAAAAGGGGAGGGGCTGGGGGTATGGCTTGGAGACAAAATGCCCCTGGGTTCAATTCCCAGTTCTGCAAATAAATAAGTAAAATAAAATAAAATAAAATTTTATTGGAACATGCCACCCTCTTCATTTACCTCTTATGTATAGCTGTCTGTGAACCTTTAATTTTTATTTTGAAGCAGAGTCTCCCCAGTGCCACAGAAACAAAGGCAACATCTCTCCGGCCTCCCTGGGTTGAGGTCGGAGGGGGAGGCGGCTCACCGTGATGAGTGTGGGTGTTTGGGTCACACAAACACGGCTCTGGGTCACTCACCCTCCGAGTGACCTGGGCAAAGGATGTCACCCCTTAGTGTCCTCAACTGTAAAATGGAAATCGCAACACAGGATAACACCACCCCTAGCAGCAGTGCACCTCCCAGTGAAATACCCAGCCCAAAGTATGCCGATTGTTTTTATTATGATCTCACTTTTGTGACCCCCCCCAGCTATTGTATCATTGTTGTCAACCATTATGATGACATCAATACTGATGACGATACTCTTCTCTCTCTCTCTTTTTCTCTTTCATTTTTATCTTTTTGGTGCCCGGGATTGAACCCAGAGGCGTTCTATCTCTGAGCTATACCCTCAAACCCATTTTTTTTTTTTTTTGGTGGTACTGGGGTTCCTGGAAGCCCTTCTACCTCCGGGCTACACTCCCAGACCTATTTTTTACATTTTCATTTTGGAAACAGGGTCTCCTAAGCCAGCGCGCGCGGCTGGCTTCGAACCTGCGCGATCCTCCTGTCTCTGCCTCCCAAGCTCGGGGATTACAAGCGTGACCACCATGCCCGGCAAACCCATTTTTAAAATTGTTTTGGAAACAGATTCTCGCTAAGTTGCTGACAGCCTCACTAAGTAGCTGAGGCTGGCTTCGAACCTGCGATTCTTCTGTCTCGGCCTCCCAAGTGCTGGGTTGCTGGTGTGCGCCACCACGCCTGGCCTGATATGCTTCTCCCACTACGCCATCACTCCGGGTACCAGAAGGCTGGTGTAGCCACCTGTGCAGCCCCCGAGGTCATTAGCAGATATACAGCCCCTCTTGTATCTGGAGGGAGCTGGCTTCCAGACACTCCTTGGATCTCTTATAAAAGTGGCATGCTGTTTGCATAGGATCTACACAAAATCCTTCCTGTAACTCCCTTCCCCCTTATACTGGGAATTAAACCCAGGGCGTCTCTACCACTGGCTCCTATCCCAGCTCTTTGTTTGTTTTACCGGGGATTGAACCCAGGGGCATTCTACCTCTGAGCTACATCCCCAGTCCCAATTCTTTAATTTTTATTTTGAAGCAGAGTCTCTCTCTAGGTTGATGAGAGTCTTACTACTTGCTGAGGCTGTCCTCAAACCTGCAATCCTCCTATCTCAGCCTCCCAAGTATTGGGATTATAGGTGTGCACCACCATGCCCGGCTCCGTCTCGGCTCTTTCAAATTTTATTTTGAGAGGGGGACTTGCTAAGTTGCCCAGGCTGGCCTTGAATTTTGATTCTCCTGGCTCAGCACCCCAAGTTGCTGGGATGACAAGCATGTGCCATGACACCTAGTGTCTCCCACACACTTTAAATCATCTTTAGATGACCTATAACACCCAATATGATGCGAACAGTTGTTATATGGTATTGCTTAGGGAATAACTGGAGGGGGGAACTTTTTACATGTTCAGTAGAGATGCAATTTTTTTCCTTTTTTTTTTTTTAACATTTGGTATTAGCCATTGAACCCAGGGGCATTCTACCTCTGAGTTACATCCCAGTCCTATTTTATTTTAAAATTTGAAACAGAGCCTCACTAAGTTGTTGAGGCTGGCTGTAAATTTGAGATCCTCCTGCCTCAGCCTCCCAAGGACTGGGATTACAGGCGTGCGCCACTACACCTGACTTTCCCGAATATTTTTGAATCTGAGAAGGCAAAATCCATATGGAGGGTCGACCAGTTGACTGGCTGCCTAGCCTACTGGCCAGAACTGGGTGTTTACTTACGACTGGGGGACCCCTCCGATCCCGAAGCCCACCAGGCCGCGGAGCACCAGGATCCAGCTATACACGGGCGCAAAGGCGCTGAGGATGCCGTAGTAGAGAGTCCAGAGCACACTGATCTTCAGCCCCTGCAGAGGAGAGAGACACCAGGTCACAGGGCTTCTAGTTGGGGCTGCCAGCCGGGGCAGTAGCATGGCTCAACAGGAGGAGGGCACAGGCATCAGAGAATCAAGGAACAGGGCCCGCGGTGCTGTTACGATCGTAACAGCGACACCACCCTGCCTCCGGCGGGATTGCAGGCTGACAGGAAAAGTCAGAGAAAGAAGAGTCCAAGAGTGTGTCATCACAGACCATGCCCTTTACGCCCAGGAGGGCCCAGTTTATATTCAGGAGGACCACAGCTTCACATCTGGAAAGAATCAGAGACCCACATGTAGTCTAACAAAACAAAAGCAATGTAAAACATAAAGGGAACCACCCAAACCACAGGCAAAAACCAGAGGAGCTCTAGCTGGGTGTGATGGTTGCATGCCTGTACTTGAGAGGCTGAGACAGGAGGATCACAGATTCGAGGACAGCCTCAGCAAAGTAGTGAGACTCTCATTGATCCAGGAGACCCTGTTTCAAAATAAAAATAAAAGCAGGCTGGAGGTGTAGCTTGGAGAGAGAATGCACCTGAGTTCAGTCCTCAGTACCACTAAATAAATAAGTGTAAGTGAATAAATAAACAATTAAATAAATAAAATCAGGCCGGAGGTAGAGTCTGGAGGTAGAATGCCCTTGGGTTCAATCTCTAGTACCACGAACAAAACAAAACATAACAAAATAAAACGAGAGCTGTAAAACGCAATAAAATTCCACGCCTGTAAATTCCCTTTGACCTCCTTGTCTGCAAACCCGTTTCATGATGTGTCAGGGCTCCCCTGAAAGCAAATCCTGAGGAAAGGGTCTGCCAATTCAGATAGTTTATGTAGGCAGTGGCCCCACTGGGGTGTGAGAAGTGCAGTGTGCCAGGAAAGGTAGACAGTGTAAAGCGCCTTCGTGAGGTCCATCTCGATGTGATTGAGACGGGACCCCCCCCCCTAAGAAAGCTGAAGTCACCACCTCCCGTCCTTGCCGGCCCCAGCCTCCTGTGCAGGAATGAGGACCACCCGACAGCTGGCTGCGTCAACAGCGTCGTCTACATCCGAAATGCACCCGCCTGCACCCCGCCAGCCTTCCACCAGGGATGCTCGCCACATCCCTCGCCTCTCCCCACGGGTCCTCCCGGCTGCCGGAGCAGCAGAGGTTTCTCTACCCAGCATCATCACAGAGCAGACCCAGAGGACATGCTTAGAAGACACGCTTACTATTTTCCTGCCGTACTGGTCTGAGATATTTCCCCAGAGCGTGGAGCTGGACATCATGCCTACAAAGACCACCTGTGGGCGGAAAGAGTTTCTGTTAGGACAGCGGCAGGGAGCGAGAGAGGGATAAAGGACCCTAAGTCTCAGAAAGGGAAGCCATTCACCAGGGTTCGAGTGTTGCGGCCTGGATGGGATTTATTCCAAATGGCTCCGGAGCTAGGATTTTTTTTTTTTTAACCGGTTTCTCCCCACACCAAAGAAACATCTTGCCCCAGTGCTAAGAAAAGATCACGGAGCCAGGCATGATAGTGGACACCTGACATCCCAGTACTTAGGAAATAGGAGGATCACAGGTTCCAGGATGGCCTCGGCGACTCAGCGAGGCAACTTAGTAAGACTCGGTTTCAAAAGTAAAGAATAGGCAGGCGTGGTGGCACACACTTGGGAGGCTGAGACAGGAGGATCGCAGGTTCGTGGCCAGCCTCAGCTACTTAGTGAGGCCATCTGTAATTAGTGAGACCCTGTTTGAAAATAAAGAATTGAGAAAGGGAGCTGGCGTGTAGCTTGGAAGTAGAATGCCTCCTGGGTTCAACCCCTAGTATCAAAAATAAAAAAAGGGCCGGGCGTGGTGGCGCCTGCTTGTCATCCCCGCGCTTGGGAGGCAGAGACAGGAGGATCGCGCAGGTTCGAAGCCAGCCGCGCGCGCTGGCTTAGGAGACCCTGTTTCCAAATAAAAATGTAAAAATAGCCGGGCGTGGTGGCGCACGCTTGTAATCCCCGCGCTTGGGAGGCGGAGACAGGAGGATCGCGCAGGTTCGAAGCCAGCCGTGCTGGCGTAAGAGACCCTGTTTTAAAAATATAAAATAGGTCTGGGAGTGTAGCCCAGAGGTAGAAGGGCTTCCAGGAACCCCAGTACCACACACAAAAAATGTAAAAATAGGTCTCGGAGTGTAGCCCGGAGGTAGAAGGGCTTTCAGGAACCCCAGTACCACAAAAATAAATAAATAAATAAATAAATAAATAAATAAATATAAAAAAGGAAATAGGAAACTATGGAGGTTTGCAAGGTAGAGTTTGGAAGTGTGCAGCCAGGGCCTGGAGTTGTGAGCCATCCGTGAGAAAAGACACCCAGGACGCACTTGCCACGCCAGTCACACCTGTCACTGCCATTAATCTCTGGGTTAACAGAGCAGACGAGGTTGAGTGCTCACCCCCATTTGATGGATGGGTAGCTGAGGCTCCGAAAGGGTAAGAAGCCTGCCCAGTGGCCCCCCGAGGAGAGGGAGAGCCGCACCTTCAACCTGGGTAGGCGGACGGGGCGTCCTCGCCGGGCTTTACCTTCACCGAGTGCCAGACACCATGTGAAGGCTGTTGTTGTTATTGTTTGGCAGTACTGGAGATTGAACCCAGGGGCATTCTACCTGCGCGCTAAACTCCCAGCCCTATTTTATAGTCTTTATTTTGAAATAAGGTCTCGCCATGTTGCAGAGGACCTCACTAAGTAGCTGAGGCTGATTCCAAACCTGTGATCCTCCTGTCTCAGCTAGCCTCCCAAGAACTGGGATTACAAGCGTTAGCCACCATGCCCAGCTTATCATTATTATTAGTTATGATGATGATGATGTAGTGGCATTGTGAGAATGTAACCCAAGGGCGTTCTACCTCCTAGCTACACCCCAGCCCTATTTTATTTTTATTTTGAGACAGGGTCTTGCTAGTGAGAGTCTCACTACTCGCTGAGGCTGTCCTTGAACCTGCGATCCTCCTGTCTCTGCCTCCCAAGTCCTGGGATGAGAGGCATGCACTACCACACCTGGCTTCTTCCAGTACCCTAGGTTTGCCTGTGTTGAGTCAATGGATTCAGAACCTGGTTACAGAAGAGACAGGTATATCCAGAGGCACTCCGGAAGAGAAGCAGACATGAATCCTTCTAAGGGAACTGGTTCCCGGGGCCTCGAGTTCCCTACAGGCTCTTCCCAGAGACCAGCTGGGGGTCTGGGCTGTTCCCTGCCCAACCCCCTCCCCAATTTCTCAGTTTTCAGCCTTTCTAGTGCTCCTTGAAGCCCTCAGAAGAGACCCCAGGGCAAGTCATCCAACTTCCAATACCTTTGTTATTATCGTTATCATTATTGTTATTATTAATTACTATTACTATTATTATTGTTATCTTTGTGGTGCTGGAGATTGAACCTAGAAGCATTCTACCTCTAAGCTATACCCCCAGCCCTGTTTAATTCTTGTGTGTGTGTGTGTGTGTGTGTGTGTGTGTGTATTTTTTTTTTTTCGGTACTGGGGATTGAACCTAGGGACATTCTACCTCCAGCTACACTCTCCAACCCTATTTTTCTATATTTTATTCTTTATTTTTGAAACAGGATCTCGCTAAGTTGCAGAGGGCCTCACTAAGTAGCTGAGGCTGGCCAAGAACCTGGGATCGTCCTGTCTCAGCCTCCCAAGTACTGGGGTTACAAGTGTGCACCATTTCTATCTTTAATAAAACTGAAGGATGACCTCATCAAGGGGTCAGCAAATTGGATTGCTGAAGATAATTTTCCATAAACAATAGTGGTATGCTCTTTGTTGTAAAACTTGAAAATTGTTTGAAGTACTCAAGTGGTATTAATTTACCGAGTTATAATGAAACTCTATCAGTTTCCCCAAATGTTTTTCTTTTCTTTTTGCAGTACTGGGGATTGAACCAGGGGCATTCTACCTCTGAGCTATACCTCTAGCCCTATTTTTTATTCTTTATTTTTAAAACAGGGTCTCACTAAGTTGTGGAAGGCCTCACTAGGTAGCTGAGGCTGGCCGCAAACTGCGATCCTCTTGTCTCAGCCTCCCAAGTAGTGGGATTACAAGCGTGCGCCACCACGCCTGGCTCCCCCAAACTTTAAAATTAAAAAAACAATTGTTTAAGGTACTGGGGTTTGAGCCTGGTGTTTCTACCTCAAGCTATACCTCGAGTCCTATTTTTTTTTTTTTTGAAAAGGGTCTCAGTGAGTCGCTGAGTCTAGCCTTGAACACGTGATCCTCCTGTCTCAGCCTCCTAAGTCCTTGAATTACAGGCATGTGCCACCACACACACCCAAACTTTTTTTGTGTGTGAACAAGGCTTTTTGTATTCAGATTCATTCAGTAAAAATGAAAAATAGAAATAGAATTGGTGCTGATACATCTGTCACTTCAATAAGAAGTAACCATCCAAGATTGCGTAAAATACCTGCAGGACCTCCTATGCTGCTCATTAGGGGGTATGATCCTAACATAAATTTACTTAGGTTTAACAGTTATTTGTCAAAATTACTTATATCTTATTGGGCGGATCTAGTGTGTATTTTTAAAAATATGATAACTTGCTGGGCGTGGTGGCGCACGCTTGTAATCCCCGCGCTTGGGAGGCAGAGACAGGAGGATCGCACAGGTTCGAAGCCAGCCGCGCGCGCTGGTTTAGGAGACCCTGTTTCCAAAATGAAAATTTAAAAAATAGGTCTGGGAGTGTAGCCCGGAGGTAGATGGGCTTCCAGGAACCCCAGTACCACCAAAAATAAATAAATAAATAAATAAAAAATATGATAACTCAAGGCAGGAGAAACATTTTAATGCTCACAGCCTTCTCAGAAAATAAAAACTATAATTTAATATTTAGCGGCTTTGGCATAGGGGATTATGATGATTGGGTGATAAACGAAGTATTTTCAAGCACACAAAAAATTCATGATGTTAAAATACAGGGGGAAATGGAATAGAAATAACAGTTCAGAAAGAAAACCAGGCTGAGGGCGTAGCTCAGGGGTAGGGCATTTTCTTAACAAGTGCATCTCCAGCACCGCAACCGACCAACCAGCCCAACACAAAATGCCCAAGTTCTTCCGAAGAGCTTCTTTATGTAATTTTAAGGCAAATGATGGTTGCATCAAACAAGTATTTCAATTCCATTGGAGGCATTTCAAAAAGTAATACGATTTTATTCAAATTTTTAATATCCCAGTACACTGGAAATGTTTAATCCACAACCTATATGTTGTTGTTATTGTTATTATTAGTAGTAGTAGTGGTTCTGGAGATTGAACTTATGGACATTCTACCTCTGAGCTATACCTTTAGCTCTATTTTTTGGGGGGGTACTGGGAGCTGAACCCAGGGTCATTCTTCCTCTGAGCTACACCCCCAGCCCTACTTTTTATTTTTTATTTTGAAATAGAGTCTCATTAAGTTGCGGAGTTGCTGCTGGCTGAGAACCTGCGATCCTCCTGTTTCAGCCTCCCAAGTACCGATATTACAGATCACAGGTCCAAGAGGCGTCCAAGTCACAAGTTTCTATTGAACACCTGCTGCATGTCAAGCGCTTTGTTACTTCTTTTTCTTTTCTTTTCTTCTCTTCTCTTTTCTTTCTTCCTTTCTTTTTCTTTTTCTTTCTTTCTTTTTCCTTTCTTTCTTTTTCTTTTCAGTACTGAGGATTGAACCCAGAAGCATTCCACCTCAGAGCTACACCCCAGACCTCACGAAGTAGCTGAGGCTGCCCTCAAACCTGCGATCCTCCTGTCTCCGTCTCCCAAGTATTGGGTTACAAGTGTGCGCCACCGCGCCCAACCTATGCTGTGTTATTTCTAGTCCACACATCACCTCGGGCGAGGGAAGCTGGATCTCTTTCTTATAGTCAGGGAGGCGAGGCTTGCGAGGTCTCAGTGACAGGTGCAGCTCGCTTCCAAGTTCTTAGCAATTGAGCAAGGTGCCTGGGGCCCCCAAGTTGTTAGAGCCTGGGTGGGTCAGAGATGGCTGCTAACCTGGGCAGGGCATGACAGATGGGGAGGGCACCAAAGAAAGCAGAGATCATGGTGCCCAGGTCCTGGCTAGCTGCAGGAGGAGGGTACAGCCCACAGGACACCCCAGGGACCAGAACTGACGCATCGGGGAGAGGGGGCTCCGGGCTGCCTACCGAGGTCAGCAGCGCCACCTGCCAGCTGGGCAGCTGCCACTCACAGTGCAGCTGTGGGGCGAGGATGCTCAGGATCATCATCTCCATGGCGTCGGCCATCTGCAGAGAGAAAGGAGGCACGTGAGCCAGGACAGGAGCGCCGTGGTCCTGGCTCTCCACCTGCCGGTGCCCTGTGGACATCCGGCCCCAGAAAGTTCTAGAGGCGAAGCCAGTGTGCTGCGACGTGGGACCGGACAGATGTTTAACATCCCTTATGGGTTTACACATCCGCATACGCATATACATATACATGCATGTACACATATGCATATACATATGCACGCACACATGCATGTACACATATACATATACATGCATGTGTATATATATGTGTATGTGTATATATGTGTGTGTGTGTGTGTGTGTGTGTGTGTGTGTGTGTGTGTGTGTGTATAATTTGCGGTACTGGGGATGGAACCCAGGGGCATTCTACCTCCAAGCTACACTCCCAGTCCTACTTTTTTATTCTTTATTTTGAAACAGGGTCTCACTGAGTTGCAAAGGGCCTCACGAAGTAGTAGCTGAGGCTGTCTGCAAACCACTATCTGCCTCCCATATATATATATAAATAAATATATATATTTATTTATATATATTTATAACATATATAATTTATAATATATATCTGTGGGATATATATATATATATATATATATATCCCACAGATACATATTTAAACAGGCACTTCCCAAATGAAGAGCCTGTTTCTAAAATCTGAGATCCCCAATCAGAATGGCAATCATCAAGAAGTTAAAAAACTGCCAGCCTGGTGGCACAGGCTTGGGATCCCAGTACTTGGGAGGCTGAGACAGGAGGATCGCAGGTTCGTGGCCAGCCTCAGCTACTTAGTGAAGCTTTCAGCAACGTAGTGAGATCCTGTTTCCAAATACAAAAACAGGGGTGGGGGCATAGCTCGGAGGAAGAATACCCCTGGATTCCATCCCTAGTTCCACACACACACACACACACACACACACACACACACAAAAGAAGTAAAAAAAATAATAAATGAAGGTGAGGTTTGGGGAAATTGAAACTCTTCTACACTCTTGGTGGGATTACAAATTAGTTCAGCTGCTGTGAGACCAATGTGGAGATTCCTCAGCCAGCTGGGAGTGGATCCAGCATAGACTCTGGCTACCCCACTCCTGGTTATCTTTCCAAGGAGGTCAAAATCAGAAAACGACAGTACTGTATGCACGCCCGGGTTCCTAGCAGCACAGTTCACCATAGTCAAATTATGGAACCAGCTTAGGTGTCCATCAACAAATGAACAAATTACAAATTATGGGATGTCCACACAATGGAACTCTACGCAGCAATCGTGAAGAACAATACTGTGCCATTTGCAAGAAAATGGGAGGACCTGGAGAACATTATGTTAAGTGAGATCAGCAGAAAGTGAAGGGGCAGATGTTTTCTCTCATAGGCACACGCTAGGGAGTCGTGGGGATACCAGAGGGACTCCCGATGATGGAGGGACACCTCAGTGGAGCCCGGGAGGTGGTCTAGCGGAAGGGGAGGGGGAAGAGTGAGGGTCATTGAAGGAATCACCACCGCCGACTCTGTGTACATGTGTGAAAATACCAGCACTCTGTACCAAGTGCTGTGTGCACGCATGTCAAGTCAACAAGATCTACATTACAATGTGAGACTCTAATGCACCAATAAAAGCATATAAAAATAAAATCGGAAGCCGGGCGTGGGGGCACGCTTGTCATCCCAGCGTTCGGGAGGCTGAGACCTGGAGGACCGCGGTTCGCGGACAGCCTCGGCTGCTTAGTGAGGCCCTCCGCAACTCAGTGAGACCCGGTTTCAAAAATAAAGAATAAAAAATAAAAATAAAGAATAAAAAATTGGGCAGGGGGTGTAGCTCGGAGGTCAAATGCCTCTGGGTTCCATCCCCAGACCTGCAAAAATAAATAAATAAATAAAATAAAATAAAATCAGAGGAATGCATTTCCTTGGAGGGAAGGAGGCAACGATCTTCTCCCTTTCGGTGCAATTAAAGACTAATTTGTCTTTGGCTCGTCGGTCTGCGTTCCTGTCGGGTTGTCAGTATATTTGACGAGTCTGACCTTTTCATAGAGTGAAACGTACTAGGAAGCCCCAGTAATTAAATAGCCGGGGAACTGCAGGATCAGACAGAGTAATGAGAAACGAGGGTTTACAGCAGCCGCGGGGGCGTGGCGGTCAATAAAGGTGCTTGGCGAATTAGCGAGAGAAATGGTAGGGGGAATTCGTTTGGAAAAATCTGTAGTTAGAGCGTTGGTTCACGCCATTAGCAAAAGACCCATTTCAGCTGATTAAAGGCCTACAGCTGCCCTCTTTGCCACAGTAATATAAGGGGGATTCTAGCAAGGCATTATGAGCACGTCGAAGCAGAAGAAATCTTTATTTATTTGTTTTGTCGGACTGGGGCTCACATCTAGATCCTTGTGGTGATCTACAGCCCCAGCCCAGGAAGCAATTTTTGAGTGCTGCCTGTGGGATCTCCACAGGTGATATCCCAGCCTTATGGCATCCCTGAGCCCCCCTCCACAGGTGATATCCCAGCCTTATGGCATCCCTGGGCCCCCAAGGACAGATCACTTTCTATTAGCTGGACTTTTTCCTGGGGGTCATTACCAGCCACACCCCACCGCCTCCCCAAGCACAGACCCGCATTATCCTACTTATCACCCCACAAAAATGCTGCCGATTCAGGTAAAGACTTGTGCAGGGAGCTGTG
Organism: Muscardinus avellanarius; assembly: GCF_963383645.1. Taxonomy (NCBI): domain Eukaryota; kingdom Metazoa; phylum Chordata; class Mammalia; order Rodentia; family Gliridae; genus Muscardinus; species Muscardinus avellanarius. The sequence continues at coordinate 22,549,789 of NC_137807.1, forward strand.
AAGGCCCTGGAAACCCAGTTGAGCAAAGGGGAGCTCTTTAGAGATACACGTGAGCCCTCTGCCCCCCAGAAATACTTGCCCAGGCCAGGCCAGTGAGAACGGACAGCTTCCACTGAAATTTTCCAAAGCCAATAGCTTCCACCGCATCTTCCACCATGAAAGTATCTGGGAAGGAGAAAGAGGGAGGGAGTGTGAGCCCCTCCTGGGAGTGTCCGATCCGGGCCCCAGCCCAGGGAAGTCATCACAGCCCTTGCGGCTCCTAGAACTCACCCAGCAAGTAAATGGAAAAACAAAAGCAAACCCAGAATGTCTACCAGCAGGGGGTTGGTTAAATGAATTAGTATATGTAATATATAAATTGTTCAATAGCCACACTATGAAATATAACCTGTTAAAAGAATATATATAGCCGGGCGTGGTGGCGCACGCTTGTAATCCCCGCGCTTGGGAGGCAGAGACAGGAAGATCGCGCAGGCTCGAAGCCAGCTGCACTGGCTTAAGAGACCCTGTTTCCAAAAATAAAAAAGTATAAAATAGGTCTGGGAGTGTAGCCCGGAAGGAGAAGGGCTTCCAGGAACCCAAGTACCACCAAAAAAAAAAAGAAAGAAAGAAAGAAAAAAGAAAAGAATATACCGATATTAAAAGAGGCACACATGACATATGATTAGTTAATTTTTAAAAAAACGTGACAAGATGGACCACAAAATATTTAGGATGGTTCTACTTTTGCAAATATATGCGTTTGTGTACATATATGTAGGTATTGGGGAGATATACAAGACTTTATTTATTTATGTATTTTGGTACTGGGGAATGGACCCAGAGGTATTATACCTCCAAGCTCTACCTCTAGCCTGATTTTATTATTTTATTTTGAAATAGGGTCTTCCTAAGGTGCAGAGGTACTAAGTTGCTGAGGCTGGCCTTGAACCTGCGACACTCTCCTGTCTCAGCCTCCCAAATACTGGGATTACAAGCATGTGCCACCACATCCAGGTTCCTTTTACAATTTATTACTTCCATAGTCAGAAAGAAATAGATGATTTTTAATTTGTGTGTGTGTGTGTGTGTGTGTGTGTGTGTGTGTGTGGTAATGGGGATTGAACCCAGGGGCATTCTACCTCTGAGGTACACCCCCAACCCTATTTTTTAGATTTCATTTTGAAACAGGATCTCATAAGTTGCAGAGGGCCTCACTAAGTAGCTGAGGCTGGCTGAGAACCTTCCATCCTCCTGTCTCAGCCTCCTAAGTAATGGAATTACAAGTGTGCATGCATCACCATGCCCAGCTGATTTTTAACTTTTTTATTTTTATTTTTTTGGTGCTAGAAATTGAACCCAGTGCTTTACTACTGAGCTCCATCTCTCCAGCTTGAATTCCATGTGTGTGTGTGTGTGTGTGTGTGTGTGTGTGTGTGTGTTTGTGTGTGTGTGTGTGTTGCTGTGGATTGAACCTACAGGTATTTTTCAAGCTACATCCCCATCCCTATTTATTTTTTATTTTGAAACAAGGTCTCATTCAGTTGCAGAGAGCCTCACTAAGCTGCTGAGACTGGCCACAAACCTACAATCCTCCTGACTCATCCTCCCAAGTGCTGAGATTACACATGTGTACCACTGAGCCTGGCTCCCAGCGCTCTGTGTGTGTGTGTATGTGTGTGTGTGTGTGTGTGTGTGTGCTCGCGCGTGTGTTACTTGGGAATGAACCAAGAGGCATTCTACCTATAAACTACACCCCAGCCCTATTTTATTTTTTGATTTTTATTTTTTGTGACACTAGGAGTTGAACCCAGAGGCATTCTACCTCAAAGTCACACCCCCGCCCTATTTTTTATTCTTTATTTGGAAATAGAGTTTCGCTAAGTTGCGGAGGGCCTTACTACGTAGCTAAGGCTAGCCGCGGACCTTCGACCCTCCTGTCTCAGCATTCCAAGTACAGAGATTACAAGTGTGTGCCACCACACTTGGCCCAGCACTATTTTTATTTTTAATTTTTTGTAGTACTGGGGATGTCACCCAAGGTCTTTCTACTTCTGGGATATACCCCCAGACCCTTTTTTATTTTATTTGGAAACAAGGTCTTACTAAGTGGGTAAGAGCCTCCCTAAGCTGCTAAGGCTGGCTTCAAACCTGTGATCCTCCTGTCTCAGCCTCCCAAGTACCAGATTAAAAGCATGTGCCACCACACCTGGCTCCCAATGCTAGATTTAAAAGCAGAATTTTATCTGCACTGAGATAGATGTCCACACTATATTGTGAAGTGGAAAATACAAGTTGTAGAGAGTTAGATACCAAGAGAGCTGTTTCATAATAAAATTCGGTTGGCCAGGCATAGTGGCACATGCTTGTAATCCCAGTACTTGGGAGGCTGAGACAGAGGATTAAAAGTTCACAGCCAGCCTTAGCTATTTACTGAGGCCCTCTGCAACTTAGTGAGACTCTGTTTCAAAATAAAGAATAAAAAATAGGGCTTGGGGTATAGCTTGGAGGTAGAATGCCCTGGGGTTCAATCCCCAGTATTTCAAAATGAATGAATGACAAAATTGGGTTGGCGTATACTTGTGTCATGCAATGGAAGGAAAACGAGGGAACGGCTTTTGAACTATTAACAGGGTCAACTTTGAGACCCACACTCACTTTCCTACTTTCAACATTTCCATAACGTCTGAATGCTTTCTAAAGAAACACATTGCTTTTGTGCTCAGAAAAAAATAAAGTATAATTTCTAAGCTAATAAATGTTTTGAAGAATACCAAACAATCACACGACAAGATGGGCTGAATTGCATGGAAGGGCACTGATGTTCATTTCTTAGTTTTGACAAATGTACCATGTTTAGGTAAAGTGTTAGCCTTAGGGGAGGCTGGGTGATGGGTACCTGGGAACTTTGCACTCTCAGCAATTGTTTAGATCTGAATGTCCCCCAAAGACCTATGCATTAAAGGCTCAGTTCCCACCCCGGCATCATTGGGAGGTGATTAAGACATTGAGAATATACCCTTGAAGAGGATACTGGGACCCAGCTCCCTCTCTACTCTCTCTCTTATCACCACCAGTATCACCACAATCATCACCATCACCATCACCACCACCATCATCATCATCATCACCATCACCACCACCACCACCATCATCATCATCATCACCATCATCATCATCACCATCACCATCACCATCATCATCATCACCACCATCATCACCATCACCATATATCATCACCATCATCATCATCACCATCATCATCATCACCATCATCACCATCACCACCATCATCACCACCATCATCACCATCACCATCACCATCACCATCATCATCATCACCACCATCACCATCACCACCATCACCATCACCATAATCACCACCATCATCATCACCATCATCATCACCATTATCACCATCACCATCACCATCACCATCACCACCATCATCGTCATCATCACCATCATCATCACCATCATCATCACCATTATCACCATCACCATCATCATCATCATCACCACCATCACCATCACCACCATCATCGTCATCATCACCATCATCATCATCACCATCATCACCATCACCATATATTATAACCATCACCATTACCATCATCATCATCATCACCATCATCATCACCATCATCACCACCACCATCATCACCATCACCACCATCATCATCACCATCACATCATCATCACCACCATCACCATCATCACCATCATCACCACCATCATCACCATCACCATATATTATAACCATCATCATCACCATCACCACCATCATCATCATCACCACCATCACCATCACCATCACCACCATCATCACCACCATCTTTATCATCATCACCATCACCATCTTCAGCACTATCTTCCTCACCACTGGCATTACCACTACCACCATCATATTATCATTATCACCATCATCACCATTATCGTCACTATCATCATCACCACCACCATCATCTTTGCACTCTCGTTCCCTTTCCCATCATCACCATCATCCCCATCCCCATCCCCATCCCAATCCCCACTGTTACTGCCATCCTCCATCAAGTGACACTGCCTGGTGGGGATTGTGATGCGAGCCTGCCTGCTGAAGTAAATGGCATAGGCCCAGCCCACTCTTCCAGAGTCACACCTGGGCCCTGTGTGCCCTCCCGACTCTCAGGAAGTGCCACCTGGGGAGGCAGCCCTGGCATTGTAGAGCCCCTGACCACAGAGTGCTCACCGTCAGTGGGATTGGCAAACTCCTTGGGCACAGCCGCCCCATCGTCCAGCTCGACAGCCTCTAGGCCCGCTCGAACCCCTTCAATCTGGACCTCATGCTCTCCTGAAGCCGCGTCGTCCTCTGACCTCGCACTCTCGCCCGTGCGACGGAATTTCACCACCCTGGGGAGGAAGAGCAAATCTGATCAGGATGGCTACGACTACCCCTCGACGGCCTCGACGCACAGCACTTGTGCCTAAGGCAGGTGAGCTGCTCCTTCCAATAGTCTGAAATTGGCTCTTGTCCAATTGCACGCCCGTATGTGGTGTGTGTGTGTGTGTGTGTGTGTGTGTGTGTGTGTGTGTGTGGTGCTAGGGATTGGAACCAGGTCATTCTACCTCAGCCCTTTTAGGTTTTTCTTCTGAAACAAGGTCTCGCTAGATTGTTGAGACTCTCAGGACATTGCTGAAGCCGGCCTCTCCCCTGCGATCCTCTCATCTCATTTCTATTGAGTTGGGCTGAGGTGGGAGGAAGTGACATTTTCAAGAGTGACAGTATCAGGGCTGCCGGGCTGGGCATTGCACGATTCCGGGGAGGCTCTATTCACATGGTACGTTATGTGAATGAGGATATCTTTTTCCTGCTGAATACTGTCTAGAAATATAGTCACACATCACTGAACAACAAGGATGTGTCAATAGGCACTTCCCTAGTTGTGTGAACATTATAAAGAGTATCAGGCTGGGCACGGTGACACACACTTGTACTTGGGAGGCTGAGACAGGAGGTTCAAAGCCAGCCTCGACAACTAAGGCTCTCCGCAACTTAGTGAGACCCTGTTTCCAAGTAAGAAATACAATTGGGCAGGGGATTTAGCTCAGAGATAGAATGCTTCCGGGTTCCATCCTCAGTGCCAGAATAAAAAGTACTTATACAAACTAAGACAGGTAGCATAATCTTATAGAAATACCGTCATATACTGGGCAGGTACATCTTTGTGTGTGTGTGTGGTACTGGGTACTGAACTCAGGGGCATTCTATTTCTAAGCTACACCTCCAACCCAATTTTATTTTATTTTTTTATTTCGGTGGTACTGGGGGTGGAACCCAGAAGCTTTCCACCTCTAGGCTATACTCCCAGACCTATTTTCTATTTTATTCGGAAACAGAGTCTCACTAAGGTGCCGAGAGCCTCACTCAGTAGCTGAGGCTGGCTTCGAACCTGCGCGATCCTCCTGTCTCAACCTCCCAAGCGCGGGGATTACAAGTGTGTACCACCACGCCTGGTTTTATTTTTTATTTTGAAACAGGGTTTTGCTAAATTGCGGAGGGCCTCACTAAATTGCTGAGGCTGTTCTTGAACCTTCAATCCTCCTGTCTCAGCCTCACAAGTACTGAGATTACAAGCATGAACCACGACACCTGGCTTACTGGGTGCATCGTTGACTGAAATGTTGACCATATATTTGTTTTAGAATTTATACTTGCTTGTGTGCTACAGAAATAACAATTTGGTCACCCAGGGCTTGCATTAGGCTTGCAAGAAGTTGCCCAAAACAGCTGTGTTTTTAGTTTAAATTGGATGCCAAAATTTTTTAATTGGAATTCACACTAAAAGCCAGGTTTTCGGTGTCTCTTGAGAATGTAGGCTGCTTGTCGGGTCCACACCCCTGCAGGAGAACTGTGGCTGGACCCTGGCAGTGATGGCCCCTGTAAATGGGGTATTGGCTCCACTGTGACCGTGGTGTCCTCTTCGCCCAGTGACCCGGCCCCAAGGCTCCTTTGCCAATTATCTGTACCCATGCCCTTCAGCCCTTACTTGGCACCTTGCTCCTTTGACCCCGTAAGCCTCCGACCCCTCTCTCAGGAAAGGCATTTCTTCAAACCCTGTCATTTCCCATTACGCTAGGAAAAGCCTTGGTTTCTTTGAACAGCAATCTCTTCACAGGGACTCAGAGCAAACTTAACTCTCTCCTTTGAAATTTCCTACTCTCAAATAAAAATACCTGCTGTCTGCCAGCCAGGGCAGGTGTGGGGTCACGGCGCTGACAGCCAGATGTGTTCCGCCCTCAGCCTCTGGAGGGGAGGGCCAGGCCATGTACGGTGCACCCTTCTATCCATCTTTGAAAAAGTCACAGCTTGAACAGCAGAGGGAAAATCTGAACAATTATTATTTTTTTTAAGCGTGCAAGGCGAGCGTGGTGGCGCACGCTTGTAATCCCTGCGCTTGGGAGGCAGAGACAGGAGGACCACGTAGGTTCGAAGCCAGCTGCGCTGCCTTAAGAGACCCTGTTTCCAAATAAAAAATATAAAAATAGGTCTGGGAGTATAGCCCGGAGGTAGAAGGGTTTCCAGGAACCTCAATACCACCAAAAATTAATTAATTAATTAAAAAACTTGAGCCAGACATGGTGGTTCATGCTTGTAATCCCAGCATTCAGGAGGGGCTGAGACTGGAGGATCATGGTTCACAGCCAGCTTCAGCTACATTTAGTGAGGCCCTTTGCAAGTCAGGGAGACCCCGTTTGAAAATAAAGAATAAAAAAGAGGGCTGGGGGTGGAGCTCGGAGGTAGAATGCCCCTGGGTTCCATCCCCAGTATCCCAATAAATATAAATAAAATAAATAAATAAATAAATAAATAAATAAATAAAAACTAGAAAAAGGGCTGGGACATACCTCAGAAGTAGAAAGCCTCTGGGTTCAAACCCCAGTAAACACACACACACACACACACACACACACACACACACACACGGTGGGACTCGGGCACCTCTATAAAACGCGTTCAGCACCAGGTCTACTGTATTCCGACTCTTTATTTGGGGGCGGTGGGGGAGGTGGATGGACATTACCGGGCGTCTTTAAAGACACTCTCACGTAACAACCGGCAGCCTGGATTTGGAACTTGCCGGTAACAGGGGAGTCGATGCTTCCACGACGGCCAATTTCAAGCGACCGGTGGTTCAATAACAGGCTTTAACAACCCAAGCTGCTCTCGAGGGCCGGGCTGGAAAAACGAAAGGGGCTCACGAACTATGGACACGTGCTGCAACACAGATGAACCCTGAAAACCTTTTGCCGAGCCAAAGAACCGGTCACAAGAGGCCACGCAGGTCGGATTCCATTTGTATGAAATGTCAGGAGTCGGCCAAACTTTCGAGACAGACTAGGAACTGGTGACCGCTGGAGGTTGGGGCATCGCCTGGGAGTGGGGGGCTGCTGCGTCAGGGGAGCCCGGGAGCTGCCTTTTGGGGTGATGATGAGGATGTTTGGGGGCTAGGCAGGGGTGAGAGTTGCCTGAGGCTGTGAATGTGTTCTATGCTACCGAATCCTACTTTTTTTTTTTTTTTTTTTTTGCAGTACTGGGGGTGGAACCCAGGGGCTTTCTACCTCCGGGCTATACTCCCAGACCTATTTTATATTTTATTTGGAAACAGGGTCTCACTAAGTTGCTGAGGGCCTCACTTAGTAGCTGAGGCTGGCTTCGAACCTGTGCGATCCTCCTGTCTCAGCCTCCCAAGCGCTGGGATTACAAGCGTGCGACACCATGCCCAGCACCCTACACTTTTTTTGTGTTTGTGGTGCAGGGGATTGGACCCAGGGGCATTCTACCTCCAAGCCACCCCCTCAGCCCTATTTTTTTATTCTACATTTTGAATCCGGGTTTTACTAAGTTGCAGAGGGCCTCACTAAGTAGCTGAGGCTGGCCACAATCCCAGATCCTCCCATCTCGGTCTCCCAAGCACTGGGATTACAAGTGTGTGCCACCATGGCCAACTCAACTGTGCATTTTTAAGTGGTAAAAATGATTCATTTTAAGCCGGGCCTGGTGCTTGGGAGGCTGAGACAGGAGGATGGCAGGTTCGAGGCTAGCCTTAGCAACTTAGTGAGACTCTGTTTAAAAAATGGTGGGGGGAGGCTGAGTGTGTATCTCGGAGGTAGAATGCCCTTGGGTTCAGTTCTCAGTACAAAAAAAAGGTAAACTTTATGTTACGTGTACTTTGCTATCTAAACACACACACACACACACACACACACACACACACAATCTAAACCCTCAACTGTTAGCACTGCCACGGAAGTTACTGGGATCCATTTATTGATTTATTCAACAAATATTTATTAAGCGCCGGCTCTGAGCCCGGCCCAAGGGCGCTGCTGGGATTCCGAGGTAAGTCAGCTGCACAAGCTCCTTCCTGCCGCGATGGCGTTCCTGCGAGCAGGTGGGCGTTCAGGTCAGCACTGATAACCAGGGGAGGTAAGAATGCTCATCAGTGTCAGCTACTTGGAAGGCTGAGGCAGGAGGAGCCCTCGGGCCCAGGATACCCAGTGAGACCCCGTCTCAAAAAAATTACTGTGTGTGTGTGTGTGTGTGTGTGTGTGTGTGTGTGTGTGTGTGTGTTGGGGGAGGGGATCTTGTTCATGAGAAATGCTACAGATGGTGCAAGTCCACTGCGTACGGTGAAGGCTGGTGACCAGGGAGGGAAGTTCCAAATCCGGAACCCGCCCAATAAGGGGTGATGTGAAATAAGGTCCAGAGACGGAACATCAGGTGAGTAGGACTCTGACCCCAGGAGGAACCCCCAAATCAAACCAGGAGAAGTTCCCCGTGGTAGTCGCAGAAGACGGAAATGGGGAACATTCTATTTGGAAAGAGGGAGTGAATACTTACATAATCGGTTTGTTTATTTATTTATTTATTATTTATTTATTTATTTATTTGGGTACTGAGGGTGGAACCCAGAGGCTTTCTACCTCTGGGCTATACTCCCAGACCTTTTTTATATTTTATTTGGAAACAGGGTCTCACTAAGTTGCCGAGAGCCTCACTAAGTAGCTGAGACTGGCTTCGAACCTGTGCGATCCTCCTGTCTCAGCCTCCCAAGCGCGGGGATTACAAGCATATACCACCACGCCTGGCAAGACCCTGTTTTTGTGTGTGTGTGTGTGTGTGGTACTGAGGGTGGAACACAGGGGCCTTCTACCTCCAGGCTATACCCCCAGACCTATTTTATACTTTATTTGGAAACAGGGTCTCACTAAGTTGCTGAGAGCCTCACTAAGTAGCTGAGGCTGGCTTCGAACCTGTGCGATCCTCCTGTCTCCGCCTCCCAGGTCTCACCATCTATATTTTAAGCAGCGCCACAGCCTGAGCTGAGCATAGCCATTCCGGACACGTGGATAAAAAAGCACTAGCTGGTCCCCCAGCCCCGCGGAGGAGGACTGGATGGAGACAGAGAGTTTTGAGGGAGATCATTTTTCTTCCTTTTCCTTTTGGCCCCATCGGTAACGTTTGACATTTTTAACTGGGGTGTACCAGCCAAGCGTGGTGGTACGCGCTTGTAATCCCAGCATTTGGGAGGCCACGACAGGAGGATCGCGGTTCGAGAACAGCCTCAGCTACTTAACTGGGGCGAACCTTGCTATGGTATCAGTACAGCGGTTCCCGAGCTTGAGCCGAATGTGTAGCTCTGTGCTGCCCCTGTGTACAAACCCTTCCATCAGTGAAACGAGGACTTGCCGGGCTGTCGTGAGGACCAGATGAACTTGATGAAAAGCACCCTGCGGGTCCCCGGTGCATACAAAGGGCTCCCCCAACTCCTGGCCACCTCCCAGCCTCGAGCCCAGATCAGAAAGAAAGCCTCCCTGTCTACCCCAGGACCTCTATAAAAGGAGACTTTGAGAAGCTGGCGTAGCTCTCTGCATCTGGAAACCAGACTTTGTTTCTGCTCTGGCAAACTATTGGAAGCCGGGACAACTTTGTCTGTTAAAGCTCATCTTAAAACAGAGCGGGCGTGCCTGTAATCCCAGGACTTGGGAGGCTGAGGCAGGAAGATTGCAGGTTTGGGGACAGCCTCAGCAACCTAATAAGACCCTGTCTCAAAATTAAAAAAAATAGGGGTTGAGGGTATAGCTTAGAGGTAGAATGCCTCTGGGTTCAGTTGGTAGTACCACCAAAAAAAAAAAAGAAAAAAGAAAAAGAAAAATAGATCTCTGAAGCTGGGCGTGGTGATACACACTTGTAATCCCAGCATTCGGGAGGCAGAGACCCGAGGATCGCAGTTCGCGGACAGCCTCAGCTACTTAGTGAGGCCCTCTGCAACTCAGTGAGACCCTGATTCAAATTAAGGAATAAAAAATAGGGCGGGGGGTGTAGCTTGGAGGTAGAATGTCCCTGGGTTCCATCCCCAGTACTGAAAAAAAATAGATCTTTGACACTAAATTGTACTCAGAAAGCCAGACTACATTTTTAATCAGTTGCGTTCCTAAAAGTATTTATCAACTGTATAAGCCAAGATTCAACATTTCCCAAGGGTGGGGGGGATGCACTAGGAAAGAAAAATAAAACAGCAATGGCATATGTTAAAGGCTTCCAAACAGGCTGGCTCGGCGGAGCATAGCTCCTGACGTTTGTCATACATATGACATGTATCTATATATAGCGTATAGTTTACCAAAATAGCCGGGAACATTTACTTTCCATAATTTTTGCTATGTTAGGAAGAGAATAACATGAAAAAATAGCTGTCAGCTTCGAGACCATGTCCATACCACTAAGCATCTTAAATTAGATCCTGGGGCTTGGTGAAGGCATTTGTTTTTTTTTTTTTAATTTTTGTGGTACTGGGGATTAAATGCAGGGGCATTCTACCTCCAGCTACACCTTCAACCCTATTTTATTTTTCTTTTAAAACAGGGCCTCACTGTCTAGGTTGTTGAGTCTCACTACTTGCTGAGGCTGGCCTCCAACCTGTGATCCTCCTAGGAGTCTCAGCCTCCCAAGTACTGGGATTTGCAAGTGCGTGCCACCATGCCTGGCTCGTTGAGGAGGGTAATTAAATGAAGTTTTTTATTTTCATCTGAGTTCCTCGGCTTTGTTTCTTGAGTCCATGAGTCTCTCAGACTAAGTCAAACTGTGACTGTCACGGAACGCCATTTAGAGTCCTGCGTGACGACAGTCGGCCTGCCTTAGGGAGAGCGCCCGATTCTGGCAGACATACGGATGCTCTGAACCTCCATGCCCACGATACTCAGCAGCTGTGTGACCCTGGGTGGGCTGCTTCACCGCCCTGAGTCCCCAGATCCTTGGTTTTAAATGGAGATGGTAATTCTACCTTTAGGGTTGCCATGGGGAGCACAGCAGTCCCTAAAGAGAGCGTGTCTCGCAATCATTCAGCTACTGCGATGAGTGTTCGTGGAGGGTCGACTGTGATCAGAGCGCTGGGGTCCGAGGCGGGGCAAAGCAGACGCTCCTGCTGGGTTCTGGTTCCTTTCCAAGTAAGCAAATGCAATAACACACGTTATGAATGAATACACCCTCAGGACGAGGCAAAGCGAGGGCAAGAAAAGAGCGCTGGACGAGAGTGGCCACGGGCGATTCCTCCATGAAGGCTGAGGCCCAGGGGACAAGGACGGGCACACACGGGAGAATACAAGAAGGGACAGTGGGTGCCATGGTGTCCGGGCCACGGAGCAGAGGGTCCGGAGACAGGTCGGGCGGTGCAGTGGTCTGGAGACCATGATAAAGTGTCTTCGTGTTACCCCGAGACCAGAAAGACGGCCCTGGAGTGTTCCAATAGCAGCGAGAGGGAGGAAGGTGAGCCGAGCTGAGTTTTGACCAAGTCATCCGGGCACAGTGTTCCAATCGGCATCCTCGGAGCCATCCACCGAAGACCTGACGACGTGGTTTGGAGCTCAATCCACGTGAGGCCGGGGACCGAGAATCTCAGGTCATGGCGGCCGGAGGCAGGGAGAGGGAGAGTACGTGGGCTGTGCTCCTCAACATGGAGGCCGGAAGCAAGAGGGGGAGCCGGAGGAGGAGGAACCATATTTATAATCTCCAAGGCCACAGCCCAGGGACCAGCTCCTCTAGCCACACCCTGCTGGCCTATGGTACCCCCCAGTAAATCCATTACCACGGACTTCTCCACTGCTGGGATTATAACCCTCATGACTCAATTATAATAACCCTGGATATTAATAAACGAGCTTTTTCAGGGATATTTTGTATCTAGCTATAACACATGGTCTCCCACAAGAGAAAGTAGGTAAGAAGAGGGGCCTCTGGGTTTGTTGCTTTGCATTACCAGCCACACTGCCAGGTGAGCTGTTTGCTGTTTTTAAGAAGTGGTTAAGCCAGGTGTGGTGGCGCACGCCTGTAATCCCCGCGCTTGGGAGGCTGAGACAGGAGGATCGCACAGGTTCAAAGCCAGCCTCAGCTACTGAGTGAGGCTCTCGGCAACTTAGTGAGACGCTGTTTCCAAATAAAATATAAAAATTGGTCTGGGAGTATAGCCCGGAGGTAGAAAACCTCTGAGTTCCACCCTCAGTACCACCAAAACAAAATAAATAAATAAAAGAAAATAGAAAAAAATAAGTGCTTATCTCTGAGCCGAGCATGGTGGTGCACACCTATAATCCCAGTACTTGGGAGGCCGAGACAGGAGGATTGCAGCTTTGAGGAAAGCCTCAGCAGTGTAGTGAAATACTGTTTCAAACTAAAAATAAAATAGGGTTGGGGTGTAGCTCAGAGATAGAATGCCCCTGGGTTCAATCCCCAGTACCAAGGGGGGGGGAGAAAAAATAATTAGTTATCTCTGAGCCAGACACAGTGGTACATGCCTGAAATCCTAGTACTTGGGCAGCTGAGACAAGAGGATTGCAGGTTCAAGACCGGCTTCAGCAACTTAGTGAGACTTTCAACAATTTAGATTTTCAAAACCTTTAGACTTTCAGCTGGATGTGGTGGTGCACGCTTATAATCCCAATATTGGGGGGCTGAGGCAGGAGAATCACAGGTTCATGGTTAGCCTCAGCTGCTTAGTGAGGCCTCCACAACTTAGTGAAAGCCCGTTTTAAAAATAAAGAATAAAGCTAGACATGGTGGCGCACGCTTGTCATCCCAGCATTCAGGAGACTGAGACTGGAGGATCGCGGTTCTCGGACAGTCTCAGCTCCTTAGTGAGGCCCTCTGCAATTCAGTGAGACCCAGTTTAAAATAAAGAATAAAAAAATAGGGCAGGGGATGTAACTCAGAGGTCAAATGCCCCTGGGTTCCATCCCCAAACCCTCAAAAAAGAAAGAAAGAAAGAAAGAAAGAAAGAAAGAAAGAAAGAAAGAATAAAAAAGCAGGGCTGGGGATGTTCCTCGGAGGTAGAATGCCCCTGGGTTCAATCCCCAGTACTGAAGAAGAAAAAGAAACTTAGACTTCAACAGCAAAACCCTGTTTTTAAATAAATAAATAAATACATACATAAATAAATACATAAATAAAGCAAGCTGAGGATGTAGCTTGGAGGTAGAATGTACCTGGGTTTGATTTTCAGCATCACGAGAGAGAGAGAGAGAGAGAGAGAGAGAGAGAGAGAGAGAGAGAGAGAAGAGGAGAGGAGAGAGAGGAGAGAGGAGAGAGGAGAGAGGAGAATATGAATGAATCTCATTTCTGAATATTCAGAGTTCTCTAATTAATGACAGCTTAAGTTCTCTGTGGATTTTGTTTATTTGTGTTTCTCTGTCACCCTCATCAACCCAAATAGCAATAAGCTTGTTGTCTGGAGAGCAGACCGCAAGTACATTCGGGACAAAAGACGGTGACCACAGCTGAATGCGGGGTGCACGCTTGTAATCCTAGTATCTGGGAGGCTGAGCATGGAGGATCACGGGTTCTCGACCAGCCTCAGCAAGTACTCAGACTCCCATCAACTTAACCTTGTTTCAATATAAAAATAAATAGGACTGGGGGACTAGTGTGGAGGTAGAATGTCCCTCAGTTCCACCCCCAGTAACACACACACACACACACACACACACACACACACACACACACAGAGGCAGGGATCACAAATATTGCCAGCCATGAAGCCCTTACTGCCTGCAAGGGTTCAAGGGAAGTGTCTGCAGTGGGTGGTGGGTCCCAGTGCCACCCCACCTTGCAGGTGGGGAAACTGAGGCCTGTAGAAGAAAGGTAAGTTGCCCAAGGGCACCTACCAAGTTAGCGGGAGAGTCGGAAATCAAAGCAGGTATGCTTGAGCAAAGAGCCCAGCGATCGCTGCACTCCCAGACCTATTTTTTTGTATTTTATTTGGAAACAGGGTCTCTTAAACCAGCTGAGGCCGGCTTCGAACCTGTGCGAGCCTCCTGCCTCAGCCTCCCAAGCGCAGGGATTACAAGCGTGCGCCACCACGCCCGGCTCCCAGCGATCGTTCTATGCGGCAGCCTCAGTGGAGGGACAGAGGCCCGTGCTCCAGCTTCTCAGGTGGTCTTATCTTGGGAAACTTCCGGTCACTCATTCAGTCCACAATCAAGCAGCAAGGATTTTGTGTCAGAGCAACTTCTTGCCCTCCTGGGACTGAGTCTTTGACGGGCAGTACGTTGGAGATTGTGGAAGATGCACACGTTGCCTAGGAAACAGGTACCTGGATCCAGCAGGGCTAACATCTGAGAATGAGGTTCAAAGGGAGGTCTGAAGATGCTCTGGAAATCGTGGCTGAATGATTCATTGCCGACCGTAGAATGTTTCAGGGCAGTGCGTCTTGTCTCAGCCCGGGGTGACTGGGCCCTCCAGAGGACGTGGGCAACGTCCGGGACAGTTCTGATAGTCACCACTGGGGCAGGAGGTGGGACGTGGGTAGAGGCGAGGATGTGCTAATGTGGTACAATGTATAAGACAGCTCCTCCACAGTGAAGGGCTGTCTGGTGTAAAACCTCAGCAGCTTGGAGGTTTAAATAGCTTGGGTGGAAGATTGAGAGTGGAGCCGGGCGTGGGGGCACATGCCTGCAATCCAGTACTTGGGAGGCTGAGACAGGAGGACTGCAGGTTCAAGACCAGCCTCAGCAACTCCTTTTTCTTTTTTCCTCTTCTTTCTTTCTTTCTTTCTTTCTTTCTTTCTTTCTTTCCTTCCTTCCTTCCTTCCTTCCTTCCTTCCTTCCTTCCTTCCTTCCTTATTTCTTGCTTTATTTTCTTTATTTCTTTTTTTAATACTGGGGATTGAACCCAGGAGCATTCTACCTCCGAACGACACCGCCAGCCCTATTTTTTATGCTTTATTTATTTATTTATTTATTTATTTATTTTTGGTGGTACTGGGGTTCCTGGAAGCCCTTCTACCTCCGGGCTACACTCCCAGACCTATTTTTACATTTTTATTTGGAAACAGGGTCTCCTAAGCCAGCGCGCGCGGCTGGCTTCGAACCTGCGCCATCCTCCTGTCTCTGCCTCCCAAGCGTGGGGATGACAAGCGTGCGCCACCACGCCCGGCTATGCTTTATTTTGAAACAGAGTCTCACTGAGTTTGCAAAGGGGCTCACTAAGTAGCTGAGGCTGTTCTTGAACCACGATTCTCCTGTCTCAGCCTCCCAAATGCTAGGATTGCAAGCATGCGACACCGTGCCTGGCTTATTCTTTTTGTTTTGTTTTGTTTTTTTGTTTTTTTAGGTAGTGGGGCTTAAACCCAGGGGCATTCTACCTTCAAGCCACACCCCCAGTCCTAATTTTTATTTTTTATTTTTTGCGGTACTGGGATTTGAATTCAGGGACATTCTACTTCCAAGCTACACCCCCAGCCCTATTTATTATTATTTATTTATTTATTTCTTAGTTTTTTATATTTTTGCGGTACTGGGGCTTCAACCTAGGGGCATTCTAACTCCAAGCTACACCTCCAGTCCTAGTTTTTATTTTTTATTTTTTTATTTGTTTGCGGTACTAAGGATTGAACCCCGGGGCATTCTACTTCTGAGCTACACCCCCAGCCCTATTTTTTATTCTTTATTTTGAAACAAGGTCTCACTAAGTGGCAGAGGACCTCACTAAGTAGCAGAGGCTGGCCTTGAACCTGTAATCTTCCTGTCTCAGCGTCCCAAGTACTGGGATTACAAACTTGTGACACCATGCTTGGGTCTGGTTAGTGATGTGTGTGTGTGTGTGTGTGTGTGTGTGTGTGTGTGTGTGTGTGTGTGTATGATACTGGGGATTGAACCCTTTTTAAATTTTGAAACAGAGTCTAAATTATCCCATGCTGGCCTCAAATCTGCTATCCTCCTGTCTCAGCCTCCCATGTACTGGGATTACAGGTGTATGCCACTATGCCTAGCCACGTGTAGCTACTGAACATTTGAACTGTGGTTAGCATGTGCAGTGCGAGCATTTAGCCAGGGGTAGTGAACATCTACAATCCCTGTACCTGGGAGGCTGAGACAGGAAGATCGCAGGTTTGAGGACATCTTCAGCAGTGTAGCAAGACTCTCAGAAACCTAATGAGACCCTCTTTCCAAATAAATAAGTAAATAAATATACAAGTCGGACATAGTGGCACACGCTTAGAATCCCAGTACTTGGGAGGCTGAGACAGGAGGATCATGGTTCATGGCCAGTCTCGGCAACTTACTGAGGCCCTCTGCAACTTAGTGAGACCCTGTTTCAAAATAAAGAATAAAAAAATAGCTGGGCGTGGTGGCGCATGCTTGTAATCCTCGTGCTTGGGAGGCAGAGACAGGAGGATCGCGCAGGTTCGAAGCCAGCCACGCACGCT
Organism: Muscardinus avellanarius; assembly: GCF_963383645.1. NCBI lineage: Eukaryota > Metazoa > Chordata > Mammalia > Rodentia > Gliridae > Muscardinus > Muscardinus avellanarius. The sequence continues at coordinate 22,566,510 of NC_137807.1, forward strand.
GGCTTAGGAGACCCTGTTTCCAAATAAAAATGTAAAAATAGGTCTGGGAGTGTAGCCCAGAGGTAGAAGGGCTTCCAGGAACCCCAGTACCACCACCAAAAAAAAAAAAAAAATAGGGCTGAGGGGTGTAGCGTGGAGGTAGAATGCCCCTGGGTTCGATCTCCAGTACCACAAAATAAATAAATAAATAAATAAATAAATAAATAAATAAATAAATAGGGCTGGGGGTGTAGCTCAGAGGTAGAATGCCCCTGGACTTAAAAAGAAAAAAAGGAAGCTGGGCGTGGTGGCGCACACTTGTAATCCCAGCGCTTGGGAGGCGGAGACAGGAGGATCGCACAGGTTCAAAGCCAGCCTCAGCTACTTAGTGAGGCCCTCAGCAACTTAGTGAGACCCTGTTTCCAAATAAAATATAAAATAGGTCTGGGAGTATAGCCCGAAGGTAGAAAAGTCCCTGGGTTCCACCCCCAGTACCACACACACAAAAAAAAGAAAAAAATATGTCGGCATTTGAAATGACCAAGGGACTGGTTGTTAAATTTTTTGCATGTTTATGTTATAAATTATACTATACAAATTATCTCCAGCATAAATTATATAATTTAAACAGCCACGTGCAACTAGCAGCTCTCCTACCTCTGGACTGTAAGCTCCGTAAGGACAGAGAGCATTAGATCTTATTCAGTTATAGAATCCTCTGTATTGAGGATGGTACCAAGCAAACCATTGACTGAATGAACGCGCCCATCCATGTGGTCTGCAGGGCTTGCTTTCAAGAAATCATCCTAGAAGGAGAGACAAAAGGCCTGACTTGCATCCAGGCAGAACTGGCTATAAAATTTCAGCTGCCTGCATCACTGGTACCTAATGCTCTTCACAAGCAAACAGCTGGTAGAGGATGGGGAGTTATTTGTAGTCGCAGAGGCATCCTCCTGAACGCCCACAGGCAAGAAAGGGCTGTTTTCTTAGGCACCCTTAGCCGTTTTCCCCTCCCTTAACCCTGTAAGCTACTTAGCAGCTTATAATCTATTAACACTTGGCCTCCCCTGGGACGGAGCCTGTTCCAAATGCTGCTCTTGGTCACCCTCTGCAAGCCACTCTGAATTTTTTTTAACCGTCTTGCTCTCAGGAAATCTGTTGCCTGCAATCCGCGCATAATGTATGCGGGGTGTGGTTTTAAAAAACAGCCAAGTCGTGATCTGTAACCCACTCAGACTCACACGGCTGGTTTGTTTGCTTTATCCTTTATTTTTTTTATTTTTTAATAGATTGAGGTCAACATGTCTCTGGGCCAATTTTGACTTCATTCACATGGAATTTAGGGTTTTTGGTTTGTGATTTGGGGGAGCCCAATAAGAGCAGACCCATGTATTTAGTTTTTAGAAATGATTTTCAGATATAATAAGAGCTAATATGTGTTGAGCGTTTGATATCTGCCAAGCATCTCACTTGACCATCACGATAGCCCTAGAAATCAAGAACTATTATGGAATTAATCTTCCTTTTTTTCCTACTTCTTTCTTTCTTTCTTTCTTTCTTTCTTTCTTTCTTCCTCTTTTGGTACTAAGGATCGAATCCAAGGCTTGCATATGATAAGCATGCACTATACCACTCAACTATACCAGTAACCCAGCTCCATGATACCAACTGTACAGAGAAATCAAGTCCCCAAAGGCCAAATCATCTGCTGAGAGTCACACAGCTGGGAAGTGACAGAGCTGGGATGAGAACCCAAGTCTGCCCCCTGAGAGCCAATGGTCTCAAGCAGCACACAGTCTGACCTCTCTAATAAATGCATACTAGGTATAATAGATATTATATAATATGCATTTATGTCTAGAAGATATCAGAAAGAATAATCAAGAAATAACTAGGACTGGGGTTTGGGAAAAGGGAGCTTACTTTTAATTCTTGTGTTTCTATCTGAACTTTGTGATATATATTTATAATTTATAATACTCACATTTAAAACTGTATTAATTTGTTCATTTAAATAAGTAGAAATCTCCTCTTTTTCGGTTCTGGTAATTGAACTCAGGATCTTGCAAACATTTTTCCACTGAGCCATATCCACAGAAAACTCCTTTTATTCTTTTTAATTAAGAAAAGAATCATTATAAATAATGCCACAGCTATATATCAGTAGACTAATGACACGTAAATCTTTGGCAAAAAAATCACGAGCTCTGACATAGTTTGAAAATTTATCCCATTGAAGTCAAGAATATATATATATATATATATATATATATATATATATATTCTTATTCTGAGTATCATAATTTTTCCATGCCTGACTTATTATTTTTTTGGTGGTACTGGGGATGGAACCCAGGGGCCTTCTACCTCCGGGCTACACTCCCAGACCTATTTTATATTTTATTTGGAAACAGGGTCTCTTAAGACAGCTAAGGCTGGCTTCGAACCTGCGCGATCCTCCCGTCTCAGCCTCCCAAGCGCGGGGATGACAAGCGTGAGCCACCACGCCCGGCTATGCCTGACTTATTTTTTATTTCAGAGTAATAGTTTAGGTTTTGAACATGAGGCTTAGTTTCAATGGACGTGCCACGATTTCCTTGAAAGCTCTGCACACGCACAGTTACACATCCCTACATCGACCTCTGTATCTTCTAATGAGGCATCCTTTTAGCATTCGTGAAATAATGCCATATTCATAAGTGACGCCACTTAAAGATCACAGTAACAGCAAAAATTTAAATGAATAAAAATTTCAGGTGAAGATGGATTTTACACGGAGAAGTAATTATTCCAACCCCCTTCAGTACCCAGAATCTCAGAAAGCTGTGCCAGCCACACTCAAAGTCACTCAGGAGAATTCCTCAGTAGCTTAGGGGGTGGGGGGAACCCACCATTTTTAAAGTCGAGAAAATAAACACATGCTAACAAGAATGCATCCTTTCCAATGAACCCAAATGAAGTCCGCTTTTATTATCCCGATGGCCAGTGATGCTGTATTTTAGCACAGAACCCCAGAAGTGTTCTTTGTAATGCCCTGTCTCTACTCTTGGAATTTGCTGGAGGAATCACCGTCTGTTTGTGGTGGGGAAAATCCTTACGCCCCTCTGCAAGGCCCCTGTCCTTTCTGTTGCCTGCTCGCACTCCTCCCAAGATTCTCAGAGAGAATTTGGCAAGCCCAGGAAAGACCCATCCTCCAAGGAATGTATTCCTGATGTTCCCAGCAGCGGTGAGCCTCGCTCCGGCCAGTTGTTACAAAAACCTCTCGTTCAGAAGAAGGCAAGAGGGTCTAACCACAGTCCCCGCGTTTACACACCTCACGAACAACAGGACTTGGTTCAAACCTCTAGGAAGAAACCCTGGCTCTTTGGAAACCCGATGGCAACCTCTTACCCTCCCTTTCCCCGAAGACCTTGCAAGAAAAAAAATTAGAGATTTCACAGCCCTGGGAGAGGGACCCATGTCACGACACAGACTCATCAGTTCCGTCCACGCAATTAAGAGGGAAAAGCTAATCCCCGTAGCTATCCACGAGCTCCAAACGGATCTGGAAAACGGGCCTGAGTCAGAGGCACAGGAGCTGGGCTGCTGGAGTAGGAAAATGGCTTGCCTCCTCGGGGCCTTCTTCCTTCTTCTTCCTCTGAAACGGCTCCCTTTAAATTCAACAAGCCGTGTGCAGGGATGTCCCCTCTGCTGCATTTTTTTTTTTAAGAAAGCCTGCCTGCCTCTCGCTCGCCCCCAGGGTACTCACGGCAGCTGCCTCAGCTGGAATAGATCCTCCTCCATGTCCGCGTCGCGCTGTGCCAGGAGCCCTGGGCATGGCCCTTACATGGTCCTGGCGGATGGCGGGCGCTCGGGGTTTCAGCACCGGGATGCTGGACAGCTCCCGCGCCGCCGCCGCAGCTGTGCCTGGGGAGAAGGAGCCCCCGGGATCAGCCCACGAGACAAAGCCACCGCCACCCCAGACCGCGGCGGGAGTGGGCGGGGAGGGGGCGGGGGGCTGAGCTCCGCGGGAGGGGGCGGGGAGCCGCGGCTCCGGGGACCACGGCCTGGAGGTCGGCGGGGCCTGGGGCCGGGGATGCGGCTGGCAGTGTGTTCTCGCAGGGACTCATTCGCATCAGTCGACTCTTCCTGAAGCCCAGGTGGCGGCACTATACATATAGGGTATGGATTTGTTTGTTTATTCTGGGGCACCGGGGATTGAACCCAGGGCCCGTCTACCTTCCAGCTACATCTTTAGCCCTACCTAATTCGTTTTTCGTTTTTTTTTGGAACGAGGTTTCCCTAAGGTGGACGAGAGAGTCTCGCTGCTTGCTGAGGCTGTCCCTGGCCCTGCAGTCCTCCTGTCTCAGCCTCCTAAGTACTGGGATTACAGGTGTGTGTCACCAATCCGGCATGAATTTTTATTTATTTATTTATTTATTTATTTATTTATTTATAGAAAACTCCTGGGTTGTTGTTGTTGTTATTATTATTATTATTATTATTATTATTATTATTGGGTTTGGGGATGAAACCCAGGGGCATTTGACCTCTGAGCTACACCCCCCTGCCCTATTTTTTTCATTTTTCTTTTTTCTTTTTTTGGTGGCACTGGGGTTCCTGGAAACCCTTCTCCCTCCGGGCTACACTCCCAGATCTATTTTATACTTTTTTTTTTTAGGGTCTGGGGATGGAACCCAGGGGCATTCGACCTCCAAGCTACAGCCCCTGCCTTATTTTTTATTCTTTATTATTATTATTATTATTATTATTATTATTATTATTATTATTATTTTGGTGGTACTGGGGTTCCTGGAAGCCCTTCTACCTCCGGGCTACACTCCCAGACCCATTTTTACATTTTTATTTGGAAACAGGGTCTCCTAAACCAGCGCGCGCGGCTGGCTTCGAACCTGCGCGATCCTCCTGTCTCTGCCTCCCAAGCGCGGGGATTACAAGCGTGCGCCACCACACCCGGCTTATTCTTTATTTTGAAACAGGGTCTCACTGAGTTGCAGAGGGCCTCACTAAGTAGCTGAGGCCATTCACGAACCGCAATCCTCAGGTCTCAGCTTCCCAAATGCTGGGATTCCAAGCGTGCCTCCACGCCCGGCATTATTATTATTATTGTTATTATTATTATTATTATTATTATTATTACTATTATTATTATTCAGTGCGGGGCTTCCTGACATGAATTTTTTAAAAGTGTTCTTGCATTAAGGTACTCCTTATTGAGCACTTGCTGTATACCAGGCACTTGGCACGTGACAAAACAAATTAGAGCCTGGCGTGGTGGCGCACGCTTATAATCCCAGCATTCGGGAGGCTGAGACCAGAGGATGGTGGTTTGAGGACGACAGCCTCAGCTACTTAGTGAGGCCCTCTGCAACTTCATGAGACCCTGTTTCAAAATAAAGAATAAAAATTAGGGCTGGGGGTGGAGCTCAGAAGTTGAGTGCCCCTGGTTTCCATCCCCAATATCGCAAAAACAAAGAAGCAAAACTGGTCATGTTATAGTCATCAGGAAGCAGAAGGTCTAGTGGAATGAATCTAGCAAAAAAGTCTGCAAAGGGTGAGAAGGCCAGAGGTCATCCCTCCATTCAGGAAGCATCGGGGAGTGGTTTCTACAGCTCCAGCTACATGGAATAAAAAATAAATAAGGCAGCCGGGCGTGGGGGCACACGCTTGTAACCCCAGCATTCGGGAGACTGAGACAGGAGGATCGCGGTTTGTGGACAGCCTCAGCTACTTAGTGAGGCCCTCTGCAACTCAGTGAGATTTTGTTTCAAAAGAATAAAAAATAAGGCTGGGGCTGTAGCTCAGAGGTAGAATGCCCTTGGGCTTCATCCTCAGTACTGAAAATATATATATTCAATATATGATGACCAGGGGCCGGGTGTGGTGGGCACGCTTGTAATCCCTGCACTTGGGAGGCTGAGACAGGATTGCACAGGTTTGAAGCCAGCCTCAGCTACTTAGTGAGGCTCTCAGCAACTTAGTGAGACCCTGTTTCCAAATAAAATATAAAATGGGTCTGGGAGTGTAGCCCAGAGGTAGAAAGCCTCTGGGTTCCACCCCCAATACTACAAAAATAAAATAAAATAAAATATAAAAATATGATTACCAGCCAGGTGTGGTGGCATGTGTCTGTGATCCCAGTACTCTGGGAGGCTGAGACAGGAGGCTCTGGTTCAAAGCCAGCCTTAGCAAATTATGAGGAAATGAGGAGCCACCCGGAAAATGAGGCTCTGTTTCAAAGTTAAAAATAAAATAGGGCTAAGGGTGTGGCTCAGAGGTAGAATGCCCCTGCGTTGAATCTGCAGCACCACACGCACAAAAAAGGCAAGAGAATAAATGAGTGAATTATTATAGAATCTAGCAGTCTGACTACTTGATATGATCTAAAAGGATTGAACACAGGATCATAAGGAGAAACTTGCATAACGATGCCAAGAAGTCAAAGAGACTTAAGTGTCCATTGCCAAGCGAAGAGATGAAGAAATTATGGTATAATCTTACAATATATATTATGGGCTGGGCGTGGGGGCGCACGCTTGTAATCTCCGCGCTTGGGAGGCGGAGACAGGAGGATCGCACTGGTTCGGAGCCAGCCTCGCTGACTTAAGAGACCCTGTTTCCAAATAAAAATAATATAAAATAGGTCTGGGAGTGTAGCCTGGAGGTAGAAGGGCTTCCAGGAACCCCAGTACCGCCAGTACATATATTACCCAGTATATATATTACAGTGTAAATTATGTATATACTTAAAATGGAATATTATTTGGCCATAATAAAGAAGGAAATCCCAGCTTATCCTATACTACGGATGAAACTTCAGGACATGACACTAAGTAAAATAAATCAGTCACAAAAAGATGAGTGCAGTATGATTCCTGTTAGAGAATGGAATCAAAAGTCGTCAAATTCATAGAATTAGAGAGTAGAAAGGTTAGTTATTGTGGGCCAAAGAGAGGAGGAAAAAAAGAATTCTTCAGTACATATAGAATTTAAGTTTGTAAGGATGAAAATGTCCTAGAGAGCTGCTACGCAGCAGTGGGTTTCTAGCTAACACCACCGTATCATACTCTGGTACAAATGTTTAAGAGGTTGGGTTTTGGCTTGGCGTGGTGGCACACGCTTGTAATCCCCGCGCTTGGGAGGCTGAGACAGGAGGATCGCACAGGTTCGAAGCCAGCCTCAGCTACTTAGTGAGACCCTGTTTCCAAATAAAGTATAAAATAGGTCTGAGAGTATAGCCCGGAGGTAGAAAGCCTCTGGGGTCCACCCAAGTACCACACACATAAAAAAAGATGTTAAGTTTTTACATTTTGGGAGACTTGGACCCAGAGTCTTGATGGACAAGTGCTCTGCTGCTGAGCGTATCTACCTCCAAGATGCTAAACTCGATGGCATATGTTTTATACTTTAATAATAAACAAATGGTTAAATGGTGATTTTAACAATAACAAGAACGCACCACTGAAAATGCACTGAAATGTTAATCTAAACCTTGGCCAGCAATTCTAGACATGTTAAGATGGTTACTTTTCTTACTTCTGGATAGTTGTGGTTGTAACTTCTTGTATATTTTAAAATATATATACAATTGCCAGGTGTGGTTGGCACACGCTTGTAATCCCAACATTCGGGAGGCTGAGACAGGAGGATCGTGGTTCGCGGACAGCCTCAGCTCCAGAGTGAGGCCCTCCACAACTCAGTGAGAGCCTGTTTCAAAATAAAGAATAAAAAATAGGGCTGAGGTGTACCTCGGAAGTAGAATGCCTTTGAGTTCCATGCCCTATACCGCAAAAAGAAAAAAAAAATTGTCCTGCACATTGAGATTGAGAAATTTCCCATGAGAGGATTATGGGCTTCTTGGGAGAGGGGGGCAGTGGCGTCCCTCTACCTGGTCGGCCTGTTCCTGTGGTCTGCAGCGGCTGAGGCCTCGCAGACGCCCACCCCAGACTGTTGAGGCTGCCGTCAGCGTAGCCCATGGGGCACGCTGACACTCCGCGCCTCCTCGTTGAGGCTTTTAAGGGGAGCACAGGACATAGCACAAAATCAGCACTGAAAAAATAACTTAGAGAATGAACTGGCTGTCATTTTGTTCTTTCTTAAGCACAGGTAGACATATTTTTCCAAAGCAATGATTTTAACCTTGAAGTATTTATCAGCATTCCGGGGAGGGTTTCTGTTTTTGTTTTGTTGATATTGGGGAATTGAAGCTGGGCATGGTGCCCCACATTTGTAATCCCAGCATTAGGGAGGCGAAGGGAAGGGGATTGCGGTTCGAGGACAGCCTCAGCTACTTAGCAAGACCCTTCGCAACTCAGTGTTTCAAAAGATAAAAAGACAGCTGGGCTTGGTGGCGCACACTTGTAATCCCAGCATGTGTGAGGCTGAGACAGGAGGATCATGGTTTGCAGCCAGCCTCATCTACTTAGTGAGGCTCTTTGCAACTCAGTGAGGCCCTGTTTAAAAAAAAAAAAAAAAATAGGGCTGGAGGTGTAGTTTAAAGGTAGAATGTCCCTGGGTTCCATCCCTAGTACCACAAAAATAAAATAAATATTAAAAAATAAAAAGACTAGGGTGTATTCATTTCAAGTCACCCCCTCATGCCATTTTGGCATGGGGCTGTATTTCTATTCTCTGTATTTCTTTCTAATAAACTTCTTTAAATCTTCAAAAAAAATTAAAAAAATAAAAAGACTAAAAAAAAAAAAATAGGGCTGGAGGTGTATCTTGGAGGTAGAATGCCCCTGGGTTCTATCCCCAGTACTGAAAAAAAAAAAAGTGGAGAATTGAACCCAAGGGTCTTTTACTTCAGAATTATACCCCCAACCATTTTTATTTTTTATTGTTTTGGTGCTGGGGGTTGAACGCAGGGGCATTCTACCTCCAAGCTGTGCCCCCAGCCCTTTTTAATTCTGAAAGAGGGTCTTGATAAGTTGCTGAGATTGGCCTTGAACCTGTGATCCTCCTATCTCAACCTCCCAAGTACTGATATTACAGGCATGTGCCACCGTGCCCAGCGGTAAGGGGAGACTTTGTTAACACGCAGATCGCTGGGTCCCCGCTTCCCCACAGGGTTTCTAATTCATCTAGACTTGGGTTAAACCTGAAAGTTTTGTTGCTAATAAGTTCTCAGGTGTTCTTGTAGACTGTGATTGCCCACACCGAGGATCTCTGTTCTTTTTTCCTTTTCTTTTTCTTTTTTTGGCACAAGGGAGTTCTACCTCTAAGCCACACTCTTAGTCCAATTTCATTATTTTTTTTTTTAGTTTAAAACAGGGCCTCACTAGGTTGCTGAGAGTCCCGCTACACTGTGGAGGCTGTTCTTCCAAAATGTGATCCTCATGTCTCAGCCTCCCAAGGACTGAGATTACAAGCATGAGCCACCATGCCCAGCTGAGGACCTCTGTTCTAAAATTATCAGCCAAGGAAATATGGCCCATGTTTGTTTATACCTCTGATCTTTGAGACATCCTTGGGCAGACAGGAATATTACAAAGTCAGTTGCTTCCAGCCAACCACATTATCCATCTGTTTGAAAAATGGAGTCATGCCAAAAGCCAGATGGGTTTTATTTCATACCAGAGCAGTATATCATAACCCTCCCCCTCAGATTCTTAAAACAAAAGTGAATATTTTAAAATAGAGGCTGGAATAGAGACTGACAAGCTGCCTCTTAGCCTGCAATACTGAAAATAAAATGCACTTGGTATGTACAAGAAGTTCCCCCCAAAAACTGTGTTCTAAATACTATTTTTGTCGAGATGATATTCTGCTAGTTGTGAAATGGCACTTAATTTAAAAAAAGGAATTCCATGATTTAAATTCATAAAGAGGTATGTTTCCCCGCCCCCTTTAAAACTTAAATCAAATAGAAAATAAACCTTTGGCACCAGCCCTGCTGGTGGGACGGTCTCTCCATCTGGAGTCACCCCCGGGTCCCTGGCACTGCGCTGGGATCTGTTCGCTGCCTCCTGACTTTGCGACAGGAGCCAGCAGGAAGGAGAGCTGTGGTGAGAACACTAAGCCCTTGTTCAAAAATGGGTAGGTGTACAGCTTCAAAGAGCTCCTCAGCCCCATATTCAGTTCCTCCGTGTAATACAAGATGTCTAATCAATGGCTGGAGTCGCCGAAGAGAGCAGATAGGACAACTGTGTCCTCTGACTCAAAAGATGTACTCCAAAATTCTTTTTTTTTTTTTTTGGTGCCGAAACCCGGAACCAACCCAGAAACTCTTTTTTTTTTTTTTTTTTTTTTGAAACAGGGTCTCCCTAACTTGCAGAGGGCCTCACTAAGTAGCTGAGGCTGGCCACAAACACGGATCCTCCCATCTCGGCCTCCCAAGTACTGGGATTACAAGCGTGCACCACCACATTCGGCGAGCTGTGTTTTTATGTTCACTCATCCCAAGTATTTTCTATTTTCCTTAGTTCATTCTTCTCTTACTCATGGGTTATTTAGGAATGCGTTGCTTAATTTCCACATGTTTATGATTATCCCGAGCGTCTGCCCGTTATTGATTTCTGATTTCATTCCGCTGTGGTCAGGGAACATACTTTATGTCGTTTCGATTCTTTGAGGTTTTTTGAGACTTGTTTTCTGTCCAAATGTGTCGTCTCTATTGGAGAATGTTCCGTGTATGACTCCACGAGAAAGTCCTCTGCAGTGCTGTTTGGATATCATATAAGTGTCTATCAGAAGGAGTGATTTATAGTGTTGGTCAAGTCTTCTCTTTCTCTCCTCATCTTCTATCTAATTTTCCATCAATTATTGAAAATGGAGTATTGAAGTCTTCATCTATTACTGTCTAGTTCTCTCTCTCCCTCCCTCTTTAATTCTTTGACTTTTTTCCATACCACACTCTGAGGGTCTGTTTTTAAGTGCATGTATGATGTGTGTGCATGTGTGTGTGTGTGTGTGTGTGTGTGTGTGTGTGTGTGTGTGTGCTGAGGGTTAAACCCAGCGGCAGTCTACCTCCAAGCTATACTCTCAGCTTTATTTATTTATTTATTTATTTATTTATTTATTTATTTATTTATTTTTGCGGGTCTGGGGATAGAACCCAAGGGCATTTGGCCTCTGAGCTACACCCCCTGCCCTATTTTTTATTCTTTATTTTGAAACAGGGTCTCACTGAGTTGTGGAGGGCCTCACTAAGTAGCTGAGGCTGTCCGTGAACTGTGAAACTCCGGTCTCAGCCTCCCAGATGCTGGGATTAAAAGCCTGCGCCAGCTGGGCGTGGTGGTGCACGCTTGTGATCCCCGCGCTAGGGAGGCAGAGACAGGAGGATCGCGCAGGTTCGAAGCCAGCCGCGCGCGCTGGCTTAGGAGACCCTGTTTCCAAATAAAAATATAAAAATAGGTCTGGGAGTGTAGCCCGGAGGTAGAAGGGCTTCCAGGAACCCCAGTACCACCAGAAAAAAAAAAAAAAAAAGCATGCGCCACCACGTCTGGCTTAATTTTTTTTTTTTTTTAATTTTGAAACAGGGTCTCACTAATTGCTGAGTCTCCCTAAGTTGCTGAGGCTGGTCTTGAACCTGTGACCTGATACATGTGACGGCTAGCACATGTATAATTACAACTGATATATCTTCTTGACGATCAGCCCTTTTATCATAAAATCTCTTTGTCTGTAGTACAACTTTTGTCTTAAAGACCATCCTGGCTGATTACAGCATAGTTACTTTGTCTTGCTTTTGATTAATGTTTCCATAGTATAAATTTTCTGTTGTTTCTCTTTCAGCCTTTTTGCGTCTGTGAATCTAAAATGAGACTCTTGTAGATAGCATGTAGTTGGAGTCTGTTGTTTTATTCATCCTTTTGGTCTCTGGCTATTTATTTATTTATTTATCCATTCATTCATTTATTTATTTTTGTGTTCCTGGAGATTGAACCCAGGGACATCCTGCCTCTGAGTTTATAATAATAATAATTATATTATTATATTATATTATTAATAATTACATGATTATAATGATAAATAATTATAAATCAATATATTTATAACTATATATTTATATTTATATAATTAACAATTATAATATATAATATAATTATACTTATATTTGTAATTATAAATATAATAATAATTATTATTAATTATTGCAGTACTGGGGGTGGAAGGCAGGGGCAGCGTACTTCCGAGCTACACCCCAAGTCCTATTTTTTTTTAGTCTTTTTATTTTCGAAATAGGGTCTCACTGAGGAGATAGAAAGGAAATAGGCAGATAGGGAAAAGGCCTTGGTAGAAAAAAGCTAATTTCCTGAGTTTCCTGAGGGGCGACAAATGCCTGAAATTCCAAAGGCTCAGGAGATAAGAAGGCCAAGAGCTTCACGAAGCCATCCTGAGTTTCCTAATCAACAAACACACCGAGCAAGTCTGGCATTCCTGAAAGGAGACCCTTCAAAGAACTTGCAAATGCCCTATGCAAATTCTCCTTGGAGTCACCCTAACCACAAACGGACTTGCAAGCGGTCAGGCATCGGCCAGTCAGATGGCAAAAGTGGGGACTCCCGCTCGGCACCCCCTCCCCTTTTGGGGAGCTGTTCTCTCTCTCGCAGGACAGGTCGTGTTGGCCCTGAGAGAAGGCAGAGTGCATCTGAGGGCACGTGGCTCGGGCGACCCTCGAGTAGTGACCTGAAGGGGACATCATGGCTGACCAGGCCCCTAGGGGTGACCTGTACCTCCACTCGGGTAGTGACCCTGAATGCCCCTATGGGGTGTTCGGCCACTTTTCTCTATTCCCTTCTGGCAGATCGCAAGGACTCTGGAAGAAAGCAGCCTGTACCTGAAGGCAATTCGGCTTGGGCTACTCTCAAGTATTGTCCTGAAGGCAGCTGCTGGACCCAGAGTTCCAGCCCCTTTGGGGGTGTTCAGCCACCCTTGCCCCACTCCCTGCTGCTTCCAATAAACCTTTTACTCCCCTTCCTGAGGTCTGCGTAGACAAGAACTCGCCGGGGTTTTCTCTCAAGAAACCCCCGTTTCATCACTGAGCTGTGAAGGGCCTCACTAAGTAGGCTGTCTGTGAACTGAGATCCTCTAATCTCAGCCTTCTGAATGCACATGCCACCACGCCCGGCCCCTTATTATTAGTTTTTATTTTTGTTTTTGAAACAGTCTTGTTAGGTTGCCGAGCCTCTCACTACATTGCTGAGGTTGACCTTGAACCCGCAGTTCTCACAGGTACACATCACTATACTCAGCTAGACTTTATTTATTTATTTATTTATTTATTTATTTATTTATTTATTTGAGGTACCCGAGATTTAACTCAGGGATATTTTACCTCTGAGTTACACCCCCAGCCCTATTTTTATTCTTTATTTTGAAACAGGGTCTAAGTTGTGAAGGGCCTCACTAAGCAGCTGAGACTGGCGGTAAACCTGTGATCCTCCTGTCTCAGCCTCCCAAGTACTGGAATTGCAAGCGTGCGCCACCACGCCCAGCATCTCTGGCTTTTTTTTTTTTTTTTTTTTTTTTAGTGGTACTGGGGTTCCTGGAAGCCCTTCTACCTCCGGGCTACACTCCCAGACCTATTTTATATTTTTGAAACAGGGTCTCTTACGCCAGTGCGGCTGGCATCGAACCTCTGCGATCCTCCTGTCTCCGCCTCCCAAGTGCGAGGATTACAAGGGTGCGCCACCACGCCCGGCATCTCTGGCTTTTTAATTGGTGAGTTTAGTCCCTTTAAAATCAATATTAAATAAAACAAATGCAATCACTGATGAAGTAGGTCTAACACTGAAATTCTACTATTTTTGTTTTCAATATGCCTGTCTTTTGTTCCTCAATTCCTGCATCACTGTCTTCTTTTATGTTGAAATGTTTCTGCTGTGGTGCCACCGCCCGCCCTCGGCATATACGAGCGTGAAAACGCTTGTATCACTCGGCAAGGTCCAAGGAGGCCACGCCCCGAGGAAGGAGGCGTCATCTCTGGCAGAAATACTCCCTGCTCTTAGATTTCTACACTAAAAAGCTCCAATGATGTAAAACAGAATCCCAAGAATTAGGACTGTGGGAGAAACTGAGTCTGTGGAAAATGTTCTAGTAATTTGTCTAAGCCTCTAAACGCCCTCGGCTTCGCTCAAATGGTAATAAAATCTAGTCAGAATTCAGATACTGTGGAAGCATTCCTGCTACAGCAATTAACAAATGCAGAATTCCTCCCTATCTTTTTTTTTTTTTTTGTGGTACTGGGGTTCCTGGAAGCCCTTCTACCTCCGGGCTACACTCCCAGACCTCTTTTTACATTTTTATATTTGGAAACAGGGTCTCCTAAGCCAGCGCGCGCGGCTGGCTTCGAACCTGCGCGATCCTCCTGTCTCTGCCTCCCAAGCACGGGGATTACAAGCAATTCCTCCCTATCTTTGACCTTCATTCTAATCATTACAATAGAGCCGAGGGCTAGGAGGAATCTTGACCTTTGCACCTAGTGATAGCGCTGCCTGGAGACAGGGCGACACCACCTGGTTAACATAATAAAAACTTCATCTTGTTTTTTGGGCCCTGTCTACTAAAATATATTTTAAGTGTTTAATAGGGTGAAGCGTTCAGACAGCAGATGGTATTGCAGACAAAATCCAGCAGACATCCATCAAAATCCTCTAAATCATCATAAATGTACACGGATTTCCCTACGCCAACTACATGTATGAAAGCTGGACTCTCCGACTTCGTCCCCATTCAACTCAAAGGAGGTTGCCAGATAGAGAAGGACACTGGACTAAGCCCTAGGAATAAAAGTTCCGAAAGGGTTAAAGAAAACTCTTAAAAACTGAATTCTTCAAATGATTTTGGGTGTGACTTTTGCTCATCTGGAATTTGCCCACTAAAAGCCTCTGCAGCTGCAAGGCCAAGGCCAAAAGGGGCTGACTCGGAGCACAAGACCCACCTGCAGGGTCATGGGACTGATTTCAATCACAAAGACCTGTGATGTCACAGGCCTTACTTTTGTCTTGTTCAGGGTTGGTGATTTACATGTATATCTCACTATTGTATTTTGGGTGTTTGCACTTTTCTACTAGGGAATCACGGGGAAATAGGGAAATATAAAAAATCTTGTGTCTAGAATAAAGTGGTCAATTGCACAAGAAGCATGGGTCCATGTCAGATTCTTCCCCGGAGAGGAATCTCCACATTTAGCGCCGTGAATAGGAACTTAAAGGAGTTTATTTCATAAAAGGGAAAGAATCGCTGCAGATAAGTGGCTGCAGAACTACCACCTAAACCTTTGTCCACCTTTCTGAGATAATTCGGTCCCGAACTGACTCAGCGGCCATCCCGATTGAGCCAGTCTGTCGCACTGTGGCATCTCATTTCCCTTGTCCTTATTTACTTTGGGTTATTTTCTTAGTGTTTGCCCTGAAGATTACCATTTACTAGCTTGGGGTAATATCAGCTTTGTTTCAGTGGCCGACCAAAACTTTGCTCTAGTGTACAAACACTGCTCTGTGCCATTGTCTTTTAAGTCGGATGAAAGAGAAAAAGGAATAAAAAACAAAATATATTGACCCGTGTGACCACTTTGCTGGTGGTCTTTATTTCCTCATATGGGTTTAAATTATTGTCTAATTCTCCTTCATTTTAGCCCAGTTTCTTGCAGCCCAAGTCTGCTAGTGACAAATCTTTCAGTTTTTTGTTTATCTGAAAATGTCCTAATTTCCCTCTCTCTCTCTCTCTCTCTCTCTCTCTCTCTCTCTCTCTCTCTCTCTCTCTCTCTTTGGTGGTACTGGGGTTCCTGGAAGCCCTTCAACCTCCGGGCTACACTCCCAGA
This sequence comes from Muscardinus avellanarius, assembly GCF_963383645.1. Lineage (NCBI taxonomy): Eukaryota > Metazoa > Chordata > Mammalia > Rodentia > Gliridae > Muscardinus > Muscardinus avellanarius. The sequence goes on from NC_137807.1 coordinate 22,582,255, forward strand.
CCTGTTTTTACATTTTTATTTGGAAACAGGGTCTCCTAAACTAGCGCGCACGGCTGGCTTCGAACCAGCACGATCCTCCTGTCTCTGCCTCCCAAGTGCGGGGATTACAAGCGTGCGCCACCACGCCCGGTGAATTTCTCATTTATTTTTGAAGAATGGTTTTGCCAGATGTAGAGTGTGTGTGTGCTGGAGATCAAATCCAGGAGCATTCTACCTCCAGGGTACACCCCTAGCTTTTCATTTTTCTATTATTTTTTTATTTTTTGGTGGTACTGGGGTTCCTAGAAACCCTTCTACCTCCGGGCTACACTCCCAGATCTATTTATTATATTTTTATTTGGAAACAGGGTCTCTTAAGCCAGTGAGCCTGGCTTCGAACCAGCGCGATCCTCCTGTCTCTGCCTCCCAAGCGCGGGAATTACAAGCGTGCGCCACCACGCCCGGCCTCGAGCCCTTTTTTAAATGGATATATTTTACCATTAAATGACATCACACAGTAATCTTTCTCTGTCTTGGTTACGTGACTTAGCATGATGTCCTCCGAGTCCATCCATGCTTTGGCAAATGGTAGGACTTCCTTTTTATTTATCTATTTATTTATTTTTTTGTGTGGCCCTAGGGATTCTACCTCTGAGCTACACACCCAGACTTTTTTCATTTTTATCTTGAAACAGGGTCTCAGTGGGTTGATGAGAGCCTCACTAGTTGCTGAGGCTGTCCTTGAACCTGTGATTCTCCTGTCTTAGCTTCCCACGTACCCGTGACCCGGCGAGTTCTTGTCTACGGTGAGCGAAGAATGACACCCGCAGACCTCAGGAAGGGGAGTAAAAGGTTTATTGGAAGCAGCAGGGAGTGGAGCAAGGGTGGCTGAACACCCCCAAAGGGGCTGGAACTCTGGGTCCAGCAGCTGCCTTCAGGACAATACTTGAGAGTAGCCCAAGCCGAATTGCCTTCAGGTGCAGGCTGCTTTATTCTGGAGTCCACGCGATCTACCAGAAGGGAATAGAGAAAAGTGGCCGAACACCCCATAGGGGTGGTCGGAACTCCGGGGTCCAGTAGCTGCCTTCAGGGTCACTACCTGAGTGTCACCTGAGCCAAGTGCCCATCAGTTGCAAACTACTTTCTCCCAGAGTCCATGCGATCTGCCAGAAAAGAGGTACAGGTCACCCCTAGGGGCCTGGTCAGCCATGATGTCCAGTAGAGGCCTTCAGGTCACTACTCGAGAGTCGCCCGAGCCACGTGCCCTCAGATGCACTCTACCAGCTCCCCAAAAGGGGAGGGGGTCCCGAGCGGGAAAGTCCCCCTTTTGCCATCCGACTGGCCTGACCGCTTGCAAGTCCGTTTTTGGTTAGGGTGACTTTTGGGATTCCAAGGAGAATTTGCATATGGCATTGCAAGTCCTTTGAAGGGTCCCCTTTCAGGAATGCCAGACTTGCTTGGTGGGTTTGTTGATTAGGAAACTCAGGATGGCTTTGTGAAGCTCTGGCCTTCTTATCTCTGAGCCTTTGGAATTTCAGGCATTTGTCGCCCCTCAGGAAACTCAGGAAATTAGCTTTTTTCTACCAAGGCCTTTTCCCTATCTGCCTATTTCCTTTCTATCTCCTCACTAGGATTACAAGCGTGTGCCAGCACACTGGCTTGGGGTGTCCTTTTTTCAAAGACTGAATAATATTATAGTGTGTGTGTATGTGTGTGTGTGTGTGTGTATGTGTGTGTGTGTGTACGCACACACATAAACTTCTCTACCTGTCTCTCTGGAGTGAATTGTTTCTGTGTCTTGGCTGCTATTCCATATGATCCTATTTATTGTGAACGCGAGAGTGCTGGTATCCTTATGAACTGGCCATTTCATCTCCCGTAAGCATATACCGAGAAGGAGAGAAATTAAAAATAGAAAAATAGAAACCTCCATACTGTTTTACACGTAAGTGGCTATGTTAGACTGCATCTTTACCAGCCACACGCAGAAGGGACCATATGGCATTACAGGAAGCCAGAGAGATTCAGGGGCCAGGTTCTTTTTTTTTTTTTTTTTAAGGGTAATTCACTCTTGTGGGGAAAAAATTCACTCTATGGTACCAGCCTTAAGGTCGGCTGAGGGCGTGACCCCAGTGACTAGGCCCTGCCTCTTAAAGGTCCCACTGCCTCTCAATGTGACCACAGGGGGCGTTCTTGTGTCTGGAGTGTAGACTGCAAGCCACAGGCAGCTGCCCTGCCAGATCGCCCCTCCTATCAACACTCTCTGGAAAGGCAGCTGAGAAAGATCCCAGAGCCTCCTGCAGGGAATTGGGAGACTGGCTCAATTCTTTCCTTTGTCCTTCTTGGGCCTCTGTCTTTTCTTATCAGTAAAAGGAGCTGGCCTCTAGTGGCTTCCTTTGTTCAGGATCTTCCTTTGTTCAGGCTCGCCCAACCCTGTGACTCCTTGAGATCAGCTGTGTGGAGACTTTTAGGAGTTCTGTTCCAACACAAGGAAGGGGTGTTGGAGATAACCGCCATTCTGACCATTTCAGAGCTTGGAGGTAGAATGCCCCTGGGCTCAATCCCAGTACCACAAAATCAATCAAGCAGGCGAGAAATCGAGAGTACCGTGTGGTGGAGGACAAGAACATCCATCTGTCCTTTGTGAATTTTGTACTATGTGCATGCATTATTTATTCTGCAAGTAATCTAAAATTTAAAACCTAAAAAACAGAGAAGAGACACAACATCAAACCTGAAATTATATTCCTTTCTAGTAAAAGGGAAAAAATGCTATTAGAGGCTCATGCAAGGTGAAAAAGCAAGCCCTCCAATAGGATAAGTGCTATTTAAAATTTGTAGGCAGATACGAATGGAGAGTGTGCCCACAGCTGGGTGTGGTGGTGCACACATGCAATCCCAGTACTTGGGTGGCTGAGACAGGAGGATCACAGGTTTGCGGCCAGCTTCAGCAACTAACTTTTTTTCCTCCCTTCCCTTCCTTCCTTCCTCCCTCCCTCCCTCCCTCCTTCCCTCCCTCTCTTTCTCTCTCTCTCTCTCTCTCTCCCTCCCTCCCTCCCTCTTTCTTTTTCAGTACTGGGGATTGAACCCAGGGGCATTCTACCACTGAGCTACACCTTCAGCCCTATTTTATTCTTGATCTTGAAACGGGGCCTCACTGAGTTGCAGAGGGCCTCACTAAGTAGCTGAGGCTGGCCACAAACCTGCGATCCTCCGGTCTCAGCCTCCAAGGACTGGGATTACCAGAGTGCCACCATGCCCGGCTCCCAGTTTCTTGATATTTGTCCAATTCTGAACAATGCCTCTTCTGTCGTCTCACACAAATAGTGACCATCTCTTCCCATGGCTCTGCTTCTTAGTGTTTTCTCGTAATAATACATCTTAGAATTTTCCTTAATAGCACACAAACAATGCACAGCCATACACAAAGAGATGGCTTCTTTTTCTTTTTTTAATCCAAGGTTATTCTACCATGAAGCTAACATCCCAAGCCTTTTCAGTGTGTGTGTGTGTGTGTGTGTGTGTGTGTGTGTGTGTGTGTGTGTGTGTGTTACTACTGGGGATGGAACCCAGGGGCATTCTACCTTCTAGCTCCACCCCCAGCCTGATTTTTTATTCTTTATTTTGAAACAAGGTCTCACTAAGTTTCAGAGGGCCTCACTAAGTACCTGAGGCCGGCCTTGGACCTGTGATCCTCCTGTCTCAGCTTCCCAAGTACTGGGATTACAAGTGAGTGACATACGCCCGGCAAATATTTTTTATTTTGAGATAAGGTCTCGCTAAGTTGCTCAGGTTGGTCTGGAACAGACCATCCTCTTGCCTCAGCAGCTGGAGTCTGGGAATCTAGGTGTGCGCCACAGCATCTGAAAAGCTGGCTTACCCTTCCTTCCTTCCTTCCTTCCTTCCTTTCTTTCTTTCTTTCTTTCTTTCTTTCTTTCTTTCTTTCTTTTTTTGCGGGTCTGGGGATGGAACCCAGAAGCATTTGACCTCCAAGCTACACCCCCTGCCCAATTTTTTATTCTTTATTTTGAAACAGGATCTCATTGAGTTGCAGAGGGCCTAAGTAGTTGAGGCTGTCTGTGAACCGCGATCCTCCTGTCTCGGCCTACAGAATGCTGGGATGACAAGCGTGCGCCACCACGCCTGGCTTGGCTTACTGTTTCTATAACTACATGGTACCCTGCTGTGTCTGTATAGAATAGCTTTGCAGGGTATTTAGATTGCTTCCAATGTTTTACTATTGAAAACAGTGCTAGTTATATACTCAATGGTTAAAGACTGAAAACGTGTCCGTTAAGATCAAGAACCAGTGAAGGATGATCACTTTTGTAATTTTTTCTACACCCCATTCCTTTTTATTATTTGGAATAGTCTAAGTTGCTGACAGCCTCACTAAATTGCTTAGGCTTGCTTTGAGCCTAGGAGCATTCTGTCTCAGCCTTCCAAGTACTGGGATTACAAGCATGTACCACCACATCTGGCTGGAATGACAGTATTTTGAATCAAATAAAATATATTGTTAAAATTAACTTCCCCTCTTTCTGGGTGTGGTGGTTCACGCTTGTAATCCCAGCATTTGGGAGTCTGAGACAGGAGGATCGTGGTTCATGGACAGCCTCAGCTACTTAGTGAGGCCCTCTGCAACTTAGTGAGACCCTGTTTTAAAATAAAGAATAAAAAAATAGGGTGGGGCTGTAGCTCGGAGGTAGAAAGCCCTGGGTTCCATCCACCGTATCGCAAAAAAAAAAAAAAAAAAAAAAAAAAAAAAAAAAAAAAAAAAAAATTAACTTCACCTCTTGCTTTTTGCTTTATAAAGGGCTGCTTGAAATTTTTAAAATTATCTTATGGTGGCTTCCTGTTCTATTTCTGTTGGCTAGCACTATTTTAGAGACTTGATGGCCAAGTTCCATTCCATCTCTTCCAAGCTGCATCAGGACTTACAACTGCTCTAAATTGCTTGGGTTTCCTGGAAAGCAAAATGTGGGTAACATTAGGGTGGAGATGAAGGTTCAATGTGAATCAGGGATTTAGCAATACATACTTAGCACCCAGGCACACAGTAAGTTTGGTGGCCATCACATTATTAAAGATCTTGGGTTTCCTATTGATGTCTTCTGAGATGGCCACGTGCTCACTAAACGTCCTTGTTCTGAGACCTATTTGCACTCCATGATAACAATAACGGTAGTAAACCGGGTGTGGTGGTGCACACTTGTAATCCCAGTACTTGGGAGGCTGAGACAGGAGGATCCCAGGTTCGCAGTCAGCCTCAGTTACTTAGTGAGGCCCTCTGCAACTTAGACCCTGTTTAAAAATAAAGAATAGCCAGGCATGGTGGCGCACCCTTGTAACCCCAGCGATCGGGAGGCTGAAAAAGGAGGATCACACAGGTTAGAAGCCAGCCTCAGCTACTTAGTGAGGCTCCCGGCAACTTAGTGAGACCCTGTTTCCAAATAAAATACAAAATAGGTATGGGAGTATAGCCTGGAGGTAGAAAAGCCCCTGGGTTCCACCCTAGTATCACAAAATAAATAAATAAATAAATAAATAAATAAATAAATAAAGCTGGAGGTGTAGTTGAGATGTAGAATGTTCTTGGGTTCAATTCCCAGTACCACAAAAAATTAACAACACCCGGGCGTGGTGGCGCACGTTTGTAATCCCAGCATTTGGGAGGCTGAGACAGGAGGATCGTGGTTCGCAGACAGCCTCAGCTACTTAGTGAGGCCCTCTGCAACTTAGTGAGACCCTGTTTCAAGGTAAAGAATAAAAAAAAAAGGGCTGGGGGTGTAGCTCAGAGGTCGAATGCCCCTGGGTTCCATCCCCAGACCTGCAAAAAATATATATAATAATAACAACAATAATAATGGTAGTAGAGGCCTGGTCCCACTTTTGGAAGGGGTCCTCCCTCTCCAACACTGAACGCAAGGCCCAGGGGTTCTCCTGGAAGTGGGGCGTCTGCATTTGTGAGTGGAGTCTGGGTGAAATCCCAAAAGGCAGCGGTCCCGGGCCTCCCTTAGCAACCGACGCCCGAGCCTGTTGCTAAGGGCCAAAGGAAAAACAGAGACTTGGTCCGTCAGCTATTGTGCTCCGGCGGCCGCTACTTCCGGTCCCCGGGAGCCCGTCCGGCGGCCTACTTTCCGCCGAGGAGGCGGGGCTGCGGCCGCGGGTTCCGCCGCGCCGGGAGCCTTCGGAGCGGTGCTGCGGCGGCGGCGGGGGCGGCGGCTGGCCTCCGCGCGGCGAGGATGCTGAGCGCCGGGACCCAGGCGGCGATGACGGCGGCTGACAGGGCCATCCAGCGCTTCCTGCGCACGGGGGCGGCCGTCAGGTGAGGCCGGGGGCGGGCCGGGGCCTGCGGCGGCCCCTCCACGCCCTGGACGCGGTGCTCGGCCCGAGGGACCCCGAAGGCTTCCGCGCCCTGAAGGCTCCGAGGCCCCGGCCCCGGGGCGGCGGGGGTGCCGGGCTTCAGGGCCTCCAGCCTGCGGCCACGCCATCCTGCCCGCGCCCCCCAGGGCTGCCACCCGCCACGGCTCCTCCTCCTCTAGCCTGGAGGGTCCCGACCCCGAGGCGCCCGCCTCGTTGGGCCCCGAGTCCTCTGGGCGCCTCCCCGGCCTGCCAGCCCCTCCCCCAGCCCTTCTAGGACTCCTGCCGTCATGCCGAGCCCCCCAGTCATTCAGCTCCCGAACTGTCAAGACTCCCCAGTTTGACCCGGCTCCCCAACGCCGCCACGGTTCTCACAACCTTCTAAGTGCCCCAGGCCTGCGAGACACCCCCCGTTTTATCCGTACCCCTATTCTTGCCAGCCTTCCCCTCCCCCGGCCTGCGAGGAACCCCACTTCTGTCTGGGCCCCCAGTCTTATTAGTATTGAGAAAGATTCTTATTATCGGGGTTCCTGCACCACTTAAGGCTCCTTAATTGTCCAGTTCTCTTAAGGTTGTCCAGTCCTCTTAAGGCGCAAGGCTCTTTATTCCTGCTAGAACTGCCAGTAGTCTGCACCCCAAAATTTGTCATAACCCCATCTTTCTCCTCTTACCCTCCCAATGCCCCAAGATTTAGAGCTGAGTGCTACCCAATTCTTTGCTGACCCGACAAGACAGAGACCTGTTGCTCAGGTCCCAGCCTCTGGAAAGGCAGCGGGTCTGAAGAGTTTATTATGCCCAGGCTGGAAGCCCACAATGGCTGTCCTCTCCAGTGCCCCCGTTGCTTAGGGGGGACACCGGCCTCCTGTTGACCTTGCCTGGGGCCCCACGGCTGCCCTGATGTGGGATCTGAGAGGAGAGCCAAATCGCAGCCTCCCCGAGCCCTGCTGCTCTCCTGGTGAGGCCGTCTGCAGGGGGATGGAGCTTGCAAAGACACCACTTACATCTTAGGTTGTTGTTGTTGTTGTTGTTGTTTGGCCCTTTCTCTCCGATCTTTCCAGCAATAGATTTGTGGTTTTAAGCACAGACTTTGGAGCCCGATCGTCGTGGATTCAGAGCCACGTTCTTTCGCTCACTGCGGCCACATTGCGTGTCTCCTAGTTCTCTCATCTTTAAAAATAGTGATGTGAGCCGGGCGTGGTGGCGCACGCTTGTAATCCCCGCGCTTGGGAGGCAGAGACAGGAGGATTGGGTAGGTTCGAAGCCAGCTGTGCTGGCTTAAGAGACACTGTTTCCAAATAAAAATATAAAATAGGTCTGGGAGAGTAGCCCGGAGGTAGAAGGGTTTCCAGGAACCCCAGTACCACCAAAAAAAAAAAAAAAAAAAAAAAAAAAGTGATGTTAGTTAGAATCTACCTCCCACAGGGTTGTTTTGAGGATAAGATTATCACAATGGCTGGTGTAATGTAAACACCCTTAAGTATTTGTTTGATTAGGAGATATTTAAATTTTTTTACTTTTTTGTAATCCTGGGAATGGAATTCAGGGGTATTTTACCTCCGAGCTACACCCCGACCCTATTTCTTATCCCTTCTTCTTCTTCTTCTTCTTCTTCTTCTTCTTCTTATTATTATTATTATTATTATTATTATTATTATTATTTTATTTTATTTTTTGGTGGTACTGGGGTTCCTGGAAGCCCTTCTACCTCCGGGCTACACTCCCAGACCTATTTTTACATTTTTATTTGGAAACAGGGTCTCCTAAGCCAGCGCGCGCGGCTGGCTTCGAACCTGCGCGATCCTCCTGTTTCTGCCTCCCAAGCGCGGGGATTACAAGCGTGCGCCACCACGCCCGGTGTTGTTGTTGTTGTTGTTGTTGTTGTTGTTGTTGTTATTGTTATTATTATTATTATTATTATTATTATTATTATTATTTTGGTGGTACTTGGGTTCCTGGAAACCCTTCTACCTCCGGGCTACACTCCCAGACCTATTTTTTATATTTTTTAAAATTTGGAAACAGGGTCTCTTAAGCCAGCGTGGCTGGCTTCGAACCTGCACGATCCTCCTGTCTCCGCTTCCCAAGCCCCGGGATTACAAGCGTGCGCCCCCACGCCCGGCCTTATTCTTTATTTATTTTTATTTTTATTTTATTTTTTTTTATTGGTGCACTGTATTCATCATAGTGGGATACAAACTTTTGTAGACATACATGCACACAACGCCCAGTCAGCCCCCACCCGATCCCCACCCCATTCTCTCCCCATCCCTCCCTCCCATGCTTGGCTTAGTGGTTGACATCTAGTATTATAGCAATTTATCCAAAATTAAAAATGATAATCTCACATAACAGCTTCATTTGTCTGATACCAAGCTTTTGATGACTTAAAGATAACATTTCAATATTTCTTTTTGCTTTCTTACCAGAGAATATTTTTTTTCCTATTTTTTTTTAGGTGAAACTATCATATATTTATATATTTATTTTTCAGAAAAAAAATATCCTAATATGGAAAATGGACTCTAGATACCCAAAACGATCTTGAAAAAGAACAAAGCTAGAAGATATATATTTTCTGATTTCAAACCATATAAAGCTACAGTAATTGAAACAGTGTAGTACTATTCTAAAGGCAGATATATAAACCACTGGAGTTAAATAAAAGCCTAGAGCTAAATTCTTCCCTATATTGTCAAGTTATTTTTGACAAGGTTTCCACGAACATTTGGTGGTGGAAATAATAATCTTTTAACTAAATATTGTTGAAACATAATAATTACATGAAAAAGAATAAAGTTGGACCCTTACCTAATCCCATATACAAATATTAACTCAAAATAGATAAAAGACCTAAATATAAATCTTAAGACTATAAACTTTTAGGAGAAAATCTGGGTCATAAAACCTCACAACATTGAAATTGGCAGTGATTTCTTGGATATGATTTCAATGGCACAGGCAACAGAAGAGTATACCAACTCCCTAAAAAATAAAAAAAAAATATTGTATATCCAAAGACAATGTAAACAGAGTTAACAGTTATTAATAGAATGGGATAAAATATTTCCAAATGCTATATCTGAAGGTACATTAATATTCCAACTAGAAATCCTAAAAATTACCAACAATAAAGGCAAACAATACCATTTAGAGATAGGTAAAAGACTAACATAAATAATGAATCTCCACAGATAACCAATCTTAGTTGTCTGTTGGATGGAAAATCTTGTTACCTATTTCTTCTTTGTAGTTAATCTCTTTGAGTATTTTCTCTAGTGCTGGTTTTGAAGACATAAATTCCTTCAGTTTCTGTTTGTCGTGGAAGCTTCTTATTTCTCCATCTAATTTTTTTTTTTTTTTGGTGGTACTGGGGTTCCTGGAAGCCCTTCTTCCTCTGGGCTACACTCCCAGACCTATTTTATATTTTTGAAACGGTCTCTTACGCCAGCGTGGCTGGCTTCGAACCTGCGCGATCCTCCTGTCTCCGCCTCCCAAGCGCGGGGATTCTCCATCTAATATGATAGAAAGTTTTGCTGGGTAGGAAATTTTTGGCTGGAAGTTGTTTTCTTTCAGAGTTTGGAATATGTTACTCCAAGCCCTTCTGGCTCTCATGACTTGGTTTGGGAAGTCTGGAGTGATTCTAATTGATTTGCCTCTGAATGTCACTTGGCCCTTTGTTTTTGTTGCCTTTAAGATTCTCTGCTTGGCTTCCACATTGGTCATTTTGACAATTATGTGGCGTGGGGATCCTCTTCTCCGATCCTGTCTAAAGGAAGTTCTATAAGTTTCCTGGACCTGTGTATTGACCTCTTGCTCTATGTTTGGAAAATTTTCTGCTATTACTTCCTTGAAGAGCTTGTTGATCCCTTTGGTTTCACTTTCTTTTCCCTCCTCTATTCCAATTATTCTTAGGTTAGGTTTCTTAAAATGGGCCCATATTTCTTCAATATCAGATTCCTGCTGTCAGATATTTTTTCCTAGATTAGAAACTATGCATTCATTTTTGGAATGATCATCTTCTAAGAGCGAGATTCTGTTCTCCATGTGGTCTAATCAGTTGTTTGTGCTTTGAATGAGGCCTTTACTTCATTAATTGCATCCTTTATCTCTTTTTGGCTCTCTGAATCCTTTTCGAAGCACCTCTATTATTTCTACAGTTATTTTCCTGATTTGATCTTCTAGAAATCTCTGATTTTCTGTTTTATCGGGTTCTGATGTTGTGGGGTTGTGGGCATTCATTGCTCCAGTATTATTCCTCTTTCCCATGATTTCGGAAGTTTGTGCCTTCTCTGGGTTCTTCCCTTGGGTCACTATGACTTCACTTAAGGTGTTCTGGATCTCGAGTCTGTAGTATCTCAGACCCCACTACTCCTTTACTGGGTTGTATCACAGAGTCTCCGACCCAGAGAGTCGATAGAGGCTGCTTTAGACTATGGGGGGGTGCCAGGTTGCACGTTCTCCTATGGTGTGATATCTCTGCCACCACCCCTCCTCCACTGGGTCAAGTCCCAGGGAGTACAGTACTGGGATTTCTCCTCTGTGGCCCGCAATTTGACTCACTGTTCTTGAGTACGCAGATGTAGGTGTACTGGATTCGGTGAATTCTCTGCTGCTGCCGCCGGTGGCAATATGGCGCCGCTGCTACGCCCTCGGCCGTGAGGCTGGCGTATTTCTTCTTGGTTTTGATTTCCACTCTGAATCCCTGCAGCGTGTGCTGAGCTCAGCCACTGGGAGCTTTAGATTTTATCTGCGGCGAGAAATCCCGCCTGGCTGTTCCACAGCGGCTCACCTCGGCTTGCTGTAGCCGTCCGGTGAAGTCGCTGCTGCCGCCGGCAGTATGGCGCTGCTGCCGCGGCCTTGGGCGTGAGGCCGGTGTATCACCTGTGTGGCTCTGAGCTCTATTCTCAGTCCGCTTTCTCTCTGGAGCCTGGTGATTTTTTTGTTTGTCTGGTGATGGTGTTTTCTGGCTATGAAAGGCGCTGATTTTGTGGTAATGGAGATTAGTTGTTAGCGGGGCTCTTAAGCCCCGCTTTTCTCGGTCGCCATCTTCCCGGAAGTCTTATTCTTTATTTTGAAGCAGGGCCTCACTAAGATGTGGAGGCCTCACTAAGTAGCTGAAGCTGTTTGTGTACTGCAACCCTCCTGTCTCAGCCTCCCAAGTACTGGGATTACAAGAGTGCGTCACCACGCCTGGCTATGATTAAGAGACTTTAAATAAAGCGTTGGTTATATGCTTTAGAATGTCAGTCACAGGCCTTTGTAACGTCTTTGGGCATTTTGTGAATGTGTGGTATAAAAGTCAGCAGAGTGATGCATTCAGAAACTTCAAGAATGGCTTGAGCCAGGGGCCAGGCGTGGTGGTGCATCTTTGTCATCCCAGCATTCGGGAGGCTGAGACCGGAGGTCGTGGTTCGCGGCCAGCCTCAGCTACTTAGTGAGGCCCTCTGCAACTCAGTGAGACCCGGTTTCAAAAAAGAATAAAAAAATAGGGCTGGGGGTGTGGCTCGAAGGTCGAATGCCCCTGGGTTCCATCCCCAGTACTGCCAAAATAAATAACTAATAAATAACTTGAGCCAGGCATGACGGATCATGCCTATGATCCCAGAACCTGGGAGGCTGAAACAGGAGGGCAGCAGGTTGGAGGCCAGTCTCAGCAACTTAGCAAGACAGTTTCAAAAGAAAATAGGTCTGGGGGTGTAGCTCAGAGGTACAATGCCCCTGAGTTAAATTTCCAGTAATACTCCCCCCCAAATGCTCTTTGATGAACGAGCCTGAGATTATAACGCTTAATGATTATAACAGCTAAGCTCTCAGTGTCACCGTGCGGATTAGCGCCTGTTTGATCCTCGCCGCCGTCCCGGGAGCTGCGTCGCATAGATGGTCGCCGTTGTACCGAGGCTGAGGCTTACAAAGCAAATGACCCCCTAGTAAATAAGTCAGGAGCAAGCTGGGATAATGTGACCCCCATTTTCAAACCAGGCTCTGTGTGTCCTGTTGACTCTGTTTTGCAAGAAAAAGATGTATTTGGAATCCATCACCTGCGACAGTAGGGAAATGCCGTAAGAACTAGTGACGCGTCACTGAGCCCATGTTTGCTGAACTGAGATCAAAATTAATTTTGGCCAAGTATGGTGGCATGCACCTGTAATCTCAGGTACTCAGGAGGTTGAGGCCGGAGGGTTACAAGTTTGAGGCCAGCCTGGGCAACTAAATGAGACCCTGTCTCAAAATACAGTTTTTAAAAAATGGCTGGCCATGCCTGGCATGGTGGCGCACGCTTGTAATCCCCGCGCTTGGGAGGCGGAGACAGGAGGATCGTGCAGGTTCGAAGAAGAGACCCTGTTCCCACATAAAAATATAAAATAGGTCTGGGAGTGTAGCCCAGAGGTAGAAGGGTTTCCAGGAACCCCAGTACCACGAAAAGAAAAGGGCTAGCCAGACATGGTGGTACACACTTGTCATCCCAGTACGTAGGAGGCTGTGACAGGAGGATCACAGGTTCAAGGCTAGCCTCAGCAATTTCGTGAGGCCACCTGCAACTTAGTAAGACCATGTTTCAAATTAAAAGAATAAAATAGGGCTGGAGGTGTGGTTTGGAGGTAGAATGCCCCTGGGTTCCATTCCTAGTAACACACACACACACACACACACACACACACACACACACACACACATACACACATAAATAAAAAGGGCTGGGGATGTAGCTCAGTGATAGCATACTCACCTGTCATGTGTGAGACTCAGGTTCCATCCCCAGTATCCTCAAACAGACAAACAAAAACCTATGTTCACATAATCTAAATATTGGAAAAAGAATTATCCAGGCATAGCCGGGAACGGTGGTGCATTCCTGTAATCCTAGTACTAGGGACAGGACGATCACGGCTTCGAGGCTTTCCTCAACAACTAAGCGGGACTCTTAGTGAGAGCCTGCTCAAAATAAAGTCATGGAAAGGGCTAGGGTGTGCCTTGGAGGTAAAATGCTGTTGGGCTTAAAAAAAGTATCCAGGTATGGAGGTGCATTGCCTCTAATACCAGCTACTCGGGAGGCTAAGGGAGGAGGATCACAAGTCCAAGGGCAGGCTGATCAATTTAGCAAGACCCTGTCTCAAAATAAAAAGGGCCAGGCATGTAGTTCAGTGGTTTCCTAGCATGCATGAGGCTCTGGGTTTGACCCCTAGTACTGCAAACTCACACACACACACATACACACACACACACACACACACACACACACACACACACACACACGAGGGGAGGTGAAGAAGGTGAGGGTGTGAGCCTAACAGTGATCTGGGGAAGGGCATTCCAGGCAGAGGGAAGACCAGTGCAAAGGCCCTGGGGCCAGCACATAGGCCGTCCACCGTGCTGCGTCCACTGTGGGACGCTTAGCAGGAGGAAGACTCCTGCTTTTCTTCTGAGTCAGGGCATTTGGAAGGTTGGACTTTGTCTTCGGTTGTCATTTCAATTAATGTCCCTAAACATCCCGCCTTTCGAGGTATAATGCGATCGCCTGATACTGTTTTCACCCGAGGCGCGCGCACGCGTGTGACGTGTACCTTGACAGCATGTGACCGTCCTCCCCACCCGTGTGTCTGTGTCTGTCAGTGAGGAGGGAGGAGAGCCGCCCTCTTTTCTTTTGTAGGTATAAAGTCATGAAGAACTGGGGAGTGATCGGCGGGATCGCCGCCGCGCTCGCGGCAGGGATCTACGTCATCTGGGGCCCCATTACAGAAAGAAAGAGGCGGAGGAAAGGTAAGGGGGCGATGGCGCGTGGGCTCCACTCGGAGCCCTTCATCTGAAGACACTCCAGAAAGCTGGGGGCGCTTTTTTTTTCTTGTATCTTTTTATTTTTTTGGTGGCACCGGGGTTCCTGGAAGCCCTTCTACCTCCGGGATACACTCCCGCGGGCACTCCCAGACCTATTTTTTTAACATTTTTATGTGGAAACAGGGTCTCAAGCCAGCGAGGCTGGCTCCGAACCAGCGCGATCCAACTGTCTCCGCCTCCCAAGCACGGGGATGACAAGCGTGCGCCACCACGCCCGGCTCTTCTTGTATCTTTAAGACAAGGGCTTTGGTTGGGGATGTGCCTTTACACCCACTCGTTCCTTCCCGCCTGGTAAAAGGGTTTCAATCCCGGCACCTCCCGGACTTGGATTCAAGGCGTGCTCTGGAATGGCAGGGCTCAAGCCGCGTAACCGCCTCTGTGTCCTCCCGGACACGGCGACCGCGTCTTGAGTTGTACAGCTGATGCGTTACGTCATGCCTTTGTGTCTTCTCTGACGAGCTGCCAGTGATAATAAAAGTTTTAAGACGGTTTCTTCATTAACAAAAAGTTTTATTTTCTTATTTTCTAAATGGCCCTTTTGTAAATGTTGTTCTTATTGATTAGAAGAAAAAAAAGAGAGAGAGAGAAAGGCATAGCTGTGGCCGATTTGATCGTTGTTAAAGCTGAGGGTGGTTATTATTGGGTTCATTATACGTTTTCAGGCATGTTTGAGAACTTTCATTTTAAAAAGGTTTTCAAGCCGGGTGGTGGGGCACACTTGTGATCCCCGCGCTTGGGAGGCAGAGACGGGAGGATCGCAGGTTCACAGCCAGCCTCAGCTTCTTAGTGAGGCCCTCCGCAACTTAGTGAGACCCTGTTCCAACACCAAAGAATAAAAAAATAGGGCTGGGTTGTGACTCGGAGGTAGAATGCTCCTGGGTTCCATTCCCAGCACGCGCGCACACACACACACACACACAATTACTTTGCAAAGAGATTTTTACCAGAATACCCCTGGGTTCCATCCCCAGCACGCGCGCACATGAGCACACACACACACACACACACACACACACACACACGAGGGAGTTAGCTGAGATTTTGTTCGTCTCTACAGAAAGGTTGGTAGGCTTGGGAGAGCGATGTCTTTCCCGGTGATTGTTATCAGAACAAAGCCGTTGTCCCGGGACAGTAACAAGAGAGCACTTGTCTTCTGGTCTGAGAAGCATTGCTTTCTTATTAGAGACTAAGGGAGAGGCGAGGGCGTGGGCACTGCACGCTCTTACATGTTTAAGAACGGCCCGCGCCGTGCCCACCCGGGCTGGGTGTCAGAGGCCACACAGCCCGGCCTCCAGCTCCCGTCCACCAGGAGCAGCAGGTCCGAGCCCCAGGCCTCAGCGCATGAGAGCCTGCTCAGGTTGGGATTCCGTGCAGAAGCTCTGGCTCCAGCACGGGTCCAGCCGCGAGCCGTTCTCTTCTCTGACTCTGCAGGGCTCGTGCCCGGCCTCGTGAACCTGGGCAACACGTGCTTCATGAACTCCCTGCTCCAGGGCCTGTCGGCCTGCCCCGCCTTCATCAGGTGGCTGGAAGAGTTCACCACCCAGTACACCCGGGGCCAGAAGGAGCCGCCCCGGCACCAGTACTTGTCTCTGACGCTGCTGCACCTCCTGAAAGGTACCCCGCGCTGACTCCCTGGGGGCACGCACGCGCTCGGAGGCCCAGGGAGGGCTGATGGCTCTCCTGGAGAAAAAGGTCATAGAGACTGCCACGCAAAAGCCCAAAAGCCTGATAGATACAAACATTATACATATCTATCTTCCTTCCTTCCTTCCTTCCTTCCTTCTTTCTTTCTTTCTTTCTTTCTTTCTTTCTTTCTTTCTTTCTTTCTTTCTTTCTTATTTTTGTGGTACTGGGGATGGAACCCAGGGGCTTTCTACCTCCGGGGTGTACTCCCAGACCTATTTTATATTTTATTTGGAAACAGGGTCTCACTAAATTGCTGAGAGCTTCACTCAGTAGCTGAGGCCGGCTTCGAACCTGTGCGATCCTCCTGTCTCAGCCTCCCAAGTGCTGGGATTACAAGCGTGCGTCACCACGCCCAGCTCATGTACATGATTTGATTGTAAGAAGTACTCAAATTTTAGATAGGCGTGGTGGCGCACGCTTGTAATCCTAGTACTTGGGAGGCTGAGTCAGGAGGACAGCAGGTTCAAGACCAGCCTCCTCAACTTAGTAAGACCCTGTTTCAAAATTTAAAACACAGTAGGGCTAGAGGTGTAGCTCAGAGGCATAGCCTTGCACATCGTGTTTTTCATAGCCAAGTATGTAATATACACCAGAAATGTGTACGTCCCGGTCCCCGTAGCGCTGTTTCCTCTTTTGTCCATTTGTGAGGTTACTGGCCTTATATATTTTGTCTTCTCTGAATTACTTGCCCATATCCTTTTTTAAATTGTAAGATAGCCCTACCTTCAATTTGCCATTTTGTCTGGACGTGGTAGCATACACCTGTAATTCCAGTCGCTCGGGAGGCTGGCGCAGGAGAATTGCACGTTCACGGGGAGCTGGGCAGCTTAGGGCGAGCCTGTCTCAGAAGAAAGAAAAAGGGCTGGGAAGGCAGCTCAGTGCAGAGCTCTGCCTGGTCTATGCAAGGCCCTGGGCTTAATCCCACTACTGCAAAAAGAAGATTGCAATTTTAACGAGAGAGAGAGAGAGAGACAGAACAGACAGACAGACTGACTGACTGGGAATTGAACCCAAGGGCATTACTTGGTTGTTTTTGTGTGTGTATGTGGTATGGGGATGCAACCCAGGGGCATTCTACCTCCAAGTTATACCCCCAGCCCTACTTTTTTTTATTCTTTATTTTTGAAACAGGATCTCACTGAGTTGCAAAGGGCCTCACTAAGTAGTAGCTGAGGCTGTCCTCCGACCACGATCCTCCTGTCTCAGCCTCCCGAATGCTAGGATTACAAATGTGAGCCACCATGTCCGGCTTTATTTTTTTATTTTGAAACGGTCTCACTGAGTTGCGGAGGGCCTTGCTAAATTGCCGAGGCTGGCTGCGAACCTGCGATCCTCATGTCTCAGCCTCCCAGGTACTAGGATTACTTATGGGACTTAATGATTTTTGTGTGTGTGTGATACTGGGGTTCCTGGAAGCCCTTCTACCTCCGGGCTACACTCCCAGACCTATTTTTATATTTTTATTTGGAAACAGGGTCTCTTAAGCCAGCGAGGCTGGCTCCGAACCAGTGCGATCCTCCTGTCTCCGCCTCCCAAGCGTGGGGATGACAAGCGTGTGCCACCACGCCCTGCTGGACTTGATGATTCTTAAGCGTGTAGTTCAGTGGCATTACGTCCAGTGACATTGTTCTGCAACAAACCCACTGTCCATTTCCCAAACTCTCCATCTTTTCCTGCAACTGCACCTGTCAGAGCACCAGACAACAGCTCCCTTCCCCCGCCAGCCCTGGGGACCACGTCCCCCTTTCTATCTCTGTGAGTCTGAAGAAGATACATTTCCTTTCTCAGCTCTGCTCCTTTTGTTCGGGAGGATAAAATCTGGCTCAGGGCATATAAACTGATAGCCGCGTGGGAGCCTCGGGCCTCTGCATCTGCAGAGCTGCCCGGGCTGCGGCTTCCCCCGTGTCCCGTCTCAGGGCAGGGAGGGGCTGGGGCCTGGGCCGCCGGTCCCCGCGCTGTCTACAGGACTCACCCTCAAGTCCACTGACTGCAAACCAAGAGAAGAAAGAGGCGCCTGCCTAACTGGGGAGTCCCTGAACTCCAGGAGCCCCAGCCCCAGGCCTCTGCCTCTTCATCTCCCGTTCTCTGCAGTCCTGGTCCAGCCCACGGGGAGCCGGGGCCCGCACAGCAGGAGCCTCCGTGCAGCGCTTCACAGGGCCAGCGCCAGCCACTGGTCTAGATGGAATTGTAAACCCGCAAGCTGGTCAGCGTTCATGTTTGCTTATTGGGCTTATTAGGTTGGAATCTACTTTTCTCGCCACATAGAACGCTCAGCAGACCCTTTCAGGCAGCACATAGCCTGCTGTTCTTCAGGTGATAATCAGAAGCTCGAAGGTAAACAAGCCTAGTCCAGCCATGGGAGGAGCCTGTGCAGGGCAGGGCCTTGCGCCCCCAGCAGGACGTGGACCAGATGCCTGTTTAAGGGCCCTGCTAGCCCAAAGAACTGCGAGTTAAAATCATCAGCCTTGTGCTGGGCGTGGTGGCGCACGCATGTAATCCCCGCGCTTGGGAGGCAGAGACAGGAGGATCGCGCAGGTTCGAAGCCAGCCTCACTAGCTTAAGAGACCCTGTTTCCAAATAAAAATATAAAATAGGTCTGGGAGTGTAACCCACAGATAGAAGGATTTCCAGGAACCCCAGTACCACCAAAACAAAACAAAATAAAACCATCAGCCTTGCCAGGCATGGCAGTGCACACCTGTGATCCCAGTATGTGGCAGGCCGAGACAGGAGGATCGCAGGCTCCTGGCCAGCCTCAGCCATTTAGCACAGCCCGTCTCAACTTAGTGAGACCCTGTTTAAAATGAGAACTAAAACAGGGCTAGGTGTTAGCTTGGAGGTAGAATGCCTCTGGGTTCAGTCTCCACTAACACACACACACACACACACACACACACACACACACACACACACAGTTGTACTCAATAAGACTTTATAAGGAGATTTATGCAGATACTGATCATTTGAAGATTCAAAAATCGGTAACTTTGTTTAAATGCCAGCAGCCTCGTGAAAAAGTAGATACATTCAACAAAAAAGAAGCTGCTCAGCAGTGGATAGGCTACAAGGAGCAAGGGAAGAGGTCTAATCCGCAGTGGCTGTCGCCCTTAAGCCGGAGGCGGCTTCGTGCCGCCCAGTTTGATGCTGGTGGACGTAGTCGTGTTCTTACTTTTTTTTGTCTCAAGCCTTGTCCTGCCAAGAAGTGACTGAGGACGAGGTCCTGGATGCAGGCTGCCTGCTCGATGTCTTAAGAATGTACAGATGGCAGATCTCGTCCTTTGAAGAGCAGGTGAGCACGGAGAATCCTTTGCCCTTGGGACCGGGCTCAAGCTCGCTACCGCCTGGCCTGCGTGTACGTGTCGGGGTGTGTGTGTGTGTGTGTGTGTTGCTAGTGATCAAATCCAGTGTCCTAAACATGCTGACCAGTGCTGTGCCCCTGAGCCGCACCCCAGCCTTTTCCTGTCATTAGACAGCAGTAGCGTTCTGGGGCGCGCTCCCACCCACTCCTGCCCATGGGATCCCAGAGGACGCGCGGCTCTTTGTAGCAGGATGGGCATCAACAGGCAGCCGCCGGAGATAAGGTCGTCTTACAGCTGATAGGGACACCCGGGTCCTTTAGAAAAAGGAAGGTGCTTCGCCCTAGAGGCCCAGAGGTCCGGGTGAGGCCTGTTTTTAGATTTGACCCTCATTTTTTAAAAAAATTGATCTTCAGCAGTCGGGCGTGGCCACTCACGCTTGTCATCCCAGCATTCGGGAGGCCAAAATAGGAGGATCACAGTTCAAGGAGAGCCTCAGCTGCTTAGTGAGGCCCTCTACAACTCAGTGAGACCCTGTTTCAAAATAAAGAATACTAAGAGCCGGGCGCGGTGGCGCACGCTTGTATTCCCAGCACTTGGGAGGCTGAGACAGGAGGATCGCGCAGGTTCGAAGCCAGCCTCAGCTACTGAGTGAGGCTCTCAGCAACTTAATGAGACCCTGTTTCCAAATAAAACATAAAGTAGGTCTGAGAGTTTAGTCCGAAGGTAGAAAGCCCCTGGTTCCACTCCCAGTACCACAAGAGCAAATAAATAAATAAATAAAAAGTAGGGCTGGGGGTGTAGCTTGGAGGTAGAATGCCCCTGGGTTCCATCCCCAGTACCTCCAAAAAATAAAAAATAAAATTGGTCTTCAGCCAGGTGTGCCAGGTGTGGTGGCATATACCTATAATCCCAGTACTTGGGAGGCTGAAATAGGAAGATCGCAGATTTGAGGACAAACTCAGCAAGTAGTGAGACGCTCATCAACTTAGAGCAATCTTGTTTCAGAATGAAAAATAGGATTGGGGTTGAGGGTAGAATGCCCCCGGTTCAACACACACACACACACACACACACACACACACACACACGTGCACGCACACACACGCATGCCTGCACACACGTGCGCACGCACACACACAGACACACGTTGGGCTTCGGAAGCCGGCCAGTGCCATGCAGTCCCAAGGCTTTACTCCCGTGTCCCTTTGCCACGGCTGCAGCTCCACCGCCAGCTGGGCCCTCGGCCAGCCTCCTGCTCTCCAGAGCACTGTTACCAACAGCAAGTCTGCACAGAGGCCAGGCTAGGGGTGGGAGGCTTCCTTCCCCAGCAGCCTGGGGCCTGCCCAGCACGCCTCCAAGGCCTCCCTGCCCCTGCCCCCTTTGTGTAGGCTGTTTCTGCCACCGCAGCACACATCCAGGCCCCAGGAAGGGGAGACAGTTGCTGGGCTTTCCTGAGTGGCGGGGCTGGAGAGAGGTGTTTCAGATAAGGAAAGGGAGCCGGGCGTGGAGGCGCACACTTGTAATCCCAGCATTCAGGAGGCTGAGACTGGAGGATCGCAGTTCGCAGACAGCCTCAGCTACTTAGTGAGGCCCTCCGCAACTCAGTGTTTCAAAATAAAAAATTAAAAATAGGGCTGGGGATGTAGCTCAGAGGTCAAAGGCCCCTGGGCTCCATCCCCAGACCCGCCAAAAAAAAAAAAAAAAAAAAAAAAACAAAGACAAGGAAAGGGAGCTGGCTTCCTCACTCTCGGGTCCACTGGAACCTGAAGCTGGTGGTGGCTCTGCTTTCTTACAGTGCATCTCTCTTCATGCAGTTGTACGTGGAAATGTTTTTCCATTTAGAAAATAATCTTTGATTTCTCCTCTGGCGCCTGGAGTTACTCAGCTGAACTGTACACTGTCAGCCGAGGGCGCTGAGCTCAGCTGAGCGGATGCTCCCAGGGCGCTCAGAAGGCTTGTGTAAGTCCCGCCCCTCCATCAAGGCCCACCCAAGTCCACGCCACTCCTTGGTGGCGCTCCCACCATCCTCGGCCTGCGCCCGTCCCCAGGCCTGGCCGTGCTAGCACACAGGGAGGGAAGTCAGCATATGTGTCTGCGGTCAACCTCTTGCTCTTTGAAGGAGTCCAGAGCGCCTGTCGTGGGGCCTGGTCCACGCGGCATCATTGGTGATCTGTCCAGTCAACAGCCGACTCGTTTCTGTGTGTAAAGCTAGAGCAGCGGGCAGTGCGTTGGGCTCCGCATCCTCACGGCGGCCTGTAAGGGGTTACTCCTGTCACGGTCCCTTGAGAACAGTCTCCTGCGCCGGGAGCCGGCTGTTCTGCCTCTGGGCGCGCACTGAGTAGTGGAAGCAGGGCTTGCGGTGGGTGCGCCTGTGAACCTAGCGGTGCTGTTCTTAGGAGCCAAAAGGCAGAAGCAGCCTGAGGTGTCCCCCAGTAGATGAACAGACAGAGAAGGTGTCCATGGGGTGCGGCATCTTCAGCCTTCAGAAAGATGGAGGTTCTGACGCGTGCTGCTGCCTGGGCGAAGCCCGAGCACACGGTGCTCAGTGCAGTCAGCCAGCCGCCAGAGACCAAGTAGCGGGAACGCCACCGACCTCAGGACCCAGCCCTGCACAGTTCTGGAGACAGGACGCGGCAGGCGTGGTGGTCGCGAGACGGGGACGGCCTCGGGAGGCTGGAGTTGGGGAGGATGGAGGGGTCTGAGGGTGGGTGGGGGCTGCGCGGCACTGCACACACTCCATGCCTCTGATGTACACTCAAGAGGGGGAATCAGCAATGTTGATGGGGTGTGTGTTTTGCCACAGTTCAAAAAGAAAGAGCTCCTTCAAAGTGGGTGGGTAAAAGTCAAGGCGTCTCAGTAGAGCAGACACAGGCCGGGGGCTGCTGGCCTGAAGGCAGCCGACTCCTCGTGGGCCTCAGAGTTGAGGAAGCACCTAGAACATGCCGGTCTTCATTCAGCAAGTGCGGCCCTGGGCGGGGGAGAGCAGACTCCGCCCACGTTAGCTGTGGGGTCAGCCCGGCCCGCCTGGCCGGCCTCTCAAGGACGCCCCCTTTGACAGGATGCCCACGAGCTGTTTCACGTCATTACCTCTTCGCTGGAAGATGAGCGGGACCGTCAGCCGAGGGTCACACACCTGTTCGATGTGCATTCTCTGGAGGTAAACAACAAATGTATTTCATACATTTAAGGCAATTTAAGGACATTTACTAAGAGAGAAAACAAAAGTAAAATCTCTGTGCAACCTTCAACATAGAAACGTAAGATTCAGTAAAGACCGGCAGTGGGTGCAGGCTGGGGAGGCCTTCAGCGCCACATTCCAGTTGGTGCCTCTGGCTAGAGATGTCAGCCCTTCTAAAGCATCCGCGAGCCGGGCGCGGTGGCGCGCACTTGACATCCCAGTACTTGGAAGGCTGAGACGGGAGGATTGCGGTTCACAGCCAGCCTTGTCGACTTAGGTCCTCCGCAACTTAGTGAGACCCTGCTTTAAAATAAAGAATAAAAATAGGGCTTGGGCATAACTCAGACGTAGAATGCCCCTGGGATCCATCCCCAGTACCGAAAAAAATAAATCATGGCCACAATTTGTACTGGCTTTGAGAACAAAGGTCGTGTTGTTTTCCTCTGCTTAATAGAGGGAACAAGGGCCGTAGAGTTGCCAAGTGAGTCGTCATTTCCCTCTCACGTGTACTATCTGGGGAGGGGGTAAAAGTTGCCGGTAAAGGGAGGAGCTATTCCCGAGAGAAAAGTATGTTCCAGTTGCATTTGATGGAGCAGGGCGCTTGGAGCCAACCAGAGAGGAGGGCCGAGGCTGCTGTCGGCTGCGGCCTGGCTGAGAGCGGGCTTGGCATGGCGTAGTCAGGGCAGACGCTCTGCACTGGGGCGGTGCAGGCGGCTAAAGGGACCACAGCGGCTTTTCCATCTGTTTCCTCTTTTTTTTCCTTACAGCTGCCGTCCGAAGTTACTCCCAAACAAGTCACCTGCCACACGAGAGGTAACACCTGAGACACGTGCTTTTACACACGACAGCAATCTGCTTATTTTAAAATGTGTTGACTTTTCCTGGTAACACCCAGCCCTGCTTGAAGTCTGATGTGCCTGCAAAGGAGCTTAGGTTTCAGAAACAGCTCTTGCCGATTCCCGGCGCCCCCACACCAGGCCGCCTGGGCCCCTCCAGGCGACTCACGTGATTTCCAGCAAGGTCTTTCTTTTTGCGTCTGGAATCTCAGTTCCTGGGAACAACTCGGCTGAATCTGTCCTCGGTGTCTCCACGACATCCCACTATCTTCCTTAGAGATAAAGTTAAAGAACAAGGTTGATACGTGGCTGCCCTGTGCCCGAGCAGCACAGGAACGAGCCCTTCCCGAGTGCAGACCTCTCCAGGCGCGGCGCCCCGTGCAGCTGGCGATTCTGGGGACAGTGAGACAGAAGTTGTCCCCGTTCCCGTCAGTGAGACTTAGGGAGATGAAACGGCCTCCAGGTGGGTCGTCAGTAAGGATCAGAGCTGGGATGGCGCAGGCTGCCCGGCTCCAGAGCCGTGTCCCTCGGGGCCGAGGCCCCCCCCGCCAGCCCGGCCCGAGGAAACCCCGGTTCTTTGCAGCTTGCTTACTCTGGCCATCTCAGAAGTCCATCCCACTTGTACCTTTCTTTTGCCCTCCCTAGCATTTTAAGCATATGTGTATAAGAAGATGTTGTTGTTGTTGTTGTTGTTGTTGTTGTTATGATACTAGGTTTGGAACTCAGGGGCATTCTGCCTCCAAGTTATACCCCTAGACCTAACTTTAAATTTTTTTTTTTTTAATTTTGAAACAGGGTCTCACTAAGGTGCAGAGGGTCTCTCTGCGTTGCTGAGGTTGGCTGTGAATCTTCGATCTTCCTGTCTCATCCTCCCAAATACTAAAATCACAGGCATGAGCTCACCTAGCTAGAAGATGTTACTAAACACATATTGCTCTTAAAAATGTGTCTGGCTGGGTATGGTGGCACAAGCTTGTAATACTAGTACTGGGGGGGCTGAGACAGGAGGATCACAAGTTCAATTCCAACCTCAGCAACTTAGTGAGACTCCGTTTCAAAATAAAAATATAATAGGGCTGTAGCTCGGAGGTACCCCAGTACTGCCAAAAAAAAAAAAAAAAAAACCTATAGAAGACATGGGGTGTCTGTGTGATGGAAGCCAAGGAGGAAGGCCCTCTGTATGAACTTTCCAAGAGGTGTCCCCATGGGGAGGGAGTCCCCGCTGTAAAGAGGAGGGTGTGTTTTGAGGACAGAGCGGCACACCAGAAGACGCTTTGCATTCCAGGGTCTCCTCACCCCACGACCGGTCACTGGAAATCTCAGCATCCTTTTCATGGAAGACTTACTAGCAATATGGTCTGCAAACACTGTGAACACCAGGTAAACGCAGGCCCGACCCCCCATGTTTCCAGTGGGGTTTGCCTTCAAGCCTGGGCTCATGAAAGCATCTCGAGTGTGTGGCTGCCCATGGTGGACAGCACTTCTGATTGCCTGGGCTCTGCACCCAGTGGGCTGGCTCCCCGCCCCCCCGGGCCATCCTCTTATTGGATCCTCGCTTGGCATCCCCCCACTCGCTGTCTGGCGGGATGGACCCCGAGGCACTGTGCTGCTAGCCAAGCGCTCCGCCCCTGCACCGGGAGCAGACCTGGCGGGCCAGCGGCACTTGGAGTCCTGTGGTTGGGTTTAGGCTCACGGTGGACACACAGGTTCAGGGCCGGTTTCGTTCCATTTTGTCTTTACACTTGGACTGTCCCCACGTCCGGCCACCGTGAACAGTGCCGAGACGGAAGCTTCGTCTCCTCGGGCAGACGCCCTGCTGAGGGATTGCTGGCTCACGTGGAAGTCCTATTTTTAAATTTTTGAGGAATCTCCATGTTTGTTTTTTTCCCCAAAATGACGGCACCAGTTTCATTTGCACACCTGCCAGAGCTTGTCACTTGTCTCTTGCACGCCACCGGGCAGGGTGGGGCGATGTTTCACTTCCCCGACGGTCAGGGGTGAGGAGCGCTTTTCCGTACCTCTGTTGGCCACCTCTCTGTCCTTGGAAAGAGGTCTCTGTGGGTCCTTTGTCCACTCTTGAAACCATGTTGTTTTTGTTTGTTTCGGGGTGCTGTCGACCTGTGTGAGTTTCTTATGCGTTTCGGATATTAACCCATCATCGCACGTGGCTGCGGGTACTTTGGTGCCCTCCCTTCCTTGACGTTTTGTTTTAGTGGTTCTGTTCTCTGCCGTCTCGTTGTTTTGATCAGCATTACTCTGATGACTCGTGTTTGAACTATTTTTATTTTTATTTTGGTGGTACTGGGTTTCCTAGAAGCCCTTCTACCTCCGGGCTACACTCCCAGACCTATTTTTTTATACTTTTTATTTGGAAACGGGGTCTCTTAAGCCAGCGCGGCAGGCTTCGAACCTGCGCCATCCTCCTGTCTCTGCCTCCCAAGCGCGAGGACGACAAGCGTGCGCCACCACGCCCGGCCAGTATTATCTGGTTTAAAAAAAATAATAATAATAACATAACATAAACACCTTCCAATATAATCACATATTTTATTTTATTTTTATTTTTATTTTTATATTTATTTATTTATTTATTTATTTTGGTGGTTCTGGGGTTCCTGGAAGCCCTTCTACCGCTGGGCTACACTCCCAGACCTATTTTTTATATATATATTTTTTGAGACAGGGTCTCTTACGCCAGCGCGGCTGGCTTCGAACCTGCGCGATCCTCCTGTCTCCGCCTCCCAAGCGCGGGGATTACAAGCGTGCGCCACCACGCCCGGCTTTCCTAATCACATATTTTATTATATTACTGTGGGGGGGTGATGGGGATTGAACCCAGGGACCTTCCATCTCTGAGATATACCCACAACCCATTTATTCATCTATTTATCTTTTATTTATTTTTAATTTTGAAACAATCTTGCTAGGTTGCTTGACAGTCTTGCTAAGTTGCTGAGGCTGGCTTCGAACCTGCAGCCCTCTTGTCTCGGCCTCCCAAGTACTGGGCTTATGGGTGTGTGCCACCACACCTGGCTTCTTCTGTATTACTTTTAATACAGTATTTCGTTCCATGGATATGCTTATAATGTGTTTGCTTATTCCATGAAAGTTTCAAGTATTCATAGTTTGCTGTTCGAAGCAGAGGAGTGATGGAATGCCTTGAAGTTATATTCATGGTCACTTCCATAGTAAAATCCCCAGTTGCTGGGGCAGGTGTGGTCCGTATGATTCTCCAAGCCACCCTTGAGCCTTAGTGTAGCTTTTAAGTTTATCCGGCTGTTTTTAATGGAATTTGCTTCTCAGTACGTCAGGTCTATGTTAGTGGTGGGCAGTTAGACATTAAACTGTCTTGTGGTTATATCTTCCGTGTGCTGTCTGGAATCTGAGCCTCCTCTTGGTGTTCTGTAATATTTCTTGCAGAGTCCTGTCCGATTTGACACCTTTGACAGCCTTTCATTAAGCATCCCAGCTGCCACCTGGGTAGGTACCGAGCTGTGCTTTATTTGGGGTCTGTTGTAGAGACGTTTCCACCTCAGATGTCTTTGGGGCGGTCTGTGTGGCTGAGATACCATGTGCTTTTCGGACACAGGATTCAGCGCTTCTGAGCTCCAGGCTGTGCTACCAGGGCCTGATCATGGGGGGAGGAAGGTGGATTTTTTTTTTCTTGCTACAGAAATGTCCACTTTGGCAACACACACCCCTCAAAATCAAAGATACCTCAGTAGCGCTTTAGATGTCTAAAAATAGGTTTAGATACCTAAACCTATGGAAGTCCACACTTTTCTACAAGTGACCTCCTTTTATTCTCAAATCCATCAGCAGTTAACAGCGTAGGATGCTTTGAGCTGAACCTTTGTTCAGCAAACATCCAGTTGTCTCTGCAAAGCTTTATTGCTTACATATACCAGAATAAAGCTCTGGAGCCAGCCTGCCCCGGCTGGCAGCTCAAACAGCCCTTGGTGCTCGCTGACCCCTCTGCTTGTGCTCTAGGGCCACCCGCTGACGCTGGACCACTGCCTTCACCACTTCATCTCATCGGAATCTGTGCGCGACGTCGTGTGCGACAACTGTACCAAGGTACCCTCCCGCAGCGGCACCGCTGGCTGGCCGGCGCTGCCCAGCCCCGCGCCCCTCGCACAGCCGAGCTGCACACGGTCGAGCATCACACTCGCCCTGTCTGGCTTGCTGTGGGAAGCCCACGCCTGTGGAGCTTTGTTTCCCAGAATGAGGATTTTTTACACACAGAGCATTTTTTTTTTTGGTGGTACTGGGGTTCCTGGAAGCCCGTCTACCTCCGGGCTACACTCCCAGACTTATTTTATAGCTTTTATTTGGAAACAGGGTCTCTCAAGCCAGCGTGGCTGGCTCCGAACCTGCGCGATCCTCCTCTCTCCGCCTCCTAAGCGGGGATGACAAGCGTGCCCACCACGCCCGGCTGACATACACAGAGTGTTTAAGGAGAGAGCTCGGCTCATGCCTGAAGCCTTTTCAATTTGATGCCGTCCCCTCCAGCCCCGATCTCTGCCCTCTCACTGTGCTGCCTGGCTGACCCCTGCAGGACTGAATTCCACCCTCTGAATTGAGAGGAAGTGGGATTTATGAAGACAGAAAACAAAATCGATGACGTGCCAGTGTCTAAGCTTCAGGGTTGAGTCTTCTCTCAACCCTCCCTGGTCACTGTCTTTAATGACTAAGAGAAGACAGCTCAAAAGGAGTTGGGCGGCCGAGTCGAGTTCAGCGGGAAGTGGGCAGGTTTCAGGCGAATGCAGGTGTGATGGCGGCCTGGTCTGCCCCTCTCGTACACATCCTGCGCCGGGGACTTTTGCAGGAAACGTCGTTCCTTTTCTTTCAGATCGAAGCAAAAGGAACATTGAATGGGGAGAAGGTGGAACACCAGAGGACCACTTTTGTCAAACAGCTGAAGCTGGGGAAGGTGAGCCCTCGCGCGCCGGCCGGCTCGCGGGCCGGGCCGCCGCTGACGAGGCCTGTCCTCCGCAGCTTCCGCAGTGCCTGTGCATCCACCTGCAGCGCCTGAGCTGGTCCAGCCGCGGCGCGCCCCTGAAGCGGCACGAGCACGTGCAGTTCAACGAGTTCCTGGTGATGGACGTCTACAAGTACCGCCTCCGGGGGCCCGAGCCCAGGGAGAGCCCGGGGCCTGCGCTGGAGCTGCAGGGCGGCCCCGCGGCCCCCGAGCCAGGTGCGTGGGCCGAGGGGGAGCTGGCACCACTGCCTGCTGGGCCCCTTCGGGCAGGCGCGCGAGGCTCCTACAGTGGTTGAGAATTGCAGGGCTAGGGGTAGGAAAGGGGAGATACCGCCCCCCACCCCTCCCTCTTCTCCTCTCCTGCCCCCTCCCCTTCCCTCCTTCCCTCACCTTGCTTCCTCTCCCCTCCCCTCCTCTCTTTCCTTGACTGGAGCTGGAACCCAGGGCCTCATACCCACTGGACAGGTGCTCTGCCACCGTGCTACACCCCAGCCGAGATCTTGTAAAAGAAGCTGAGGTTGACATTGGTGCATTGGTATTTCCACAGGGGAAGGGGGGGCAGCGGGGGAGGGGCACCAAGTGTGTGCGTGTGTCACTGCACATGGATTCAGAGCATGATGTGAGACTATAATGCACCAATAAGAACATATGAAAAGAGGCTAAAACTATATAATAATGAGGACTAGTGATACTAATCAGCTTTAGAAAGCCTGTTTAGCATGTGTGAGGCCCTGGGTTGACCTCTGAACCACAAATATACTATAGTTGTTTTTTTTGTGTGTGCATACAGGGGTGGAACCCAGGGGCATTCGACCTCCGAGCTACACCCCCAGCCCTATTTTCTATTTTTTATTTTGAAACCGGGTCTCACTGAGTTGCAGCGGGCCTCACTAGATTGCTGAGGCTGTCCGCAAACTGCTCTCCTCCTGTCTCAGCCTCCTGAATGCTGGGATAACAAGCATGCGCCACCATGCTCAGTTATATACTATAGTTTTTGGGTTTTTATTTTGGCTATGTACTATAATTTTAAAAATTATTTTACTGATGGGAAAATGCAGGAGGAGAAGCTTAAGACTGTTTAAGACTGCAGTCTTACTCTTTGATCTTCAGGCTGAACAGCAGTCGACTCATCATTCTAGTAAAATATTTTCTCCTCTACTCCAGTACAGTCATCTCATATGCAGAACATGGGGAGGAGATGCCCTGGTTGTCGACCACTGGACAGGATTTGGGTTGATAAGGCGTCTCTGCTGAGTTATCTTCCTGTTACTGTTCCCATTGGAGCTCAGGTGTCGCCTGGGGTCCTGTTAGGCAAGAGCCATTGTTGCCTTCCCCGACGGGAAAGTCCAGGCTCCCTGAGAATAAGGCATTGGTCTGAGGGCAAAGGGCAAACAGGGGTCTGGCCTAGGGTATGTTGTTACTGGGAAGTATTTTAAAGGTTTCTCATGCAGCATGTTGAGTCTTTAGAGTTGTAGATGAGGAAAACCCACTGACTTGCAAGGTTCTGAGCCTGAACTCACCACCCGTGTGCTGTCTCCGGGTGAGCCAGGACTGCCCTCCTGCACCCCGTACTCCCTGGATTGGCATCTTTTATGCCTTTTATTTTTCTTTACAGTCCAATTGCATGGCCTGGCAAAACATCATTTTGGAAAGTGTGGGCTTTGCTCTTTCTCATTGGTCTCTAGGTTCACATCAGGAGCAGCTGAGTCAGGGAGCAAACTGAGTCCTCGGTCCTGGTTTAAAACCAAAGCCTAGAAAGAAGCTCTGTAGGAAGTGAAGGACGCAGTCACTGAAGTGAAGGCATCATTACAAATTCTAAACAGTAGACTAAAGTACATGGAAAATAGAATCTCGATGTTAGAATGACCACTCCAAAAATGAATGTATAGTATATTATTTAGGAAAAATAATTTGACAGCCGAATTGGACATTGAAGAGATATGGGCCAATTTTAAAAGAGCTAATCTAAGAATAATAGGCATGGAACAGGGAATAGAACGTGAAACCAAAGGGATCAGCAATCTTTTCCAAGAACTAATATCAGAAGAAATTTCCAGACATAAGAAAAGAGGTCGATACACAAGTACAGGAAACTTATAGAACCCCCTTTAGACAAGATCAGAGAAAAGGTTCACCACGCCGCATAATAGTCAAACTGACCAAATTAGACGCCATAGAATCAAGAATTTTTTATTTTTTTTTTATTTTTATTTTTTTGGTGGTACTGGGGGTGGAACCCAGAGGCTTTCTCCTCCGGGCTATACTCCCAGACCTACTTTATACTTTATTTGGAAACAGGGTCTCACTAAGTTGCCGTGAACCGCACTAAGTAGCTGAGGCTGGCTTTGAACCTGCGTGATCTTCCTGTCTCAGCCTCCCAAGCGTGGGGATTACAAGTGTGCGCCACCACGCCCGGCTTGGAGAGAATCTTAAAGGCAACAAAAGCAAAAGGCCAAGTGACATTCAGCAGAAAACCAATTAGAATCCCTCCATTCTTCCCAACCCAAGTCATGAAAACCAGGAGGGCCGGAGGTAAAATATTCCAAATTCTGAAAGAAAACAACTTGCAGCCAAAAATTTTCTACCCAGAAAAAAAATAATCTTTCAGATTTGACAGGGATCTAAAGATCTTCCACGACAAACAGAAGCTGAAAGAATGTATGTATGTCTTCCAAACCAGCACTAGAGAAAACAGGTTAACAACAAAGAAGAAATAAGTAATAAATGCCAGAACCAGAGAAACAAGAATTTTTATCAAACAACTAAGCAAAGAAGAACAAACACTACCTCAAATAGATGTTAAAACTCAAAATGTTAAGAATTAAAAATCATCTCTCAGTAATCATGATGAATATAAATGGCCTCAACTCCCCAATAAAAAGACATAAGATGGAAAATGGATTGAAAACCAGAATCCATTTATATGCTGCCTGCAAGAAACTCACCTTATAAGTAAAGATGCTCACAAACTAAAGGTGAAGGGCTGGGGCAAAGTGATCTGTGCCAGTGGGACTCAGAGACAAGCAGGAGCAGCAACTGTGATATCAGAGAAATTAGACTTCATGACCAAGCTTATCAGAAGACACTGGGCACCGTGGAGCACACTTGTAATTCCAGTACTTGGGAGGCTGAGACAGAAAGATTGCAGGTTCCCAGTCAGCTTCAGCTAATTAGTGAGGCCCTCCACAACTTCGTGAGACCTTGTATCAAAACAGAATAAAAAACAGGGCTGGGGGTGTAGCTTGGAGGTAGAATGCCCCTGAGTTTATTCCCCAGTACTAGAAAGCGACAGACAGACAGACAGACACAAAGCAGGTCATTTTTTACTGGTCAAAGGAATAATCCAGCAAGAGGAAATAATGATAGTCAACATTTATGCCCAAACATAGGTGCAGCCATTTTTATAAAACAAACTCTTTGTGACATGAAGTCACACATAAATCCCAGTATAATAATACTGGGAGACTTCAACACACCTTTCACGTCACTAGACCGATCTTCTAGACAAAAGGTCAGTAAAGATGCCACAGACCTAAAGAACACCATAAACCAAATAGACCTATTAGACACATAAAGAATATTCCACCTAACTATAGTAGAGTTCATATTTTTTCAGCTGCTTACAGAACCTTCTCCAAAGTAGACCACATCCTGGGCCACAAAGTGACCACTAGCAGATTTAGAAAACGTGGCATACTTCCCTGCATTGTTTCAGACCATAATGGAATGAAACTAGAAATCAACTATAAAAAGACCCAGAGTAGCCAGGCATAGTGGCGCACGCTTGTAATCCCCGCACTTGGAAGGCGGAAACAGGAGGATCACGTAGGTTAGAAGCCAGCCATGCTGACTTAAGAGATCCTGTTTCCCAAAAAAGAAAAAAAGGTATAGAATAGGTCTGGGAGTGTAGCCTGGAGGTAGAAGGGTTTCCAGGAACCCTAGTACCACCACCCAAAAAAAAAAAAAAAAAAAAAAAAAAAAAGACCCAGAGTAACCCGGTAAACATGTGGAGACTGAACACCACACTGCTGAATGAGGAATGGGTCAAAGAAGTAAAAGGTAAAATTAAGAAATTCCCAGAAACAAACAAAAATAGAGATACAACATATCAAAACTTCTGGGACAGCTTGAAGGCAGTATTAAGCAGAAAATTCATAGCACTGAGTGCCCACATAAGAACAGAAAATAACCAAGTAAATAATCTAATGACACACCTCAAAGTCCTTGAAAAACAGCAACACTCTAACCCCCAAGCCAGTAGGAGACAGGAATTATTAAAATCAGAGCAGAAATCAATGAAGTAGTGAATAAAAAAAAATACAGAAAATCAACAAAACCAAAAGCTGGTTTCTCAAGAAAAATAAGATAAACTACTAGCCAGCGTAACCAAAATAAAGAGAGAATCCAATCCAATTTTCAAAAATAAGAGATAAAAAAGGAGATATTACCACCTATAGCGTGGAAATCCAGAGGACTGTCAGAAACTACTTTGAGAAACTGTGCTCCAACAAAATGGAAAATCTGGAAGAAACTGACAGATTTCTAGACATATTCAACCTTCCTAAACTGAGTCAAGAAGACATAGAAAATGTAAACCGATCAATAGCAATCAAAGAGGTCGAAGCAGCAATAAAGAGCCTATATCAAACCAAAAGCTCAGGGCCAGTCAATTTTATAAAATCTTTATAGAAAAGCTAATCCCAATACTCCTCAGGCCATTTCATAAAACAGAAACAGGACTCTCCCAAATACATTCTATGAAGCCAACATCATATTAATACCCAAACCAAATATAGATAGCTTAAGGAAACTATAGGCCTGTATCGTTGATGAACTTAGACGCAAAACTGCTAAACACAATACTAGCAAGATACATTCAAAGCTACATCAAAAGCCGGGCGTGGGGTGCACACTTGTAATCCCAGTACTTGGGAGGCTGAGACAGGAGGATTGTGGTTCGTGGGCAGCTTCAGCCACTTAGGCCCTCTGCAACTTAGTGAGACCCTGTTTCAAAGTAAAGATTAAAAAATAAGGCTGGGGGCATAGCTCGAAGGTAGAATGCCCCTGGGTTCCATCCCAGGACTACAAAAATAAATAAATAAAATAAAAGATATCAAGAAAATTATATACCATGACCAGGGATGCAAGGCTGGTTCAAGATGAAAAACAATCCATGTAATTCATCACATAAACAGAACCAAAGACAAAAATCACATGATCATTTCAATCAGTGCTGAAAAAGCATTCGACAAAATCTAATACCCATTTATGCTAAGAGCAGAGAATCAGAATAGAAGGAATATACCTCAACATCTTCAAGGCAATCTACAATGGGCCCACAGCCAACATCACATTAAATGGAGAAAACCTGAGAGAATTCTTCCTAAAAACAGGAACAAGACAGAGATGTCCATTATCACCACTTCTTCTCAATAGAGTACTTGGGACTCTAGCCAGAGCAGTAAGAGAAGGAAATCAAAGGAGTCCAAGTAGGAAAAGAAGAACTCAAATTCTTCCTCCTTGCAGATGACCCAACAAACTCAACCAAGAAGCCGCTAGAATGGATCAATGAACTCGGCATCTTAAGTTAAGAAGCTTTCCTGTACACCAACCACAGGCCCACTGAAAAATTCAGAAAACACTTCCACTCGGGATACCCCACAAAAAAGGAAAACACTTAGGAATAAACCTAAACAAGAAGGTAAAAGACCTCTACCAAGAAAATTATGAAACGTTGCAGAAAGAAACCGAAGAAGAGCTCAGAAGATGGAAAGACTTTGTGTCCTCGGATAGGCAGAATCAATATCACGAAAATGGCCGTCCTTCCAAGCGTCATCTATAGACTCAGTGCAATGCCCATTAAATTACCAAGGCCATTCTTCACAGGCATAGAAAAAAATCAGTCCTTAAATTCATTTGGAAAGCCGGGTGTGGTGGGCACACTTGTAATCCCTGCGCTTGGGAGGCGGAGACAGGAGGATCGCGCAGGTTCGAAGCCAGCCGCGCTGGCGTAAGAGACCCTGTTTCCAAATAAAAAAATATAAAAAATAGGTCTGGGAGTGTAGTCCTGAGGTAGAAGGGCTTCCAGGAACCCCAGTACCACACACACACACACACACACACACAAAAATTCATTTGGAACAACAAAAAACCCAGAGTAGCCAAAGTAGTTCTCAGCAACAAAAACCATGCAAGAAGCATCACGTACCTGACTTCAAACTACAAAGCCCCAGTAATAAAAACAGCATGGTACTGGCACAAAAAATGCACATGTAGACCAATGGAGCAGAATAGAAGACCCAGAAACAAGTCCACACACAGCCAGTTGATTTTTGATGAAGGAGCCAAAAACATACACTGGAAAAAAGATAGCCTCTTCAGCAAATGGTGTCGGCAATGCAGAAACATGGAAATAAACCCCACTTTCTCACTCCACACAAGAGTCAATTCAAGATGGATCAAAGACTTGGAAATAAGACCAGAGACCTTGCAGCTCCTTGGAGAGGGCACAGGTCCAACACTATAAAACCTAGGCACAGGTAAAGACTTTCTCAACAAGACCCCAAAGGCACAAGAAACCAAAAAGCAGATCTATACATGGGATTGCATTAAACTGAAGAGCTTCTGTATGGAAAAAAAGAATCAAGAGCCTCAACAGAGAGCTGGGAGAAAATTTTTTCCAACTACTCATCCAATAGAAGACTGATGTCTAGAATATGCAGAGAATTTAAGAAACTGCTAAGAAAACCAAATCAAAAAATGGGCAAATGAACTAGATACTTCGCAAAAGAAGAAATTTAAATAGCCAATAAATGGATGAAAAATGCTCAACATCATTAGCAGTCAGAGAGATGCAAATCAAAACTGCCCCAAGATTTCACCTAACTAATTAGAATGGCAGTCATTAGAAACAACAACAAATGCTGGCAAGGAAGTGGGGAAGTGGGAACTCATATACTCATGTACATTGTTGGTGGGATTGCTAATTAGTGCAACCATTTTTTTTTTTTTTGTGGTACTGGGGTTCCTGGAAACCCTTCTACCTTTGGGCTACACTCCCAGACCCCTATTTTTTATATTTTTATTTGGAAACAGGGTCTCTTAAGCCAGCAAGGCTGGCTTTGAACCTGCGTGATCCTCCTGTCTCTGCCTCCCAAGCGCGGGGATTACAAGCGTGGGCCACCACGCCCAGCTTAGTGCAACCACTTTAGATAACAGTATGGAGGATTCTCAGAAGAATGAGAACAAACCTACCAGCAACACCACTTCTCGGTATCTACCCATAAGAATGGAAACCAAACTACCCAACTAATGCATGCGTATCTGTGTTCATAGCCGCACAATTCACAATTGCCAAACGATGGAGCCAGCCAAGATGTCCATCAACAGATGAATGGGTTACAAAACTATGGGATATGTACACAATGGAATTTTACTCGGCCATAAAGAACAAAATTACCTTATTTGTGAGGAAATGGAACTGGAGAACATTATGCTAAATGAGATTAGTCACAATATGTAAGAAAATAAGGGAGAAAATGAGTCATAGGAGAAACCGTAGGTGAGCAGATGAGGCGACCTCACTGAGGGGCGTGGGAGTGGGGAGGGGGCTTCCCTAAGTGATGATGTACATTCCTAAACACACCAAAGCAAATCACTAAGCCAAGCACGAGAAGCAGGGAGGGGAGGAAGGCTCCGGGAGTAAGCGTGCATGTGTGCCTCTGCCATCTGGTACCCCATTAAGGTGTACGACTACAGTGCACCAATGAAAAGAAATCAAGGCCCTCTGCCCCCGCTTCCTCCTCCCCACTGTGGAGCAGACCCACTAATGTTCAGAGCGTGGCAGGGAGCTGTGTGTGTGTGTGTGTGTGTGTGTGGTCTTGGGGGTGGGACCCAGGGGCTTTTCTACCTCCGGGCTACACTCCCAGACCTATTTTATATTTTATTTGGAACAGGGTCTCACTAAGTTGCTGAAAGCCTCACTAAGTAGCTGAGGCTGGCTTCGAACCTGTGTGATCCTCCTGTCTTGGCCTCCCAAGTGCAGGGATTCCAAGCGTGCGCCACCTCGCCGGGCTCTGTGAGCTCCTTGGTATGTAAAATAGAACAAACTGGAACCAAGCGAGACGTAAATGTCACCGTAACCATTTTATCTACAACCCTAATACTTTTTAGTTCTGTTAGAGGCTGCTATTTCTTAGGAGCAGACAGAATTAAATCCGAGAGAATCCGTAGCCCAGCGTGGCAGCGCACGCTCGTAATCCCAGTATTTAGGAGGCTGAGACAGGAGGATTGAAGGTTCACAGCCAGCCCCGGCTACTGAGTGAAGCGCTCAGCAACTTAGTGAGGCCCTGTTTCAAAATAAAGAATGAAAAATAGGGCTGGGGTGTGGCTTGGAGGTAGAACGCCCTTGGGTTCCATCCCCTGACCTGCAAAAAAAAAAAAAAAAAAAAAAGATAATGTGTAGATCTCAACAACACAGGGGTGGAGGAAGCTGGGCTGTGTGCAGGGACACTGGGTTGTTACAGCTAAGGGAGTGTGGGGGAGGCCAGGGACGCGAGACACCCTCTAATGCATAGCATGTGCCCCAGCAAAGAATTATCCAGCCCGGAATGTTAATAGCACCAAGGGAATCCCCGGTTGGGGTCAAAGCCAGTAAAGTAACCACTGCTTAACCACATGAGAACAGGGGCCTCATAGCCACGCGCCAAGCCTGGCAGTGGGAAGCGCCAGCTGCGCAGGGCAGGGAGTCCTCGGTCAGTTCACTGCAGATAGAAACCCTGCTTTTCCCTGTAGCACTTGTGGGAGCTCTCTTCAAGGCCACGATGACTCTTCAAGGTCTCCGCTGACGCAGGGCTTCTTCTCTTGCAGTTCCGAGTCAGCCGGGGCCCCCCAAAACACAGATCTTCATGAATGGCGCCTGCTCCCCGTCTCTGCTGCCAACGCTGCCGCCGCTGCCACCGCCCTTCCCCCTCCCGGCTGTTCCTGACTACAGGTGAGCTGCCGCCAGGGCGCCTTCTTTATTCCCGCGGACTGCTCCCTCACTTAGCCTCTGGCACGCTGTCACTGAAGGAAGTCAGCAGAAACGGAGCGATTTCTTTCATTTTAAGGTGGAATTTCACTTTATTATACATTCTCATTTAGTGTTGCCCAAAGTGGAAATCGCTTTAAAAACAGGAATGATCGTACCTGGGCATGATGGTGCACGCCTGCAATCATCCCAGTACTTGGGAGGCAGAGACAGGAGCATCAAAGGTTCAAAGAGCCTCAGCAACTTAGTGAGGCCCTCCACACCGTAACGAGGCCGTTTCAACATAAAAAGAAAAAAAAAATAAATATAGGGCTGGGGGTGTGTCTCAGAGGTAGAATGCTCCTGCATTCAATTTCAATTCCTAGTCCCACACAAACATACACACAAAATTATATTTATGTGCATATGTATAACTAAGACAGTCTTTTTTTTCTTAATGCTAAGGATAGAACCCAGGGTATTCTACTGCCAGGCTATACCACCAGCCCTTTTCTTTTGGTTTTGTTTTTAAAACAAGGTCTCACTAAATTGCTGAGACCGGTCTCTAACCTGTAATCCTCCTGTCTCAGCCTCCCAAGTACTGAGATTGTAGGTGTGCACCACTGCACCTAGAACCAGTCTAGAGTCGGAGGCTAGCCTGGGCAGCATGGTGAGACCTCATCTCCATAAGTAAAAAAACAAAGTTGTGAGGATTATAATGTGTTAGGTGTTAATGTTAGAAGGGAACTAGCTTTACTCTTCTGATGTCTCAGCATATATCTTTATTTTTTATTTATTTTTGTACTACTGGGAATGGAACCCAGGGCATTCGACCTCTGAGCTACATTCCCGGACCAATTTTTTATTCTTTATTTTGAAACATGGTCTCACTGAGTTGCAAAGGGCCTAAGCAGCTGAGGCTGTCCTCGAACCATGATGCTCCTGTCTCAGCCTCTCCAATGCTGGGATCACAAGCCTGAGTTGCCACGCCCAGCCTTAGGTCTTTGCTTTTTTTTTTTTTTTTTTTTGGTGGTACTGGGGTTCCTGGAAGCCCTTCTATCTCCGGGCTACACTCCCAGACCTATTTTTACATTTTTATTTGGAAACAGGGTCTCCTAAGCCAGCGCGTGGCTGGCTTCGAACCTGCGCGATCCTCCTGTCTCTGCCTCCCAAGCGCGGGGATTACAAGCGTGCGCGCCCGGCGCAGGTCTTTGCTTTTTTTTTTTTTTTTTTTTTTTTGGTGGTACTGGGGTTCCTGGAAGCCCTTCTACCTCTGGGATACACTCCCACGGGCTACACTCCCAGACCTATTTTATATTTTTTATTTGGAAACAGGGTCTCTTAAGCCAGCGCGGCTGGCTCCGAACCAGCGCGATCCTCCTGTCTCCGCCTCCCAAGCGCGGGGATTACAAGCGTGCGCCACCACGCCCGGCAGGTCTTTGCTTTTAATAAGGAGGTGCATGCACACACACGCACACAATATGTATACTCCTAATTCTCCCTGCCAGATGCCCATTTGTGCCCCACACACGTAGTCAGGATGGACGGCCGCCATGCCAAGCATTACGGCCATGTATGTGAGTGGCTGAGTAGCCTCCGTGGCGTGGCATCCGTGGCGTCCCTCCCTCGCCGTGTCCCACCGGGTTCTTTTACCTCTTGTCTTTCCCACCGTCCAGCTCCTCCACGTACCTCTTCCGGCTGATGGCGGTCGTCGTCCACCATGGAGACATGCACTCTGGACACTTTGTCACCTACCGCCGGTCCCCGCCATCGGCCAAGAACCCCCTTGCCAGCAGCAACCAGTGGCTGTGGGTGTCCGATGACGCGGTGCGGAGGGCCAGCCTGCAGGAGGTCCTGGCGGCCAGCGCCTACCTGCTCTTCTACGAGCGCGTCCTCCCCAGGGCGCAGCAGGGCCACGAGTTCAAGTCCGAAGAGTGACGCGCTCGCCTCAGCGCGCCCTGGGAGGAAGCGCCCTCGTGTCAGGACAGC
Organism: Muscardinus avellanarius; assembly: GCF_963383645.1. Taxonomy (NCBI): domain Eukaryota; kingdom Metazoa; phylum Chordata; class Mammalia; order Rodentia; family Gliridae; genus Muscardinus; species Muscardinus avellanarius. The sequence goes on from NC_137807.1 coordinate 22,621,406, forward strand.
ATTCATGGGGTCTAGAGCGTCGTCTCTTTACTCGCCCGATGCAGGTAATTAAAGGAAGCCGGATTCCGGAAGCCACCTTTTCTATATTACGTCTTGGGTGTCCTCAGAGGGGAGCTCCCTTTGTCTGATCCTCTGATGTCTCAGCATTGAGCTTTATTTTTAATAAGAGGCCCATAACAATTGCTGACAAAAGCAAGTGAAATTATCAAAGGCAACAATTTAGAAGAAAAAGTGCCTTTCCCTTCCAACTGCTTTCGTAGTGCGTCTGTTCTGAGAAAGCCGTTGTCATAGAAACGATCTTGGGTGGGCTCTCTTCCTTCCAAGTTCTCAGAGGACATCAACAGAACAGTTACGAGATTCAAAGATTCCCAGCGAGCACCTGTACCTTTTGTACCCTCTTTTCTAATCTTCCGACTCTTTTTACGTAGTCAAGTCTCATCTGCCAAGTCTGCCCTCCGGGGCAGTTCTCTCTCTGTCAGTTACTGTTGTAGGTGAGAGTTTACTTGTTGCTATTATCCTTTGTATACTGGACCGGGAGACGCCATGATAGTGTATTATAAACAGTGGCAGCAGGATTGGAGCAGCCACTCAGCGCCTGGCAACGCCCACGGCCGCTGTGAGCCGGCGCTGAAGGACGGTTGTCTTCATGCCTGCCGCCCACGCGGAGCCCTTCGGTCCCAGATCGGAGCGAGGGCCGTGCTGCACGGGGAGCTGGGTCAGGAGGGGCACCGGCACGGCCGCAGTCTCTGGAGCTGTCTCCTCATCTGTAAAGCAGAAGGCCAATGAGAGGCCACCGCAGCCCAGGCCTGCCGCAGGAGGAGGAATGCGGCCTCTGGGTCTCTGGACACGCAACGGCAGCTGCCGTCCAGTGTCTCCGGTGTGTTCTAGGCCCACGTTCTACACTTAACTGCCACTGCTGGTAGCCTCGCAAAAAGAATATACTGAGCATTTCCTTCCCGTGTCAGATCAGTCTCGTGAACGCAGCCAGGGCCAAAGGGACTCGCGTGAAATAGTAGGACCTATGTCTTAGCTTGGTTTGTGACTTCAAAACAAAAGGGCCCCAAATTCAAATGTCTCTTCAGCGGTAAGGCCTGAGCTCAGACCTACCCAAAGGTCACCCAAAACCAGGCACAGAGCAGTGCCTCCCATACGGTGAGTGAGCCCCCGGGAGCCAGGTGGCCGCGGCCCCCAGGGCCTCCCGCCAGCAGACACTGTGAAGCTTCTGGGGCTGCGCGCCGGTTCTGTCCTGAGTCATGGCCAAGCCGGCAAGTGATCCCTGGGCTGCTGCTCCTGCTGCGTGCTCCGAGTCCGCAGCCGGGACCGGAGCGCGCCTCAGGCGTCCGCTGGCACGCACACGGCCTCCGTTCAGCGGCTGGGGCTTGGGCCAGGCTGTAAACATGGAGGCTAACCTGAATGCAAGCTAACTTCCTCATCTTGTGAATCCTTAGGCACCAAGTAGCAGCCGAATCATCTGATTTCCTGTTTTAAATTATTTAAAAATCAGAAGTTTCTTTTTGGAAAAGCCTAAGTTGAACGAGTGGTTTATGCCATAACAATTGCTGATTTCTGTATTTGCTAAAGGTACTTTTGTATCTGCTATGTATTATAGAAATAAAAGAATCATTTTGCTAGGAAAAAACTCAACCAGTACTTTTCTGATTTGTCAATTCAATGCACACATTCATTCACTTTCTGAATTATGCATTGTTATGTAACAGGCCCTGCGCCTTCCTTCTTCTGCTCTGTGTTCTCTGTTGATAAAGGAAACAGCAGCTCCCTCTCGGAGTAAACGGGGAACGGGAAAACAGAACTCCTAACTGTTAAAAACGTTTTTTATTTATTTATTTATTTATTATTTATTTACTAGCGGTACTGGGGATGGAACCCAGGGGCACTCTACCTCCGAGCTACACCCTCAGCCCTATTTTTTATTCATTTAAAACACCCCCAGCTCTATGTTTTATTCTTTATTTTGAAACAGGGTCTCACTGAGTTGCAAAGGGCCTCGCTAAGTAGCTGAGGCTGTCCTGGAACCGTCATCCTCCTGTCTCAGCCTCGCGAATGTCGGGATTACAAGCGTGCGCCACCACACCCAGCTTACTCTTTTATTTTTTAAACAGGGTCTCAGTATGTTGCAGAAGGCCTCACTAAGTAGCTGTGGCTGTCCTGCGATCCTCCTGTCTCAGCCTCCCGTGCACTGGGATTACAAGTATGCGCCATCACACCCGGCTTTTACTTCTTAGTAGGTACAACTCGACGAAACGTCAGATTGACCCGGGGGGCCAGAATCTTCCTGCGGACGGGGAGACTGTGATACCAGTGCGTGTTGGTCGGGTGGTTCATCATGAGCAGGCTCCCGTGGGCCAGCTCCAGCCTGACCACCGCCACATCCCGGCTGCGGGCCTTCCCTCGGGAGTCCTTGTGCCGGAAGCAGAAGTCCCTGCAGGCGCCAAAGGAGACGGAGGCGATGGGGCTTCCCGGAGCCAGTTCCCTTTCATCGTCTCGATGCTCCCCGATGTGGTCACAACCATCTTTATACCTGTAGCGAGAGAGCAAGGCCCGCTCAGAAGGACACCACTCCTGGGCCTGCCCACACCCGGCGCCTGCGGCGGGCAGCGGCATCCCACAAGGGCCCAGCCTGGCCTGAAGCTCCTGACCTGGTAACCTAGTCTCCTCTGATCTCTTGCTTGAAGGCTCGGGACTCCAAAGCAACCAAAATCACCCTCACTGTCCCCTCGTTCCGTCCGCAAACCCAGAAAATGCCTCCTCACCCCCTGGAGAATCAACTCCTGCTCCCTGCACGGTCTGGTCCCTGCCCACCTCCGGGCGCACCCCACGGGCATCCCAGCTAGCCTGTCACCTCAGAGAGCCCTCTAACCACCTCAGCAGGCGCAGCCTTCCCCTCGTCCAGGGCGGCTCTGCCCCAGGGGGTGCTGGGCAGTGTCTGGACACATTTCTGCTTGCTCTGATGGGCAGCGTGCGACTGGGCGGTGGCCTGGGCTGCGCCCAGTGTCCGTCCTACAGCACACAGGTCATCCACTCCTGGCAGAGACTACCCAGCGCCAAATGTTGAGTGCTGCTCAGCCAGGCGCGGTGGCCCACGCTTGTCATCCAGCATTCAGGAGGCTGAGACAGGAGGATCGTGGTTCGAGGACAGCCTCAGTTACTTAGTGAGGCCCTTTGCAACTCAGTGGGACCCTGTTTCAAAATAAAGAATAAAAAAAAATAGAGCTGGGGGTGGAGCTCAGAGGTAGGACACCCCTGGGTTTTATCCCCAGTTCCACCAAAAAAATAAATAAATACCTAAATAAAAAACAGTGCTGCTGAGAAACCCGCCCTAAATCCAAGCCCTCTCCTCAGCCGCTCCACCAAATTAGTCTGTTACTTTCTCCAAGATGATGCTGTCTGAAAGAACCCAGCCCAACTGTCTGCTCAGAAATGAATCATCTCTCACCCGCGACTGCCCGGGGGCTCCATGAAACAGCAGCAGCCGGAGCCCACGCGCGCTGGGCAGAGACCAGCCACACCCATGAACCAAGAGCCGGGCAGGGCCCACGGGCGACACTCAGTCCACCCAAAGGGAAGCTGTCACCTGTTGACGAGCACGAAGTTGAAGGTCTGTCCTGTCGCCCCAGAGACACGCTCCCGGACGCGCTCTAGAACCGGGATCCAGGGCCGTGGAGACAGCGTGAGGCCGGAGAACGCGTAGGTCAGCCCCGCGTCGCCGTACGTCGCCTGCTTCCTCGGGACGTCGTGCCACTTCCCAAACACCTGGACCCTGGCCAGCGCCCCTGTGCAGGAGAATGCGCATCCGGGAGGACGGGGAAGGGGAGCGGAACGGTTCCCCGCTGGGACCCTCCTCAGAAAGCACCATGGATCACCCCGTTTCCATGTGGACACCACTCCACGCCAGGCGTGGTGGTGCACACCTGTAATCCAGTACTCGGGAGGCTGAGACAGGAGAATTGCAGGTTCAAGGACAGCCTCGGTAAGTAGCGAGACTCTCGTTAACCTAGTGACTCTTTCAAATAAAAACTTAAAAAGAAAAAAAATAGGGCCGGCCAGGGGTGCAGCTCGGAGGTAGAATGGCCCTGGGTTCAATCCCCAGTACCGCAGAACACTGACTCTTGTCAGGTGATTTATTTTCATAAACACTCTAACTTCCCTGCCTTAAGTAAAGTAGGAGCAGAAGAGGGAGACTAGGCTTTGAGGTCAGTGAAGTTATACATCCCTGCCAGGACTGATTGATTCATTTATTTACTTATTTATTTTGTAGTACTGGGGATAGAACCCAGACTCATTCTACCTCTGAGCTACACCCCCAGCCCTATTTTTTTTTATTCCTTATTTTGAAACAGGGTCTCACTGAGTTGCGGAGGGCTTCACTAAAGGATCCACAAACTGCAATCCTCCTGTCTCAGCCTCTCAACTGCTGGGATTACTAGGGTGCGCCACCATGCCCGGCTTGGCAGGATGATTTTTTTTTTTTTTGGTGGTACTGGCGTTCCTGGAAACCCTTCTCTGGGCTACACTCCCAGATCTATTTTATATTTTTATTTGGAAACAGCGTGGCTGGCTTTGAACCTGCGGCGATCCTTCTGTCTCCACCTCCCAAGTGCGGGGATTCCAAGCGTGTGCCACCATGCCCGGCTTGGCAGGATGATTTTTGTCAACTGTGGGGACTGAAGGACCCATGGCCCCATGAAAGAAGGGGCTGCCCCGTTCCCTGGGTATTTACCACTGGTAGAGTCTGGTCCTCTCAGTGTGGTCCCAGCGCGTTGCTGCTGAGGACTCTGCATCCAGAAATGTCCTGCTCCTATGCCGTTCTCCCGCTAAACCCATGAGTCTCAACCCTGATGCACATCAAATCGCCTGGAAGCCTTTTTGAGGTGCTGGGGCTCGAACCCCGGGCCTCGTGCATGCTAAGCAAGTACTCTACCACTGGGCTACATCCCAGCCGAGGGCTGCTCCAGTTCAGCTGTCCCAGGTGGTCCCAAGCAGCAGCCAGGAAGCGCGTCACTCAGGGCACCTGTTAGCTCCCAGTGGCCAGGGAGTGCTTTACCAGAGTAGTGATCCACGCAAGCCCAGAGGTGCCCAGAGTCTTATCTGTGACCCCATCAGCAAGTCCCTCAGAAAGGGCCGGAGCGCGGATTCCTCCAACCACATCACCACTAGGTTCACCAAACAGCCTTCAACACATAACCCGCATCACTCGGCTTACCTGTAAAATACTCCACTTCTTCTTCCAGCTCCCGGAAGATCCCATCTGCCTCGGCCTTGCCAAACAGGACCGTGTAATCACAGTCCAGCCCCTCAGCCTGAATGTGCCGCCAGCTGTGGCCGGCACTCCCGGGAGGCTCTCTCCTGGGCCTCTTCCGGGCGCTTCCTCCGTCTTCTCCCAAAGTGGCTGCCTCTGCTCCAGCCTCCTCTTGCTTCTCCCCCTTTCCCAACGGGCACTTGGGGGCACCCTTCACCAGGAATCTGTCCATCCTTTAGAAGTCAGGGTCTCCAAAACATCCTATTATTGAATCAGCCTCACATTTTTACGTTTCCATTTCAAATTATGTTCTAGGAAGAAAAGAGAAGGTGTTAACACTGGAAGGCCCCCTAGGAACAGCCTGACCTGTACCAGTGTCTCCACACCTGGCTGTGACCAGAGCCGCTGCCTGGGGCTGCCAGTGTAGCTCGCTGGAAAGAGTGTGTTTAACAGGTGCGAGGCCCAGGGGTCCACCCTCAGCATGGCATACACAATAAATAAATAAACAAACACAATAAAATAAGCTGGGCCTGGTGACGCACGCACGCTTGTGATCCAGCATTTGGGAGGCAGAGATGGGAGGATTGCATCTGCAGACAGCCTCCGCTACTACTCAGTGAGGCAGGCCCTTTGCAAGTCAGTGAGACCCTGTTTCAAAACAAAAAATAAAGAATAGGGCCGGGGTGTAGCTCGAAGGTAGAATGCCCCTGGGTTCCGTCCCCAATACCACACACACACAAATAAATAAATAAATAAACAAACAAAATCAGTTGGCCAGCACCAAAAACTAGATGCCTGCACCCCACACTCAGGCCACAGAAGTTCTTTTTATTTTTATTTTTATTTTTTGCGGGTCTGGGGATAGAACCCAGGGGCATCTGACCTCCAAGCTACACCCCCCAGCCCTATATTTTATTCTTTATTTTGAAACCGGGTCTCACTGAGTTGCAGAGGGCCTCACTAAGTGGCCGAGGCTGTCCGCCTCCTGAATGCTGGGATGACAAGCGTGCGCCCCCACGCCCGGCTCAGAGAATAAGTTTTAAAGAAATCCCCCCCCCCGGGAATGCGCATGCCCGCGGCACATTTCTAACTTTGGAATCTACCATCCTAACCTTGGTTTTACAGATGGGAAAAACAGATGCCCCTGAACAGGGTTAGGAGTTTGTCCCGCCCAGGAGGACTCGGTCCGACCCCTCCCGCGCCAGTGCTCACCTGGCTGGAGCAGGACCCCGGGCCCAGCAGGCGCTCCCTCCGTCCCCAGAGCGGACCGGCTGGGTCCGGGGCTCTCTTTGGACCCTCAGCCCCCACGCAGCGCGGAATTCTGCAGGGACCCTCAGGGGCCGGGGCCGGGGCCGGGGCAAACTCACCCCAGCCTGCGGCCGCACGCGTGCACCTTCTGGGCGCGGAGCCGCGCAGGCGCCCGCACAGCCCCGCAGCGGCGGACCCGGGCGCCACCTGCTGGGCCCCGGGCGCAGCGCAGGCTCCGCGAGCCCGGGGTGGGTGGGTGGGTGGTTGGTTGATTTTTATTATTTTTTTGGTGGTACTGGGAATGGAACCCAGGGGCCTTCTACCTCTGGGCTACACTCCCAGCCTATTTTATATTTTATTTGGAAACAGGGTCTCACCAAGTTGCTGAGAGCCTCACCAAGTAGCTGAGGCTGGCTTCGAACCTGCGCGATCCTCCTGTCTCAGCCTCCCAAGCGCGGGGATTACAAGCGTGCGCCACCACGCCCGGCTATTCTTTATTTTTGAAACAGGATCTCACTAAGCTGTGAGGGCCTCCCTACACAGTTGAGGCTGGCCGCGAACCCGGATCCTCCTGTCTCAGCCTCCCCAGCACTGGGATTACAGGCGTGCGCCCCCACGCCCGGCTTCTGAACCATTTTTCAATGTGGTTCTCTGATGAGCTCTGTCCCTCCTTACACTAAAACTCCGTGGCTGGGTTACTGGCACAGAGCACCATCTCCAAGAATCAAGTTTCTGCCTCCTCCAGGTGATGTCTGGAGATATAGACAGAAATAAAGGTAAAAGAAATACTTTAATAGACGTTTAATATAGAGATCGGCCAGGATAAGGCCCTACAAAGAAGTGTCCTGAGCAGAGACCTGGAGCTTTCTAGGAAGGGGGGGAGCTTGCTGGGGGGAGAGGGGTGCAGAAGAGACCGGTGCGCCAGCCCAAGCGCCGGGACGCAGATTCAGTCAGTAATGGGCTTTGGGGACAGAGAGGGAAGCGGCCTGGTGGGCTGATTAAAAAGCTGGGGTTTTATTCTAAACAGATGTGGAAACCGCAGGAGGGTTTTATATACATTTCCCACAAAATCACTAGGAGAGCCTGGCCTGGTGGTGCACGCTTGTAATCCCAGCGCTTGGGAGGCAGAGACAGAAGGATCAAGCAGGTTTGAAGCCAGTCGCGCTGGCTTAAGAGATCCTGTTTCCAAATAAAAATATTTATAAAAAAAATAGGTCTGAGAGTGTTGCCCGGAGGGAGAAGGGCTTCCAGGAACCCCAGTACCACACACACACACACACACACACACACACACACACACACACACACACCCCACTAGGAGAGAGAAGGCAGCTGCGATGGAAGCCAGGGGCTGGAGGGGCCGGTGTGGTATTTGGGTTTCTTTTGAAGAAATAACCAAAGGAGACACTGAGAATTTGAAGAAGGTGGGGGTAGAGAGAGAACCCAGGTATGCGTAGTGGGAAAAGGGGCGCGGTGGTGCCTCTGGAAGAGGAATAGCTTGGGGTTTAACCTCCACACCTTAAAGTCCCCCCACCCCAATTTTAGAGATGAAGCCAAACGCTAGACTGCCCCAAGCCTTAGTTTGCCGGGATCCCAGCATTCGGGAGGCTGAGACAGGAGGATCGCGGTTCGCGACCGGCCTCAGCTACTTAGTGAGGCCCTTTGCAACCCAGTGAGACTCTGCTTCAAAATAAAGAATAAAAAATAGGGCTGGGGGTGGAGCTCGGGGATGGAATGGCCCTGGGTTCCATCCCCAGCCAAAAGAAAAAAGAAAAAAAAAAAAAAGGAAAGAAAGACAAGTTCAAGGAATACCAAGCTCCTTCCCCTCCCACCACACCCTATGGGGGAGGTGTTTTTTTTTAACAGCTTGGAGATGGAGGGACGTGCCCGGGGGGCAGAGGATGAAGGCTCGCAACCTTAGAGCGGGGTGGGAGGTCCGCGCCCCGCCGCCCCCCGCCCCGGGGGCGTGGCCTGGCAGCCCCGAGGGCGCGCCGCCGCCCCCCGCCCAGCCTCCCGCTCGGAGCATGCGCGGGCCGTTTGGCGCCAACCTCGGACCTCTGCGCGTCTGCCCGGAGCCTGCGCGCTGTCCCTGCCCCTGGGCTCCGGCATGATCGGCCAGAGGACCCTGCTCTCCTTCTTCTCCCCGAGCCCCGCCGGGAAGCGGCGCGCCTGCAGCCCCGAGCCCGGGCCCGGCGTGGGGGCCGCAGCCCAGGACGGCGGCGACGCGGCGGTGAGGCGCTGGGGCGGCGTGGGGGGCGGGCCGGGCCGAGGGCTGCCGCCCGCGGGGTCCCCGACCGCCGAGCCCGGAACCCCGGGGCCGGGGAGCCCGAGGCGGGAGCACCCAGGGTGGGGGCCAGCCTCCGCCACCGAGCGCGCCTGGCAGCCGCCTGGCGGGGCTCTGTTTCTGGACATAAGGAAAGGGCCGGGGTGCAGGCCGGAGGGGGAGCGCGCGGGGCTGGGTGCCCAGGGCCCCTCCGGAAAGAAGAGGAGAATACGCGCCTCCACGTGTTCAAAACAGCTGCCAGGTTCCTCCTTGGCCGCCATGCCGGAGGCCCAGCCAATGGGGGCGCGCCTCGGGTGGCCAGCGCGCCAATCAGCGCGCGGTTGGCCCGCCCTCCTCCGCCTGCTGTCCAATCAGAGCCGGGAGGGGCGGGCCCCGGGGGGTTTTGCCGCGAAAAGGCCGCGTGGGGACGCGGGCGGGCGGGGCGGCGGCGGCGCGGGGTCCCGGGCCCCGACCTCGCACCCCACGCCGCGGCGCCGTCTTCCTCGGCCGCTCCGGGTGGTCGCCCCGAGCTCCGAGCCCCCGGACCGGGCTCGGGCCTGGATGCCATTGTCTGGCGGGCACCCTTGGGCATCTTTGGTTTGGGGCGGGCGCCCGGGAAGCGGCCCCAGCGGGTCGTGACCCGCCTCTGCGGGGACCCCTTGCAGGCCAGCCCCCCGAAGAAGGCCCGGGCCGGCCAGGACCCCGAGCCCGGCGCGCCGCCGCCCTCGCCGCTGAGCCGGGAGCAGCTGGTCCGCATGCAGAGGAACAAGGCCGCCGCCCTGCTCAGGCTCGCCGCCCGCCACGCGCCGGCCGGCCTCGGCGACAGCTGGAGGAAGGCCCTGGGCGCCGAGTTCGCGAAACCGTATTTCATCAAGGTACGGCTGGGAGCCGCAGAAGAAGCGGGCCGGGGCTGCGTTTGTAGGGTACTTTGCTGGGACAGGCTCGTGTTTCCTCTTCGTTAAGGCCCTTTACGAGAAAGAGGGAAAATAAAGCGGTGGCTTTGGTGGAACCCAGGGGCATTGAACCTCCGAGCTACACCCCCTGCCCTGTTTTTTTATTTTTTATTTATTATGTTTATTTCTTCTTCTTCTTCTTCTTCTTCTTCTTCTTCTTCTTATTATTATTATTATTATTATTATTATTTTTTTTTTTTTTTTTGAGTGGTACTGGGGTTCCTGGAAAGCCTTTCTACCTCCGGGCTACGCTCCCAGACCTAATAAATAAATAAATAAATAAATAAATAAATAAATAAATAAATAAATAAATAAATATGCATCATGAATATATCATGAAAACATATAATGCATATATATGCACACACATATACACATATGATACATAAATATAAAATATATAAATATATAATATAAAATATATATAAATTATATATATATAATTTTTTTGAAACAGGGTCTCCTAAGCCAGCGAGGCTGACTTCAAACCTGCGTGATCCTCCTGTCTCCGCCTCCCAAGCGCGGGGATGACAAGCCTGCGCCCCACACCCCGCTGGAGCTTGGCCTTTTTAAAGGGGGTGGGGAAGGAGATGGTACTGTTGGGAAATTTAATGCAGGCAGGCAAAATCAGTTTTGATCCAGGGCAGAGATCTTTGATTGGGCAACTTGAGTTCCTAGCAGGTACTGCTGTTTTTGTTTGCTGATACTGGTGTTTTTATTTTCATTTTTTTAAGAATTTGGATTTAAAACGTGTGGAGGAGTTAGATGAGGCTTCAAACAGCTTGCGTGAGAAGGTCTCTTACTGAGTCCATGCTGTTTCCAGCGAGCATCTGGTTTTAAATCCAGTTTTATCTTTTAAATCAGCTCATGGGATTTGTTGCAGAAGAAAGAAAACATTACACCGTGTATCCACCTCCGCACCAGGTCTTCACGTGGACCCAGATGTGTGACATTCGAGAGGTAAGTGCAGCTGTTGAGTAATTTTCTTAGGGGTGGGAATCAGTGCTTACTACTTGGTGCTACTGAAGTTAAGCCACAATCCATAATTAACACTGAAATTGAGTTTGAGCTATGTTTTACTCTGTGTTTACTTTTTCTTTGTGTGTTGTACTGGGCCTTGAACCTCTGAGCTACACTGCCAGTCTTTTTTTTTTTTTTTCCAGTACTAGGGATTGAACTTAGGCATTCTACATCTGAGCTATATCCCCAGCCCCCACCCCCCGTTTTTTTTTTTTTTTTTTTTTGCGGGTCTGGAGATGGAACCGAGGGGCATTTGACCTCCGAACTACACCCCCAGCCCCATTTTTTTCTTTATTTTGAAACAGGGTCTCATTGAGTTGCAGAGGGCTCCGCTAAGTAGCTGAGGCTGTCCGCGAACAACGACCCTCCGGTCTCAGCCTCCCGAATGTTGGGATTACAAGCGTGCATCCAGCCCCATTTTTTTTTTACTATTTTTTTTTTGAAACAGGGTCTCGCTAAGTTGCAGAGAGCCTCACCAAGTAGTTGAGGCTGTCCTTGAACCTGCAATCCTTCTGTCTCAGCCTCCCAGATATTGAGATTATAAGCCTGCGCCACCACACCTGGCTCCTGTTGTGTTTATTCTTTTTAATTTTTATTATGTGCTAATTTTTCAAAAGAAAATATAGGAATGTGGAACTTGTGTCTGTATGCTCTTGGTTTTTGTGGGATTTTTTTGTTTGTTTGTTTTTTTATTTACGGCACTGGAAATGGAACCCAGGGGCATTGTACCTCAGAGCCGCACCCCCTATTTTTTAGTCTTTTTATATTTACTTATTTTATTTATTTATTTATTTTGCAGTACTGGAGATGAAACCCAGAGCCATTCTACCTCCAAGCTACACCCCTAGCCCTATATTTTTTATTCTTTATTTTGGAACAGGGTCTCACTAAGTAGCAGCGGGCCTCACTAAGTAGCTGAGGCTGTCTGCGAACGCAATCCTCCCATCTCTGCCTCCCAGATGCTGGGATTACAAGCGTGGGCCACCATGTCAGGCTAGTCTTTTTATTTTGGGGGCTGTCTGCAAACCGCAATCCTCTGGTCTCTGCCTCCCAAATGCTTGCTCTTGTTTCTAAAAGAATTTAATTTCAGCCAGGCGTTTGTCATCCCCGCCCTTGGGAGGCGGAGGCAGGAGGATCGCACGGGTTCGAAGCCAGCCTCAGCTACTTAGTGAGGCCCTCGGCAACTTAGTGAGAACCTGTTTCCAAATAAAATATAAAATACGTCTGGGAGTGTAGCTCTGAGGTAGAAAGCCCCTGGGTTCCATCCCCAGTATCACACACACAAAAAAAAAAGAATTTAGTTTCTAGCTAGATGTGGTACGCACCTGTGATCCCAGTACTGAGAGGAGAGAATAGAGGACTCAGCCAGTCTCAGCAACTTAGCAAGACTCCGCCTCAAAATGAAAAATAAAATAGGACTGAGGACTGGCGGGTGTGCTTTGAAAGTAGAGTACCCTTGGGCTCGACCTAGAACAACAAAAAACTTGTCAATTTTATGTGCTTTAATTACATGTTGCCGCAAGCATTTCGGTGATACTTGACTAAGTTTTTGAAATTGCGTTAGTTACAGATAATGGGGCGGGGAAGGTGAGGACCTGTGTCTTCGGAAATGGCACATATAGCCAGGCGTGCGCTTGCAATCCCGGCGTTTGGGAGGCTGAGACGGGAGGATCGCAGGTTCGAGGACAGCCTCAGCTACTACTTAGTGAGGCCCTCTGCAACTCAGACCCTGTTTCAAAATAAAGAAATAAAAATGGGGCGGGGGTGTAGCTCAGAGGTGGAATGCCCCTGGGTTCAATCCGTAGGACTGCAAAAACAAGCCAGAAAAATAAGAAATGGATATATAACATCTCTTTCCCCACAAAGGCAACAGGAACAAAAACAATGTCTTAGAAGTAGGGAGCTGGGCTCGTGGCTCAGTGGTAGAGTGTTTGCCTAGAGTGCTTAAGGCCCTGGGTTCAATTCTCAGCACCAGAACAAAAGCAAGGCCGTCCATCCAGCTGATGAGAGCTTCCAGGCAGTTAACCCTTCTTAGGAGGAATCGCTGCTTTTCATTTATTTATTTTTCTTCAGTACTGGGGATGGAACCCAGGGGCATCCTACCTCCAAGCTACACCCCCAGCGCTATTTTTTTACACTTTATTTTGAAACTGGGTCTCACTGAGTTGCAGAGGGCCTCGCTAAGTAGCTGAGGCTGTCAGCCAAACCCGATCCTCCGGTCTCAGCCTCCCGAATGCTGGGATGACAAGCGTGCGCCCCCACGCCCGGCTGGGACTCCTGTATACTCGTAGGATATTCATGGTAGACAACAACTGGATACTGCAAAGTAGCTACTATACAAGTCTGAATGTTCCCGAGAGAAAGCAACGATCAGTATCTGAGGTGACAGATGAGACATTAAGTACCTTGATCTGGTTATTACGCATTGCACACATGTGCTGAGAGCTAACTGTACCCCAAATATGTACAATTCCTATATGTCGACTGAAAATAAGAACACAAGCCAGGGCCAGGTGTGGTGGCGCGTGCTGGTAAACCCAGACCGTAGGATCGTGGTTCGCGGACAGCCTCGGCTACTTAGTGTGCCCCTTTGCAATAGGGCTGGGGTGTAGCCCAGAGGTAGAATGCCCCTGGGTTCAGTCCCAAGTGCCTTAAAATAAAAAAGCCAAGCTGACCTCAACACTTACATCACAGAAGGGGTGCGGCCGTACCTCAGGTGACTGAGGATTTCAGGGTTCCCAGGGGCCCTCCTCCTCCTTGGGGTTCCGGTCGGGGCAGGAGCAGGGCTCCCCTTTCACCATGGTGGCTGGTGGCTCGCCGGGCAGCCAGAGTTCATTTAGAATTAATACTCCAGAATCATCTAACTCTTGGCTGATTGGTGTTGGCAGGTGAAGGTTGTCATCCTGGGACAAGACCCTTATCATGGACCGAGTCAAGCCCACGGGCTCTGCTTCAGCGTCCAGAGACCCGTCCCGCCTCCGCCCAGGTACAGCCCCTTCTCGGGTGGCTTCGTCCAGTCCAGCCGTGGTCACCGTCCACGCGCGCTCGCCCCTCCCAGCCCTGCGGCTCTTTGACCTAGCTAGGGCTGGGCGGCTGTTGTGGGGACCTGGATTGTACTCTGGGGGCCCAGTGATCCCTGGCTAAGGACCACTTCTTTGGAGTATTTTACATGTAAAATGACTCTTCCTCATAAAACATACAGATACAGCCAGGCGTGGTGGCGCACACTTGTAATCCCAGCATTTGGGAGGCTGAGACAGGAGGATCGCAGTTCACGGACAGCCTCAGCGTAATGAGGCCCTTTGCAAATCAGTGAGACCCTGTTTCAAAATAAATAATAAAAATAGGGCTGGGGGTGTAGGGTGGAGGTAGAGTGCCCCTGAGTTTCCTCCCCAGTACCCCCCCAAAAAAAAAAAAAAAAAGCTAGACAGGCGTGGTGACATACACCTGTACCTGGGAGACTGAGACAGGAGGATCACAGGTTCGAGGGCAGCCTCAGCAAGTAGTGAGATTCATCAACCTAGTGAAACCCTGTTTCAGAATAAAAATAAAATAGGGCTAAGCCGGGCGTGGTGGCGCACGCTTGTAATCCCCACACTTGGGAGGCGGAGACAGGAGGATCGCGCTGGCTTAAGAGACCCTGTTTCCACATAAAAAGTAAAAAAAAAAAAAAGCCGGGCGTGGTGGCGCACGCTTGTAATCCCCGCGCTTGGGAGGCAGAGACAGGAGGATCACGCAGGTTCGAAGCCAGCCGCGCGCGCTGGCTTAGGAGACCCTGTTTCCAAATAAAAATGTCAAAATAGGTCTGGGAGTGTATCCCGGAGGTAGAAGGGCTTCCAGAAACCCTAGTACCACCAAAATAAAAATAAAATAGGGCTGAGGGTGTAGCTTGGAGGTGGAATGCCCCTGGGTTCAATCCCCAGTACTACAAAAAATAGTAATAATGATATTAATGATAACGATAAGCTTTTCACGCTTAGATTTGGGAGCGTGCCGAACTCTTTCGCAATTACGCTTAAGATACTGTTTTGTTTAACCTTCTGGCTTGCTTTCAGTCTGGAAAACATTTATAAAGAACTGTCTGAAGACATAGATGGCTTTGTTCATCCTGGCCACGGAGACTTATCTGGATGGGCCAAACAAGGTAAGCCAGGGGCAGCTGGTGTGCTTTGGCCTGACACCAGTCGTCTTGCCTCTGTTCTACAGGTCATACTTGAAGCAGCTGTCATGAAGTCCTAGAGAAAATCAAAATGGCTTGTTTATATGAGGAAAAAATACATACGTATTTTATGATGCTTTGTATGTGTGCGCCTTTTATTGTTGGTTGTTTTTTGGTGTTTGGGGGTTTTTTTACTTTTTTGTTGTTGTTGTTTTGTATTTTTGGTGCTGGGGATTGAGCCTCTGAGGCTTCAGGGACATTTTGCCTCTGAGCTACACCCTCAGCCCTTTTTTTTTTTTTTTTTTTTTTTTGGAATGGGGTTTTGCTAAATTGCAGAGGGCCTCACTAAGTAGCTGAGGCTGACCATGAACCTGCGATCCTCCTGTCTCAGCCTCCCAAGTACTGGAATTCCAAGTGTTCATCACTGTAATGGACTGTTTATTCCCTTTTGTGGTACAATGGATCGAACCTAGGGTCACTCAACCACTGAGCTCTGTTCAGGACTCTTTTTATTTTATTTTACTTTATTTTTTGTAGTACTAAGGGCGGAACCCAGGTGATTTTTTACATCCTGGGCTATACTCCCAGACCGTTTTATACTTGTATTTGGAAACAGGGTCTCACTAAGTTGCTGAGAGCCTCACTAAGTAGCTGAGGCTGGCTTTGAAACTGTGCGGTCCTCCTATCTCAGCCTCCCAAGCGCTGGGATTACAAGCATGCGCCACCACACCTGGCTCCAAGCTCTTTATTTTATTTATTTATTTATTTATTTATTTATTATGTATTTATTTATTTAATTTTTTGCAGGTCCGGGGATGGAATCCAGGGGCATTCGATCTCTGAGCTACACCCCTGCCCTTTTTTTTATTATTATTTATTTTGAAACAGGGTCTCATTAAGTTTCGGAGTGCCTTACTAAATAGCTGAGGCTGCCCGTCTCAGCCTCCCAAATGCTGGGATTATAAGCATGTGTGTCACCACGCCCAGCTCAGGCATTTTTTATTTTAAAAATTTGAGAGAGCGTGTTCCTGCATTGCCCAGGGTGGCCTCAAGCTTGCGATCGTCCTGCTTCAACCCCCCAGATTGCTGGGATTACAGGTGTGCACCATTGTCTACAACCAGGAGACGAAAGAAATGTTCTTGGAGCCAAGCATGGAATTCCAGTACTTGGGAGGCTGAGACAGGAGGATTATAGGTTCGCAGCCAGCCTCAGCTACTTAGTAAGGCCCTCACAACTCGGTGAGACCCTGTTTCAAAATAAAGAATAAAAAACAGGCCACCAGCCTGTTGTGGTGGCGCATGCTTGTAATCCCCATGCTTAGGAGGCGGAGACAGGATGATTGCGCAGGTTCGAAGCCAGCCTCGCTGGCTTAAAAGACCTTGTTTCCAAATAAAAATATAAAATAGGTCTGGGAGTGTAGCCTGGAGATAAAAGGGCTTCCAGGAACCCCAGTACCACACACACACACACACACACACACACACACACACACACAAAATAGGCCACCAGGTGTGACACATGGTTGTCATCCCAGCATTTGGGAGGCTGAGACAGGAGGATCATGGCTCATGGCCAGCCTCAGTTACTTAGTGAGCCCTTTGCAACTGAGTGAGACCCTGTTTCAAAATAAAGAATAAAAAATAGGGCTGGAGGTGTGACTCAGAAGTAGAATGCCTCTGGGTTTCATCTCCAGTACCACAAAAAATTTTTTTAAAATAAAAAATAGGGCTGGAGATGTAACTTAGAGGTAGAATGTGCCCCTGGGTTCAATCCCCAGTACCAAAAATAAAAAAGAAACATTATTGGTTTCTTACAATTTGATTTCAGTGAAATCTTTGGGTCTGTGTTTTGTTACTTTCAGGGGTTATTTAATATCACATAGGATTTTTTTAAAAACAGTTCTGATGATATACAACCTACACTTCTCTGCTCCGGAAGGCGCCCTCTAGTCTCGCCCAGAGGTTGCAACGCACTTGCCATGTTGTAAAGCTGCCTTTTTTTTTTTTTAAGCATTATTAGGGATTGAACCCAGCAGCATTCTACCTTTGAGCTACACCCCCAGTCCTATTTTATTTTTATTTGGAAACGGTCTCACCAGGTTGTTGAGAGACTCACTACTTGCTGAGGCTGGCCTCAAACCTGCCACAGTCCTCCTGCCTCAGCCTCCCAAGTACTGGGATTACAAGAGTGTGCCCCTGTGCCTGGCTGTAATTCTCTCTTTACAACCGAAATCCATTCATGTTGCACGTCGGGTTCTGAGATTGACTGGCTTCAGCCGGTGCCGGACCCTGTAGTTGGAAGTTACGTCGCTAACTTTTTTTCCCCCTGCGTTACCCAGAGGCATTGTACCTCCAAGCTACACCCCCGGCCCTAATTTTTAGTCTCTTTATTTTTGAAACAGGGTCTCACTGAGTTGCAAAGGGCCTCACTAAGTAGCAGAGGCTGTCCGTGAACCGCGATCCTCCTGTCTCAGCCTCTCGAATGCTGGGATGACAACCCTGTGCTAACACGCCCGGCCTCGCCACTAACTCTTGAGCCCTGGCTAACGTGTCTCCACGGCCCCGTGTTCTTGTTCATAGGCGTTCTCCTCCTCAACGCGGTCCTGACCGTCCGGGCCCATCAAGCCAACTCGCACAAGGAGAGAGGCTGGGAGCAGTTCACCGATGCTGTGGTTTCCTGGCTGAACCAGAACTTGAACGGCCTTGTCTTCCTGCTCTGGGGCTCCTATGCTCAGAAGAAGGGCAGCGTCATCAATAGGGTAAGGTTTTTGTTTTTTGTTTTGTTTTGTTTTACATACTCAAGAAGATGTCAAGAATATCCGCCCTGTGGCCCTGGGGAAATTCATATTATAAAGCGAATCTCTTCAAATTTGAGTTGGATTTCCCATTGAGAACTGAGCAGAATTCACACTGATCGTTGGCCAGCTGTGGATTCCCGCAGCCAGCAAGACGGGCGCAGCGGCCGCGGTGCCGCGCGCTGTGAATGAAGACGTCCTGCTCGCGAGAGGTTTTGGGGTTTGGAGGGAGGATTTGGTTTGATCACAACAGATTTAAGTTTCTCGTGCAAATACTTGGTGATCGGGACTAATCTCGAGCCCTGGTTGTGAAACCCCAGCATCAGCAAACGGCCCTCCTGAGCCTCCCTCTCCCCGGTTTCATTCCCGATGCTGTGGGGCCACCCCTCAGTTTATTCTCCCGCTCTCCCCCTTAAATCCCACCCGCCGGGGAATCCCTAGAAATGTCTAAATGTCTGCCCTACTGCTTCTCAGAGGTGATGCTGGCCCGGCAGAGGATGGAGAGATGGGGTGGGAAGGAGAGGAGTCAGGGACTGTCTAGCTTGGAGAAACCGGTTTGGGGAGAATGGCGGAGGGTCTGGAGTAAGTGAGGCCGAGGGCTAAATGGTAGTTTCTGGTGCGTCCGAAACGCGCAGTGAGACTGGAGTCCCGCCCGGGCAGACACCTGCTCACCAGCTGCCTTGGGCCGAATCTCACAGAGGCGGCAGGTGGGACACTTTGGGCTCAGCTGACAAAGCCCAAAGTGGTAGTGAACAGAGGGCACGCGCTCTCTGGCCCCAGCACTCGTGGCGCGTCCTCCCTTGAGCCAGGATGCAGCCCGGGCCGGCCGGTTAGGGTTAGGGGTTAGGGCTTGTTACCTTCCTCTTTGATTTTACTTGGTCCTGGGAATTGGACACAGAGGCACTCTGCCTCCAAGCTACACCCCAGCCGGCTTTTGTGTCTTATTTGGAAACAGGATCCGTAAGTTGCCCCGGCTGGCTTTGGACCCGCGATCCTCCTGCCTCAGCCTCCCGAGTACTGGGATTAAAAGTGGGCGTCACCACGCCCGGCTTATGTTTTAAGCCTAATTCTCCTCCCACACACTCACGCAATGAACAGTAGATTCCCGTGAGCAAGTGTGTTAAGGTGTGTGTGTGAAAGGCCGTCTAGCCTGGTGGCTCCCGTTCTGTTTCTCACCCAGTTTGGGTAAGCACTGGTTTTGAGTCTCTAATGTATCCTACAATCTCTGTGCATGTACAAGCAAATAACAGTTGAAGCCAGAACAGTTCTTTGTCTAAAAAGATGAAAAAGATGTTTTTACCGGTTTTTCTTTTTCTCTTTTTTTTAGTTTGTTTTTTTTATTTTGAAGCAGGAGTTGCTGAGGCTGGCCTCCAACCTGCAACTCTCCTCTCCAGGAATGATTATACTTGTCTCTAGTATTTAAAGAAAAAAAAATTGTTTTAAATAGTTTAATGCCTTTATTACTTTCCCTTGCTTCTATGGGCTTGGTAAATTGTGGGTGCTCTGGGGGTGTGGCTCAGGAGTAGATGCTTGGTATGGACGGGTCCCTGCGTTCTGGGGTAAGTTCACATCTTCCCCTCTCAGTCTCTGTGGCCTGGCCCTATCCTGGCAGCCATGGGGTGAGTCGTAAGAACTTTAGGAAAACACTTTTTGCCCCACGGCACTAGGTTTACATCAAGTTTAGCTGCATTTAGACTTCAGAGCAGAGCGGTGCTAGTTTCAGTCTATATTAACGCCTTTTGGTAGGTAATGCATCCTGGTGGCCTGTAGCAATCAGCAGAGGAATTACCAGATGAAAGGATACAGGCCAGTCTCCGCAACCTAGGGGAGACCCTGTTTCAAAACAAATACATTAGCTGGTCATGGCGCTCGCTTGTCATCCCGGCATTTGGGACGCCGAGATAGGAGGATCGCAGTTCGCGGACAGCCTCAGCTACTTAGTGAGGCCCTCTTAGTGAGACCCTGTTTCAAAATAAAGAATAAAAAGTAGGGCTGGGCAGGTAGCTCGGAGGTAGCATGCCCCTGGGTTCCATCCCCAGTAAAATATAAATAAAACAATAAAAATTAAGGCTGGGTATCTCGGAAGTAGATGCCCCTGGGTTCAGTCCTAGTACCACCAAAATAAAAAGGGAACTGAGAAATGCACAGATATTGCCAGCTCGGAGGCCGAGACGAGGCATCTGTGTCCTCGGATCCTAGCAAAGGTTCTAGAAGCAAATGAACAGATGAGCTGTTCTAGTAGAAATGTTGGAGGTAAAACTGGAAGGTGGGGGACTTGGCCTAGGCGGAGGGACCTTGGTGCGGGTCAGGTGTCGTCAGGTGTAGCGGTCGGTCTGTGTGGGTGGGGGGCACTGAGGGTGGAACCCAGGGGCTTTTCTACTTCCAGGCTAAGCTCCCAGACCTATTTTATATTTTATTTGGAAACAGGGTCTCACTAAGTTGCTGGGAGCCTCACTAAGTAGCCGAGGCTGGCTTCGAACCCGTGCGATCCTCCTGTCTCAGCCTCCCCAGCGCTGGCTAATCGGGTCCTTTTGAAAGGCTGTTAGCGTTCATTCTGTCTTCTTTTTCAGAAGCGGCACCATGTCCTGCAAACCGCTCATCCGTCCCCGTTGTCGGTGTACAGAGGGTTCCTCGGATGTAGGCATTTTTCTAAAGCCAATGAGCTGCTGCAAAAGTCCGGCAAGAAGCCCATCAACTGGAAGGACCTGTGACGGCTCGGCCGTCTGTCACCGGGGATGCTTTGAGGAGCTGCTCTGGAAATACAAGTCGTTGACATTTTCCCTGTTCTCAGCGCCCCGCACAAGGGGAGAAGTTTCTGCAGTGCATCCGAGAACCGGGCTGCCTTAGCCAGCTCCGGGCCGGGAGAGGGTCCACCGAGGGTGGCTGGGTCTCTGGGACCCGGCTCTCGGGGCGCACGGTCCAGCTGGAGGCAGGCTGGCCTTCCGGGCACAGCCATGGTTTGGTGCTTGCTGCTGTTTTTTTTTTTTTACCAGATAGATTGGACGTTGTAGGTTCCGTGATGTTCTGTGTTCATTTAGAAAAGGCCCCCTTGATCTTACAGGTCTCTTTGCTGGAGGGCTGAGGGTGGGGTCCTGGGCCTCCTGCGGGCTGGGGATGCCGGCCTCTGCTGGGGGAAGCTGAGCAAGAAGAGCGTTTCTCTCCAGAGGGCCTGGGACACCCCGAGGGTGGGTGTTAAGGAAGCACAGACAGCCGGATGCCTTGGTTTGTGGACTGAAATCACTTGGGATTTTTTTTTTTCCTTTGACACTGGAGAACTTTAATTTTTATATAGAATACTTATGTAGATATATATTTTTTCATCCTCGTTTTCCCTTGTTTTATAAGAGACAATCCTCACCGTTTCAGCACCTCCCTCCTGGCTCTGGGGGGGGGCGGGCTGCTTTAGCTGGGAGCTGGGTCAGAGTTAACCCAGCACAAGTTTGGTAATAAAAAGTTTGCTAAAACACTGTGGAAGTTTCTCTCCCCGCGCCCACAGTCCTCTCTGCAGACGCCCTTGGGCCGCCCTTGGGCCTGCCTGGCATCCATCCAGTCGCCATGGCAGCCATTGTCCGGGAAGGGCCGCCCCGCCCCCCGGCCCTCCTGCCCCACCCGCTGCGATGGAGCCGCCCGTCCCGCCTCGGTAAGCCCTGGGCCCCAGCGCCGCCGGCCAGGGAGACCGGAGAAAAGTGTGCCTTCAGGGTCCCCAAGGCACAGCCAGGAGCTGCCCCATCGCCCCTCCTAGTGTGGACGCTGCCGGGGTGGGCTCCCTCTCTCCCGGTGGCCCCTGGTCTGTCCGCACTCGGCCCTTGTGGCTGCAGGCCCAGTGAAGAATCAAAGTCTTAATGGGCACGTGCGCAGCCCCGGATTCCAGCGCCCGGACCACAGCAGTGTAAGGAGGGTCTGAGTCGGGGATGCTGAGACCTCCTGTTGCTGGGCAACAGTGCTTCCTCTGGGCTGCAGTTTCCTGACCTAAGAAAGCAGGGTTTAGCATTCTTGGGATCCTCAAACAGCCTCCGCAGGGGAAGATGCCCCTCACTGGGCGCTGCCGGTGAACTTTCTACCCTAGGGAGAGGCCAGGGCTCCGGGCCGGCAGGGAGCAAATTGGCATCAAGAATTTAAAGCGTCAGCGCAGGGTGGTGGTACGCACCTCTAATCCTAGTACTTGGGAGGCTGAGACGGGAGGGTCACAGGTTAGAGGCCGCCCTCGGCCACTTAGCAAGACCCTATTTAAAAACAGAAAAGGTCTGACGGGGTAGCTCAGAGGGAGAAGGTGCCTGGGTTCAATCCCAAGTAGCAAAACGATTTTCACAAGTCGCTCCTAGCCGGGGAGCCATCGTGCAGCCCCTGCGTGCGCCCTCTGTCTGGTGGGAGAACCAGCGGAGAGCAACTGGGTGTCTGTGGAGAATAAAGGGGTTCTCCAGGGAAGGGGGCGCTCAGCTGGTTCCTCAAGGGGCCGTGTCCGGGCCAGAAAAGAGGAAGGAGTGCATTCCAGGCAGAGAAGCCCCACCTGCTGTGTGTTCTAGAGGGTTCCACACAGGTGCATGGGAGGCGGGCAACCTGGCTGGCGTGACCCCTGTCTCCTCCCTCCCCAGGTAAGGAAAACAGACTCTCTGCCAGTGACTTCTGGCTCTCAGGACGGGTGACCCAAGGACGCCGGTTATTATGCAAATATCACTAGGAACCCCGAGTTATAAAACCTTAATTGTGTGAAAGTTCAAACCCAGTTTTGATCCGAGCCCTGCCAGGAAAAGTCAAGGACTGAATTATTGGTGTTTGCTTTTTTTTTTAAATATACATTGGCATATGCTTCTGTTTGCTCCTGGGATAAAATAATGTCTTAAGGTTTTGGGTGGAGAAGCAAATATTTTAGAATATATATGTGAGAATGTCTTTTCGCCCTTGCTGAGCCTTCCAGGTGTCTGAGGATAAACAGGTAGGAGGGCGCTGGTTATTTTGGAGGGGCCTTAAGTGTCGCTTAGGAAAGACTGGGTCATTTGCCTGCTGGGGACAGCCCCGCAGTCACTTTGTAGGTACATTTTTATTTGCAGTACTGGGAATGGACCCCAGGGGCATTCTACCTCCCAGCTACACACCTGCCCTATTTTTTAGTCTGTCTTATTTATTTATTTGTTTGTTTGTTTGTTTATTTTGCGGGTCTGGGGATGGAACCCAGGTACATTCAACCTCCGAGCTACACCCCTAGCCCTATTTTTAAGTCTTTATTTTGAAATAGGGTCTCCCTGAGTTGCAAAGGGCCTCCCTAAGCTAAGTAGCTGAGGCTGTCCGCGATCCTCCCGTCTCAACCTTCCGAATGCTGGGGTTACAAGCGTGCTCCACCACGCCTGGCGTAGTCTTTAATTTGAAACGGGGTCTCAGTTGCAGAGGGCCCCACTAAGCAGCTGGGGCTGGCCTCAAACCACGATCTTCCTGTCTCGGCCTCCCAAATGCTGGGATCATAAGTGTGTGCCTGTAGAGACTTTAATTTGGGCTTTACATCGTAAAGTTACTCAGAATTATGTCATCGAAACCACTTTATTATTTACTTATCTGACCAGGCTGCGGATGGATCCCAGGGCCTTGGACACTCTAGACAAGCGTTGTACCTGTTACCTACCCTTCCCCAGTTTAGTTGTGTGTGTGTGTGTGTGTGTGTGTGTGTGTGTGTGTGTGTGTTACTGGGGACGGAACCCAGGGACATTCTATCTTCCAGCTATACCCCCAGCCCAATTTTATTCTTTAATTTGAAACAAGGTCTCACTGAGTTGCTGACGGCCTCAGTAAGTAGCTGAGGCTGGTAGCGAACTCCTGATCCTCCTGTCTCAGCCTCCCAAAGACTGGAATTACAAGTGTGAGCCACCATGCCCGGCTCTAAATTTTTTTAGGTATGTGTGAGAACCCCAGACCTGGTGAGCCAGCCAGATCAGAAGATAACCACCTTCTTTGGGTGAGAGGAAAGGGGAGTCACAGCTTCACAAGAAGACCCTGAGGTTCTGGGAAACTAAGAAATACTAAGCCAGGGCTGGGGACGTGGCTCTGGAGAACACCTGCCTAGCACACAGGGCCAGGGTTCCATCCCCATCACTGCAAAAAACGAAACAACAACAACAAAAAAATACTGCTACTCTTTTGTGAGTGCATGTGTTACTGGAGATTGAACCCAGGGGCATTCTACCTCTACGCTACTCTCCTGTCCTATTTTATCTTTTATTTGGAAACCGGGTCTCACTCAGTTGCAGAGGGTCTCACTAAGTTGCTGGGGCTGGTCTTGAACCTGCGATCCTGTCTCAGCCTCCCAAGTACTGGGATTATGAGCCTGCACCTCCGTGTCTGCTAAAATACTGCTAGTGTAATGCAGGCCCCAACCCGACCCCTCCGGAGTTCACATTTAATGGGGAAGAAAGGGCCCTGTGATGTCGTGAAGTGTCTGGCTTACAGCAGGACCAATAATTTCTTCCCAGATGCCCCGTTTCCACAGGTCATTTGGTCACTTAAGAGGGTTTCTTTTATTGGGTAAAATAACATGATATGAGCCGGGCGTGGTGGCGCACGCTTGTAATCCCCGCGCTTGTGAGGCGGAGACAGGAGGATCGCGCAGGTTCGAAGCCAGCAGTGCGTGCTGGCTTAGGAGACCCTGTTTCCAAATAAAAATGTAAAAATAGGTCTGGGAGTGTAGCCCGGAGGTAGAAGGGCTTCCAGGAACCCCAGTACTACCAATATATATGTGTGTGTGTGTGTGTGTGTGTGTGTGTGTGTGTGTGTGTGTAATGTCATTCCTGAAGTCCATTCAAAAACACGCAAGGGGCTGGGTTTGGCCTGAAAGTTATGGTTCGCCCATTCTTAAATGTTTTGCTTTTAGAATTTTTTTGTGGTACTAGGGATTGAACCCAGGGGCCCTCTACCTCTGAGCTACCCCTCTAGCCCAATTTCATGTTTTAATGTGGATAAAGAGTCTCAGTAGGTTGCTGAGGGGCTCAATAAGTTGCAGAGGCTCACCTCAAACCTGCGATCCTCCTGTCTCGGCCTCCCAAGTACTGGGATTACAGGCGTGCGCCACTGTGCCCAGCACGTGTCCAGTTTTTTTGAAACTAGTCAATTTCACTAGCCAGATAGTGTTAAGTGTCAGTTTCGAGCAGATCTCTGTGTTAGAAGCTCAGTGCGGATCATTTTATGTTGTCAGTGAAAACACTCAGACTCAAAGTCTGAAGTAGGTCCAAACCTACTTCAGCCTGATTTCAGAAACCACCATTGAAGCCGGGCGTGGTGGCGCACGCTTGTCATCCCGGCATTCGGGAGGCTGAGACGGGAGTATCGCGGTTCGCGGACAGCCTCAGCTACTTAGGCCCTCTGCAACTCAGTGAGACCCGGTTTCAAAATAAAGAATAAAAAGTAGGGCTGGGGGTGTAGCTGGGAGGTAGAATGCCCCTGGGTTCCATCCCTAGACCTGCCAAAAAAAAAGAAAAAGAAAACCCACCATCAGCACCCTGCCGGAGTCATAATAATCTGAAGTTATTGCAATATGGATCCTCCCTGGCCCACGCTGGTGAGCAACCCCCACCCCAGGGCCTCTACTGGAGCTGTGGTGGCGCACGCCTGTAATCCTAGGACTTGGGAGGCTGAGATTGGAGGACCACAGGTTTGAGGACAGCCTCAGCAAGTAGTGAGACTCTCATCAACCTAGCAAGACCTTGTTTCAAAATAATAAAACAGGGCTAGGCTGTGGCGTGGAAATAGATTGCTGCTGTGTTCAATTCCTAGTAAACCAGACACACACAACAACAACAACAACCATACAACCCAGGGCCTCAGGCACGCAAGGCAAATATTCTACTGAGCTACACCTCCCAGCTTGAGAAAGAATTTTTTTAATGGAAAACATTTTTAAATGCCCTTGAGTTACAGATAGTTTTCCCAGAAATCGTAGTTCAATGGTGTCTCTTTGGGATGCGGGGTCGGGGAGGATGTCACAGGATCTACTTCATTGTGAAGCTGTCTTTCATGGTTTATTTTTTGTTTTGATTTTTGGTACTGGGGATTGAATCCAGGGGCATTCTATTTCTGAGCTGTATCCCCATTTCTATGAGTCTTACATTTTTTTTTTTAAACCGGGTCTAAGTTGTAAAGGACCTCAGTAGTTGCCAAGGCTGCTGGTTGACCTGCGATCCTCCTGCCTCAGCCTCCCAAGCACTGGGATTATAAGCGTGTGCCACCATGCCCGGCTCCCAGCCCATTTTTATGTTATTATGTTATTATTATTATTTTTTTGTTACTAGGGATTGAACTCAGAGGCATTCTACCTTCAAGCTAAACCCCTAGCCCTATTTTTATTATTTATTTATTTATTTTGGTGGTACTAGGGGTGGAACTCAGAGGCTTTCTACCTCCGGACTACACTCCCAGACCTTTTTAACATTTTATTTGGAAACAGGGTCTCACTAAGTTGCCGAGAGCCTCACTAAGTAGCTGAGGCTGGCTTCGAACCTGTGCGATCCTCCTGTCTCAGCCTCCTAAGTACTAGGCTCACAGTGTGCAGTACCATGCCCAGCATGAAGCCATCCTAACACACAGTCTAAGCAGGACCACTGGGCTGCTGCTTGCTGAGGACCTGAGGCGGGGGTTGGGACCGCACCGAGCACCGACTCGGTTGCCTGAGCCCAGCTCCCGCAGCACGCACCTGCTGCCTCGGCTTCCTGCTGGCGATGCAGAGGCTCTGGCCGGTTAACAGGCATGAAGTCCTGAAGGCCAGTAGGAAAATCCCAGGAAGCCCAATATATGACGCCTTTGTTGTAAAAAGAAGCCCACTTTGAAGAGGCCGGGCGTGGTGGCGCGCGCCTGTAATCCCAGCATTCGGGAGGCGGAGACCTGAGGATCTGGGTTCAGGGACAGCCTCAGCTACTTAGCGAGGCCCTGGGCAACTCAGTGAGACCCTGTTTCAACAGAATATAAAGGCTAAAAGATAGGGGTGGGGGTGTCGCTCAGAAGTACAATGCCCCTGGGTTCCATCCCTGGTACCGCCCAAAAAACAAAAAAAACCCACAAAGGAAGACGCTCCAGCAGGCTGCAAGAGCTCGGCGCTCCTGCCCAGTTTCCACTTGTCATTTGGAGTGGTTCACGGCCTGGCTTACAGAAGCCCGGCTGCTGACCGCTCTTCCCGAGTCGGTGCCCTTTGCCCCACATGCCTCGGGTACTCTGTAACAGCACTGACGGTGCCCAGGCCTAGCAAAAGCCTGCTGGCTCTGAGTGGGAATAGAGCCTTAAAAAAAAAAAAAAAGAAAGAAAGAAAGAAAAAGGAAGTCCAAGAAATCACTTAATTTCACGAAGCGGCGTGGTTTCAGAGGGGCCAGAGACTGGGGAAGGAGTCACCCCTCCATTCGGGCTCCTGGCTGGGCTTGTTTCTCAGATAACTGGCAGCTGGGCCACAGCCGGTCACGGGAGGGCTGGAGTGACCTTAACGTTATTGCTGGCAGCTGCCGGGCCGCAGGTGCCTGGTGCTTAGATGGCAAAGAATTTGGAAAGAAAGCGAGTCAGAGGGCTGGGAGTGGACGGGGCGCCCTCTCAGGCGTGGCCGGCCGCGAGATTGTGTTTTGGTGGGTTTTTGTTTTTTGGTTTTTTTCCTCTCCCTTTCTCAAGCTGTTGCGCCGATCAGTACCTTGAAGGTTAAGTGCTCCGGGGATATTTTTAAACAGCCGGGGCCACTTAATCTAAAAGTGACATTTACAGTCAGGGCAGTGAGCCGTCAGCAGGCTTGGACTCGGGACCTCAGAAAACAAGAGACTTGGAAAATGTTGGGAGGATCTGGGGAGAGAGGCCGGAGCGTCAAGGTGGTAAGTCAGCTCGCCCGCTCGGCCTCCCGGGGGCGCGGCCGCGAGGCCCACGTGGGGGACACAGTCCTGTGCTGGGGGACGGGATGGAGCGCGGCTGGAGAGCTGCCCCCGACGAAAGCGGCCGCTTGGGGCTCCTGGGGCCCCTCGGGTGGCTGCTCGGGGGACCTCAGCCTGAGTCCATGGAGAGGGGCCTGGCCTCGTTCCTAGAGTTGCTTAAATTGCTGGGAACCTGTCTCCCCTGTGCACACGTGCCCCTTCGCCCCCTTTAAGGCAGTTCTGCCTGTTTTGTTTTTCTACCAAAGCTCCTGTCTTAAGGAAATGTCTGTCTGTCTGTCTCTCTCTCTCTCTCTCTGTTTTATTTTATTTTATTTTTTATTTTTATTTTTGGTGGTACTGGGGTTCCTGGAAGCCCTTCTACCTCCGGGCTACACTCCCAGACCTATTTTTACATTTTTATTTGGAAACAGGGTCTCCTAAGCCAGCGCGCGCGGCTGGCTTCGAACCTGCGCGATCCTCCTGTCTCCGCCTCCCAAGCGCGGGGATGACAAGCGTGCGCCGCCACGCCCGGCATCTCTTTTTCTTTTTAATGTAGACTACTTAAAGCAGCTAGAGTGTTCTTATACTGCTAGGAAGATGTGGTTTTCATTAATTTTTTTTTTTTTTTTTTTGCGGGTTTGGGGATGGAACTCAGGGGCATTTGACCGCTGAGCTACACCCCGTGCCCTACTTCTTATTCTTTATTTTTTTGAAACAGGGTCTCACTAAGTTGCAGAGGGCCTCACTAAGTAGCTAAGGCTGTACGTGAACCGTGATCCTCCGGTCTCAGCCTCAAAGGCTGGGATTATAAGCGTGCGCCACCACGCCCAACTTCTTAATTAATATTTTAAATTTATTGATACTAAGGATTGAACCCAGGGGCATCTTACCTCCCAGCTATGCTCCCAGCCCTATTCTTTTTTTCTTTTTTGGTGGGTCTGAGGGTGGAACCCAGAGGCATTCAACCTCCAAGCTACACCCCCAGCCATATTTTTTATTCTTTATATTGAAACAGGGTCTCACTGAGTTGCAAAGGGCCTCACTAAGTAGTAGCTGAGGCTGTCCTCAAACTGCAATCCTCCTTTCTCAGCCTCCCGAATGCTGGGATTACAAGCGTGTGCCACCACGCCTGGATTTATTTTTTATTTTATTATTTATTTATTTATTTATTTATTTATTTATTTATTTATTTATTTTGCGGTAGTAGGGATGGAACCCAGGGGCATTCTACCTCCAAGCTACACCCTCAAGCCCATTTTTTTCTTCTTTATTTTTGAAACAGGGTCTCACTAAATTGCGGAGGGCCTCATTAAATTTCTGAGGCTGGTCATAAACCTGCAATCCTCCTGTCTCAGTCTCCCAAATACTGGGATTACAAGCCTTGTGCCACCATGCCTAGTTCCAAAAAAAATTTTTTTTAAAGGATTGGGGAGCATAGCTCAGAGGTAGAATGCCTCAAAGTTCAATCCTCAGTACCATTAAAAAAAATATTTTTTTTTCGAGTCTGGGGATGGAACCCAGGGGCATTTGACCTCTGAGCTACGCCTTCTGCCTAATTTTTTATTCTTTATTTGGAAACAGGACCTCACTGAGTAGCTGAGGCTGTCCATGAACCGCGATCCTCTGGTCTCAGCCTCCTGAATGCTGGGATTACAAGCGTGCGCCACCATGCCTGGCTTAAAATTAAAAAAAAAATAATAATAACAGCCAAGAGCTGGGCAGGACAGTCTTGCCCGTGGCTCCCAGGGCCACAGAGCAGAGCTGAGTAAGCTCCTGACGTTTGTTCTGTGCCCTCCTCGACACGCTCTGTCTCACATTTCTTGCTGTTACTATTATTAAACAGACCAAGCAGCGTGACCCACGAGCGGCCATTCTCCTTTGTCTGGGACGCGGGAAACTCTAGGGACTCAGGACTTTTGGTTTAAAGACAGCCGGGAAAGTTGCTTTGTGAATGGCGCTTTTCTTCGAAGCGCCGACTACAAGTCGTTTTTATAAGACGTGGTTTCTTTTCCTGAGCTCTGCCAAGCTTTCAGAGGCTTGCACGGTCAGGTGACCGGAGGAGACGCAAATGGCCCCAGTCTGTGTGGCTTTCTTTGAGAAGCTTTGGGAAGGCTTTTGGGTGTGTGCAAAGCTGTTTCATCTATTTATTTATTCATTCATTCATTCATTCATTCATTCATTCATTGAGGGTCTGGGGATGGAACCCAGGGGCATTCTACCTCTGAGCTATACCCCTTGCCCTATTTTTTATTCTTTATTTGGAAACAGGGTCTCACTAAGTTGCTGAGAGCCTCACTAAGTAGCTGAGGCTGGCTTCGAACCTGTGCCATCCTCCTGTCTCGGCCTCCCAAGCACTGGGATGACAAGCGTGCGCCACCACGCCCGGCCCGAACTTTGATCTTTTGAATGGCGGTTTTCTCAGATTGCCCCAGTAGAAACGGGGGAGGGGGGCAATACTGCCTCTAGTCTTTCCTCTGAATTTTGAGTTGGGGTCTCCTCACTGTGAAGGCAAGTTCATCTGTTCCCAAGGAAACCTGGACACAGAAACCTTGCATTTAGCCAGGTGAGATGGTGCAAGCCTATAATCTCAGTACTTGGGAGGCTGAGACAGGAGGGTCGCAAGTTGGAGGACAGCCCCAGCAAGTAGTGAGACCCTCATCAACCTAGCAAGACCCTGTTTCAAAATAAAAACGAAAAAATAGGGCTGAGAGCTGGGCGTGGGGGCGCACGCTTGTCATCCCAGTATTTGGGAGGCTGGGACAGGAGAATTGTGGTTTGCAGACAGCCTCAGCTACTTAGTGAAGCCCTTTGCAACTCAGTGAGACCCTGTTTCAATATAAAGAATAAAAAATACGACTGGGGCCGGGCGCGGTGGCGCACGCTTGTAATCCCCTCGCTTGGGAGGCGGAGACAGGAGGATCGCACAGGTTCGAAGCCAGCCGCACTGGCTTAAGGGACCCTGTTTCCAAATAAAAATGTAAAAATAGGTCTGGGAGTGTAGCCCGGAGGTAGAAGGGTTTCCAGGAACCCCAGTACCACCAAAAAAAAAAAAAAAAAAAAGGAAATAAAATAGGGCTGGGGGTGTAGCTCAGAGGTAGAATGGACCTGGGTTCCATCCTCAGTACCGCAAAAAAGAAAGAAAAGAAGGAAGGAAGGAAGGAAATAAAGAAAGAAAGAAACCTTGTCGGGTTTGGAAAATGTATCCACAATTCCCATTGTGTTCTCGTTGACCGTTTGCTGTGATAATATATCGTAAACTTTTAGAGGAAGATTTTCCAGGCAGATGGGCCAGATTCGCTTATTCTAGGAAGCCAGGGTTCCTTGTACCAGAGAGCCTGGCAGAGCACAAAGGGCCCGATAGTAACTGGGCTGCCGGCGCAGGCCAGGCATTTGTTCACAGGAGCTCACACAATTCTTAGGACGGTCCTAGGGAGGAGCTCGGATTTACTCCATCCTCGGGCTAGAAACCAAGGGGGTGCTCAAGCCAATCAGGTGCCAGCCAGCCAAGCCCGCCCAGGTCTGCCCACCCCGCTCTGTGGGCCCCTTCCCTTGGCCCCGCGCCTGGCCTTGGTCTCCAGGATCAACACCCCTTCAGAGGGGCGTGGTGGCGCGCGCTTGTCATCCCAGCATTTGGGAGGCTGAGGCAGGAGGATCGCGGTCCGAGGCCAGCCTTTGCTACTTAGGCCCTTTGTAACTTTCTGAGACCCTCTTTCAAAATAAAGAATAAAAACAAAATAGGGCTGGGGGTGTAGCTCGGAAGTAGAATGCCCCTGGGTTCCATTCCCAGTACCACAGGGGGAAAAAAAAAGAAACAAGAAACACTTTAGACAGGTGTGATGGTGTATGTCTGTAATCCTAGTACTTGGGAGGCTAAGACAGAGGAGATCGCAGGTTGGAGGCTCAGTAACTTAGAGACTCATTCGCAACTTAACGAGACCTTGTTTGAAAAAAATTAAAAAGGGCTGGAAATGCCACTCAGAAGCAGAACGCCCCTGGGTTCCATCCCCAGTACCAGAAATAATTTTTTTATTATTTATTTGTTTATTTATTTGGCGGTACTGGGGTTCCTGGAAGCCCTTCTACCTCCAGGCTACACTCCCAGACCTATTTTATATTATTTTAATTTGGAAACAGGGTCTCTTGGTTTTTTTGTTATTGTTTTTTTTTTTTTTTGTGGTACTGGAGATGGAACCCAGGTCCATTCTACCTCTGAGCTACACCCCGGCCCTATATTTTATTATTTTGAAACAGGATCTCACTGAGTTGCAGAGGGCCTCACTTCGCAGTTGAGCCTGGCCGCAAACCGCGATCCTCCTGTCACAGCCTCCCAAATGCTGGGATGACAAGCTCGCGCCGCCACGCCCGGCTGGTTTTTTTTTTTTTATTCTTTCATTCTGAAACGGGGTCTTGCTAGGTTGCTGAAAGTCTCACAAAGTGGCTGAGGCTGGCGGCCTCCAACCTGCAGTCCTCCTGTCTCAGCCTCCCAAGAACTGGGATTCCAGGCGAGCGTCAACACGCCCCGCTATGCGTTTGCTGCCTTGAACTACAGCTTCCCAGTTTTGAATAATGCCAGCCTTCCGGTCTCCCATGAGGACTCAGTTGGACCATGTGTGCGCAGAGGGTGCTGTAGGTCGAGGGACTGGGCCCCGCGGCGGGCTCCGGGGCTGCTTTGATTTCTAACGCGGCAGCAATGTCAGGAGAGGCTGATCCCAGAACCTCGCGGGAATCCCAGCTCACAGTTGGACAAAGCGTCCTCGCCTATGGGTCAGGTTGGAGTCAAAAGTCATTTTTGAGTCTGAAACCAGGAACCGTGTTTAACGCCGTGTTATCCGTCGTAGCGTGGCGGCCGGAGGGGCTGCGCTCCAGTCTGCGTGGCCTCAAGCCAGCGTCTTGCCATTTCTGGGCCTTGGTTTCTGATGTGGATGGAAAGATGCCTTCCTCATAGTCTGGGTGAGGATCCAGTGAATTCATATAAATGAATAATTAAAGGTCTGCTAGCTTTACTTGCCGCGGGGTCCCGGGGAACTGTGCTAAGTACTTTATCTAACATCAAGTTGAAGCCTCTGCTATCCCTCATTTGCGCCTTTGCACAACCTTCCTGACATCGCCCACCCCAGTCTTGACCCTCCTTGGTCCGTTCTGCACAGAGGAACCACAGAAGATGTTGTAAGAATTCAGACCCCCAGTCAGGCGTGTGATCCCAGGACGTGGAAGGCTGAGACAGGAGGATCCCGGGTTTGAGGACGGCCCTAGTACCTACGGAGACTCTCATCAGCCTGGAGAGACCCTGTTTCAAAATAAAAATAAAATAGGGCTTGGGGGTGTGGCTCGGAGGTAGAATGCTCTTGGACTCAATCCTCAGTACCACACGCGTACAGAAATAATGCGGTCATGATGTTACTCAAGAAAACTCCTGGCCACCGTTGGAGGTTGCCAAAGGACTCCGCGTTATTCTGAAAATAGATTTATAAAAAAAGATATAACCTAACAAGCACCCAACCTTTCCTGTAGAGACCATTTCAGGATAGTCAAATGCTCCATGAGTTACAGGTTTAGCTGGGTGTGGTGGCACACACTTGTAATCCCACAACTTGGGAGGCTGAGACAGGAGGATCAAAGGTTCGAGGCCAGCCTCAGCAATTTAGGCCCTCAACAACCTAGCAAGACATTGTTTCAAAGTAAAAAAATAAAATAGGGCTGGGATGTAGCTCAGAGGTACAACTTTTCTAGGTTCAATCCCCAGTACCACAAAAATAAATAAGTAAATAAATAAATAGATTCATAGGTACATAGGACAAATATAGCTGATGAGCACAGAGCTAATAAAAACAGAAGGTCACCACGCACCACCAGTCATTGAAACCAATGGCTTTGCCGGGCAGTGTGAGACCCTCAGAAACGTAGGGAGACCCTGTTTCAAAACATTTTAAAAATGGGTCAACTGCGGCCATGAGGCAAGGCTGCTACTGAGGCCTCCGAGGCAGGGATCGGCGCCAGCTGAGGGGTTAGGCCAGTGCCGGGGCCAGCGAGGCCGGGATCGGAGCCTGTCGTGAGGCAAGACCAGTGCTGGGACCTCTGAGGCTGGGATCGGACTCTGCCATGAGGCAAGGACGGAACTGGGACTTGCGAGACCTGGATAGGAGCCTGCCGAGGGGTTAGGCCGGTGCCGGGGCCAGCGAGGCCGGGATCGGAGCCTGTCGTGAGGCTAGGCCAGTGCTGGGGCCTCTGAGGCCGGGAGCGGAGCCAGCCGAGGGGTTAGTTCGGTGCAGGGGCCAGTGAGGCCAGGATCGGGGCCTCCCATGAGGCAAGGCCGGTGCTTGAGCCAGCGAGGTCGGGATCAGTCCACCGGGTAGCCAGGCCACTACTGGGGCCGTCAAGAGTGGGATCGGTATTTGCAACGCAGCATGCACAGAGAAATATCGCAGAAAATAAAAACCAGATGCTTCCCCTAATTAGCAAGAACTAGGAGGAAAGGGGTAACAGGAGGAGGTCGATTTGAAGAAAGGGCCCTATAGAGAAGCAATTAAGGTGACCAGTCAGAGGGGAGGGGATGGGGGAGGATGGAATCTCTTTAAAACTCATGAGGTGTGTAAACAAATGTATCAAAGATAATCACCAATCAAGCATGGGATCGAGGGAGGGGGAGGGAATGGGATGGGGGCTGGATGAGGGCTAATTGGATGATGTGTGCTTATATATCCTCTCAAGTCTTGTATTCCAAAGTGATGTATGGTTACAAAAAACGTAATAATAATAGTAATAATAATAATTAATAATTAATAATAATAATAATAATTAATAATAAAAATAATAAATGGGCCAAGTGTGGTGGCACACACTGCTAATCCCAGGCCTTGGGAGCTTGAGATGGGAAGATAGCAGACTGGAGGCTGGTCTCAGCAGCAACTTAGCAAGACCCTGATTCTAAACAAGAAATAAATAAAATAGAAAGGGCTGAGGTATAGCTTGTAGGTGGAATACTCCTGGGTTCAATCCCCAGCACCACTAGATAGAAAGATAGGTAGGTGGGTGAGTGGGTGGGTGGATGGATAGATAGATAGACAGACAGACAGACAGATAGACAGATAGATATGCAAACATATAACCAACAACTGAAGATTTTCCTGGCTGGCTTTGGTGTCAAGACCAGACCCCTGGATTCTGAATCTAGAGGCTTTTTTTTTTTTTTTTAATATCTGGAGAGGGCAGGTTGAGGATAGCATGTCCCTTTCTAGGAAGGCGCGTCAGCCCTGACACATCTACAATCCTAGTCCTCGAGAGGCTGAGACAGGAGGATAGCAGGTTCGAGGCCAGCCTCAGCAATTCAGTGAGGCTCTCAGCAACTTACTGAGACCCTGTTTCAAAATAAAAAAAATGTACCCCTACCCCCAAATCAGCCCTAGCGTCCAATCGATCCCCCCTCCCCCACCATGAGCTTCCAGCTCTCCACAGCTTGTGGGTGGCCCTATGTCTTGCTCAAGGCAGAGGGGCTGGTCCCAGTGGGGAGGCCGTGGCTCAGTGGGGAGCAGGTGCCGGCCTCTGCTGCAGAATTCTGCTCAGTCTCCTCAGCCCACCTCCTGCCGGGTCACTCCAAAGCCTGTCAGGCTGGGTGGTACACGAGATGGGGCTGAGGATTGGACCCACCCCAGTAGAGGCCATCAGGCAGCAGGGCCAGGGACACTGGTGGAAGGGGTGACCCGCCACTTAACTGACGTCAAGGCAAATTGTTGCAGAGAGAGCTGAGCCGTCCTGAAGGCTAGCCAGCGTCACGCTACGCTAGCAGCTCTGCAGGTGGAGAAGTGTTCATTGTAACTCAGGTTATTGGGGGACTGAGCTCTTCGTCCACAGTTGCTGGAGGAAAACACTCTGGGAAGGGGCCCCGTACAAACCCCGTGAGCCCGTCCAGCACCACCTGCTGCCTGCCCCCTCCCCACCTCGCCACGTCTCAGCTCCAGGCAGCCCGGCCTTGTTGGGTTCCTCCAGAGAACAGGCTTCCTCCTGCTCTGGGTTTCTGAGCTCCTGCTCATTTGCCTTGGACACCGTCTTGATCATCCACAGTCTCAGCATTGTGATCTTGGAAGGGGAGACAGGAAGATCACAGCTTTGAGGACAGCCTCGGCAGGAAGTGAGACTCCCATCAGCCTAGCGAGCCCGTTTCAAAATTAAAAAAAAAAAAGATAGGGCTGGTGGTGCGGCTCGGAGATAGAATGCCCCTAGGTTCGGTCCTCAGGGCATTAAAAAATAATAACAAATAAAACAGGCGTGGTGGCGCACACTTGTAATCCCAGTACTTGGGAAGCTGAGACAGGAGGATTGCAGGTTTGCGGCCAGCCCCAGCAACTCAGTGAGAACCTGTTTCAAAATAAAAGAATAAATCAGGGCTGTGGGGTAGAACTTGGAGGTAGAATGCCCTGAGGTTCCATTCCTAATACCACTAAATAAATAAGTAATAAACAGCCAGCCAGCCAGGTGTGGTGGTTGCATGCCTATAATTCCAGTACTTGGGAGATGGAAACAGGAGTAGTGCAGGTTCAAGATCAGCCTCGCAATTTGGCGAGGCTCAGCAACCTAGTGAAACCCTGTTTCCAAATAAGAAATAAAATGGGGCTGGAATGTATCCCCAAGGTAGAATTGCCTGTGGGCTCAATCCCCAGCGCCACAAGAATGAATGAATGAATGAATGAATGAATGAATGAATGAAGTGACCACTCAACTTAGAGGAAGATGTATTTGCTCACAGTTCTGGAGATTTCAGTGTCAGTCCATGTCAGGCCAATCTGTAGAGCTCAGAGCCTGGTGGTGGGGAGCAGGGAGAGTGAACAAGGCTCTACTCTCACATCATGGAAGCCAGAAGCAGGGAGCAGGTGGAGGAAAGGCCTTATAGAATCCCTGAGGCCACACCCCAGGGACCCCTCCTTAGCAACCAAGCCCCACTTCCAACATGGCCGCGTTGTTTCCCTGAGGGCTTGGGGAACATTCTTTTTTTTTTTTTTTTTTTGGTGGTACTGGGGGTGGAACCCAGAGGCTTTCTACCTCCGGGCTATACACCCAGACCTATTTTATACTTTATTTGGAAACAGGGTCTCACTAAGTTGCCGAGAGCCTCACTAAGTAGCTGAGGCTGGCTTCTAAACCTGTGGGATCCTCCTGTCTCTGCCTCCCAAGCGCGGGGATGACAAGCGTGCGCCACCACGCCCGGCTTGGGGAACATTCTAAATCCATTACACTTCTACTTCCCACCCTGGCATCTTCGCCTGATGTACACATGCTCTCCCTTCTCCACAGCAACCTCCTGCTTTAAGAAAGCCATCCTGTCACTTGGGCAGAGTCAGCTTCCCTGGTCAAGTGCCCTTCACGTGGCCACACGAGCCTTTCCTCCTACGTGGTCCTTCTCCCACTCTGTCCCTTCTATTTGCCTGTGGTTTTATTTGCTTCCTCAGTGAAATCATCGACCCAGGAGGACAGTGCTGGCCTTCCCCCTCTGCCAGCTTCACCCTACGGGTGCTCAGGTAATCCTTGTGGACGCCTGAGGGAATGTGGACCGAGGCAGATTCACGGCCCAGCAGAAGCAGAGGGGAGGAGGGAAGGAGTCCATCTGCAAAGTTGCAGGAGCTCAGGACCAAGGCGAGCTGCTCGGGGGCTTTGAGATCTCTAGGGAAATATGTGAAGGAGGTGCTGGCCGTGGGGACCAGCCCTGTCAGCCGTGGGTAGCAGAGCAGATTTTCCCCTGGGGGTGGGAAGCTAGCCCCAAGGCCCTTGGCCAGGAGATTAACCTCTTCAGAAGTTTGGTGTGGTCTCCAGGTATGGTGGCACACACCTGTAATTCCAGTCTCAGACAGGAGGGTCGCAAGTTCAAGGCCAGCCTCAGCAGTTTAGGGAGACCTACAGCCACCTGTCGAGACCTGTTTCAAAACAAAACAAAAGGCTGAGAGTATAGCTTGGAGGTAGAATGCTCCTGGGTTCAATCCCTAGTACCACATGCGGAAATCAATACAAGTAGCTGGGCGTGGTGGCGTACACCTATAATCCCAGTACCTGGGAGGCTGAGACGGGAGGATCGCAGGTTCGCTGCCAGCCTCAGCTACTTAGTGAGGCCCTCTGCAACTTAGTAAGACCCTGTTTCAAAATGAAGAATAAAAAATAGGGCTGGGGGATGTAGCTCAGAGGTATAATGCCCCTGGGTTCCATCCCCAGTACCACAAAATACATATATACATACATACAAGTAAAAAGTAGAAAGAGGGGTATAGCTCAGAGGTAGAACGCCCTTGAATTCAATCCCCAGTATGGAAAAAAAAAATACCAGTAAAAAACAGAAAGGGTTAGGGGTGCAGTTTGGAGGTAGAATGCTTCTATGTTTAATCCTTCGTACCCAAAAACAAAACAAAACAAAACAAAAATCCCAAGAAAAACCTAAAAACCTACTGCTGCTCTAAAAGCAGAGCTCATGCAAACATCTCATTGGCTCAGGGAACAGCAGAGACATTAGTTCAGCCTGACCCAGGCTGCTGGAGGCCCAGGACCTCCCCTCTGCAAAAAGGCCCACCCCAGGAATGAACCCCTCGCAGCTCTTGGCTGGAGGGTCTCCCTGTCCGGTCTGGGCTGGTCGATCCCTTGAGAACAGGCCGGTGTGTAGGAACCTGTCCGTTGGTGGAGGAGGCTGCTCATGGCCAGGCCCACCTGTGGCTGCCCGTCCATCCTTCATCTTGGAATTCCCACGAAGGAGGTTGTGTTGGGGTGAGCGGCTGAGCTAGCCAGGCCGATCCCCCCAATAATCCCGCCAGGCTGGGAGGCTGGGGGCTCCCTGGCTTTCCTAGTTTAGACACTTGGCACACTTCATCCTGGATAACCCCGTCTGTCAGGGACAGAATACCGAATCCTGCCTGAGGCTCTCTGAGCACAGGTGGCG
This sequence comes from Muscardinus avellanarius, assembly GCF_963383645.1. Taxonomy (NCBI): domain Eukaryota; kingdom Metazoa; phylum Chordata; class Mammalia; order Rodentia; family Gliridae; genus Muscardinus; species Muscardinus avellanarius. The sequence continues at coordinate 22,659,867 of NC_137807.1, forward strand.
AATGCCCATCTCCAAGAGGGGCAGAGACAAGCTGTACTCCCAGCTCTAGGCTCTGATTGCCCAACTGACCCTTGATATAGGCAGTTTCCTTATCTCCGCTTTGAGATACGGAGGCTAAGGATCAGAGAGGGTGTTTTTTTAAATTAAATTAAATTTAATTTTTTTTTTTTTTTTTTTGGTGGTACTAGGGGTGGAACCCAGAGGCTTTCTACCTCCGGGCTACACTCCCAGACCTATTTTATATTTTTATTTGGAAACAGGGTCTCACTAAGTTTCTGAGAGCCTCACTAAGTAGCTGAGGCTGGCTTGGAACCCGTGTGATCCTCCTGTCTCAGTCTCCCAAGCGCAGGGATTACAAGCGTGCGCCACCACGCCCGGCTTGTTTTTTAATTTTAATTTTTGTGTGTGTGTGTGGTCCTGGGATGGAACCCAGGGGCATTCTACCTCTGAGCTAAACCCCCAGCCCTATTTTTTTTATTCTTTATTTGGAAACAGGGTCTCACTGAGTCACAAAGGGCCTCACTAAGTAGCCAAGGCTGTCCGTGAACCGCGATCCTCCTGTCTCAGCCTCCTGAATGCTGGGATGACAAGCGGGCACCCCCACGCCGGGCTCAGAGAGGATGTTTAACTCTCCCAAAGCCCACCCACCGCATGGGTGGCAGAGCTGAAATGTGAACACAGCTCACTTTCCAGGAAACCAAACGCGGTGTCCAGTGTCCTTTGATTTCTCTGCCAATAATGCTTTGGGAATAGACGGGTACTATCCGGGTGCTGGGAACGTTGGTCTATTCTTGGGTTCTGTTGCTAATGTCAAGTGTGACCTCTGGGCCTCTCTTTGCTCGACTGCCAAACGCAGGTGCTGAACCGGGAAGCAGGTTTTTCAGAAACAGAAGGACGTAAGACACCCCCGCTCCCCCAGGCAGGAGCACAGGTGGAGTCTAATAATCTAATAACTAATCGGCTTGGCCTGTGCCTATCAGGTATTGGAATCCTTCTGGACTTGCAAAAGCACCTTGCACCACCCTCCCGCCGGCGGCAGGGGCCTCGGCCACCCACTCTCAGTCCTAACCCTATCATTTCTCTGCACGGCCACCGCGTGGCTAAACCCAAGCCATGCTGTGTCCTGCCTTCCCTCCGGGCAGGTGTCTGATGGAGGAGACAACCCTCCATCCTTTTCTCTGTCTGCCTGAGGCTCTGAGGACCCGGGGAGCTTTTGGAACCAACTTGATAGGCATAGAGTTGGTCAAGGGACGATGGTATGGTAGGTTGAGGTCTCAGCGTATGCAAGCCCCAGGGGGATGGGGTGCGCGGCCAGCCTGGAGTATCTCACCTGGAGGCTGCTGAGGGCCCAGCCGGTCCCTTTGCAGATGGCTTCAAGTTGTCAGTGGCAGGTAATTGCTACCAGGCTGTGACTTGGGGAAACTCATCCTGCTGGGCGGCGGCCAAGCCCCTCCCCCGTGGCCTGATGGCACACCACCAACCTCCTGCTGAAAGGTGACACTTGACAGCCAGGTTCCCTTAGTCACCCAGCCCAGCCGCAAGCCGGGAGCGCCCGTCAGACTCCCAGGGGAATGGAGCTGGTGGCCACGTCCCCAGCCAGGGTAAGTGGGCGCAGGTGCTTGTTCAGGAGGGGACCCGGCTAGGACGGGAAGTTCAGGTGCATGAGGGCACGTGCACCCACTGCCCCTCAGAGACCTGGCCAAGTGGGGGGTGTGTGGGGAGGTGGGCAAGAGCAGTGTGACCCCCACCCCACACTGTACTGCTTGGCCGCTGGCCAGCACTTGAAGCTGAGCTGCTTCCAACAGGCATCGCAGAGGGCTCGAGATGACTCTGGCAAGTGGCAGCTGTTGCTTGGGTTTGGTTTTTCAGTAAATAAAAATTGGGCTGGGCTATAGCTCTGTGGCAGGGCGCTGCTTGCCTGGCGCGCACGAGGCGCTGGGTTTGATCCTCAGCACCCAGAAAAGAAAAAGAAAGGAAAACAGCTTTGGCCGGTGTCTGATTTTGCAGATCAGCTGGGTTGTTTCAGCCAAGGGTTTGATGGGGCTCACAGAGGTGTGCTGGGAGGCCTCCCCTGGTCTCTGCTGCTCATGAACTCAGACTCCCTGGACAGTGGTCCTCCTAGACCACAGTCCAGGTCAGGCATGGTTAGTCGACAGGTGCACGGCCAGGGGTCTGTCTGGTCTCAGGGTCTCTCTGTGTTTGGTGTAACAGCCTGTAGGATTTATTGATAGCCATTTTCGGAGCAAGCTGTGGGGAAGGTTATGAGTTCCGGGCCAGGATTTGAGCCACGACAACTTACTGAGTTTATCCGAGCCACAGTTTACCAAACTAAAATAATGACAGTGTAACGGTAGCTACATCCACGAGGCTGTCCTGAGGCCTGGCGGTGGGGTGTTGATGGGAGATCCGGGGACTTTATAGAGGAAGAAACGGAGGGTCATGAAGTTTCAGACAGTTCCCCATGCGTCTCTGCACACCCAGTAGGGAATGTTCTCCTGCAGTGACTTGGGGTTTCGTATCATGACCCGGGAGAGACCCTGAGGTTATTTTTATGCGGGTCACCCTGGCGAGGCAGCTTTAGGGTCTTACATCCCATGAGTCCCCACCAGAACAGCAGCAGACCTTAGAGGTTCGCAGAGTGAGAGGAAGAGGCCAAACTGGGGAGAAGAGCCGGTCACTCCACTCGCGGGCGCTTCCGGCGTCCAGCTCGGCGCTGCCACCAACCACCCCTCAATCACCCGTCGTGCTCGGGTCTGAGCACCTGCCCGTCTTCCCAACCCCTCTCTCTGCACACCCCCATCTTTGTTAGTCTGTTTTCTGGTGCTATGACACAATACCCAACACGGGCATTTTTATAAAGACAAGAGGTTTATGTAGTTCACAGCTCTGAGCATCAATCCAGCAAATCTTCTTGGCTCTGGTGAGGGCCTCTGGCTGCATCACAACATGGCAGACGACACCATGGCGGGAACACAAGTAAGAGGCAGGCATCAAAGGGCAAGAAAGAAGACAAAGAGAATCCGGAGCAAGGCTTGCTGTTTTCTTTTCCTTTTCTCTGGGTGGGGATGTACCCCAGGGCCTTGCGCATGCCAGGCAAGAGCTCTACCACTGAGCCGCACACCCAGCTCTAGGCTTGTTCTTTTAACAAGAAATGGCTCAATAATCCCTTCCAAAGGTGACACCTTCTTGGCCTACCTGCCTCACGCTAGGCCCCGCCTCTTAAAGGTGCCACCACCTTGCCACACCGCCTCCCCAAGGCCCACACGTGAACCCATCCAAGCCACGGCACCGTCCATCTTCTCACGGCCCCGTTGGGCCACCTACACTTCCGGCCAGCCAGGGTTTCCCGAGCAAGTTCTCCAAGAGCTTGCATCAGGCAAAACTTGCAAAATCTGATTGGCTTTGAGGTAGAACTCAACGTAAGCAACCTGTTCTCAGAGTTGATGAGCCCCACGCCGTTGTGGCATCGTTTTGCTCTGATACTGTTCTTTGCTGCTCCTTCCTTCCTTCCTCACTGAGAGACTTAAACCCAGGAGTATTCTATCCCCACACTACAACCCCAGTTTTATAAATTGCCAAGTCTGGCCTCAAACCTGTGATCCTCCTATCTCAGCCTCCAAATATAGGAATTACAGATATGCACTACCATACTCAGCTGGCCTTATTCTTTTATTAGCAATACCAGGTGTGTGTGGGGAGGTAGGGTGATTGAATCAAGGGGCATTCTACCTGAGTACACCCCAGCCATATTTTATTTGTTTATGTATTTATTTATTGTGGTACTGGGGGTGGACCCCAGGGGCATGCTACCTCTGAGCTATACACATAGCCATGTTTTTTTTTTTTTATTCCTTATTTTGAAACACCATGTCATTAAGTTGTAAAGGGCCTAAGTAGCTAAGGCTATCCATGAACCATGATCCTCCTGTCTTAGCCTCCCAAATACTGGGATTACAAGCGTGTGCCACCACGCCCGGCTCTATTTTATTTTTTAATTTGAAACAGGGTCTCACTAAGTTGTTGAGGGTCTTGCTAAGAGGCTGAGGTCGGCCTCTGATATGTGTTCCTCCTGTCGCAGCCTCCCAAGTACATTACAGGCATGCCCACCATGTCCAGCCCATTGGCCATATTTGTATGACAGATTCTCCTTGGTACTTTCAAACTTAAGAGCTGCCCAGAGACACCCTTTCATTCTCCTGGCATGTTAGAAATGCGTGTTAGAAATGAGACCCTAAGCCGGGCGTGGTGGCGCACGCTTGTCATCCCCGCGCTCGGGAGGCGGAGACAGGAGGATCGCGCAGGTTCGAAGCCAGCCGCGCGCGCTGGTTTAGGAGACCCTGTTTCCAAATAAAAATGTAAAAATAGGTCTGGGAGTGTAGCCCGGAGGTAGAAGGGCTTCCAGGAACCCCAGTACCACCAAAATAAAAATAAAAATAAAATAAAACAAAATAAAAATAAAATATAAAATGGGTCTTGGAGTGTAGCCCAGAGGTAGGGGGTTTCCAGGAACCTGAGTACCACCAAAAAGACAGAAAGAAAGAAAGACCCTAAAATCAAAATCGCACCTTGATTCGAACCTCTGCTTGGTGCTCTGTGTGCGTGCATGGAATTCTCCACCCATTCCACCAACCTGGGTGCAAGGATCCAGAAACGCATGTCCCCAAGGGCCACTCACCTGGCCAGGGAAGGCAGTGAGGCAGCCCCTTAGGTCATCGCCATACAGAGATGGGAGTCTGTGCCCCCCCTGGCTAACTTGGTGGAAGCCTGTGTCGGGGCTATAAACGCACATGGCCAGCAGAGGGCGCGAGGGAGCCAGGGCGTGGCCCCCCATGGGAGCCAGGGCCAGAGGGGGCGCTGCACCGGGCACACCCCACACCCCTACCTGGGGAGGACGAGGACCTGAACCTGTCCAACTCCCGAGGAAGCCAGGGTGGCTTTTGCAACATTTTTGACAATACCCTTTGCCAATTGCTAACTTCAGAATTTTTCCCAAGGGCACAGGTTAGCCAGCAATTTCAAGACTCTGACCGTGTGTGTGTGTGTGTGTGTGTGTGTGTGTGTGTGTGTGTGTGTGTGTGTGTGTGTGTATTAGACAAACGTGCACCACCAAGCCCCGCTGGCGTTTGACATTTTTGGGTTGCCCCTCTGAGGAAGGTGCTGTTGCTGGCAGGCACCCGCAGAGGATGGGGATACGGCTCAACTCACACCATGCACAGAGTGGTCCCACTACACAGAGAATGTTCTAGTCTCAAATGTCAATAGGGCCACGGTTGAGAAGTCCTGAGGTAAGGACGGGCGTGGGCGTCAGAAAGAAACCAATGGTTCTGTTGAGTGTTTGCCGAAGTCTTGTTTCCGATTCTTCATCATCATCATTATTATTATTATTATTATTATTATTATTAGTAGTAGTAGTAGTAGTAGTAGTACTGGGGATGGAACCCAGGGACATTCGACCTCCAAGCTACACCCCCAGCCCGATTTTTTATTCTTTATTTTGAAACAGGCTCTCACTGAGTAGCTGAACTGCAATCCTCCTGTCTCGGCCTCCCGAATGCTGGGATTACGAGCGTGCGCCACCGCGCCCGGCTCTAATTTCTGATTCAGTTGGGATATACCTAGATGTGTGAGTCGTAACTGGATCTTATGGTAACGTGTGTGTGTGTGTGTGTGTGTGTGTGTGTGTGTGTGTGTGTGTTTGATACTAGGGATTGAAATCAGCGGCATTCGACCTTCGAGCTCCATCCCCAGCCCTATTTTATTTTTATTTTGAAACAGGGTCTTGCTAAGTTGCTGAGAGGCTCACTACTTGCTGAAGCTGGCCTCAAACCTGTGACCCTCCTGTCTCAGCCTCCCAAGTGCTGGGATTCCTGGCACGCGCCACCACGCCCACCCCTCCACCTTCATATTTTGCCCGCACGTCCCTGGTGACTCTTGGATCAAGCTGATTAAACACCTTCCACAGCTCAGGAAGAAAGGTGAAACTGGAGGTCCCATTTTTCTGAATGTGTTGGTCATGAAAGGATGCAGGCTTTTCTCCAGGGCTTTTATTTTTCCTCATCAACTGAGATCATCAGATGTTTTTTCCCCACTAATGTGTTACCTTGATGGTAAACCATCTTCAGCTAACTTTTCCTTAAAATAGAAACTCGTTGAGCCGGGCGCGGTGGCGCGCGCTTGTAATCCCAGCATTCGGGAGGCTGAGACAGGAGGCTCATGGTTTGCGGCCAGCCTCAGCTACCTAGTGAGGCCCTTTGCAACTCAGTGAGAACCTGTTTCAAAGTAAAGAATAAAAAAGAGGGCTGGGGGTATAGCTTGGAGGTAGAATGCCCCTGGGTTCCATCCCCAGTACCACACACACACAAAAAAAGAAAATTGTTGATCTTCAGAGGAAGAAGAACTAAAACAGCCCTCCTGACCCTATGCGTTACCTAGAAAAATCCCACTTGCGGACACGCCTTCAGTTCCGGGGCCCCACGTGCTCAGGAACCATAGGAGTGCGTAATTCTGAGAAACTCTGGGAACATTCCTGCTGCCCTCTGAACACTTGTCCAAATGACAAGTGCCTCCTTGATGCCAGGCCCGCCGCTCGAGCTCGAGGTCTTTCTTTTGTAATGCTCCTCACATAGAATCGTGGCAAAATTGGATCCTTGGTTTATTGTTGCCGCGCCGAGCTTCACTCGTGCCGGGAAAATACTCCACCACGGAGCTTTCCCCCAGGCTTTGAGCTGCCTCAGAAATTGCTAAAACATGTTCAAATATCAAGGATATTTAATTTTTTTTTTTTTTTGCAGTACTAGGGATGGAACCCAGGGGCATTCTACCTCCAAGCTACACCCCCTGCCCTATTTTTATTCTTTATTTTGAAACAGGGTCTCACTGAGTTGCAGAGGGCCTCACTAAGTAGCTGAGGCTGGCCGCGAACCGCGATCCTCTCGTCTCAGCCTCCCGAATGCTGGGATGACAAGCGTGCGCCCCCACGCCTGATGCTTTTATTTTTTTTTTAACAGTGTCTGACTAGGTTGCAGAGCTAAGCAACTCTTAACGGTCTCATCTCAAGTGGGTGTGGTGGCGCACACTTGTAATCCCAGTACTTGGGAGGCTGAGACAGGAGGATTGCAGGTTCGAGGACAGCCTCAGCAAGTAGTGAGACTCTTTCAAAAATAAAAATAAGCCGGGCGTGGTGGCGCACGCTTGTAATCCCCGCGCTTGGGAGGCGGAGACAGGAGTATCTCCCAGGTTCGAAGCCAGCCGCGCTGGCTTAAGAGACCCTGTTTCCAAAAATAAAAAAGTATAAAATAGGTCTGGGAGTGTAGCCCGGAGGTAGAAGGGTTTCCAGGAACCCCAGTACCACCAAAATAAATAAATAAATAAATAAATAAATAAATAAATAAATAAAATAGGGCTAGGAATGTAGCTCTGAGGTAAAATGTAATTTCCGAGGTAAAAGGGCCCTGAGATCAATAGCTAATACCAAAAAAAAAAAAAAGAAAAGAAAAGAAAAAAAAAGAAAAAGAAAAAGAAAAAGAAAAAGGTTTTATCTCTCAACACTGTCCCTTAGGGGCTAAAGTTCCCATTTTAGTAGCTTTTGGCCTATGGAAATAGTTGATCACAGCCGGGCGTGGTGGATCACGCTGGTCATCCCAGTACTTGGGAGGCTGAGACTGGAGGATCACAGGTTCGTGGCCAGCCTCGGCTACTTAGTGAGGCCCTCTGCGACCTAGTGGGACCCTGTTTCAAAGTAAAGAATAAAAATAGGGCTGGGGGTATAGTTTGGAGGTCAAATGCCCCTGGGTTCCATCCCCAGACCCACAAATAAATAAAGAAAGAAAGAGAGAAAGAAAGAAAGAAAGAAAGAAAGAAAGAAAGAAAGAAAGAATAAATATAGGGCTGGGGGTGTAACTCAGAGGTAGAATGCCCCTGCATTCCATCCCTGGCACCACACACACACCAAAAAAAACCCCAAACAACAACAACAACAAAAAAAACCGCAGAAATAGTTGATCACGAAGACTGTAAGACGTTTCTCTGTTTCTCTTTACAGATTTTCTGAATGGTTTTCCTTCTTTTTCTATCTTGCCTGATTGTCTGCTGCCTTACCTTTTCCTGGTTAAAATTCTGGGCGGAGATGACAGACCCCAAGCCAGTCACCAAAAGCTTCGGCGGAGGCCTGGAGCCCTGCGTGCCCCCCGACAGCTCCCAGGAGGCCTTGCAGCCCCGCAGTGACCCTCCCGGGACGTCCACACCGGCCGCCCACAGAAACCCCAAAGGCGCCTGCCGGCCGGGCCTGCCAGCCTCACACCAGAAGCCCCCCAGGAACCCCGTTTCTTCCACCGACGCGGGACCGTCCCCAGAACTCCAGACCCACCAGACAGGGACGCGAGGCCCAGAGGCCCCCGAAGCCAACGGCCTGTCCTCCCCGGTCAGGCCCCAGCGCCGGCAGGACAGATCCCTCTGCAAGGAGGACAAGAAGCAGGCGGACATCAAGAGGCAGCTGATGACCAAGTTCATCCTGGGCTCCTTTGATGAAAACTCCTCCGACGAGGACCAGGGCGCGGGCTCCTTCCGGGACTCTCCCAGGAAGGGCAGCCGGGCCAGCCTGGGCACCGTGGCCCTGGAGGCGGCCCTGACCACAGGCGAAGCCGAGGCCCACGCGCCCACTATGAGGTACCTGGTGTGCGTGCACGTGTGTGTGTGTGTGTGTGTGTGTGTGTGTGCACCTGTGTGTGCGCGCGCCTGTGTGGACCATGTTGGAGTGGGGCTGCACCCTTCTGCCCCCCTCTCAAGGATGCTGGTCTCTGCTTAATGGTTGAAACCCACGCTTCCAGCATAGCTCTTACACAAGCAGAAGCCGCAAGCGCCTGGCTTTCTTCTTTTCCTCCTTTCAGAAGCATTTTTTGAGTACCTACTACGCACACAGGGTCTCACACCGGCTCAGGGGCTTTTTAAGAGTTCTGAGCCAAGATGACTGTATGTCACCGGGCGCGGTGGCTCGCCCTTGTAATCCTAGTACTTGGGAGGCTGAGACCGGAGGATCGCAGTTCGCAGACAGCCTCAGCTGCTTAGCGAGGCCCTCCACAACTTAGACCCTCTTTCAAAACAAAGAAAAAAAAAATAGTAATGGAAGCCGGGCGTGGTGGCGCACGCTTGTCATCCCAGCATTCGGGAGGCTGAGGCAGGAGGATCGCGGTTCGCGGACAGCCTCAGCTACTTAGCGAGGCCCTCTGCAACTCAGTGAGACCCGGTTTCAAAATAAAGAATAAAAAATAGGGCAGGGGGTGTAGCTCGGAGGTCGAATGCCCCTGGGTTCCACCCCCAGACCCACACACACACACACAAAAAAAAAGAAACAAAGAAAGAGGAAAGGTAGATGGTTTTCATGTACACAGGACAAGGTGAAAAATAATACCCAAGAGAATTAAGTTTAATAATCCATCCTTCCTTCCTTCCTTCCACTGAGGATAGAACCAAGGGACATTTTACCTCCAAGCTACATCCCCAGCCCTATGGTCAGGTCCAGAAGGAACGCTTCTTGGAAGATCTAAAGTCCAGCTTGAAGCTAGACTTGAATGGTTCCACAGAAGTTCCCGCCATAATGGAAAGTTCTAGAATGGAATGTTCTAGACCTGCCTCCATCTTATAAGGTAGCCATTGGTCCCACCGCTGAGCATTTATTTGAAATGTGACCAGTGTAACCACGGAGCTGGATTTAACTTGTGTGTGTGTGTGTGTGTGTGTGTGTGTGTGTGTGTGTGTCACTGGAGAGGGAACTCAGGGGCATTCTACCTCCGAGTCATACTGGGATCGCAAGTGTGCGCCACCACGCCCGGCTCGGATGTAACAATTTAATTTTAGTTCATGCGAAGCATAAATAGCCTCACGTGGCTGGGGGCACCAGCTAGGCCTCGTCCATTGAGAAGACGGAGCCAGCTGTAGCCGGGCCGGGAGCCACAAGCCTGCCAGCCCTGATCCCGGGAGGCCCAGCAAGGAGGGTCGCGGGTGCGAGGCCGGCCTCAGCAACCTAGGGAGGCCTTGTTTCAAAATAAAAATAAATCAATAAGGAGGACTTGGGGCTTAGCTCTGAGGTAGGGTGCCCCTGCGTTCCATCTCCAGTACCAAGAATAAATACAAAATAAGCATCCAGCTGTGTGAATTGATCAAACCCACAGGCTTGACAAAAAGAGGATTATTATTTCCGAAGTCTTTGATTCCCAGGACATGCGAGGGCTCCGTGAACGGAGATAGCTAAAGGACTTGGAATAAAACAATAAATGGTAGGTTAGAAGATGGAGGGATGTGTTGCCTGCCCGCCCGCCCGCCCGCCCGCCTTCCTTCCTTCCTTCCTTCCTTCCTTCCTTCCTTCCTTCCTTTTACTTTGATGGAACCAAGGGCCATTCTATCTCCAAGCTGCATCCCCAGCCCAGTTTTTTATTCTTTATTTTGAAACCGGGTCTCACTGAGTTGCGGAGGGCCTCGCTAAGCTGCTGAGGCTGGCCGCGAACCTGCGATCCTCCTGTCTCAGCCTCCCGGATGCTGGCTGGGATCGCAAGTGTGCGCCACCATATCTGGTTCTGGTTGTTTTTTTTTTTTAATTTTGAAACAGGGCCTCATTAAGTTGCTGAGGGCTGACCCGTGATCCTCCTGTCTCAGCCTCCCAAGTACTGGGATTACAGGTGTGTGCCACCATGCCGGCTAAGCTTATTTGTGTGTGTGTGTGTGTGTGTGTGTGTGTGTGTGTGTGTGTGTATTTGTTTATTATTTTTGTGGTACTGGGGATTGAACTCTGGGGCATTCTACTTCCAACCTATACTCCAGCCTGATTTGATTTTTCTTTTATTATTTATTTATTTATTTATTTTTGTAGTACTGAGGATGGAACCCAGGGGCATTCTACCTCCAAGCCTCACCCCCTGCCCTATTTTTTATTCTTTATTTTGAAACCGGGTCTCACTGAGTTGCAGAGGGCCTCACTAAGTAGCTGAGATTTTATTTACTTATTTATTTATTTGCAGGTCTGGGGATGGAACCCAGGGGCATTCTACCTCCGAGCTACACCCCCTGCCCTATTATTCTTTATTTTGAAACAGGGTCTCACTGATTCGCAAAGGGGCCTCGCTAATTAGCTGAGGCTGGCCGCGAACCACAATCCTCCCGTCTCAGCCTCCCAAACGCTGGGATTACAAGCGTGCGCCACCATGCCCAGCTTTTTTCTTTTATTTTGAAACAGGCTCTCCCTAAGTTTCAGAGGGCCTTACTAAATGCCTGAGGCTGGCCATGAACCTGTGGTCCTCCCGACTCAGCCTCCCTAGTACTGGGATCACAGGTGTATGTGTGCGCCCACGCTGGGCTGTTCTTCCTCTCCCTCTGAAGCCACCAAAGCCACCCTCAAAACGTCATCTAAGCCTAGTCACTTCCCCAAACTCCACCTCCAAATACCAGCCAAATATCAATTTGGGGTGGTGGCCCACATCTGTAATCCCAGTACTTGTGAGGCTGAGACAGGAGGGTTGTGGGTTCAAGGCCAGCCTCAGCAACTTAGTGAGGTTCTTAGGAACTTAGTCCCTTCTTCAAAAAAAAGACTAAAACAGAACTGGGGGTGTAGCTGAGAGGTAGAATACCCCTGGGTTCCATCCCAGTACATATACATATATATTATACATATCTATGTAAAACATACGTGTGTGTGTGTGTGTGTGTGTGTGTGTGTATATACATACTTAGAAGTTCATCAATCTCCAGTACATATATATGTATATATTATGTGTATATATGTTGCATATGTATGTGTATGTATATAAAAATATATATACATGTATATGTGTATATATATATATATGAATTTGGGAGTTCATCAATCTCCAGTACATATATATGTATATGTGTATATATATGTATATTTATGTTGCATATGTATGCGTATGTATATCTCATCTATCTATCTACGAATTAATTGGGGGATTAATTTTCCAACATGTGAACTTTGAGCGACACATTCCAGTCACAGCGGCTGCTGAACAGTCTAGACTCTCAGCCAGATCTCCTAACATTTCAGGGTATTTCAAGCAGGAAGGAGGGGTTTGGGCCGGTCTTTCCAGCCTTGATTTAACCCTTTCCCCATCTCAGACAGAAGCATCAGATGCGGGGAACCGGGGTGTTCGTCGGGGCAGAGAAGCGATCTTGCGAGGGCCCCGCGCCTCCTCTCTGCCGCAGCCCTCCATCCTCCTTCTGGGCCTTAGCACTTGCGGTTCCTTAGGAAACACAATGTTCTTTTGTCCAGGGCCAGCTGCTCCCAGGGCCTGGGCCTTGCTCTCAGAGGGGTCACATGCCTGGTTTTCTACTCTGCAGCTATCGTCTCGTGATTCGTAATGATTTTGGAAGTCTGAGCGCAGTGGCCCCGCACCTGTGGCTCTAACTGGACCGGAGGCTGAGGCAGGAAGATGGCACGGTCGAGGCCAGCATGGGTGACTTAGAAAAGACCCTGTCGCAAAATAAAATGAAGAGGGTTGGGCGTGGAGGGGAGGTGGGGGAAGATGTAGCTTATTAGTAGAGCGCCACTGGATTCAATCCCCGTACTGAAAAAAATTTTTATTATTATTATTTTTCTTAATATGGAAGCAGCTCCTTATTTTATTTTGCACTGACTGGGTTCTGCAAATTCTTTAGTGGGCCCTACCGTCACCCCCACATCTTTGCCCATCAAAGTCACCTCCTCCAGGGGCCTCCCCTGGTTATATCCCACCTTTAATGTGCCCCCCCAACCCCCAAACCAGGCATGGTGGCGCACGCTTTTAATCGTAGTATATGGGAGGCGGAGACAGGAGGATGGCAGGTTGAAAGCCAGCCTCAGAAACTTAGTGAGGCCCTCTGCAACTTAGTGAGACCCTTTTTCCAAATAAGAAATAAAATTGGGCTAGGGGTGTAGCTCAGAGGTAGAATACCCTTGGAGGTAGAATTCTAAGGCTAAATCCTAAGTACCACATATTAAAAAAGAGTGCCTCCTCGCTGGGTGCAGTGATGCACACCAGTAATCCCAGTGCTTGAGAGACTAAAACAGGAGGATTACAGTTTTTAGGCCAGCCTCAGCAACATAATAAGGCCCTGTTTAAAAATAAAAAGAAGTAGCTGGGCATGGTGGCGCACGCTTGTAATCCCTGGGTTTGGGAGGTGGAGACAGGAGGATAGCGCAGGTTCAAAGCCAGCCTTTCTGGCTTAAGAGAAATGTGTCTGGGAGTGTAGCCCGGAGGTAGAAGGGTTTCCAGTGGGAGTGTAAGTCAGAGGTAAAGTGCCTATAGGTTCAATCTCCAGTATCACACACACACAAAAAATAAAATACTAAAGTATCCCCAGCCCCCTGCGCCCAGATTCTTTATTGACTGTTCTATTTTGCAGTCTCCAGGACACATAATCACACCTTGAGGTGCTTGCGGCTTTTAACCTTATTTGGTTACTTATTTGTGCCCTGTTTCCCCGTACCGTCTACAAGTTCCACAAATACAGGGCCGTTATCATAATGGTCTCTGGTTTTCCCATTGTATGAATGAAGCAAGCCACGTGAGCTCCCACAGAACAGAATTCTGCACCGGAGGAATGGGGCACTCGAATGAATGGGGGTGGATGGACGAAGGACAGGTGACTGGATGGGTAGATGAATGGATAAACGGATAGAAGGAGGGGTGAACAGCTGGATGGATGAACAGGCATCTTGTTGTTTTTTTAGTAGCCGTAGAATTTTGTTTTCATAAAATACTTCTTGCACGTATCTTGTGACTCTCAAAGTCCAATTTTGAAGTTTTCTTCTGCCTTTAATACTGTTACGTAACCCCATCCTTCCTCTCCCATCTCCTACTTGGTTGGCAAGGGCTGCCCGAGACGATCGATCCGGTGACTGCGCAGTCCGCTCTGGTCTCTCTTCTCTCCTCCTGCTCCTCTGAGCCTTCATCTCAGGTCAGGGGCTGGGACGTGGCCTTCCCTTGGATTTAAAAACAGTCCTTGACCGGGCGTGGTGGCGCACGCTTGTAATCCCCAAGCTTGGGAGGCAGAAACAGGAGGATCACGCCTCAGCTGGCTTTAGAGACCTGTTTCCAAATAAAATATAAAATAGGTCTGGGATTGTAGCCCGGAGGTAGAATGCCACTGGGTTCCAGCCCCAGTACCACCAAAAAAAAAAAAAAAAAAAAAAAAAAAATTGTGTTATAGAAACAGTCCTTGAGGGCCGTAATTCCCAGGCAGCTCTTAGAAACAGAGCGGGTGAGAACACTGCGCGATGTGGCCAAGCACTGAGGTGAAGACGGCTGCTCTGCGCCCCCCTATTTTGTTAGATAAACAGCCCCCCCGGACTTAGTGCACAGTGGGTGTGCGTGAGAGGCCAGGGTTCGCACCACCTTTTACGCCTCTTTCCCTAAGGGCAACACCTATGGGTGTGTACTGTGGGCTGGATTGAATGGAACGGACCCAGGGGTGCTAAAGTTTAAAGCGATGAGCGTGAAGTTTTTAAGTTGACAGTGAACTTAATTATTAGCAAAACCGGTCCTGAACTGATGTGAAGTTACTTATAATCTTTACCCTGTTTTTTTTTTTTTTTTTTTGTGTGTGTGTGTCTATCCATGCTTCTGCTGAAATATTAATATGACAATATGGGTTATAAAACTATTTCCCCCCCTCTTTTTTATACTAGAGATTGAATCCAGGGGCATTCTATGTTCAAGCTATACCTCTAGCTCTGTTTTATTTTTTATTTTGAAGCAGAGGTTCACTAAGTTGCTGAGGCTGGCCTTGAGCCTGTGATGCCCCTGTCTCAGCCTCCTAAGCACTGGAGTTATAGGTGTGTGCCACCACACTCAGCCTTTACCTTCTTTAAAAACAAAGAAATAAAAACAAATTCTGAATCTCAAAGCATATCAGGCTCTTGGAGTTTCAGATAAGGGATGTAGATTGTGTATAATGTACTTAGGACAGTTCCTGGGACATAGTAAACTCAAAATGCTTGAGTTTAATAAGTGTGTGTGTGTGTGTGTGTGTGTGTGTGTGTGTGCATGTGCACACGTATACACATGCACTATACTTTAAGGAGTATTTTCAGTTAGTGAATAATTACTATTTTTATGTAGTACAATTATGAACAACTTAAATTTTCTTCTGCTTTTTCAACATTTTTCTCAAAGTATCATTTTTTATAACATTTTGACATTTCCCAATAATAAAACAGAATAAAAACTACAGGAGGATCACAGGTTTGAGACCAGCCTCAGCCACTTAGGCCCTCAGGGACTTGTTGAGACCCCATTTCAAAATAAAAAATAGGGCTGGGGGTGCAGCTCCGAGGTAGAGCACGCCTGGGTTCAGTCCCCAGTAATACACACACACACACACACACACACACACACACACACACACACTAGTGTGTGTGTGGAGAGTGAACCAGTCCTCTAACTTCCTAGATAAATTGACCCACGCTTGTAATCCCAGTGCTTGGGAGGCTGAGACAGGAGGATCACAGGTTCGTGGCCAGCCTCAGCTACTGAGTGAGGCTCTCAGCAACTTAGTGAGACCCTGTTTCCAAATAAAATATAAAATAGGTCTGGGAGTGTAGCCAGGGGATAGAATGCCCCTGGGTTCCATCCCCAGTACCACACACACACACACACACACACACACACACACACACAGAATGAAAACTCAGGCCGGGCTATAGCTTGGAGGTAGAATGTCCCCTGGGGTTTAATCCCAAGCGCTGAAAATAAAACAAAAAACAAAAAATCAGCCCAGTGAGGTCTGAGGCCTCAGACAGCCTGTGAGCCCCATTCTAATTCAGACCCTGAACTGTGAATGTAGGCATTGCTACTTAACCTGCCCTTGGGGGAGAGGGGCCTGGCTTCCCGAAAAATCGAAAAATCACCTCCCTCCAGCTCTCTTTCCTTTAGGGGCAAGGTCAGGAGGCCGGCAGCTTCCTGGGTGACCTGTAAGCTCCATGACCTTGGGGCTGCGGCCTCTGCAGGTTGGACTGCATTCTCGAAGGCCCCTGGTGGAGGGAATTAGGAGAATTAGTTGCTGGAAAATGGGGTACACCTGTGAGTTTAGGGCCCCTCTCCACCCGGTCAATTACCGCAGAGAGGCTGAGTGCTAGGCCAGGGTGAGTCACAGCAGGGATGGGCTGGATGGTGTGAGAAGAAGCTAAGGTTTATGCCATGTTTCTTTTTTGTGTGTGGCACTGGGGATGGAACCCAGGGCCATTCTACCTCTGAGCTCCACCCCCAGCCCTCTTTTATTTTTATTTGGAAACAAGGTCTCGCTGGGTTGATGAGAGTCTCACTACTTGCTGAGGCTGTCCTCGAACCTGCGATACTCCTGTCTCAGCCTCCCAAGTACTGGCATTACAAGCGTGCGTCACCACGCCTGGCTCCAAGCATCTTTTAGAGACCCTGTTTCCAAATAAAAAATAAAATAGGGCTGTGGGTGTAGCTCAGTGGTAGAATGCTCCTGGGTTCAATCCCCAGTACTGCAAAGAGAAAAAAATAATGAATTTAGCTTCTGATAAGTCCGAGAGAGGGGGGGATTGAACACCATCACAACTGCAGCGACTTGTGAACAGTTTTGTTGCAAAGAACAATTGTTAGCCGGGCATGGTGGTGCATGCCGGTAATGCCAGCGCTCGGGAGCCTGAGATAGGAAGATCACAGGTTCGAGGTCAGCCTCAGCAACTTAGCAAGACCGAGTTTCAAAATAAAAATAAAAATAGCTGGCGGTGCAGCTCAGAGGTAGAAAGAATGCCCCTGGGTTCAATCACAGATATAAAAAAGGAAAAGGATAAGCCAACTCTTTGCTGCATGTATGAAGGTGGTGTAGTGTGCAGGGGTATATAGTATTCTATCTTTCCCATCTTCTATTCCCTAATAATACAGACAGAAAAAAATCAGCCCCAGTGTGGTGGGCTGTATCTGTAGTGCTAGCTGCTAAGACGCTGGGATAGGAGTATTTCTTGAGCCCAGAGTAAAGTAAAATGCAAGTCCATATACAATGTAAAACACCAGAGAAGTCCAGTATCAGCTTTAATGGTACGGTTCTCCCGGGGATGGGGCTGGCAGTT
Source organism: Muscardinus avellanarius (assembly GCF_963383645.1). Lineage (NCBI taxonomy): Eukaryota > Metazoa > Chordata > Mammalia > Rodentia > Gliridae > Muscardinus > Muscardinus avellanarius. Next base: position 22,676,947 of record NC_137807.1, read on the forward strand.
CTGGAGACCCCCGTGCCCTTCTTTTAAGGTCTGCATGGTGGGGAGTGTTACTCGTGGGAACCCACGATTCTTGCGAGATACTACTTGTGAGGCAGACTCTTTCTGCCTCGGGGTTCGCACCCCTCCCCAGGCAGCTTTGTCAGTTTAGGGAAATCCTAAAAAACAAAAAAACAAAACAAACATTGAGCCGGGCGTGGTGGCGCACGCTTGTAATCCCAGCATTTGGGAGGCCGAGACCAGAGGATCGTGGTTCGCAGACAGCTTCAGCTACTTAGTGAGGCCCTCTGCAACTCAGTGAGACCTGGTTTCAAAATAAAGAAAAATAGGGCTGGGGGTGTAGCTCGGAGGTCGAATGCCCGTGGGTTCCATCCCCAGACGCGCAAAAAAAACCCCCCCAAAAAACAGGCATGCTGGTGAACTCTTGTAATCCCAGTACTTGGGAAGCTGAAAAAGCCAACCTCAGCTACTTAGGCCCTCCACAATTTAGTGACACCCTGTTTCAAAATACAGAAAAAATAGAACTGGAATGTAGCTGTGTAGCTCCACGGGAGAATGCCCCCAGGTACCACCCCCAGTACCACACACACACACACAAAGGGCAATCTAAATCTATCTAGGTGAACTCCCTTTGCTTACACTCGGATAGAAGCCAAGTGTGCTAGTCACCCTTCAGGCAGTATTAGCAGAGAACGTAAAATATCCACACAAGCGGGCGCGGTGGCGCACGCTTGTCATCCCCTCGCTCGGGAGGCTGAGACAGGAGGATCGAGGATCCTGCAGGTTCGAAGCCAGCCTCAGCTGGCTTAAGAGACCCTGCTTCCAAATAAAATACAAAATAGGTCTGGGAGTGTAGCCCGGAGGCAGAAGGCTCTGTTCAAGGAGTGTTGGGGTTATGGTAACTGCGAAGGAAAATTCTAGAACAATCCCAGGAAGCTCGTGAGCATTCTTTCCTGCACGATCCTGACTGACTGACTGGGCAGGGTAGAAGTTGTTTTGAAATAGCTTCGTTTCCTAATTTCAATGGCTTTTCCTATGTTGAGTGATTATTTATTTTTCTTTTGGCAGTGTGGGGATGGAGCCCGGGGCCTCGCCTGTGCTAGGCCCTTGCCCTATCACTGACCGCACCCCAACTCCCAGACTGTGTGTGTGTGTGTGTGTGTGTGTGTGTGTGTGTGGTACTGGGGAGCAAATGGCCAAGCAAGTACTCTGCCTCCAAGCCCCATCCGCTGGCCCAAGATGTTTACTTTTAAATTTGGATAATTGAGCCGGGCGTGCTGGCACACGCTTGTAATCCCAGCATTCGGGAGGCCGAGACCTGGAGGATCGCGGTTCGCGGACAGCCTCAGCTACTTAGTGAGGCCCTCTGCAACTCAGTGAGACCCGGTTTCAAAATAAAGAATAAAAAATAGGGCAGGGGGTGTAGCCCGGAGGTCAAATGCCCCTGGGTTCCATCCCCAGACCCGCAAAAAAAAAAAAAAAAAAAAAAAAAAAATTGGATAATTGGAGCTGGGTGTGGTGCTATGCACACCTGTAATCCCAGTACTTGGGAGGCTGAGACAGGAGGATGGCAGGCTTGAGGCCAGCCTCAGCAGCTCAGCGAGGCCCTGTTCCATATAAAAAATAAAATAGGACTGACTGGAGGTCTGGCTCAGAAGTAGAACTTCTGAGCATTAATCCCCAGTACCAAAACTCCAAAACAAACAAAAAAACTTGGAAGATTTAAGATTTTTCTCTGTGTGTGTGTGTGTGTGTATGTGTGTGTGTGTGTGTGTGTGTGTGTGTTTCTAGGGATTGAATCAGGGACTTTCTACCCCTGAGCTACACCCCCACACCTACTTTATTCTTATTTTGAAACAGGGTCTCGCTAGATTGATGAGAGTCTCACTACTTGCTGATTCTGTCTTCGAACCTGCGATCCTCCTATCTCAGCCTCCCAAGTACTGAGATTACAAACCTGCACCGCTTTGCTCACCTGTTTTGTTTTATTTTATTTTTTTATTGTTTGCAGTACTGGGGATGGAACCCAGGGGCATCGTACCTCCAAGCTACACCCCCAGCCCTATTTTTTGGAAACAGGGTCTCACTGAGTTGCAGAGGGCCTCACCAAGGAGCTGAGGCTGTCTGCGAACCGCGATTCTCCTGTCTCAGCCTCCTGAATGCTGGGATTACAAGCGTGCGCCACCATGCCCGGCTACCTGTTTGTTTGTTTATTTATTTATTTATTTATTTATGCCGGGGATGGAACCCAGGAGCATTCTACCTCCGAGCTATACCCCAGTCCGATTTTTTTTATTCTTTATTTTGAAACAGGGTCTCACTGAGTTGCAGAGGGCCTCACCAAGGAGCTGAGGCTGTCCGCGAACCGCGGTCCTCCTGTCTCAGCCTCCCAAAGGCTGGGATGACAAGCGTGCGCCCCCACGCCCGGCTCCCGCTCCTTTTATTTTTTAAGAGCTGCTGTTGAAGTGTTATTTAATGTGAAAAGAGAACAGCCAACCACTGCCCTCGGCAGGGCTGCTCATACCGGGGAAGGGTCACAGCTGACACTGTGACGCGCGGCGCCCCCTGGAGGTGCGGCCCTGCCTGTGCCTTGTAAAGGCCAACATTTACGTTATTTTTTGCACGTTTGCTTGCTATGAATATAGTTTACATTTATTATTATCACCATCATCATTATTATTTTTTTGTTGCTGTTATCTTGCACTGAGATCGAACCCAGCGCCTCGCTCACACCGAGCAAGCGATTTCTGCCGGCTAAGCCACACGCTCCGCTCGGACAGTATTTTCACTGAAGTGTTTTGGGTTTGGGAGGTGTTAATTGTATTATTTGAAGCATCATTCGCCCCTCGCGACTGCAGCGGGTTTGTCTGGCTCAGCCCGCACTTCGCACGACCCCGGGGCTTCGCCTCCTGTGGGGGTCGCAGGCGGGGCAGCTGGGGTCCTCCCTCCCAGTCCTGGAGGCTCCGCTCCCGCAGGGGACCCCGTCCTTCAAAGCGTGCTCCAGGTACGAACTGGGGGGGGGGGGACACAGCGGTGACCTCTCTTTTGACATTTCCTGAATTTTCCACCAGTCCCGAATCCTGGGTGTATACAAGCCTGTCCATCGCTGCGATATGTCGGGATATGCGATCTAGACTCTGCTGCCCCAGTCAGGGCCGCTGGAGAGAGGGAGAGGGTCTGTAATGGGCTCGGGCTGCAGTCCTCCGGCGCCCAAGGTCAGCCGAGTCGGCCGGGGAAGGCTTCAGTGGGCGTGGCTAGGCGAGGGGCGGGGCCGTAAAGGCGGGGACATTGGGAGCAGGGGCGGGGCCTGGGCGTGGCCTGGGAGTCAGAGCCGGGGCGGGGCCTGGAGGCGTGGCCTGACTGGGAGGCGGACGGAAGGCGTGGCCTGACTGGGAGGCGGGCGGGAGGCGTGGCCTGACTGGGAGGCGGACGGAAGGCGTGGCCTGATTGGGAGGCGGACGGAAGGCGTGGCCTATCCGGGGGCGTGGCCTGCCTGGGGGCGGGGCCGGGCGGGCGCGTCGGCCCCGGACACCGGCGCTCCGGGCGCACTTCGGGATGGGGCCGGCGCAGCGCGGAGTTGGGTGCAGGCCGGCTGTCGCAGGACGCGGCCCGAGGCGCTGCAGGACCGCACCCCCGCCTCCCGGCGGCGACCTGGCCGCCCCGCGGGGCCCCGGGACCGGGTCTGCGTCGGGGCCTTTGGGGGTGCATGCCCTCTGCACCCCAGCGGGAGCCGGGTGGGATTGAGCGGCGGCCGGTCGATCGACATGAGTCCTGCCAAATGCAAGGTCTGTTTCCCCGATCGCAAAGTAAAGTAAGTAAGCCTCTGATTCTAACGACTTATCTTTTACGAATCTATGCAGCGACCCCGCCCCCATCCCCGAAGTCAGGCCCCGCGTCCTCCTAGCACCCCGACCCCAGGAAATGCGAGTTAAACTTTGACCGCTGGGTGGATGGAGCCCGCCTCGAGCGCCGGCTGGCCTTGGAGGAGGAGGCCAGGCTCGGCAGAGTGGCGTCGTTTGGAGGAGGAGGGGTCCGGAGCGCACAGGTGCCTAGACATGGGGGCGTGGCGGGCCCCCCCAGCCCGAGAAGGACCCCGGAGGCCCAGGGCACCGTGTTTCCAAGCCGCGACCCGGGACCAGTCGACCTGGTCCAGAGCGGACCTCGCCTTTAAGGTCATTTTCTGAGATTAGTGCAGGCATCTCGGTGCCAGAGGGCTCCTTGGCCCCGCCTACTTGATTTTTTTCCCTTTTCCTTTCCGTCGTCATTTTGTTGCGCTTCAGCAGTTACCAGAGCGATGCGCCCATCCGTGGTTGAACGTCCAGAAAACTATAGTTAAGCCAGAGGGAGGGACAAAACCCACGATTCCACCCCTGGGAGCAGTAACAGTTGTATATCCTGACAGTCTTCTTTTTTCAATGTAGTTTTTTTTCTGTTCCTTTTTTTTTTTTTTGGTATTAGGGCTTGAACTCTGAACTCCATCCCCAGCCTATTTATAATTTTTATTTGGAAACAGGGTCTCACTAAATTAACACATACAGGCCTTGAACCTATGGGATCCTCTGCTCGGCCTCCCAAGTCCTGGGATCCCAGGCATGTGCCTGGGATATGTTTTAGTTTATAACACTGAATCATTCGGAACACACTGTATTTGAAACTTGCTCCTCCTCCTTTTTTTTTTTTTTTTTTTTTGGTAGGTACTGGGGATTGAACCCAGGGCCATTCTAACTCTGAGTTACACCCCCAACCCTAATTTATTCATTTAGCAACAGGGTCTTGCTAAGTTGCTGAGACTCCCCCTAAATTGGTCTCAAGCCTGTGAGCCTCCTTCTCAGCCTCCCAAGCACCGGGATTACAGGCGTGTGCATAGTTAACGGTGCTTTTAGTAGTCTGCCAGAGATACCAGCAAACTCTGGGCCCCTGCCAGTTTTTGTGTGACCTAAGAACAAAGATTGGTTTTTATATGCTTACATGATTGGGGGGGGGGATAAAAAGAAGGATACTCTTTTGTGACATGTGAAAATTAGGTAAAATTCAAATGTCACTGTCCAGCCAGGCATGGTGGTGTACGCCTGTGATCCTAGTATTTGGTAGGCTGAGACGGGAGGATCGTAGGTTCCTGGCCAGCCTCAGTTACTTAGTGAGGCCCTCCGCAACTTAGTGTGACTCTGTTTCAAAATAAATAATGATGATGATGATGATAATAATAATAATAATGATAAAAAAGCTGGGGATGTAGCTTGGAGGTAGAATGCCCAGTACTAAAAAAAAAAAAAAAAAAAAAAAAAAAGAAAGAAACAACTGGCCTGGGGGTGTAGCTCAGAGGTAGAATGCCCCTGGGTTCACAAATAAAGTTTTATTGGAACACAGCGACACATGATTTTATATGTCATCTGTGGCTACTTTTGTGTCTCCTAGTCAGGGTTCATTAATGGGACTGACACTGGTCTGTAACAACCAAGTGTTAGCTGTCTGGCCCTGGACAGAAAACCCTTGTGAATCTACACTAAGCTTTGACTGGGTCCAGACTGCTTCTGTAACCAGTCCCCATTAAAATGTGTGAGTGGTGGCGTGGTGGCGTACACTTGTAATCCTAGTACTTGGGAGGCTGAGACAGGAGGATCGTGGTTTGGAGGCTGAGACAGGGGGATCGTGGTTCGTAGACAGCCCCAGCTACTTAGTGAGGCCCTTTGCAACTCGGTGAGACCCTGTTTTAAAATAAAGAATTAGAGCCGGGCGTAGTGGTGCACGCTTGTAATCCCAGCATTCCCAGAATTCGGGAGTCTGAGACAGGAGGATCGCGGTTCGCGGACAGCTTAGGCCCTCTGCAACTCAGTGAGGCCGGGTTTCAAAATAAAGAATAAAAAAAATGGGTCAGGGGGTGTAGCTTGGAGATCAAATGACCCTGGGTTCTATCCCCAGACCTACAAATAAATAAATAAAATAAAGAATAAAAAGTAGGGTTGAGGGTATATCTTGGAGGTAGAGTGCTCTTGGGTTTAATCCCCAATATTGCAAAAAAAAAAAAAAAGTGTAAGTAACCTGCTGTAAAAAATGGATGCTTGAGCTGTTTCTCCGTGTTTGCTGTTGGACAGCAGGATGAAGAATTCCTTCTAGCTGGGTCTCTACCTCCTCCCTTCGTCACTCAGGATGAGTTCACCTGGTGTTAAACACCCCTCGCACACGACTCTCTGGGACCCGGAGGGACTCCCGACTCTGAGGACTCCCGACCCAGGGAGGGGCCAGAGGTCTTCCCAGTCGAGGAGCCTCCTGCCCGCCTTATCCGTGGCTTTGCTGTCAGTCGTGGTCTGAAAATATTAAGTAAAAATGTTCAGAAATCGCTCCCCATTCTGAGCAGTAGGACGAAGCCTCATGCAGCCCCGCCAGGACGTGTCCAGTGTGTCTCCGTGCCCAGTGTTTCCAGCCCGTATTTGCCACCCGCACGCTGGTCATTCAGTAGCACTCTTTTTTGGGGGGATGCTGAGGATCGAACCCAGGGCGTTCTACCTCTCAGCTAGACCCCAAACCTTTTTATTTTTTATTTTTTTGTTTTGAGATATGGCACTGCTAACTTGCTGAGAGTCTTGGTATGTTGCTGAGGCTGGCCTTCAACCTGCGGTCTCAGCCTCCCAAATACTGAGATTACAGGCATGCCCGTGCCCAGCTGTAGCCCTCTTGATCAGATTGCCCATCTAGGTGTCATACTACTGTGTGTTCAAATAAGCCTTACTTTGCTGGGCATGGTGCGCACGCTCGTAATCCCAGCGTTTGGGAGGGTGAGCAGGAGGATGGCACAGGTTCGAGGCCAGCCTCATCTACTTAGTGAGGCTCTCAGAAACTTAGTGAGAGCCTGTTTCCAAATAAAATATAAAATAGGTCTGGGAGTGTAGCCTGGAGGTAGAAAAGCCCGTGGGTTCCACCCCTAGTACCATAAAAAAAAAAAAAAAATCAACCTTACTTTATATATAATGCTCCCAAAACACAAGAGTAGTGATACTGGCAATGTTACCATAATAATTATAATCTCATTATCATTGTTTTGTTTTACTCTTGGTTACTGTTGTTAATTTCTTATTTTGCCAACCTGATTTCTATTTATTTATTGGTAGTGCTGGGGGTTGAACCCGGGGCACTCTACCTCCAGGCTACAACTCTAGTGCTATTTTATTTAATTTTATTTTTTATTTTGAAGCAGGGCCTCACTAGGTTGATGAAAATCACACTACTTGCTGAGGCTGTCCTCGAACCTGTGATCCTCCTGACTCCGCCAAGGGGGACCCCAGAGGTCCCTTAGCCCCAGGAAGGGAGGTTCAAAGAGGTCAAGAGAAGTGTTCTCAGCCGGGTGTGGTGGCCCATGGCTGTAATCCCAGTATTTGGGAGGCTGAGACAGGAGGATCGTAGGTTCGAGTCCAGCCTCAGCAACTTAGTAAAACCCTCAGCTACTTAGACCCTGTTTCAAAAATAAATAAATAAAAATAGAGCTAGGCATAGAACAGCCCTGGGTTCAATCCCCAGTAGCCCCCACCCCAAGAAGTGCCCTGAACAGCCACCAAGAGGGAGGCTGGTCTTTGAGTACCTCAGTCCTGCTGGAAGTGGCTTTTCAGTCTTCAAAGGGGCCTCCTCGAAGCACTTCATGCTGAGAGAAAAAAGGGCCAGGAAAGGGGCGGGGAAGGGTTAGGGTCACATCCATTTGGAACACGAGTCCTTCCTGGAGCGCGGAGCCCGCCCTGTCTCCCTTCTCTCTCTCTCTCTTTTTTTCTCTTCTTTCTTTCTTTCTTTCTTTCTTTCTTTCTTTCTTTCTTTCTTTCTTTCTTATTCTCTTTCTTTCTTACTCTTTTTCTTTCTTTCTCCCTTCCTTCCTTCCTTCCTTCCTTTCTCCCTCCCTCCCTCCCTCTCTCTTTCTTTCTTTTTCTCTTTCTTTCTTACTCTCTTTTTCTCTTTCTTTTTTGCTTCCTTCCTTCCTTCCTTTCTCTCTCTCTCCCTTTCTCTCTCTTTCTTTCTCTCCCTTCCTCTCTTTCTTTCTTTCTTTCTTTCTTTCTTTCTTTCTTTCTTTCTTTCTTTCTTTCTTTCTGAGATTTATTTAGGAAAGCAAGGATCAGACATTCAAGGGTGAATGTGAGCTACCCTGAAAGCGAGAGAGGCCATTTATTTATTGTATTTATTTTTGTGGTACTGGGGGTTGAACTCACCTCTGAGCTACACCCCAACCCCCAACCCTTTTTTATTTTGAAACAGGGTCTAGCTAAGTTACTGTGAGCCAGCCCCGAACCTGGTCTCAGCTCCTGAGTGATGGATTACAGGTGCGAGCTCGTATGCTGGGTGAGATTACATTTCCTACACGTTTGAAGCCCTTATCTATTTCCTCTGGGAAAACACTCAAGTCCTTGACTGTTCCCAAATCAGGCCATGTGCTCTACAAAGGAAACATTTTTTTTTTCTTTTTGTTTTTTCTGGTTGGTAAAGCTATTTGTACAAGAAGATTAGCATCTCATGTGTGTGTATGGGGGCAGGGTGCTGGGGATTGTATTCAGGGGTATTCTACCCCTGAGCTATACCCCTCAATCCTATTTTTTTTGAAACAGGGTTTCACTAAGTTGTGGAGGGCCTCTCCTTGTTGAGGCTGGCCACAAACCTGCAATCCTCCCGTTTCAGCCTCCCAAGAACTGGGATTCAAATGTCTGCCACTATGCCCGACTTCAGTCACATTTAACTGTATACTTTATTCCCAGTATACAGTCTACACACTATTTTTATTTATTTATTTTGGTACTGGGGATTGAACTTGGAGGCATTCTACTTCTGAGCTACATTCCACAGCCTTTTATTTGTTTATTAATTAATTAATTTTTGTGGACATGAAGATTGAACCCAAGGGCATTCTGCCTCTGAGCTATACTCCTAGGCCTATTTTTCAATTTTGAAACGGGGACTCTTGAAGTTGATGAGAGTCTCACTGCTTGCAGAGGCTGGCCTCAAACCTCCTGTCTCAGCCTCCCCAAATACTGGGATTATAAGCAGGTACCACTGTTACGGTTTGGGGAAACTGTCCCTGGGGACCCCTGTTAGGGTCCCGGACACAATTTCCCTCAAAACACACACACACACACACACACACACACATACACACACACACAATGATAAAAAAGATAAAAAGGCGCGGGTTCTTGTCCTGAGCTAAGGATAAATACACATTAGCCTGGACTCTGGCTGAAGATTTAAAGAAGTTTATTAAAAAGATAGAAATACAGAAGACAGTTACAGCCCCATGCCATTCAGGAGTGGCATGGGGGGGGGTTCGAACAAATTCACCGAGATATGAAACACGGAACAAACTTTTTATACACAACACCTTCCATCTTGTTCACGTAATTCTGACGTAGTAAAAGACCCTGTAAGCTTCCTCCCCTTACTTTCCCCGCCATGGTGTACTTTCCCGCCTAGGTGTCCCTTTTCACGGAGGTCATGGTCGAAGGTCGACCTCCTCCTCCCATCCCAGCTAGATTATCCAATTAGTATGTCAACCTGTCTTTAGAATGAGGATGAGGAAGTCCTAGTTCCCCTCTCCTATGGACTTGCAAATTACCTTTAGCTAGGTTAATTTATTTTTTTATTATTATTTTTATTTTTGGTGGTACTGGGGTTCCTGGAAGCCCTTCTACCTCCGGGCTATACTCCCAGACCTATTTTATATTTTTATTTGGAAACAGGGTCTCCTAAGCCAGCGCGCGCGGCTGGCTTCGAACCCGCGCGATCCTCCTGTCTCCGCCTCCCAAGCGCGGGGATTACAAGCATGTGCCACCACGCCCGGACTTTCACCAATTTTTGAAATATAATAATCAGAACTTTCTCAAATCTTCCTAGGCCATTCCCAATACTGGTACAACCACCACTGCTCCTCCATACAGTACTGTGTGTGTGTGTGTGTGTGTGTGTGTGTGTGTGTGTGTGTGGTACTGGGGACTGAACCCAGGGGCATCCTACCTCTGAGATAAACCCCCAGCCCTATTTTATCTTTTATTTTTGAAACAGGGTCACTAAGTTGCGGAGGCCCTCACTAATTAGCTGGGGATGGCCGCAAACCTGTGATTCTCCCGTCTCAGTCCCTAAGTACTGGAGTTACAAGTATGTACTACCATGCCCAGTTTCCACACACTACTTTAATCCAAGAAGACAACTTGAAAGAATTGGAGATTGTCCCAGCAAGTCAGGAGGACATGGAGTTCCTGAATGGGTCATTACATGGATATATACCATTTATCTTCTTTTTTTTTTCCTTTTTTTTGTGGGTGTGGGGATGGAACCAGGGGCATTTGACCTCCAAGCTACATCTCCTGCCCAATTTTTTTTAAATTCTTTATTTTGAAACAGGGTCTCACTGAGTTGCAAAGGGCCTCACTAAGTAGCTGAGGCTGTCCACGAACTGTAATTCTCCTGTCTCAGCCTCCCGAATGCTGGGATTACATGCATGCCCGGCTACCATCGATTCCAACCCTGCCTCTGAGTATGGCCTTGACCCTAAAGCCGTGGCACCTCCTCATCCTTGCTGGGGCTAATCCTAACAGGCCCTTCTAGAGTTCCTGAGCCTGCTGGTCTTGAGGGCTCCCTGGCTCATCACCAGCAGGTGTGCTGACCTATACTGGCAAAGACAGCCTCATTGCAAAGGAGCCCCGGGAGTCAGAGGCCTGAGATCCTGACCCCAAGTCCTGGGCCCCCACGGGAGTCTGAGCTTAGCTACAGCTTCCAAATGCAAAAATGTTCCTTGGCAGGCGAAAGGGGCCAGAGTTCAGAGAATAGAGAAATGGGGGCTGGGTGTGGTGGCCCACACTTGTAATCTCAGTACTTGGGAGGCTGAGACAGGAGGATGGCAGGTTCGTGGACAGCCTCAGCTACTTAGTGAGGCCCGCTGCTACTTAGTGAGACCCTGTTTCAAAATAAAGAATAGCCAGGCGTGGTGGCGCATGCTTGTAATCCCCGCGCTTGGGAGGCTGAGACAGGAGGATCGCGCGGGTTCGAAGCCAGCCTCAGCTACTTAGTGAGGCTTTCAGCAACTTAGTGAGACCCTGTTTCCAAATAAAATATATTAAAAATAAAAGGTCTGGGAGTATAGCCCGGAGGTAGAAAGCCTCTGGGTTACCCCCAGTACCACCAAAAAAAAAAAAAAATAAATAAATAAATAAAGAATAAAAAATATAGGGCTAGGGGTGTAGCTTGGAGGTAAAAATGCATCTAGGTTCAATTCCCAGTACCGCACACACACAAAAAAAGAAAAGAGAAATGAATATATAAATCTGAGTGAAAGAAGAAGAGTTTCTTGAAAAAGACCTGAGTGGAAAGGGATGGAATCAATTTGCGGAGACAGGCGTGGGGGCGCAGCTTATAATCCTGGTACTTGGGAGGCTGAGACAGGAGGATCACGGTTCGCGGACAGCCTCGGCTACTTAGTGAGGCCCTCCGCAACTCAATGAGACCCTGTTTCAAAATTAAGGATTAAAAAATAGGGGGTGTAGCTTGGAGGTAGAATGTCGCTGGGTTTTATCCCAAGCACCACCACCAAAAGGAAAGAAAGAAAGAACAAAATAAATAAATAAATCAATCTGGGGAGGGGAAGTTGGGAGAATTGGCTTCAGCGAGTCCCTCTTTCTGATGGATAACAATGACAGTGGCTTGGGAATCCTCAGAACCTGGCCAGTAACTTGCCTTGAAGTGTTGCTTATAAATCACTGCCTTTTATCCCTGACTGTGCATTAGAATTTTGGCGGGGGGAGGGTGCTTTGAAAAACACAGATGCAGCCGGGCGTGGTGGCGCACGCTCGTCATCCCAGCATCTGGGAGACTGAGACAGGAGGATCGCGGTTCGTGGCCAGCCTCAGCTACTTAGTGAGGCCCTCTGCAACTCAGTGAGACCCTGTTTCAAAATAAAGAATAAAAATAGGGCTGGGGGTGTAGCTCGGAGGTCGAATGCCCCTGGGTTCCATCCCCAGACCCGCAAAAGAAAGAGAAAGAAAGAAAGAAAGAAAGATGGATGCTTGGGCCTCTCTCTTTTTCCTCTATAATTTTTTTTTTCTTAGTAAAGGAGAAGGAATCCAGGGGCCATTTACCTCTACACCCCCAGCCCTATTTTATTTTATTTTATTTATTTATTTTTTTTTGGTGGTACTGGGGTGCCTGGAAGCCCTTCCACCTCCGGGCTACACTCCCAGACCTGTTTTTTATACTTTTTTATTTGGAAACAGGGTCTCATAAGCCAGTGCGCGCGGCTGGCTTCGAACCTGCCTGATCCTCCTGTCTCTGCCTCCCGAGCGCGGGGATTACAAGCGTGCGCCGCCACGCCCGGCCCCTATTTTATTTTTTTTATCTGGAAACGGGGTCTTGCTAAGTTGCTGAGAGCCTCACTAAGTAGCTGAGGCTGGCCGCAAACCTGCGATGCTCCTGTCTCAGCCTCCCAAGTACCAGGATTACAAGTGTGCGCCACCACGCCCGGCTCACTTCTCTAATCTCTGACAGGTCCTTATGTCGGGGTCGGGGTTGGGGTTGGCACGCTATTTTCAGAAAGGGTCAGATAGTAGATATTTTCAGCCTCATGGTCATAGAGTCTGTGATACAACTCTTCACCCCGCTATTTCCTGTACCGGCAGCCATGGCTGAGCGATTGAACGGGCCCGGCCGTGTCTGGCATATTGAATTGGCCCGGCTGTGTCTCAAACATTTACAGATCCTGAAGTTGGAATTGCATATAATTTCCATGTGTCACAATTTTTTTTTTTCCCCCAATCATTGAAAAATGTCAAGGCCTTTCTGAGCTTGTGGGAAGTACAGAAACTCATGGCAGACTAGATTTGGCCCCAGGATTTGTTCACCTACCTCTGACCTAGAGCCTGTCCCAAAAGACACGGAGACGCCATAGCCTGGGAAATGCTCCAGGGACTTTTTATCAAAGAGCCCAGTTTGGTGTCGAAAAGATGAAGTTTCACACTATCCGTCTTTTACTGGGCTACACGATATCTTTTCTTACTTTTTTTTTTCGGCGGTACTGAGGATGGAACCCAGGGGCATTCTACCCCCAAGCTCCACCCCTAGTCTTAATTTTTTAGTCTTTTTTTTTTTTTAGTGGTACTAGGGTTGAAACCCAGAGGCTTTCTACCTCCGGGCTATACTCCCAGATCTTTTTTTTTTTTTAATATTTTATTTGGAAACAGGGTCTCACTAAGTTGCTGAGAGCCTCACTAAGTAGCTGAGGCTGGCTTCGAACCTGTGCGATCCTCCTGTCTCAGCCTCCCAAGCGCGGGGATTACAAGCGTGCGCCACCACGCCCGGCAGTCTTTTTTTTTTTTTTTAAAGTTTTGAAACTGGGTCTCACTGAGTTGCGGAGGGCCTCGCTATGTAGCTGAGGCTGTCCGCGAACCACGATCCTCTGGTCTCAGCCTCCCGAATGCTGGGATTCCAAGCGTGTGCCACCACGCCTGGCCTATACTTATTTTTTTTAAGAACAAATCAACAGAGGTATTTCCATTCTCAGAAATCTTTATGCCTCAAATTAGATGCTGGGTTTGGCTAGGGTTGGATTGGAAGCCCAGCTCCGCCGCTCACCAGCCGCCTGCCCGGAGTGATGTGGGCCTCTGGGAACCTCTGTCTCCTCTGAGCAGGACTGTGAGAAGCCCCTGTGCCCAGTCCCAGCAGGCCCTCCAGACTGCTGACTTCCTCGCTTCTCAAAACAGTTCTGCCTGGTCTTGTGCTCTGACAGCTGACTGCATTTGGTGTCTGGCTGACACCTCTGTTGTTGATTGCTACCGAAGCCATTTCCAGAGTCACCGTGGAACATCTCGGCCCCGACTCGCGTCCTTCTGTGTAAGGCCAGGGCAGAGGGCCGGGCGGCTCCGATGATTCTCCTTCAACTGGACCAGGTGCCAGCTGAAGGTCGGTGCCCAGAGCCAGTGCTGATTGGCTGCCAGCATTGTCCAAGAGGATTGAAAATAGCCACGGGGCTGGAGACCCGGCCTAGGACGAGGCCCTGGCAGCCGAGCCTGCGCTTTGCCTAGTTGGCAGTGATGGGCTGCTGGCCTCCCTGACCAAGGGAATATGTCACCAGCTTTGAAACCAAAATGGCAGCCATCGTGGTATTTTCTCCCGCAACTCAGAGTGGGTTGTTAGACGCTTGCAGTTTCTTCCTGGTTGGCCCAGATCTGTAGAATCTGGCCTTCCTGGCATTGCTGTATTATTATTACTATGATGATGATGATGATGATGATGATTATTATTATTATTTTAATACTGGAGTTTGAACCAGAATCTGGTCTTCCTGGCATTGCTGTATTATTATTACTATGATGATGATGATTATTATGATTATTTTAATACTGTAGGTTGAACCAGGCGCATTTCTACCTCTGAGCTATATCCCAGCCCTTTTTTAAAATTTTGAAATAGGGTCTTGCTAAGTTGTTGAGGGTCTTACTAAGTTGCTGAGGCTGGCCTCAAATTTGCAATCCTCCTGTCCTGTCTTAGCTTTACAAGTACTTGAATTACAGGAGTGTGCTGTATTGAAATAGTAACATAGTTTTTCTGTTCAACAGATACCACATTTCACTTTCTGTCTGTTGAATTAATCTATTTCTGTGTATGACCTTATTTATTGAGGTATGTCATTATCCCTGCTGTATTATTATTATTATTATTATTATTATTATTATTAATAAAGATAGATGGAGATATCAAGTGCTCTGCCTAAGGGACATTGGCATGGCTGTGGCTTGGGAGGTCTCTATAACATAAGTTTTTTCTTTTTGGAAAATAACATATTGCAGAAAAAATGTTTTAGAAATATTTGTTGTGGCTAGGATTACATGCCTGTAATCCTAGTACTTGGGAGGCTGAGACAGGAGGATTACAGGTTTGAGGCCAGCCTCAGTAAGTTAGCAGTACCCTCAGCAACTTATTAAGACCCTGTTTCAAAATAAAAAAATAGGGTTAGGTTCAATTCCCTGTAACAAATATATATTTCATGTATTAATTTATTGCATTTAGATTTAGAGTCTTGCTTAAACGGGGATTGCATTAATTATGTTTTTTGAATATCCTATTTCTATTTATTTTTCTATTCTCATTCCATCTGGTATGTGTAGTATGTGAGATAAGCCTATCTATTGAGCCAGGCGTGGTGGCGCACGCTTGTCATCCCAGCATTCGGGAGGCTGAGACCTGGAGGATCACGGTTTGTGGCCAGCCTCAGCTACTTAGTGAGGCCCTCTGCAACTCAGTGAGACCCGGTTTCAAAATAAAGAAAAAAAAATAGGGCTGGGGCTATAGCTCAGAGTTAGAATGCCCCTGGGTTCCATCCCCAGACCTGCAAAAACAAACAAACAAACAAACAAACAAAATTCCTAAGCATCAACAGATGCCACCACGCTCGGTGAGAAAAATTTTAAAGAAATCCGTTCAGAGTCACTCATGGTTGTGCAAGCTTCTAAACCCAGTTCTTGGGAGGCTGAGACAGGAGGACAGCAGGTTTGCGGAGAGCCTATGAAAATGAATGAGGCTCTCAGCAACCTCGTGAGACCCTGTTTAAAAATGAAAAAAAAAAAAAAAGAAAGAAAAAGGGCGGGGGGGTGCTGGGCGTGGTGGTGCACGCTTGTAATCCTGGCATTCTGTAGGCTGAGTCAGGAGGATCACAGTGTGAGGCCAGCTTCAGCTACCTAGTGAGGTCCTTTGCAACTCAGTGAGACCCTGTTTCAAAATAAAGAATAAAAAATCAGGCTGGAGGTGTAGCTCAGGGGTAGAATGCCCCCGAGTTCCATCTCAGTGTTGTAAAACAAACCGAAAAGGGCTGGGGGTATAGCTCGGAGGTGGAATGCCCCTGTGCGGAATCCCCACTACCCCCCACACCCCAAAAATGAAAAAGAGAGAGAAACTCTCTTAGGGATGTTCGTCACGCAGCCCCCCTAAATCACAGCTGCCTGGCTTAGGTCAGCCAGCCTCCTGAAAGGCTGAACTGGGGGTACTGGGCTTGGGGAGACCGTGAAGGAGGCAAAACACCCACCGAGGTAACAAAAATCTGCTCGAATCTGAAAGAACTCAGAGCCTTCTGGGTTCGGGGCGAGGTCAGCGGGTCGGGGAAGGGACCGACGAGCCATCCATCCGCCCGGAGAGTTGCGAGTAATCTAGATCTGCCCGCCGAGTCGCCCACGTGGCGGGGCAGAAACGATCCTGCTTTTAAGCTGGTATTCTGGGGGGTGGGACCAAGCGCGGGAACGCCGATTCTCTCTGACATCTGTAGTCTCACGAAGTTTGGAGTCTCGAGGCACCTGGACGCAAGGTATCTCCGCTTCCAGGCTTCCGCCTCCTTCCCCGCTGCGATATCACGTGGGAGGGGGGACCTGACTTATCAGCCACCACCTGCCTAGTGCTCAGTCACGGCATAGTTGTGAGAATGTAACTCGTTTCTTTCCTTCCTTCCTTCCTTTTCTTCTTTTTGTGCTAAGGATGGACCCCAGGTCCTGGAGCATGCTCCTTCACTGAGCTCCACCCCCAGGGTACAATTTCCAATACATAA
Source organism: Muscardinus avellanarius (assembly GCF_963383645.1). NCBI lineage: Eukaryota > Metazoa > Chordata > Mammalia > Rodentia > Gliridae > Muscardinus > Muscardinus avellanarius. The sequence goes on from NC_137807.1 coordinate 22,693,487, forward strand.
GACAAAACCCAAACAAACCATCAGGTGCAGGAGCTTGGAAGAAACAGAAACCAGGCCAGAGACAAGAACGTGGGAACACTACCATTACAGTCCCCACTGAGGCCAGGCAGGATGCCATGCACTTGGGGACTGGGTGCTCTGAAACGAGATCGTTCACAGACAAGATGGAGCCCTGGGATGGGGGTAGACCCCATCAGAGAAGGTCAGGCCGAGGGAATCGCTCAGAAGGCAGGAGAGGAGGGAGACGGGGCGAAGGGAACATGTTTAACCGAGTCTGGGAATTCCAAGGCCAGCCTGGGGAGCCCAGCTTCCAAACGCCAGGACTCCAGAAACGAGTCAAGAAAAAAGCGCTAAGGTATTATTTGAGGATGACATCCCAGGCGGACGTGTGTTTCCGGATCCAGAAGGTCGAGCCTGGTGGGGTGGGGGGAGTGGTGAAGCAGAGCCCTGGCATGTGTGAGGCCCTGGGTTTAGTCCGTAGTACTGCAAACAGCAGCCAGAAGAAAGCTCTCAAAATGAGTGGGCCTGAGAGATTCACAGTGTCATGAATGAAAGCAGACCCGGGTCTGGGCTCTACTGAAATTGGTCGACACTGCCAACAGAGAGAGGAGATCTGAAAGCTTCCAGATACGAAGACACAGGGCGTCTGTGACGGATCAAGGATCAGAATGACCTTAGTAGTCAGGACACAGTGGCAAAGGCTTCCAAAACCCTGAAATCTAGTAGAGTCGGGCTTGGGGGCGCACACTTGTAATCTCAGCTTTAAGGAGGTTGAGACAGGAGGATCGCGGTTTGCAGACAGCCTCAGCTACTTAGTGAGGCCCCCTAGAACTCAGTGAGACCCTGTTTCAAAATAAAGAACAAGAAAATAGGACTGGGGATGTCACTTGGAGGTAGAATGCCCCTGGGTTCCATCCCCAGTACCACACACACACACACACACACACACACACACACACACACACACACACACAGTTTGTCCTTTCTAGAATTCCATGAACAGTCAGATGGTGGTGTTGCTTGTGAGCATGGAAGAAAGTCCTAGAACATGCCATGCCACAAAATCCCGCCTCCCATACCTTTTCTGAGAAAGCTACTTAGGAATGCCTTCCTCTGAAACCAGAGGGTAAACTAAGAAAGGACCACACACCAAAAAGCCCAGGAACAGGGCAGGCCGACCGAGGATGCCATCGCCGCATAGCTCAGCCTTGTCGTGTCTTGTATCAGATGAAACCCCTGAAGAGTATACTCCAGCAGAACCAGGGAGTCCACAGCCAGGCGTGGTGGCACGTGCTGGGAATCCCAGGACTCGGGAGGCTGCGACGGGAGGATCGCAGGTTTGAGGACAGCCTCAGCAAGTGGTGAGACTCATCAATCTAGCGAGACCCTGTTACCAAGAAAAAAAAATTAGCACTGGGGATAGAGTTTGGAGGTAGAATGTCCCTGGGCTCAATCCCCAGTGCAAAAATAGCTCAAGAGAGTCTGTTGAGAAAAAGGGGACCGGCAGGTCCCCAGATTAGAGGCTCTACTCTGACGCAAGGGGGAAGGAACTGTAAGGATTCAGCCAATGATGCCCCAGGTGGGCGGCGTGCAGCGGCCTCAGAACAGCTGGCCAGTGAAGGGACGTGGAAACCTGGAGGTTGTGGCGCTGACCAGCTCCCGCACGTGCACTGGGAGTTGGCGAGGTATGGGATTCATCAGCAACAGACGCAAGGAGCCCCAAGAAAGGAGCAATCCACGGACTTCGGAAAAGACGAGAGGGAGATCTGGCGTATGACAGCGCTCTCTGAACGCGCTGAGTCCTGGGGCTGCCGAGCCCCTGGGGGATGCGGAGGGGTAGCCGTGTGAGCGTCCAGCTGCTTCTCCCGATGGGAAGGCCATGGCGGGTGTCTCGGACGGACAAACGAGCAGAGGAGAGTGGCGTTCCAAAGGACACTTGGCGCCAACCCCCGGCCGCGTGTGCCACAGGGGTCCCCTGAAATCATAGCATCGTGAGGTAGCTGTCCCGGTGTGTACAAGTACATCCCATGATGTTTGCACAGAGATACAATCATCTGATTATATGAATGGTCATCGCTGAACAATCCGTGATTGTGTACGTTTGGTTTAGAACTTTGCAGAAGTGAAGTGTGTGTGCGTGTGTGCGTGTGTGTGTGTGTGTGTGTGTGTGTGTGTGTGTGTCTATTTTGTGGTACTAGGGATGGAACCCAGGAGCATTCTACCTCCGAGCTACAGTCTCAGCCCTATTTATTATTCTTTATTTTGAAACAGGGTCTCACTTGAGTTGCAAAGGGCCTCCCGAATGCTGGAATTACAAGCGTGCGCCACCATGCCCAGCTCTGGCATGTTTTTTTTTTTTTTTTTTTTTTGGTGGTACTGGGGGTGGAACCCAGGGGCATTTTTACCTCTGGGCTATACTCCCAGACCTATTTTATATTTTATTTGGAAACAGGGTCTCACTAAGTAGCTGAGAGCCTCACTAAGTAGCTGAGGCTGGCTTCGAACCTGTGCGATCCTCCTGTCTCAGCCTCCCAAGCGCGGATATTACAAGCGTGCCCCACCGCGCCCGGCTTTGAGGTTGGTTTTGTAGGTGCGGGCTCCGACTCCCTCTCGGAGACCCCCAGACCCTCTCCGTGACGGCTCTTTCCTCCGCAGGCCGAGCATGTCTGGACTCCACCTGGTAAAGAAGGGCGTGGAGCACAAGAAACTAGACCTGCACAGAGACTTCACCGTGGCTTCCCCGGCGGAGTTTGTCACACGCTTTGGGGGGGACCGGGTCATTGAGAAGGTACAGGGGGTCCCTTGCCCTGGGTGGGGCTGAGTAGGGGTGAAGGGGCCCCTCCCTGTAGCTGGAGGTGGGAGAACCAGCTTTAGGCGTCTGCTGCAGAGAGCGGGCCAGGCCACCCCTGTGACACCTGCTGGGCGCTTTCCTGAGCTTTTCACAACCGTGCAGCCCAGGGTCATCACCCCATCTCGCAGAGGGGACACTCAGGCCTCTGGGCATGGGCGGGAGGCTCCAGGAGGACCCTGGGTGCGCTCATGAGAGGGGCTCCTTTTCCTGGGTTACCGGGGTTTCCCGGAGGAGGGAGGGCCGCATGCCATGATGACCATATAGTTCACTACGTGGCTGTTCCCTCCTATTTATAGGCAAGGTGGGATTCAGAAATCTGACACGAGCCGGGCGTGGTGGCACACGTTTATAATCCCAGTACCTGGGAGACTGAGACGGGTGGATTGCACAGGTTCGAAGCCAGCCTCAGCTAATTAGTGAGACCCTGTTTCCAAATAAAATATAAAATAGGTTTGGGAGTGTAACAGGAGGTAGAGCCTCTGGGTTCCACCCCAGTACCACCACCACAACAACAAAAGAAATTTGACATGGGCCATCCAGGGTCAGGTGGCTAGAGTGTAAGGTTGGTATGTGTGTGTGTTATTGGGGATTGAACCCAGGGACATTCTGCCTTTGAGCTACACCTTCAGCCCTATTTTATTTATTTATTTTAAATTTATTATTATTATTATTATTATTATTATTATTATTAATTATCATTATTTACAGTATTGGGGATGAAACCCAAGGACATTCTACCTCTGACCTAAAAGACCAGTCCTATTTTTTTTGTGTGTGTGCTGGGGATGGAGGAACCCAGGGGCGTTCTACCCCTGAGCTACACACTAGCCCTATTTTTTTATTCTTTATTTTGAAGCAGGGTCCCACTGAGTTGCAGAGGGCCTCACTAAATAGCTGAGGCTGTCCGTGAACCGTGCTCCTCCTGTTTCAGTTTCCCGAATGCTGAGATTACAAGCGTGCGCCACCATGCCTGGCTCTACCAGCTATATATATATATATATATATATTTGGTGGTACTGGGGTTTCTGGAAGCCCTTTTCCCTTTGGGCTATACTCCCAGACTTATTTTATATTTTTATTTGGAAACAGGGTCTCTTAAGCCAGTGCGGCTGGCTTCGAACCTGCGAGATCCTCCCGTCTCTGCCTCCCCAGCATGGGGATTACAAGCGTGCGCCACCATGCCTGGCCTACCAGCCCTATTTTTTATTTTAATTTTAATTTTTTTTGTGGGTCTGGGGATGGAACCCAGGGATATTCGACCTTCGAGCTACACCCTCTGCCCAATTTTTTATTCTCTATTCTCATGCGATCCTCCAGTCTTAGCCTCCCAGATGCTGACATTTACAAGTGTGTTACAGAGGGCTTCACTAAGTAGCTGAGGCCAGCTGCGATCCTTTTTTTTTTTTTTTTTTTTTGGTGGATCTGGGGATGGAACCCAGGGGCATTTGACCTCCAAGATACACCCCCTGCCCTATTTTTTATTCTTTATTCTGAAACCGGGTCTCACTGAGTTGCAGAGGGCCTCACTAAGTAGCTGAGGCTGTCCGCAAACTGCGATCCTCCGGTCTCAGCCTCCCGAAAGCTGGGATTACAAGCGTGCACCACCACGCCCGGCTCAGGTGCGATCCTTATGTCTCAGCCTCCCAAGCACTGAGATTACAAGTGTGCGCCTTCATGCCCAGCTTATATTTATAAAAATTTTTATGTGGTCCTGGGGATAGAACCCAGGGGTCTTCTACCTCTAAGCTATGCTCCCAGCTCTATTTTACTTTTTATTTGAAAATAAGGTGTCATTAAGTTGCAGAGGGCCTCACTAAATAGCTGAGGCTGGGTGTGAACCTGAGATCCTCCTGTCTCAGCCTCCCAAGTACTGGGATTATAAGCGCGCACCACCATGGCCAGTTTATTTTTTAAATTTTGAGTCGAGTCAGGGACTCACTAAGTTGCAAAGAGTCTCACTAAGTTCTCAGGAGCCTGGGGGTTGGAGCAGCTGCAGAAGCCTCAGCCCAGGGCGGTGCGCTTGGCGGCTTAGGCTCCGACCTCAGCTTGCCCTCTGTGCTCAGCTCCTCGTGGGAAGGCCGTGGAGATTATACCAGCTGAGACTCCCTCCCTGCCTGGGGCTCCAGAGTGGGAGATCAGTGGGGTCACCTGCTCTGCCCTCTTTTTTTTTTTTTCGGGTCTGGGGGTGGGACCCAGGGGCATTCTATCTCCGAGCTACACCCCCAACCCTATTTTTTATTCTTTATTTTGAAACAGGGTCTCACTGAGTTGCAGAGGGCCTCACTAAGTAGCTGAGGCTGTCCACAAACCGCGATCCTCCGGTCTCAGCCTCCTGAATGCTGGGATTACAAGCGCGCGCCACCACGCCCGGCTCTCTGAGAAGCATTTCTGGTAAGGTAGAAAGGTCATTACAGCTGAGTCAAGAACCCCGGGGTCACAATCTGGTGTGCCTGCTTTGGGCTCAGTTTCCCCTTCTGCAATATTAAGGTAGTAAAGGCAGTCACAGCTCAGGGCTTTCAGGAGGATTATGTATCACTGGGGGAGGATTTGTGGGGTGAAATTACTCTGTAAGTCAAAGCTTGGAGTCCAGATACTTAATTAATTAGCTAATTAATTTGGCACTGGGAATTGAACCCAGGAGTGTTCTACCTCTGGGCTCTACCCTTTTGTGTTTTAAAACAAGGTCTTGCAGCCGGGCGTGGTGGCGCACGCTTGTAATCCTAGCGCTTGGGAGGCTGAGACAGGAGGATCGCAGTTCGCAGACAGCCTCAGCTACTTAGTGAGGCCCTCTGCAACTCAGTGAGACCCTGTTTCAAAAAATAAAGAATAAGCCGGGCGTGGCCGGGCATGGTGGCGCACGCTTGTAATCCCAGCATTCAGGAGGCTGAGACCGGAGGATCGCGGTTCGCAGACAGCTTCAGCTACTTAGTGAGGCCCTCTGCAACTCAGTGAGACCCGGTTTCAAAATAAAGAATAAAAAATAGGGCAGGGGGTGTAGCTCGGAGGTCAAATGCCCCTGGGTTCCATCCCCAGACCCACCAAAAAAAAAAAAAAAGAAAAGAAAAGAAAAAGAATAAGCCGGGCGTGGTGGTGGATGCTTGTAATCCCCGTGCTTGGGAGGCGGAGACAGGAGGATCACGTAGGTTCGAAGCCAGCCTCACTGGCTTAAGAGACCCTGTTTCCAAAGAAAAATATAAAAAATAGGCCTGGGAGTGTAGCCCAGAGGTAGAAGGGCTTCCAGGAACCCCAGTACCACCAAAAACAAAATAAAGAATAAAAAATAGGGCTGGGGGTGTCGCCTGAAGGTAGAATGCCCTTGGGTTCCATCCTCAGACCAGCAAAAAAAAACCCCATAATAATAATAATAAAAAAATAGGGCTGCTGGGCGTGGTTGCACACGCTTGTAATTCCTATGCTTGGGAGGTGGAGACAGGAGGATCGCACAGGTTCGAAGCCAGCCTCGCTGGTTTAGGAGACCCTGTTTCCAAATTTAAAAAATATTAAAAATGGGCCTGGGAGTGTAGCCCTGAGTTAGAAGGGTCTCCAGGAACCCCAGGACCACCACCAAAAAAAAAAAAAAAAAAAAAAATAGGGCCGAGGCTGTCGCTCGGAGGTAGAATGCTCCTGCCCTTGGGGTCACGTCGCCCGTACCACCAAAAAAAAAAAATAAAAATACTCTGCACTTATTGGCTGTGTGACCTCGGGAACGTGCCATTCCTCCTCTGAGCTTTGGTGTCTTTAACCCCCCTAAGAGGAACCCTGGGATCAGGAACTCAGAGGCGCTGCAGGGCCGAGCGGTCCCGGGGCACACAGGGCCCGGTGCCTTCGCCAGCCCCGACCCTCCCGGTTTCCCGGCAGGTGCTCATCGCCAACAACGGCATCGCGGCGGTGAAGTGCATGCGCTCCATCCGCAGGTGGGCCTACGAGATGTTCCGCAACGAGCGAGCCATCCGCTTCGTCGTCATGGTTACCCCGGAGGACCTCAAGGCCAACGCAGGTACCGGCCTGGACGGGATGTTTGCGGTCCTGCCCCAGCCAGAGCCCTGGGGCACTTTACTCTTTCTGCTTTATTTCATTCAAATGTCTGCTCATCACAGACATGTGCCTTAGAAAGCATGAAAACAGGTGCTGGGCCCCAGTGGTGCGCGCTTGTAAAATCCCAGTACTCAGGAGGCCGAGATAGGAGGATCGCAGGTTCAAGGACAGCCTCAGTAAGTTAGAGGGGGCTTCGGTAACTTGGTGAGACCGTGTTTTAAAATGGTAGGGCTGGGGTGTAGCTCGGAGGAGAACGCCCCTGGGTTCCATTCCCAGTACCACTCCCAGCAAACATGCAAATAGTTAATCCATTCTCCAGCAGATGGTGTCTCTTTCTCCAGATTTTTTTTTTCCCCCTGCAGATGTATGTGTTGTCTGCTTCTTATTTTATTGTGGTCCTGGGGGTGGAACCCAGGGGCTTTCTACCTCTGGGCTATGCTCCCAGACCTATTTTATACTTTATTTTAAAACTGGGTCTCACTGAGTTGCAGAGGGCCTCACTAAGTAGCCGAGGCTGGCTGAGAACCTGCGGTCCTCCTGTCTCGGCCTCCTGATACTGGGCTGACAAGCGTGCGCCACCATCCCTGGCTGTTTTTTTTTTAAATTTTGAAACCAGTTCTCAGTTGCGGAGTTCTCACTAAGTAGTTGAGTCTGGCCTCACTGCCCTGATCCTCCCGTCTCAGCCTCCTGAGCGCAGGGATGGCAGCCTTGAGCCAGCACGCCCGGCTGCGTGTCCCACTTGCCTTCAGCCTGTTGGTATGTCTTCCTTTCTTCCTCCTGTTGAATTCCAGAGTACATCAAGATGGCGGACCAGTACGTCCCCGTCCCTGGGGGAGCCAACAATAATAACTACGCCAACGTGGAACTGATCGTGGACATCGCCAAGAGAATCCCCGTGCAGGTAGACAGGTCGGGCGCCCGGTTGTGCCGAGGAGGGGCCGTGCCCCGGGTCCTGGGACAGCTCCATCCTGCAGTGAGAAGGGCCAGAGGCGCGGGGTCCCTGGAAACCCGCAGCTCCGGGGCCGAGAGGACGGCTAGGGCTTTGGGTGCGCGATGGGAGGCGCTCTGAGGGCTGCCCGCGCCCTTTCTCTTCCGCAGGCGGTGTGGGCTGGCTGGGGCCACGCCTCGGAGAACCCCAAGCTTCCCGAGCTGCTGCACAAGCGCGGGATTGCCTTCTTAGGTAGGGTACTCTTCATCCGTCACGCGCGCGGGGCCGGGCGTGGGGGTGCTCACCAGGCCGGAGGCTCCTCCTGCTGCTGCCCTCGAAAGCGGCTGCCTGTGAGTGCAGGGGTGGGAGGCACGTGGCCCCGTGGATCCAGCCATAGACATCAAGCCGTCGCCATGGCGACCACGGCAGACGAAGGATGCTCGGGTCAACGGAATCTTCTGCTAGCGTTGCCGTTGGTCCCAAGGTGTCAGCGAAGTTCCTATTTCTGACTAGGTTTGGGGATCACAGTTCTGAGGGGTTCACATGTTTGGGCTGTCCTCAGGCCTTTGGAATGCCCTTAACCTCTCAGCTCTACTGCTGATTGGGTAAAATGGCATCTATCATCTTGTGGCATTTTTTTTTTTTTTTTTTTTTTGGGTACTGGGGATGGAACTCAGGGGCATTCTACCTCCGAGCTACACCCCCAGTCCTGTTTTTTAGTCTATTTATTTATTTACTTATTTATTTGCGGCACTGAGGATGGAACCCAGGGGCATTCCACCTCCGAGGTACACTCCCAGCCCTATTTTTTATTCTATTTTGAAACAGGGTCTTAGTAAGTTGCAAAGGGCCTCACTAAGTAATAACTGAGGCTATCCACAAATCACGATCCTCCTGTCTCAGCCTCCCAAAAACTGGGATTACAAGCGTGCGCCACCATGCCCAGCTCGGTTTCAGGATTTTTATTTGTGTATGTCTTTGTTAACTTGGCACGTGAGACCCTGTTTCAAAATAAGGAATAAAAAAGCCGGGCGTGGTGGCGCACACTTGTCATCCCAGCATTTGGGAGGCTGAGACCAGAGGATCGCGGTTCACGGACAGCCTCAGCTACTTAGTGAGGCCCTCTGCAACTCAGTGAGACCCGGTTTCAAAATAAAGAAAAAGCCGGGCGTGGTGGCGCACGCTTGTAATCCCCGCGCTTGGGAGGCAGAGACAGGAGGATCGCGCAGGTTTGAAGCCAGCCGCGCGCGCTGGCTTAGGAGACCCTGCTTCCAAATAAAAATGTAAAAATAGGTCTGGGAGTGTAGCCTGGAGGTAGAAGGGCTTCCAGGAACCCCAGTACCACCCCAAAAAATAAAAAATAAAAATAAATAAAAATAAAGAATAAAAAATTGGCAGGGGGTATATCTTGGGGGTTGAATGCTCCTGGGTTCCATCCCCAGACCCGCAAAAAAAAAAAAAAAAAAAAAAGGAATAAAATATAAGACTGGGGGTGTAGCTTGGAGGTAGAATGCCCCTGGGTTCCATCCCCAGTACTGCCAAAAAAAAAAAAAAAAAAGTCCTTTGTGGTGCCACATAGCTTAGTTTTAGCTGATCAGGTTTACGATGCTTACTGTAAAGTGGTAGCAAAAGCACCTTCTCCTCCTCCTTGATGTGAAGTTAAGCTGCCGGAGAACTGGGACCTGGGCACTTTTCTTTGCCATCTACTATTCCACCGGGCCTTGTGCTGTGGGGTGGGTTGGCAGCTTGGCTTGGAGGGATCTGTGGCTGACTGGGCCCCGTTCTCCCTCTCCCCGATTCCTCAGGTCCTCCCAGCGAGGCCATGTGGGCTCTTGGAGATAAGATCGCCTCCACCATCGTCGCCCAGACTCTGCAGGTCCCAACCCTGCCCTGGAGCGGCAGCGGTAAGCCACGCTGGCCCGCGCCTCGGGGGCAGCCGCCTCGCCATTACAGTGAGGGTGGTCACGGCGGCGGGAGTATGCCCGTAACATGTCTCCTTTCAGACAGTTTAAACGTTAGACAAGGAGTACAACTTCACTGTAGCCAACTTAGAGGCTGTGAGCGTGACCAAGAGAACTGGAAATCATTCTCAATCCTGTGACCCAGTGTTGAGCATGTATTACATAAAATTGTAGGTATCTACTTTTGCATACTCTTTGTTTTTGTTTTTGTTTTGTGGTACTGGGGAGCGAACCCAGCGGCATTCTACCTCTGAGCAACACTCCCACCCTATTTTATTTTTTATTTTAATTTAATTTTATTTTTTTTGCGGGTTTAGGGATGGAACCCAGGGGCATTTGACCTCTGAGCTACACCCCCCTGCCCTATTTTTTATTCTTTATTTTGAAACCGGGTCTCACTGAGTTGCAGAGGGCCTCGCTAAGTAGCTGAGGCTGTCCACAAACCGCGATCCTCCGGTCTCAGCCTCCCGAATGCTGGGATTACAAGCGTGCGCCACCACGCCTGGCTCTATTTTATTTTTTATTTTGAAAGAGAGTCTCGCTAGGTTGATGAGAGTCTCACTACTTGCTGAGGCTGGCCTTGAAACCGTGATCCTCCTGTCTCAGACTCCCAAGTACTGGGATTACAGGGATTACACCTGTCTTGGGCATAGTCTTTAAAAATCCAGACTTTATTATTTTGTGGCTTATTTTACACTAATTAATATCTTTCTTTTTGCTTTTTTCTTTTTTTTGCGGTACTGGGGATGGAACCCAGGGGCATTTCTACCGCAGAGCTACGCCCTTAGCCCTGTTTTTTATTCTTTATTTTGAAATAGGGTCTCACTGAGTTGCAAAGAGCCTCACTAAGTAGCTGAAGCTGCGCATGGAACACGATCCTCTTGTCTCAGCCTCCAGAATGCTGGAATTACAAGCGTGCGCCACCACGCCTGGTTCTTTGCTTTTTTTTTATTTTTATTTTTATTTTTTTTTTGGTACTGGAGGTTAAACTCAGGGGCATTCTACCTCTAAGCTACACCCCCAGCCCTATTTTTATTTTTATTTTGTAAAACAGGGTTTCATTAGGTTGATGAAGGTCTCACTATTTGCTGAGACTTTTCCTTTTTTTTGGGGGGGGGGAGAGGGAATTGAACTCGGGGGCATTCTACCTCTGAGCGATACCCCCAGCACTTTTAATTCTTCATTTTGTAACAAGGTCTGGCTAGGTTGCTGAGAGTCCCATTTAGGAGGCTGAGGCTGTCCTGGAACCCACGATCCTCCTGTCTCAGCCTCCCAAGTCCTGGGATTACAGCTAAGTGCCACTACGCCCAGCTGGTCAGTCCTTAGGACCAAAAAGCCTTTGTGTTGGCTTAGGACACAAAAGCCTTCGTGTCGTGGGCGGCAGGGGTGAGGGAGCCCTGTGCTCTCTGGGTGTGCACCCCGCCAGCCGGGAAGGCTCAGCTTCCTTTGACCCTCCAGGCCTGACAGTGGAGTGGGCCGAGGAAAGCCTACAGCAGGGGAGAACCATCTGCGTCCCGCCAGCCGTGTATGAGCAGGGCTGCGTGAAGGGTGTGGAGGAGGGCCTGGAGGTAAGGCGGCCGGAGCTCCCCTCCCAAAGCTGCGCCTGGCCCCACCTCACCTCTCACCGGGTCTGTTTGCCCTTTACCCTCAGGCAGCAGAAAAAATCGGTTTCCCACTGATGATCAAAGCTTCCGAAGGTGGCGGTGGGAAAGGGATCCGGAAGGCTGAGAGCGCAGAGGATTTCCCCACTCTTTTCAGACAGGTGAGCCAGCCTGGTGCGTTATTTATTTATTTTTAACCAGGGGGTGGAACCCAGGGGCTTTCTGCTTTCAGGCTACACCCCAGCCCTTTTCTATTTTTTATTTGGAAACGGGCTCGCTCAGTTGTCGCCGAGGGCCTCACTAAGTTGCTGAGGCTGTCCTTGAACCCATGGTCCTCCTGTCTCAGCCTCCCAAGTACTGGAATCACAGGCGTGCGCCCCCACGCCCAGCTAGCTCAGTTTCTGTTGCTTTGAGAACTGTTTTCGTGTGCTGTGGGCCATCAGAGTATTTCTCTCAGTGTATCCCATCACCCCTCATTGTTTGGTCTATAAAATGTCACACGGGCTTGGAAAATAATGATTTCCTGTGAATGACCTCTAGTTGTAGAATGATTTCTTTTTTAATGCAGGTTCATAGGACTGCTCCCAGTAGACTCAGTTTGAATCTCATTTCTTTTCTCTTTCTCTCTCTCTCTTTCTTTCTTTCCTTCTTTCTTTCTTTCTCTATTTCTCGACAGCACCATGGGACTAATGGCTACCTTATTAGATGGGGGTAGGTCTGGAACATTTTATTCTAGAACATTCCATCATGTCCCTGGGTTTCATCCCCAGTAGAAGGAAGGAAGGATGGATTATTAAGCTCAATCCCCTTTGGTATTCCTTTTTACCTTGTCCTGTTTACATGAAAACCATCTTGTCTACTTACCATTTTTCTTTCTTTCTTTCTTTCTTTCTTTCTTTCTTTCTTTCTTTCTTTCTTCTTTTCTTTTTTCCTTTCTTCCTTTCTCTCTCTCTCTCTCTTTCTCTCTCTCTTTCTCTCTCTCTCCTTCTTTATTTCTTTCTCTTTTGCGGTACTGTGGATGGGACCCAGGGGCATTCTATCTCTGAGCGACGCCCCCAGCCCTATTTCATTTTTTATTTTGAAACAGGGTCTCCCTAGGTTGCGGAGAGTCTCACTACTTGCTGAGGCTGTCCTTGAACCCGCGATCCTCTTGTCTTAGCCTCCCAAGTGCTGGGATTACAAGCATGTGCCACCATGCTAAATTTTAATTTTTTAAGCTTGATTTCCCATCTAAGGTTAAGTCAGGAGTTTGGAGGGGCTTTAAGGGGATAATTTATGTTTACCGGGCAGTTTCCCCAGTAGCACAGAGTTCTTGTCTACCCCTCACCCACTTCCTCTCATTGTCAACAGTTGATTTGACCATTCTCCCAGCTAAGAGATGAACAAGGGAATGTTTGTGTTAACCCGTTTTGTCTAAACATCCCACATGTAGAGTACACATAATAACTTAAATTGAGCCGGGCGCGGTGGCCCACGCTTGTAATCCCAGCACTGGGGAGGCTGAGACAGGAGGATCGTGGTTCGCGGACATCCTTAGCTACTTAGCGAGGCCCTTTGCAGCTCAGTGAGCCCCTGTTTCAAAGTAAAAAAATAAAATTGGGCTGGGGGATGTAGCTCAGAGGTAGAACGTCCCTGCGTTAAATCCCCAGTAACACACACACACACACACACACACACACACACACACACCCAACAGCAACGAGAATGTCCTGTCCTGGAGAGAGGTAAACGTCAGCGGGTTCAAGGGGGCTCCGCTGGCTGCCACACTGCCCTTGTTTAATGCTCTCTGTTGACAGTTTCTAGAAGCTTCCAGGTTGACAGTTTCTAGAAGCTTCCAGAGCCGGTTTCCTCCAGAGCAGCCATTGCTTCTCCTTCCCCTGCAGGTGCAGAGCGAGATCCCGGGCTCCCCCGTCTTCCTCATGAAGCTGGCCCAGCACGCCCGGCACCTGGAGGTCCAGGTCCTCGCCGACAAGTACGGCAACGCGGTCTCGCTCTTTGGGCGGGACTGCTCCATCCAGAGGCGCCATCAGAAGATCATAGAGGAGGCACCGACCACCATCGCCACGCCTGCCCTGTTCGAGTTCATGGAGCAGGTGGGCCGGGGAGGGCTGGGGCGGCCGCTGCGGCCCAGCTCCGGGCAGCCAGGGTGGCCGGGGTGGGTGGGCATCGCAGGGTGGGTGGGAGCCGCTGACCCCGCGGGGCCCCGATGTGGCCCGGGCGGCTAGGGTGGCCGGGGTGGGTGGGCATCGCAGGGTGGGTGGGAGCCGCTGACCCCGCGGGGCCCCGATGTGGCCCGGGAGCCCCAGGTGCGCGGGGTGAGGACACCCACGGCCGCCTCGTCTCTTGGCAGTGCGCGGTCCGCCTGGCCAAGACCGTGGGCTACGTGAGCGCCGGCACCGTCGAGTACCTGTACAGCCAGGACGGCAGCTTCCACTTCTTGGAGCTGAACCCCCGGTTGCAGGTGGAGCACCCGTGCACGGAGATGATCGCCGACGTCAACCTGCCGGCCGCCCAGCTGCAGGTGAGCCCGTCTGCCCCGGCGGCCCTTCCTGCCCCTCCGTCGGCCGGCTGTGCCTGGGCAGTGACCATCTGGATGTGTAGCCAGGAAAACAAGGACTTTCTGGAATGTGATTAATGACCATGGTCTAGCCAAGAGCCACTAGAGAAACGGGTAAAAGCTGGGGACTGGCCGGGCGTGGCGGCGCACGCTTGTCATCCCCGCGCTTGGGAGGCGGAGACAGGAGGATTACGCTGGTTCGGAGCCAGCCACGCTGGCTTAGGAGACCCTGTTTCCAAATAAAAATGTAAAAATAGGTCTGGGAGTGTAGCCCGGAGGAAGAAGGGCTTCCAGGAACCCCAGTATCACCACCACCAAAAAAAAAAAAAAAAAAAAAAAAAAAAAGATAGGGACTTTCTCCCTGGGAAATCCCATTTTATACTTTTTCTTTCTTTCTTTCTTTCTTTTTTTTTTTTTTCGGTACTGGGGATGGAATCCAGGGACATTCTTCCTCTGAGCTACACCCTCAACCCTGTTTTATTTTTATTTGGAAACGGTCTCAGTAGGTTGATGAATGTCTCACTACTTGCTGAGACTGTCCTTGAACTTGCGATCCTCCTGTCTCCGTCACCCAAGAACTGGGACTACCATCATGCCCCACCACGCCCAGCTTTTTACACCATTTTAGAGCATTTGTGGACACCTCGTGCCCATTTGTAGACCCAGAGAGTATCTCAACTTTTTTTTTTTTTTTTTTTTTTTTTTGCGGGTCTGGGGATAGAACCCAGGGGCATTTGATCTCCGAGCTGCACCCCCTGCCCTATTTTTTTTTTTGAAACCAGGTCTCACTGAGTTGCAGAGGGCCTCACTAAGCAGCTGAGGTTGTCCACGAACCATGATCCTCAGGTCTCAGCCTCCCGAATGTTGGGATTACAAGTGTGCACCACCACGCCCGGCTTTCAACTTTTTTTTTGATACTAGGAATTGAACCCAGGAGGACTTTACCACTGAGCTATATCCCCAGCCATTTAGTTATTTAATTAATTATGTATTTATTTTTAGTTTTATTCTTAATTTTTATAGTACTGGGTATTGAACCCAGGGATATTCTATCTCCAAGCTACACCCCAGGCCTATTTTATTTTGTTTTATTTGGAAACAGGGTCTTTCTAAGTTGTGGGGGTCCTTACTAAGTAGCTGAGGCTGGCCATAAACCCATCTCCTGCGGTCTCAGCCTCCCCAGTACTGGGATCACAAGCGCGGGCCACCATGCCTAGCTGAGCTTTTATTTTGACACAGGGTCTGGCCGGGTTGCCCAGGCTGACCTGGAACTTTCGATCTCCCTATGTCAGCGTCCCGAGTTTCTGGGATCGCAGGCCTGTGCCCCGTGCCGGGCACCATTGGCATTTTTGGAGTTCAGGTTGAATGTCGCTCCGTTTGACTATTTCTTCCCGAGTAGAATCCCACTGGTCCGGTTGCCAGAATGTTTTGGAGGTGATCCTATCCCGCCGCGAGGCCCCAGGTGTCCCCCTTGACCAGGTGGTTAAGCTGCTATCCAGACATGTCTGTCTCCCTCAGTCCCCACGATGACATTCTTCTCCGCATCCCTCTCCTTCCATTTCTCTGAGATCGCACCTTCCACTTGCCGTGCCTGTTTTCGCGTTGTGCCATGTCGGGGCACTTTGGTTCCGTGTTGGTAGCACAGCGTGGCACGGGTGATGGGCACTCAGTATCTCTGAGCTCATCGACCGCGCCTCTGCCTCGGTGGCACCCCCGCTGTGCCCGCGTGTCCGACTCCGCGGGATGGGCTTCTCGCTTGCAGATCGCCATGGGCGTTCCCCTGCACCGGCTGAAGGACGTCCGGCTCCTGTACGGAGAGTCGCCGTGGGGCGTGACTCCCATTGCCTTCGAGGCCCCCCCAAACCCTCCCCGGGCCCGAGGCCATGTCATCGCAGCCAGAATCACGAGCGAGAACCCGGACGAGGCAAGTGGGGGCCTGTGTTTCCACCCTCGCAGGTCCCTGGAGGGAGCCCGTGTCGGGCTTCTCTGTTTGTAGACGGGGAAACGGGAAGGGCTGGGCCACGCCTTGGTTACTGGCTGATCAGGCGCGTGGCGTGTGCCAGGTACCGGGTGAGGCCTTCCTGCATCTTATCACCCACGTCACCAGGCGGTCCCCTCTGAGCGCTGTGCCCGCCCCATACCTCTTCAGGGGCTTGCCCGGGCCGGGACTCTGTCCTGTGTCCGTCTTTGGGATGAGAAGCTGGGGTATAGAGCTCAGGCGCTGGGATTCCCGGCCCTCTGTGATTTTTGATATTAATAGAGGCTGGCCCGTGTCGGGGAGGCCCTTGCGACCTGTCCTTGCTCAGGTCTTGAAAGCCCAGCGGCCGGCCGGCGCCTGCCGCACGGCGCCCCGGCTTCCCGAACTGCCGATTGTCACATGACCCGTGAGCGGGCCGCAGCCGATCTGTTTTATGTGTAAGATTAGCCAGTCTCGGAAAGCAAACAGTTGTCTGTTTTCTCTGTATGTGAGAGCTGGGAGAAAATGGATTGATAAAAGGGACGTCAGATAAAGAAAGAGAGACTCCAGGGGAGATGTGACAAACCACGGCCTAAAGAATGCTGTGTGCAGACATCACATTATCAATGCCCATCTCAATGACACGCACCGGGGAGGGGAGGGCGTGCGGTGAGGCCCGCAGGGAAACAGGCCAAGTGCTCTGTGCGGGAGCCTTATCGTCCCCTTCTGATGTATGGGTCCAATGCACCAGTAAAAGTGTCTTTATTTATTTATTTATTTATTTATTTATTTATTTATTTACTTATTTATTCACTTATTTATTTTTGTGTGGTACTGAGGATTAGACCCAGGGGTATTCTACCTCGAAGCTACCCCTCTCCCGCCCTGTTTTATTTTTATTTTGAAACAGGATCACATTAGGTTGATGGGAGTCTCACTACTCGCTGAGGCTGTAATAAAAGTATATTTAAAGAAATAAAAATGAAGTATTTTTTAAATGGATACATTAAAAAAAAATAAAATTGCTGCCAGGCATGGTGGTACACACTTGTAATCCCAGTACTTGGGAGGCTGAGACGCGAGGATCCAGGTTCTCAGCCAGCCTCAGCTAGTTAGTGAAGCTTTCCTCAACTTAGTAAGACCCTGTTTCAAAAACAGAATAAAAAATCGGGCTAGAGTGTAGCTTGAAGGTAGAATGCCCCTGGGTTTAATCCCCAGCACCACACACACACACACACACACACACACACACACACACACAAAACAGAAACAAAAACACATTAAATTGCACATATTAGCCAAGTGTGCTGGTGCACACTTGTAATCCCAGCATTCGGGAGACTGAGACAGGAGGATTGCAGGTTTGAGGCCAGCCTTAGCTACTTAGTGAGGTCCTCTGCAACTCAGTGAGACCCTGTTTCAAAATAAAGAATAAAAAATTGGGCTGAGGTAGAATGCTCCTGGGTTCCATCTCAGTACTGCAAAAATAAAATAAAATAAAATAAAAAAATAAACTGCGCATATTAACTAGGCACCATGATGTTCCCATGGGTGAGACACTGCGTAACATTTAAATATGTGTTAATATTCAAGAAGCTTGGGGGTTAGCGCCCCCACCTGTCACTGAAGAATTTAAGCCGTGGTAGCTGCCTTCATTTGGGACCTTTGGCCACACACACAACACCGGCTCTGGCGGGCCAGCCCACCGCAGGGACTTCCCGGGGGCCGGCGGCTCTTGCTTGCGGTCGGGGTTCCTGGGGTGTCCTAGAACTGAATTCCCGGGGAGCTAACTGTGGAATAATGGACGTCTTCCGTTCTGCTTTTGTTTTTCCCCGTCTGGGCTCCAGGGGTTTAAGCCAAGCTCTGGGACGGTGCAGGAACTGAATTTCCGAAGCAGCAAGAACGTGTGGGGTTACTTCAGCGTGGCGGCTACCGGAGGCCTGCACGAGTTCGCCGACTCCCAGTTCGGCCACTGCTTCTCCTGGGGCGAGAACCGGGAGGAGGCCATTTCGTCAGTATCTCTCCTCCCTCCCTGCCGCCTCAGTCCCTCCTCCTCTCCGTCCCTCTCTCCCTTTCTCCTTTGGTTTGCCCTCCCTCCTTCTTTCTCTCCCCTCTTTAAGAACCCAAAGCTTACTTGTGAGGCTGAGACCGGAGGATCGCGGTTCGCAGACAGCCTCAGCTGCGTAGTGAGGCCCACCACAGCTCAGTGAGACCCTGTTTCAAAATAAAGAATAAACGAATAGGGCAGGGGGTGTAGCTCGGAGGTTGAATGCCCCTGGGTTCCATCCCCAGACCTGCAAAAAAAAAAAAAAAAAAATTCAGAACTATACGGCGACAAGCTTAAGCAAATTTTATTATTACAAAGATAGAAGAGACAGAATAAAGCACTGCATCAGAGGGGCACAGTGGAGTGCCTTGAAAATAAGACATTGACGTTTTTGAGCACAGAACAGTTTTTATAAGGATTCATTATCTCCCATCCTGTTTAACCAATGGTCTTTCTATCTGCCCCGACTTGATGCAGGTGTGGGCCCGCCCATTATCTCCGGTGCAAGCCTTTGTTACCACCAAGCTGTGTTAACGAAGGCAGGGGTCACGTGGTATTCCTCTTTGAGGAAGGCCTGTACCATCCTCCTGTGTCCTTGGGGAGTGTTAGTCTATCTGCTAGAAGTTATTTATTATGTAAACTTGTCTTTAAAATATGAAGGCCCTGGGCTACAGCTCTTCTGTGTACTTGGTAATCGCTTTTGGTGAGGGGGGGGCTCTGTGTGGCACCAGCTGCCGCCCCTCCCTGCATGGGTGCCCATGCAGCACCCAGGCCCTGACTACTTTTTACATTTTGAAATTAATACCAAAGCAATTTTCCCATACCGGTACATTGCGCAGGTGGATAGCAGTCCCGTAGAGCGAGCGAGCCCACGGGCAGTATGCACATTTCTTTTAGAAAGGGTTAGAATCAGGCCTGGTGCTGAGCCAGGAACCAACTCCATCGAGTGGGCTTTTGTAACCACCGAGCTTCCTTTGCCCAGGAATTCATTTTTGGTTACGCTCAGTGGCAAACCAAGACCCTCGCAGCAGCTCACATAATTACTTGTAGTGATGGGGCTTAATAGGGAGAGGGAGTCAGGTCCGCCAGCCCGGCCCCTCTGGGTGTCACGTTCCGTGGCTTGAGCCATCATAGGTGCTCCTACCCGCAAGGTTGTCAGAGTTTAGAGGGGAAAGTTCCAGCTTAAATTGTTGTTAAGGGCCGGGCGTGGTGGCGCATGCTTGTCATCCCCGCGCTTGGGAGGCTGAGACAGGAGGATCGCGCCGCTTCGAGGCCAGCCTCGGCTACTGAGTGAGGCTCTCAGCCACTTAGTGAGACCCTGTTTCCAAATAAAATAGAAAATAGGTCTGGGAGCATAGCCCAGAGGTAGAAAGCCCATGGGTTCCACCCCCAGTACCACCACCAAAAAATAAATAAATACATAAATAAATAAATAAATAAATAAATAAATAAATAAAAAAAAAATTGTGCTAAGCAGAGTCTCACGGAGGGCTTGGCGGGCTTAGATTTTCTGGGATTGCTTTCTAGGATGTGGGGCCTTTAGAGCTGGGAACGCCCTGAGCCGCCTGGGCAAGCCGGTCACCCTCGAGGCCAGCGGCCTTGCTCTCAGACCCGGGGTCCGGCCCCAGCCTGACCTCCTGTAGCCCAGCGACACCTGCTCTGTGTCTCTGTTATTATGCCTTCCCTCTGCCTTCTGACAGCTGGCAGGACGCTGTGCCTGGTGGGAGGGAGGCCTCCCCAGGAAGAGGCGCGTTCCTGCCTCCCGTCCTCTCCGTTTCCCCCAACATGCTACGACCCCGCAGGGAGTGGAGGCCTCAGCCTTTCACTGTGCTTTTTTTTTGTGTGTGTGTGGTACTGGGGTTCCTGGAAGCCCTTCTACCTTCAGGCTACACTCCCAGACCTATTTTTACATTTTTATTTGGAAACAGGGTCTCCTAAGCCAGCGCGCGGCTGGCTTCGAACCTGCGCGATCCTCCTGTCTCCGCCTCCCGAGCGCGGGGATGACAAGCGCGCACCGCCACGCCCGGCTCACTGTGCTCTTTGAGGTCAGAGGCCAGGTTTGGGGAGGCAGCCGGGGAGCCTGCCAGGCCCCCAAGGGAGGTAGTGGGTGTGCCCTCTGTGGTGCTCCCCAAGCGCTTGGAGTAGAGGGCAGTCCTGTGGATGCAGAGGGCGGCTCCAGACTGGGGCACTGCAGGACACTTGACTAGGTCAGGAGGAAGCCGAATTCTATTAACCAGAGACACTGGCCTTTCTCTGTTCTCTCCCAACCACTAGCTACTATTATAGCTGATAGTAATTATATCATTGTTATTATTATTGTTTTTTTTTTTTTTGTGTGGTACTACCCAAGGGCATTCGACCTCCAAGCTACACCCCGAGCCCTATTTTAATTTTTATTTCGAAACAGGGTCTCACTAAGTTGTAGAGGGCATTGCTAAGTAGCCGAGGCTGGCCTCGAACCCATGATCCTCCTGTCTCAGCCTCCTAAGAACTGAGATTGCAAGTGTGTGTCACCACGCCCGGCTCAGCTAACAGTAATTTTAATGATATGGAATCACATTCATATGTCAGCGACTGTGTGCTCTGCACAAACTGCCTTATTTTATTTTATTTTTGTGGTACTGGGGATGGAACTCAGGGGCATTCTACCTCCGAGCTACACCCCCAGCTCTATTTATTATTATTTTTTGAAACAGGGTCTCACTGAGTTGCAAAGGGCCTCACTAAGTGGCTGGGGCTGTCTGCAAACCACGATCCTCCTGTCTTAGCCTCCAAATGCTGGGATTATAATTGTGCGCAACCATACCTGGCTGGACCGTCCCATTTTAATCCTCAAACTCCCACCCAGGCCTGTGGGGAGCCATTCAGGCTTTCCCCTAGATTAGTGTCTCTGACTCAGCTGACTGCCCTTCGCCCAGCGTCAACAAGGTTTGGGGAGAAGACCAGGTGGTGATGGCACGAGGGTATTGATGAATCTACCTGTAATGTGTGTGCTTTGGATTCGTCTCTGTTGTATTCCGGTGGTGGTAGCATGAGAATGCTGATTGCCCTGTAGCTGTATATAAGTACCTCTGGAAAAACAAACCCGGCATCGGCGCAGTAGAGATGAGATGGACCCAGAAGCTGCGTCGGCCAGGAGCGTCGGCGCAGTAGAGAATGCTGACCCAGGCATAGTCGTCGACCCGTGGGAAATGTTGACCCACGAACAGGGGTCGACCAGTAGAGATAGTAGGCTGGCGGCTCCCCCGCGTTAGAATTTAAAATTCTCCATCCTCACGCCTCACTTCAGAGCCCACACTCTTGCCGGCTGGCTCCGGCACAGGCCCAGAGCGGTTAAGTCACTGGTCTGCGATGGCCCAGCCAGCTGCCGTCTGCCCCGGGCTCTTGCTAACTCCTGTATTTCTCCTGCGCGCCGAGAACTGGCCACAGTATCCAGAGGGATTCTGGATGCTCAGGCAGACCGAGGTGTGCCTTGTCCCTCAGGAACATGGTGGTGGCTTTGAAGGAACTGTCCATCCGCGGCGACTTCAGGACCACCGTGGAGTATCTCATTAACCTCCTGGAGACCGAGAGCTTTCAGAACAACGACATCGACACCGGGTGGCTGGACTGCCTCATCGCAGAGAAAGTGCAGGTAGGCAGCCACCCCGTCCTCCTCCGGGTGGCAGAGACCCTCGGCTCCCCGCGGGTACCTGAAACGTGGACTGTCCCCTAGGCAGAGAAGCCGGACATCATGCTTGGCGTGGTGTGTGGGGCCTTGAACGTGGCAGATGCAATGTTCCGAACCTGCATGACGGATTTCTTGCACTCCCTGGAAAGGTACGGCGTGCGGGCCGATCTCCCCCGGCTCGTGATGCGCGTTGGCGTCCTGGGAGGCAGGACGTGCTGCAGCTGGGTGGCAGCTGCGCCCTCCAGCAAGGGTGAGCCCTCCCACCGCTTCCCTGTGTGGAATCCCTCGGATCACCCCAGGGAGGGGATTCGAGAGGCCCCCAGCAGTGGCCCTGCGGACAGACTTAGGCCCATGCCCGCCGGCTCGTGCGAGGGTCAGTGGTACCCGGGCATCCCCGGAGGGGGCTGAGAAGCAGAGCGGGTCAAAGGCCGTCTCTGTTCAAGGTTTCTTTCCCCGACCCTCACCTGCGTGACCAGGGGCTAGCCAAGTGGGCTAGGGCAGGAAGCAGCGGGTCCTGGCCATCCAGATGGGCCGGGTTTCTCCTCCTCCTGGCTGGAGACAGTCACTTGGTTTAGGCGTGGCCAGTGTCCCGGGGTGGGAGCAACGTGGCCCTGGCTGAGCATTACTGTGTCAGGCAGAGGAAGCTGCCACATGCATACAGCGCCACGGTGCTTGGCGCTCGGCGGGCACGCTCTTGGGTTGGATGGAACCGCAAGCCCAGCGCTGGCTTCTTTTATAGCTGCTCCCCACATGGGGACATTTTCTGAGAGGAAGCCTTTGTAGACTTTGCTCCTGAAAAGCTTTTTTTTAAATTTAATTAATTAATTAATTTTTTGTGGTACTAGGGATTGAACCCAGGGGCATTCTACCTCTGAGATACACCCCTAGCCCTATATATTATTTTTTATTATTTTGAAACGGTCTCACTAAGTTGCGGAGGGCCTCATTAAGTAGCTGAGGCTGGCCACGAACCTGCGATCCTCCTGTCTCAGCCTCCCAAGTGCTGGGATTACTAGTGTGCGCCACCGCGCTCGGCTCTGAAAAGCTTTTTTAAAATGGCAGATTCTTCAACAGGTCTAATTCCTGAAGCTCTTCTCTCTGCCCTCCATTTTTTCCACTGGGGAGGAACCCCAGGGATTCTTTACAACCAAGCTGCAGGCAGAATTTGTGACAGAACCTTGTTAAGTTGTCCAGGCTAGCGTTCCACTTCCAAGTGACACCCCCAGCTCTATATTTTATTCTTTATTTTGGAACAAGGTCTCACTGAGTTGCAGAGGGCCTCACTAAGTAGCTGAGGCTGTCCGCGAACCTGCGATCCTCCTGTCTCAGCCTCCCAAATGCTGGATTACAAGCGTGCGCCACCACGCCCGGCTGGTAAGGTCAACTTTTGCCGGTGCTTGGGAAGATCCAAGAGATGGATGATTTTTTTCTATTTATATGTGTGTGTGTGTGTGTGTACATATGAATATATGTGTGTATATATGAATATATATTATATGACTATACACACATATACACATATATGTATACATTCATGTATGCAAGTATATGTATATATGAATATATGTGAATATATATATGTATACACACACACACACACACACACACACACATGCATTTTTTTTTTGTGGTACTGGGGGTGGAACCCGGGGGCTTTTGTACCTCTGGGCTATATTCCCAGACCTATTTTTATAATTTATTTGGAAACAGGGTCTCACTAAATTGCTGAGAGCCTCACTAAGTAGCCGAGGCTGGCTTCGAACCTGTCACACACACATTTTTTGTGCTGGGAGTCGAACCCAGGTCCTTGTGCATGCCTACCACTGAGTAACTACCCCAACTCCCAAGGTAATATTTTTATTTTATTTTATTATCTTTTTTATTTGTGTAATACTGGTATTGAACCTAGAGACTCAAAGCTGCGCCCCCAGCCTTTGTTGTTTTTTTAAAATTTTAAATAGGGTCTCACTAAGCGGCTGAGGGCCTTACTAAGTTGCCAAGGCTGGCCTCAAACCCGTGCGCCTGCTGTCTCAGCCTCCCAAGAACTTGGGAGTACTGGCACACGCCATCGCACTGTGCGTGATGTTTCTCACCCCCGGGGTTGGCTGCAGAGTCCTGGGCCCTCCCCGGCAGTCGGCTGGTCGGTCTTGTCTTTCAGGGGCCAGGTCCTCCCAGCAGACTCTCTGCTGAACCTGGTGGACGTGGAGCTGATTTACGGAGGCGTCAAGTACATCCTCAAGGTAAACCCGTCCCTCCTCCCGTGTGTCCAGCCCTCGGAGGCTTGGGGCGTGTGCTTTGCTCCGTGGACGTCTCTGCAGCCATCGTCCCACGCTTGCCTCTGAGCATTCCATTCCTCGGGAATCCCCGTGGAGTTCGCAGTTTGAAACCTAAATGTGGGTTTCAGAGCGTGTGGGGCTGTGCCATCTGCTCCTGGCTGCTGTGACGAATGCTACAAACTTGTGGCTTTAAAGAATGAAAGTCGCTGGCCGTGGTGGCGCACGCTTGTCATCCCAGTACTTGGGAGGCAGAGACAGGAGGATCGCGGTTCAAGGACAAGCCTCAGCTACTTAGTGAGGCCCTCCGCAACTTTAGTGAGACCCTGTTTCAAAATAAAGAATAAAAAATAGGCCTGGGGTGTAGCTCAGAGGTAGAATGCCCCTGGGTTCCATCCCCTCATCCCCCAGAAAAGCAAGTCGTGCCAGGCATGGTGTGCACACCTGTAATCCCAGTACTTGGGAGGCTGAGACAGGAGGATCGCAGGTTTGCCGCCAACCTTAGCAACATAGCAAGGCCTTCAGCAGCTTAGCAAGACTGTGTTTCAAGCTAAATAAAATAAAATAGAGCTGGGGTTGTAGCTTGGAGGTAGAACACTCCTAGGTTCCATCCCCAGTACCATTAAAAAAAAAAAAAAAAAAAAAAACAAGTTTGTTTTCTTACCATTCTGGAGGCCAGAGGCCCAAAGTCCAGGCCACGTGGCCCGGTCTCTCCCAGGCACTCGGCAAGGGTCTGCTGGGCCCCCGGCCTCTGGTGACTGCCGGCCATCATTGGCATTCCTTAGGCGGTGGCCGTGTCACCCTGTCTCTGCCGCTGTCTTCTCATGGTCTGTGTGTCTGTGTGTCCTCACATTGTCCTGTGTGTCTGTACTTGTCTTTACAAGAACATCCATTAAGTTGAGTTCAGAGCCCACCCTAATCTAGGACCAGTTCACTTAGCTAAATGCATTCCTCAAGACCCTGTTTCCAAAGAAGGCCCCATTCTGCGGCCCCAGGGCAGGCACGAGTTTTGGGGTACAGCGTGTGGGCAGAGCCTTCACTGAGCTGCTGCAGCCCGGGCTCACTCCCAGCGCCACAAGCCCAGTTCTGTTCCCTGTCTCTGTACTGAGAATCTGCGGGTAGATTTCTTTTTTCTTTTTGGAAGTACTGGGGATTGAACCCTGGGCCATTCTACCTCCAGGCTACACCCTGGCCTTATTTTATTTTTATTTTGAAACAGGGTCTCACTAAGTTGCTGAGGCTGGCCTTGAACTGGTGGTCCTCCTCCAGTCTCAGCCTCCCAGGTACTGGGATTACAGGAATGCACCACCATACCCAGCTCTTTATGTTTAATATTACTGATCATCCATTGAACTGGGGATTGAACCCTGGGCCATTCTAACTCCAAGCTACACAAGCTACACCCCGGTCCTGTTTTATTTTTATTTTGAAACAGGGTCTCACTAAGTTGCTGAGACTGGCCTTGAACTGGTGGTCGTCCTCCAGTCTCAGCCTCCCAGGTACTGGGATTACAGGCCTGCACCACCATACCCAGCTCTTTATGTTTAATAAAGATCATCCATTGAACTCTACTTTTTTTTTTTTTTTTTTTTTGTACTGGCGATTGAACCCTGGGCCATTCTACCTCCAAGCTACACCCCAGTCCTATTTTATTTTATTTTATTTTATTTTATTTTATTGTGGGTCTGGGGATGGAACGCAGGGGCATTCGACCTCCGAGCTACACCCCCCTGCTCTATTTTTTAATTGTGAAACCGGGTCTCACTGTGTTGCAGAGGGCCTCACTAAGTAGCTGAGGCTGTCCACGAACCGCGATCCTCTAAGTCTCAGCCTCCTGAATGCTGGGATTACAAGTGTGTGCCACCACGTCCGGCTTATTCTCTTTTTTTTTTTTTTTTTTTTTTTTTTTTTGGTGGTACTGGGGTTCCTGGAAGCCCTTCTATCTCCGGGCTACACTCCCAGACCTATTTTTACATTTTAATTTGGAAACAGGGTCTCCCAAGCCAGCGCGCGCAGCTAGCTTCGAACCTGCGCGATCCTCCTGTCTCTGCCTCCCAAGCACGGGGATTACAAGCGTGCGCCACCACGCCCGGCTTATTCTCTTATTTTTGAAACAGGGTCTCACTGAGTTGCGAAGAGCCTTACTAAGTAGCTGAGGCTGTCCACGAACCGCGATCCTCCTGTCTCAGCCTCCCAAGCACGGGGATTACAAGCGTGCGCCACCACGCCCGGCTTATTCTCTTATTTTTGAAACAGGGTCTCACTGAGTTGCGAAGAGCCTTACTAAGTAGCTGAGGCTGTCCACGAACTGTGATCCTCCTGTCTCAGCCTCCCAAATGCTGGGATGACAAGCGTGTGCCACCACGCCCGGCCCTGTTTTATTTTTGTTTTGAAACAGGGTCTCATTAAATTGCTGAGGCTGGCTTTGAACTGGTGGCCCTCCAGTCTCAGCCTCCCAAGTACTGGGATTACAGGCCTGCACCACCATGACCAGCTGAACGCTTTACTTTAACCGGACAAGTGCGTTGTCCACGGTGGACACTCTTAATCTACCCCTACAGTGGACAGCCACCCTTGCCTGTCCCAAGGGGCCATGGGAGCACAACCTGATGGGGTGGTTACGGGAGCCTGTCCCCGCAGGTGGCCCGGCAGTCCCTGACCATGTTCGTCCTCATCATGAACGGCTGCCACATCGAGATTGACGCGCACCGCCTGAACGACGGCGGGCTGCTGCTGTCGTATGACGGGAACAGCTACACCACCTACCTGAAGGAGGAGGTGGACAGGTGCGCGGGGCGGGCCGCCAGCGTGCATGCGCAGCTCTTGGAGGGGTGGACCTTGTGCAGGTCCAGGGCTGCCAGGGCAGAGCATGCGCAAAGCTCTCCGTGGGGGTAATGTGGAGGCCGGCCCCAGTGCAGGCCCAAGAGTCTTAGATAAAGCCCTTCTGGTAAATTCTGGAGGTACCGGGAAGCTTCTCCTTCTGGCTGTAATTTCATGAAGCCCCAAAGCATTCAGGAAGGGACCCCAGGCAGCCACCCTAGGAGGGTTCAGAGCTGAACAGGACATGGCGCCCGGCTCTGCTGTGGCTGGGCTGTGGTCTCGGGACCCCTGGAGCTGGCGAGGACGGATGCGCCACGCAGCGCCTGGTCACTGAGCTGCTGGCTAGCTGGCCGGCCAGGGGAGGGACAGCACCGCCGGCGTGCCTTGTGTGCCTTTGGGCCTGTCTGGGAGAGTGCACCCGGATGGCTGGAGGCGGGAGCTCCTGAAGGCTCTAGGACAGGGAGTGCTGGGCCCCGGTATCCTCCAGCTCTGAGCTTCTGACCATGCTGAGGTCACACAGAGAAACGCAGGTGGCCCTCTAGAGCCGGCACACAGACCCCGGCCGAGGAGGGCAGGGGGCAGATGCGTCTCCTGCACCTCCGGCGCCAGTTAGCAAGGAGTCCTTGATCTTTTGGAAGAAGAAAGATCAGATTCATATCTAAGCTACTCCCTTCTCTCTGTCTCTGTCTGTCTCTCTGTCTCTCTGTCCCCCTCTTTCTCCCTCTCCCCCTCTCTGTCTCTGTCTCTCTCTCTCTCTCCCTCCCTCTCTCTCTCTCCCTTTCTTTTTTGCGTATTGGGGATAGACTCCTGGGGCATTCTACCCCTGAGCTACACCCCAGCCATATATATATATATATATATATATATTTTTTTTTTTTTTTTTTTGTGGTACTGGGGTCCTGGAAACCCTTCTACCTCCGGGCTACACTCCCAGACCTATTTTTATATTTTTATTTGGAAGCAGGGTCTCTTAAGCCAGCAAGGCTGGCTTCGAACCTGTGTAATCCTCCTGTCTCCGCCTCCCAAGCGCGGGGATTACAAGCTTGCGCCACCACACCCAGCCTATTTTTTATTCTTTATTTTGAAACAGGGTCTCACTGCGTTGCAAAAGGCCTCACTAAGTACCTGAGGCTGTCCTCAAACTGCAATTCTACTGTGTCAGCCTCCCAAATGCTAGGATTACAAGCGTGCGCCATAGCGCCTGGCTTCCTTATTTCTTTTCTAACCCGTGTTCTATCTACCGAAATATTCAAGTTTATTCTAGGCTCTCCCCAAAGGCATGTTAGATGGTGAAGACTTAAGCTGGGCGTGGTGGTGCACGCTTGTAGTCACAGTACTTAGGAGGCTGAGACAGGAGGATCGCAGGTTCAGGGCCCTCCTCAGCAATTTTGTAATGCCCTCTGCAACTTACTGAGACCCTGTGTCAAAACATAAAACATTGGAATGTAGCTCAGAGGTAGAATGCCCCTGGGTACCGTCCCTAGTACCACCAAAAAAAAAATTTTCTATATATATATATATATATATATATATATATACATATATATTTTTTTTTTAAAGCAAAGCTTTATTGAATACTAATTATTGGTTGCTTTTTCTGTACTAGGGCCTGGTAGGAGAAGGAGCTGTTTTTCAGCAAGGAAGAAACCATTTCTTTTGCTCCCTTTCAGTAACTTTACTTGCTTTCAGTAGCTCTGTGAAAGCTCTCAAATGCCGCACCGAGGGTGACAGGCATGGCCACCTAGGGGAGGGGAGAGCCGTCAGAGGCCTGGCTCGGCCGCTGGGTTGGTGGTCCTCATCAGCCTCGCCCACCCTGCCCCCTTCGCCCCCAGCTACCGAGTCACCATTGGCAATAAGACGTGTGTGTTTGAGAAGGAGAACGACCCGACGGTCCTGAGGTCCCCGTCGGCGGGGAAACTGGTGCAGTACACAGTCGAGGATGGGGGCCACGTGGAGGCCGGGAGCAGCTACGCCGAGATGGAGGTTCGTGCAGCGCCAGCCCTGGGGTTGGGGGTCTGCAGCCCTCAGCCCTGTTCCCCTGAGTTGTCCACCTCCCAGCACACAGGCCTCCCCGGCCCTCACCTTGGCCACCGCCTGCACATTCCCGGGGGAGGCAGTCTATAGGGTTTAGTCCAAATTCCACCCAGCTCGAGACCTAGTTTTTTTTTTTTTTTTGGTGGTACTGGAGTTCCTGGAAGCCCTTCTACCTCCGGGCTACACTCTCAGACCTATTTTATACTTTATGTTTGGAAACAGGGTCTCTTAAGCCAGCGTGGTCCTCCTGTCTCTGCCTCCCAAGCACGGGGATTACAAGCGTGCGCCACCACGCCTGGTATTATTTATTTTTTTAATTCTCTTTTGGTCCTGGGGATTGAACCCAGGAGTATTCTACTTCTGAGCTAATCCCCAGGCCCTATTTTATTTTGAAATAAGGTCTCACTAAGTTGCCAAGGCTGGCCTCAAACTTATGACCCTCCTGCCTGATCTTTCTATTTTATTTTTATTTATGTATTTTTTATTTTATATTTATTTATTTATTTATTTATTTAGGGTGTGGGAATGGAACCCAGAGGCATTTGACCTCTGAGCTACAGCCCCTGCCCAATTTTTCATTCTTTATTTTCAAACAGGGTCTCACTGAGTTGCGGAAGGCCTCAGGCCTCACTAAGTAGCTGAGGCTGTCGGTGAACTGTGATCTTCCGGTCTCAGCCTCCCGAATGCTGGGATTACAAGCGTGCCCACCACGCCTGGCTTATTTATTTTATTTTTCTTTTTTCTTTTTTCTTTTTTTTTTTTTTGGTGGTACTGGGGTTCCTGGAAGCCCTTCTACCTCCGGGCTACACTCCCAAGCCTATTTTATATTTTTATTTGGAAACAGGGTCTCTTAAGCCAGAGCAGCTGGCTTCGAACCTGCGCGATCCTCCTGTCTCCGCCTCCCGAGAGCGGGGATTACAAGCCTGCGCCACCACGCCCAGCTTAGACCTAGTTTTAAGAAATAAACAAATAGCTGGGTGTGGTGGCTTGTCATCTCAACATTCGGGAGGCTGAGATAGGAGAATCGTGGTTCACAGGCAGCCTCAGGTACTTAGTGAGGTCCTTTGCAACTCAGTGAGACCCTGTTTCAAAATAAAGAATAAAAAAATAGGGCTGGGTGGGTATAGTCTGAAAGTAGAATGCTCCTGAGTTCCATTTCCTAGTCCTGTCCCTGAATAAATAAATAAATAAATAATAAATAGATAAATAAATGAATAAGGAAGGATCGGCTATAGCTCAGAGGCGGAACACCCCGGGTTCAGTCCTTAGTACCAGAACTATAGCAAAAAAGCTCCCAGGGTATCCCAAGATTCTGAGGCCTGCTATCCCAAGATGCTTAGGTCTGGAGGTGTGCGAGGCCCTGGGGGGGAAGGGGCGGAGAAAAAAGAAGAGAAACATCATTATTCCTAAGAGCTTAGTGAGCTGCCTCCTGGCGGGCTTTGCAGACGGTGCTGCGCCTGGCATGCAACAGTTTCAGGGATTCTGTCTCCGTTCTGGACTCCGTGAGCTCTGCCCAGGGACACAGAGTGTCTCGAGTCACTCACTGGGTGGCTTTGGGTGCCCACCAGCCCGGCCGGTCCTGGCGGGCTCCGGTCCACCTCTTCTTGCGTACGCAGGTGATGAAGATGATAATGACCCTGAGCGTGCAGGAGAGTGGCCGTGTGAGGTTCATCAAGCGCCCGGGAGCCGTGCTGGAGGCCGGCTGCGTGGTGGCCAGGCTGGAGCTCGACGACCCTTCTAAAGTGCGTCCGGTACGTGTGGGGGCCCTTCCGGCCAGCGCTGCCCGGGCGAGGCGAAGAAGGCAGGGTCAGATAGCCACTTTCTACACTGTCGGTGGGATGCAAACTAGTTCAGCCTCCATGGAGATCAGTGCGGAGAGTCCTTAGAAAAACTGGGAATGGATCCACCATGTGATCCGGCTAGACCGCTCCTGGGTGTCTTCCCAAAGGGGTTGAAACCTGAGAACTACGGTAACGTACGCATCCCGTGTTCATAGCAGCACAGTTCACAATTGCCAAAGTATGGCGCCAACCAAGTGTCCATCAAAAGATGAATGGATTACAGAATTATGGGAAATTCACACAATGGAATTCTACGTGGCAGTAAAGAACAAAAGTTTGTCATTGGCAAGAGAATGGAAGGACCGGGAGAACATAAGTGAGATTAGCCAATCACAGAGAGCGAAGGGTCATATGTGTTCTTTAATATGTGCAGGAGAGGGGGTAACTGGGATACGAGAGGGACTCCAGGTAGCAGAAGAAACCTCGGTGGAGCAGGGGGGCACGTATATCAGTGTCAGTCTGGGTACTGTGTATCGGGAGGGAGAGAAGTGGGGGGAAGGACCAAGTGCCGTGTGCATGGACGTCATTGTCTACGTGATGTCCGTTAAGAGGCGAGACCATGCTGTACCAATAAAGGAACAAAAAGGAAAAGAGCTGTAATGCCAACAACAAATTTTATTTGAAATTAAAAAGGCAGGGCATGATCTCCGTGTTCATAGCACAATTCACAATCGCCACAGTATGGAACCCACCAAGTGTCCATCAGCAGATGGATGGATTACAGAATGATGGGAAATTCACACAGTGGAATTCCACGTGGCAGTAAAGAACAACACTTTGTCATTTGCAAGAGATTGGAAGGACCCAGGGGTTCATCTAAGTGTGCAGTTTCACGTCAACGCCTTTGAGGCAGGCAGGCAGATAGTATCATTTGTCTCTGTCATTGCCACGAGAGGGGTTGTCTTTGGCTTTGACCCTGGGGACCCGGATGGGGAAATCCCGCACCCCATTGCAGAAGAGGAACCCCTCAAGTCGGTTGTTAGGGAAGAAAGGAGGCTTCGGGGTGAGGAAGGGTTGCGCAGGGAAACAGGTGTTCGGGGCTGGGAGGATGGCGCAGCCTGAACCACGTGGGTACCAGTTTTAGCAGATGAATGGGTGGGTGACGTCCACGCAGCTCCTGCGGGCAGCGCGTTATCTGTCCCCGGGGTTACCTAAGACAGTCACATTCATGACTTCCAAAAATCAGGTATGAGAATTCCACAAGTTTTCATTCTACTAGTGTTTATCTTTGAGCGTCAGTGGAGAATGAAACTAAAGAAAATTGGGAGTAATCTTGATTATAAAGCAAACCTCCCCCCCCCAAAAAAAAAATCGAACTCCTTGCTGCCCGTGGTGGTGCTTGGGAGGGTGAAACAGGAGGATCGTGGTTCGCAGACAGCCTCAGCTACTTGGTGAGGCCCTCTGCAACTTAGTGAGACCCTGTTTCAAATAAAGAATAAAAATTGGGCTGGAGGTGTAGCTCAGAGGTAGAATGCCCCCGGGTTCAGTTCCACAAACAAAACTAACTCTCGAAATTATTTGGAGCCTGAATCGATTGTGACATTGCAGAGGGGACAATTTGTAAACCCGGATCCGCAGATTTAGCAATGTTTATTTCCCAGGACAGTACTTCCTCCCGTCAAGCCTCAGGTTACAGCCGTGTTTCGGGCGGCCGCTGACAGGTGTGTCTCCTTCGGGTTTGCCTGGCTCTCATGATCTGTCCTCGCGTCTCACCAGGCTGAGCCGTTCACCGGGGACCTTCCTGCCCAGCAGACTCTGCCCATTCTCGGAGAGAAACTGCACCAGGTTTTCCACAGTGTTCTAGAAAACCTGACCAACGTCATGAGCGGCTACTGTCTGCCGGAGCCCATTTTTAGTATCAAGGTTAGTTGACGGAGAAGTGTAGGTGCTCAAGGGGGGGAAGTGTGCAGCCAGAAGGGGTCCTCGCGTCTCAGCCTCCCACGTATTGGGATTACAGGCATGCACCACCGTGCCCAGCGTTTTATTTTTCCTCCAGAACTCAGCCTTAATAGAAACCACAAAGCTCTCATGCCGGGGAGCGGTCCCCGGAAGGGTGGCCCGGAGCCTGCGCTCTGGATCGCTCTGCCACGCTGCCTAGCGGCTGTTGCCGTAGACGCGATATTCATTTAGTATTTCTGTTCGCCCGTGTGTGCATCTGTCTGCTTCTCGGTCTCTCCTGTGATCTGGGCTTGGCACCCTTATCTTCGCCATCCGCAGCGCGTCTCCAGCAGTCGGGCAGATGTTAGCGCTGAATGGCCCTGGGGTGGTGTGCGTCCTGGTCTTGCTTCTTAGTTAAGCTGCGTGACTTGGAGCAACTGAACTAACCTCCCTGGTTTTAACTTGGAATCGGGGAAGGGGAATAGCCATTTACCTCCCTGGTTTGGGCTGTTTCTCAGAATCAAACGAGAATATCTAAAGAAAGGCTTTCAGACAGTGCCTAGTGCGAGGCAGCGTCTCACCAGTGTTATCTCCAGATGCCTCTGTCTTTTCCCCACACCACCTGGCTCTCTGGTTGTGAAACGTGGGTATTCATTCCCCTGTGGACGGGGGCCATTCCACTCGGGGCCGGTCCGGTGTGTGGGCACTCCAGCGCGCAGGCGTGGCTGGGTCTAGCCGGGAGCCCAGGGTGGGTGGCCGTGTCCACACCGCGGGGAGCTGTGAGCCGATGACTGCCGTCCCCCTGCAGCTGAAGGACTGGGTGCGGAAGCTCATGACGACCCTCCGGCACCCCTCCCTGCCGCTGCTGGAGTTGCAGGAGATCATGACCAGTGTGTCCGGCCGCATCCCCGCCCCCGTGGAGAAATCGGTCCGCAGGGTGATGGCCCAGTACGCCAGCAATATCACGTCGGTGCTGTGCCAGTTCCCCAGCCAGCAGGTGCGTGCCCCGGCCAGCCCCCCCCACTCAGGCTCCCCGTCTGCTCTAGGATCGAGATGGGCTTCATGACCCCCGTTTGCAGTCCAGAATGTTGGGGGGCCGGAGTTTTCTATGGAATCCCAGCATTTCCTCCCAAGCAGAAGTGGTTTGGAGCTGGGCGCGGTGGCACATGCTTGACATCCCAGTACTTGGGAGGCTGAGACGGGACGATCACAGGTTCTCAGCCAGCCTCAGCTGCTTAGTAAGGCTCTCTGCAATTTAGTGAGACCCTGTTTCAAAATAAAGAATTAAAAGTAGGGCTAGGGGTGTAGCTCAGAGGTAGAATGCCCCTGGGTTCCATCCCCAGTATTGGAAAAAAAAAATATATATATATATATCGCTACTGCTAGGCGTGGTGGGGCACGCTTGTAATCCCAGTACTGGGGAGGCTGAGACAGGAGGATCGCAGGTTTGTGGCCAGCCTTAGCTACTTAGCGAGGCCCTCGGCAACTTACCGAGAACCTGTTTTAATAAAAAAATAAAGTAGGGCTGGAGGTGTAGCTCAGAGGTAGAATGCCCCTGGGCTCAAGCTCCAGTACTCCACGTGCACAATATACTAATGACATTGGTATATGTGACTCTGCATTGTTCTCCCAAACAACAAAAATAATACTCTGTGTAGTCCTTTCCAGTACACAAAACCATTGACTCTCATTGGCTCCTCGTCTAAGCTGTATATACTAATGATAAAAATATATTAATGAAACACAGCATATACTAATGACATAAGTGTAACTACAAAAATAGACGCCCTCCCCCGGCACCTCTATTTCTGCCAGGGCTGGCCATGCCGCCTCCCTCCTCCCTGACACTGTCCCCGTCCACGGGAGGGGCCTGAGCGCGGGCGCCCGTCTCTCTGTGCCTCCGGCTCTCTGGAGCTCCTCTAGTATACAGCGTGGGGAAGACCTCTATTTTGGGGCGGCTTTGGAGCCGGGCCTCTTGGCCTTTGAGTGAGCCCCTCCTGGGGCCTCCCTGGGAGCTCCTGGGGGGTTCTTTGGCAGTGGCCTTGTGGTGGCTGGGTCACGTGGTCAGACCTGTCTGGTTTGCACGTCCAGATCGCCACCATCCTGGACTGTCACGCCGCCACCTTGCAGCGCAAGGCCGACCGGGAGGTCTTCTTCATGAACACCCAGAGCATCGTGCAGCTGGTCCAGAGGTGAGTCCTGGCCCACCACATGCCGCCTTTGCTCTTCTGAGTCGTCCTGTGTCTTGAGAGCTGTCCTGGGACTCTCGTAGGGGCAGAATCCCACTGACAAAAAGTACATTATAAGCTGGGTGCGGTGGTGCACGCTTGTAATCCTAGTACTGGGGAGGCTGAGACAGGAGGATCGCCGGCTCGGGGCCAGCCTCAGCTACTTAGTGAGACCCTCCACAACTTAGACCCTGTTTTAAAATAAAGAATACAGAATAGGGCTGGGGATGTAGCTCAGATGTAGAATGCTCCTGGGTTCCATCTCCAGTACTGAAAAAAAAAAAAAAAAAAAGCTCTGCCATGGCCATGTGTTGTGATTTTTTTTTTAAAAACCACACTTGAATTGTTGATTGCTTTAGGCACTTATGTCTTTTGTTGATGTTTAGTGGTTGGTGCTGGGCTTAAGCTGATTCCTGCTTCCCTAAAACTCAGTATCGGCCGTGCGTGGTGGGCATGCTTGTAATCCCCGCGCTTGGGAGGCTGAGACAGGAGGATCGCACAGGTTCGAAGCCAGCCTCAGCTACTTAGTGAGGCTCTCAGCAACTTAGTGAAGACCCTGTTTCCAAATAAAATATAAAATAGGTTTGGGAGGATAGCCCGGAGGTAGAAAGCCTCTGGGTTCATCCCCAGTTACCCCATCCCCCCCACAAAAAAAACTCAGTTTCATTCCTCCTAAGAAATTCAATTCCCCGTGCTTAGAAATGTTCTAGAAGAGGAAATGTTTGGGGGAACACCCAGGCTGAGGTTTTGTTTCAAGGGGACGTGGAATCTGCAGTGATCTTTCAGTAAATGTCACTCAGGTTCATCTTTTGAAAGCATCTTTAAACATTGGTAAGCAATCAAAATGTTTTTTTTTTTTTTTTTTTTTTTTTTTTTTTTTTTTTGGTGGTACTGGTGATGGAACCCAGGGGCCTTCTACATCCAGGCTACACTCCCAGACCTATTTTATATATTTTTTGGAAACAGGGTCTCTTAAGCCAGCGCGGCTGGCTTCGAACCTGCGCGATCCTCCTGTCTCCGCCTCCCAAGAGCAGGGATGACAAGCGTGCGCCACCGCGCCGGGCAAAATGTTTGTTTTGTGGTTATAATTGACTTCCCCCTTGTTGCATCCAGACCCTTATTTTGTTTGTTCGTTTGATTGTTTTTTGGCAGTGCTGGGGATTGAACCCAGGTGCACGCTACCTCTGCATTACATTCTCAGCCCTTTATAATTTTTATTTTGACAGAGTCTCGCTAAGTTGCCGAGGCTGGCCTTGAACCTACTATCCTCCCGTCTCAGCCTCCCCAGAACTGGGATCACAGGTGTATATCACCATGCTGGGCTTTGAGCTTCTGCCTTCTCTCTGGAGCCGGGCAGGTGTGTCCCCTGTCTCGGTCCTGGGCGCTACCCAGCTCAGCCTCCGTTTGATGGGCAAGCTACGCTCTCTGTGGCCCGCAGAGCTAAGGCCAAAGAGCCAGCCTCATGTCCTCACAGGCCCAAGGACCGGAGGTCCAGCCTCCAGACGTTTCATGACTCCTTTCCCCTCTCAAAACCGCCAAAGCCCTGGGTGAAGGTGCTCAGAGGCCCCGAGAAGCAAAGATGAAGGGCCGCTTCCCGTTCCCCCAGGTACCGCAGCGGGACCCGCGGCTACATGAAGACGGTGGTGCTGGATCTCCTGCGAAGATACCTGCAAGTCGAGCGCCACTTCCAGCAAGGCAAGCGGCCCGCTGCCCGGGGCGGGGGGCGCGGGGGGCCCGGGCCTCACGCGCGGGCTTGTGTCTCCTTCCACAGCGCACTACGACAAGTGTGTTATCAACCTCAGAGAGCAGTTCAAGCCGGACATGACGCCGGTGCTGGACGGCATCTTCTCCCACGCGCAGGTGGCCAAGAAGAACCAGCTGGTGATCATGCTGATTGTAAGCAGGAAGGGTGCCCTGCACCCTGAGTCGGGCGGGCCTTGCGGCTCCCCAGACACTTTCTAGAAAGGTCCAGAAGGCCAGTGTTATAGACTGAGGCGGTCACGCGCACTCGGTCCCGACCACGTGACTCTGCCCTTGAGTGCAAGCGAGGGGGTGTGACCGTGTTCCAGTAAATCTCTGCAGCGATGGGCGGTGACGTCCACAAAGCACCTACTCTGCGCCAGGCCCTCTCGAAATGCTTAACAAATAAATGTCCTTGCATTGGATTCTCCCAGCAACCCTGAGAGGCAGTGCCCGCGCCCACCTTCCTTAGGCAGAACCCAGGGAGGTGAGACCTCTCGCCCGAGACAGCCACCCTGTGAGTACGGAGCTGGGATTCGGACCCACAGCCTGGCTCCAGAGCGGTCAGGGCTTAGGTCCTTCATCCCCTGACTCTGGTGGTAGCTGTTTTATTCTGCAGGCTAATTGCTGGCTGCGAATAGTACAGCGCTAGCTTCCCTAATCCACAAATCGGAAATCTTCCGAAAGCTGCGACTCTTGGAACGGTGTCGTGGTGCCCTGGGTGGACATTCCGTCACGAGCTCGTGTGAGAGGTCACAGTCAAAATGTCATTGGCACATCAGAAATACTCTAAAAAAATGACCTTCATTCTGTGTGGATAAGGTGTATACGCAGCTCTGCTTTATTTATTGATTTGCTTTTGTGGTTTTGGGTCTCAAACCCAGGGCCTTGCGTGTGCTAGGCAAAGGTTCTACCTCTGAGCTACATCCCTAGCCCCGGTGTATACGCACTACAAGTGGGTTTCATGTTTATACTTGGGCTCATTGCGTGTGTGCAAATATTCCAAAATCCCCAAAAGCCTTGAAACCAGACTTTGTCTTCTAGTATTTTTGGTTCCAAATGTTTCCAATAAGGGCTACTCGGCCTGTTACATAGGCGGGGATTTGGCTGTGTTTTTCTTTTGACCAGTATAAAATACATGCTTTAGAGTGGGCGAGTGGGTAGGTAAATGAACGGATGGATGGATGGATGGATGGATGGACGGATGGATGGATGGATGGATGGATGTGTGGATGGAACGGGTCCACGGTAGAAGGGGCAAGGGTATGTGTCTCAGGCCATGCCCAGTGTGTCCCTGAGAGCTGAGACTGGCCAATGTGAGTTCTGGCCTGTTACTCCCAGGCAGAGAAGAGACAATCGGGTTTGTTTTGCCCCCTAAAGGATGAACTCTGTGGCCCAGACCCCTCCCTGTCGGACGAGCTGACCGCCATCCTCACGGAGCTCACTCAGCTGAGCAAGACTGAACACTGCAAAGTGGCCCTTACGGCCAGACAGGTCAGGTCCGGAGCCTGGCGCCCCACCCCGCCCGCCCCTCCCAGGCTGCCCTGACCGCCCCCCTCCTCCCACAGGTGCTCATCGCCTCCCACCTCCCCTCCTACGAGCTCAGGCACAACCAGGTGGAGTCCATTTTCCTGTCGGCCATCGACATGTACGGCCACGAGTTCTGCCCAGAGAACCTCAAGGTGAACGGCCTTCCTCCCAGGGCGCACGGCGCGGTCCAGGTGGGGGTCACAGGAGGTCCCCCCTTGGCCTCAGGGTGCTGCAGCGTAGTGCTGTCAGAACCCCGCGCCCATGCTGTCCGAGACGCTGTTGGGAGGCTCCGGGCGAGGTGGGCAGGAAGCACAGTCTTGCAGGACGCAGGCGCAGGGCAGCAGGCATACGGACTCGCCCGGGAAGCGCGGTGTTAAAAAAAAAAAGCCCTCAGGTGTCAGCCTCAGCAACTTAGTGAGATCCTGTTTCAAAATAAAAAAAGTCGGGGATGGGGTGTGACTTGAAAGTGGCCTGCCCTTAGGTTCAATTCCGATGCAAAAATAAAATAATTGGGGTGCCTGTTTGGAGGTGGCAAGTGTTCCCCAAGGCTGAGTCTTGCTGTACCGTCCTGGCACCCCCAGCCCTTGCTGTGACCTGGAGTACTTAGAGATTCCCAGGTTCCCTTGAGCATCTGACGCAGGGAGCCCCGCCCCGCCTGCGTGGGGCATCCCGGGCTTTGCTGTGGCTGCGTGGCAGGAGCCCGGGGGGGGGGGTGCTGGCCGTGAGCTGTGATAGGGCCGTCACGGCACATTTTCCTGCCCTGGCCTCTCTCCTCCCCGCTCTGACTCCCCTTCCCATTTCCCACAGAAATTAATACTTTCGGAGACGACCATATTTGACGTCCTGCCCACTTTCTTCTACCACACCAACAAAGTTGTTTGTATGGCATCTCTGGAGGTAAGCAGGGAGGCCCGGGGGGCCCAGCCGTGCCTGCCTGGGTCAGAGCTGATGCTGTCTGCCCACCAGTGCCCGGCCCGTGGCCACGTGCCTGGCAAACCTGTCCTGAACGTTCTCTGCAAGCCAGGGACAGTTCCTACTCCTGTCTGACAGAGGGAAGGACTGAGGTCAGAGTGGTGATGTCACACCGCGGGGAAGGGAATAACCAGGATTCGCACGGGTCTGTCTGTATTGCAGAGTCCGTGCTGGTAGCCACTGCTGCGTCCAGGGTCATTATGGCACGCTCCAGGCAGGGCACAGCTAAATACTTTGATCACCCACAGCCGAGTCCAGAGCACCCGGTCCAGGCTCCCAACACAGCCAGGCATGGTGGTGCCCCTGGTAATCCCAGGGCTTGGGAGGCCAAGACAGGAGGACCACAGGTTCGTGGCCAGCTTCGGCTGCTCAGGCCCTCCGCAACTTAGTGAGACCTTGTTTCAAATAAAGAATAAAAAAATAGGGCTGGGGTGTAGCTCGGGGGTAGAATGCCCCTGGGTTCAATTCCCAGTATCCCCCCCCCAAAAAAAAGGAAAAGATAATCCTGAAAGACTTTTCTACCTGATGCTGTAAGAGCCAGGAGCTTGTGTGGCAGTTTAAGGTGACTGCCCGTGTGATGGAGCAGAGAGAACGGTGTGACCAGCAACAAACCCAGGTTAGAGCCGGGCAGCCTTTCTCCTACGCAAGTGTCCCTGAATTCAGGGGCAGAGAGGAGTTTAGTTAGTTTTAGGAATTCAGGGGGGGGGGGAGAGAGAGAGAGAGAGAGAGAGAGAGAGAGAGAGAGAGAGAGAGAGAGAGAGAGAGAGAGAGTGTGTGTGTGTGTGTGTGTGTGTGTGTGTGTGTGTGTACTGGGGATTGAACCCAGGGACATTCTACCTCTGAGCTATAACCTCAGCCCTATTTATTTATTTTTTTTTATTGAACTAGGGTCTCACTAAGTTGCCAAGGCTGATCTCAAACCTGTAATCCCCCTGTCTCAGCCTCCCAAGCACTGGGATCACAGGCTTGCACCACCACGCCTGGCTAGGAATTCACAGTCTTAATAAGGCAGTGACCTCCGCGTCCCCAAATGGCTCTGTTACCCTGGACGACATGGCTGGGCGAGGCTTTTCTTCTCTTGGCCTCTGATCTCAATGTCTCAGACCCCAGTGTCCCCCATTCTCTCTCTTGTATCTTTTAGATCCTGTGAGCCACCCATCCCTGAGGCCAGAAAGTTTGGCTGGGACCTCATGGAGACCATTTGGGCTCATGAGCCCCTGTGGCTCCTGGTCCCACAGTTTCTACTCCTGCTGTGGGTTCAGCTCTTGAAAGAGGCCTTCCAGGGCCTCCCTCTTATTTACTAACAGTTCCACCCAGTACGTCTCACCAGTACTTTTATCCCCCATGGTACTGGGAATTGAATTGAGGGGCATTATACCTTGGAGCTACACCCCCTGCCCTTGCTATTTTGAAATACGGCCTCCCTGAGTTGCTGAGGCTGGCCTCAAACCTGCCATCTTCCTTTCTCAACCTCCCAAGTTCTCCCAGTACCACCATGCCCTGCTCTCATTAGTACTTCTTAAAGTGTTAAGTCCTTTTTATGTCTATTATAAATTTTTTTTTGGGGGGGAGATGGTACTGGGGATGGAACCCAGGGCCTCATGCACGCTAGGCAAGCACTCTGCCACAAATTACATCCCTAGGACCTGTTAGAGAATTTTTTTTTTTTTTTTGTCGTGCTAGGGATTGAATCCAGGGGCATCCTACCTCTGAGCTATACCCTCAGCCCTATCTTATTCTTTTTACTTTTAGACAATCTCACCAAGGTGCAGAGGGCCTCACTGAGTAGCTGAGGCCGGCCATGACCCTGCAATCCTCCCGTCTCCGCCTCCCAAGTGCTGGGATTACAAGCGTGCGCCACCACGCCCGGCTTCCTACTAGAGATCTTTTGAATTTTTTTTTGAAGGGTGTGCTGGTATCTCTTCATCTCTTCCTATGGCCCGATTATGAACAGGATTCAGGCTTTTCTTCATGACCCAAGGCTAGCGTTGCGGCCATAAGATCTAGGCGCAGCCTCTTGAGATGATAGGATTCCATGCCTTCCTGAATGTGTCAGGGCACCCCCACCCACACCCCAGGCCTCATGGTTTGCCCAGAGGACCTGTCGATCAGACTCCGGTCACGATTGTACTCAGCGCTGGTGTAGGAGGGCACACTCTGCCAAGGGCAAAGGTGAGGGGGGAGTTCTGAAGCTGATGACCTTCTGAAGGGCCCCCTCCCTGGGGAGTGGCGCAGCCAGCCCCGCTGTGAGTGGCGGCAGGTGTGGGGCGGAGTCTTCTGGGAAGCTCCCGAGACTCGGGCCCCTCATTCAGGGACAGGTCCCAGAGTCTCCCTCGGCCTGGCATGGAGCAGAAGCCAAAATTCCAAGCAAGAAAGCCGCTGTCCAGCGTGGACCATGTTGTTTGCACAGCCTTTTTGGCACCATGAACCTTTCTTGTCCTCCCCAAACTTCAGCCCCCTCCGTGCTGGCTGGGGCGGACCTGGAAAGAGTTCTTTGAAAGGAGAGCAGCGAGGCCGGCTGTATTCTCTCCTCTCACGCCGTCCCTGCACTCACTGTTCACTTGAAAAAAACTTTCAACATTTAGCCGGGCGTGGTGGCGCACGCTTGTCATCCCAGCGCTTGGGAGGCTGAGACAGGAGGATCGCACGGGTTCGAAGCCAGCCTCAGCTACATAGTGAGGCTCTCGGCAACTTAGTGAGACCCTGTTTCCAAATAAAATATAAAAAAGGTCTGGGGTGTAGCCTGGAGGTAGAAAAGCCCTGGGTTCCATACACACACACACACACACACACACACACACACACACACACACATTTCAGCATTTAAGATCTAGAGCTGCGCTATTCAGTATGGCAACCACTAGCCACATGTTCAAATGTCATTTTCTGCATGGAGCTGTGCCCCATTCCAAAGACTCAGTATGGGGGAAATGATGCAAAATATCTAAATATTCTCATATAGTGATTACATGTTGAAATAATATTTTGGATATTTGGAGAGAAGTAAAATATATTATTAAAATTAATTTTACTTGTTAGCACTCTCCTCCCCAAAGTGGTTTCTTAATTTTTATTTTCTTGTGGTGCTAGGGCTTGAACCCAGAGGCATTCTACCT
Source organism: Muscardinus avellanarius (assembly GCF_963383645.1). Taxonomy (NCBI): domain Eukaryota; kingdom Metazoa; phylum Chordata; class Mammalia; order Rodentia; family Gliridae; genus Muscardinus; species Muscardinus avellanarius. The sequence continues at coordinate 22,735,526 of NC_137807.1, forward strand.
CCGAGCTACGCTCCCAGCCCTTTTCATTTTTTACTTTGAAACAGGGTCTCACTAAGTTGCTGACAGCCTCACTAAATTGTTGAGGCTGGCCACAGACCCGCGATCCTCCTGTCTCCGCCTCCCAAGCGCGGGGGTTACAAGCGTGCGCCGCCACGCCCGGCTGTAAATACAGTTTTATCGGAGCGTAGCCATGTGCTCACTTAAGTACTCTCCTGGCTGACTTTTCTGCTACGGCAGCAGAATTGAGCTGTCGCAACGCACAGGACGTCCTACAAAGCCTAAGGTGTTTGCTGTCTAGCCCTTTACAGAAAAAGCTGATCCGCTCTTACTGAGAAGTTCTTAATGGCTGCTTTGAAATTGCTTCCAGCGTCCCTTCTGCCTGAGTTCTGCAGGACCGGAGGACTCTGGTACCCACCCTCTGAATGTGCGTCTTCTCTACCAGGTTTATGTACGGAGGGGCTACATCGCTTATGAACTCAACAGCCTGCAGCACCGGCAGCTCCCGGACGGTACCTGCGTGGTGGAATTTCAGTTTATGCTACCCTCGTCCCACCCAAACCGGTAGGCAGCCGTGCACACCTAGTTCCTCTCCCTGACCACTGCAGCCTCATCTCTGGGGGGACCCGGCGAGCGTGCCTGGGAGCACTGCTAGGGAGATAGCAGGACCCCTGGCCCCCGAGAATCTCCCGCAGCTGGCGCTCACCCCCAAAGTGGAGAGAGCCTACTGACTGCCCCTAGCACCTGTGTGGTCCCCTATGGTAGCCGTGGCCCACGTCTACCTCTTTAAAACAAAGGAAAATGAAACGAAGTAAGAAATCAGCCTCTCAGTCATAACAGCTGTATTTAAAGTGCTGGTAGCCACATGTGGCTCACAGCTGCTAGATTGGACAGTGCAGTTCTAGGTCATTCCTTCCATCATTGCAGAATGTTCTAGAGGGGAGGCTGTCCTAGGACAGACGTCCAGGACAGACGCCGTCACGGATCCTGTTACCGTCCGGCTATGCTGTCGGCCGGGTCCTGTGCTCAGGATCCTACATTCTTACTTCATTCACTTGCCATCTTTTGTACCAAAAATGGGTTCCCATTGCCAGGCGTGGCGGCGCACGCTTGTAATCCCCGCGCTTGGGAGGCGGAGACAGGAGGATCGCGCAGGTTCGAAGCCAGCCGTGCTGGCGTAAGAGACCCTGTTTCCAAATAAAAAAGTATAAAATAGGTCTGAGAGTGTAGCCTGGAGGTAGAAGGGTTTCCAGGAACCCCAGTACCACCAAAAAAAAAAAAAAATAATAATAAAGGGTTCCCGTCCCCTCTTTAAGATGAGCGCCCCGAGGCCCTCACCTGGAGTAGGAAGCGGTAGCCCACCTCACAGTCTCACCTCGAAGTGCTTTCTGTGGCACTCAAGGGCACTCGGGAGCCAGCGAAGGGGTGCGTGTCCGTGTCTGCTGGGGTCTGCCGTCCAACAGCCATTGTTCCGTGACTCCCCGCAGTGCTCTGACCTGGGACAGCTGTTGTGTCTGCACTGCTGTCTTACTGTCTCTTTACGACCCATCTTATTTTAGGATTGGAAGTCTCATTCTGGTGAGATAGAGTGAGGTAGCTTCTCTACAGAAATTATGTCTCCCTGGGGTCCCAAACATTTCCTTTCATCCTTCCTAGTTCCTCTGTTTCGGACTCTTACGGGGTTTTCCGAAGGCCTTGCTTGTGGCTAGAATGTTTTCGTGTTGATTTGGGGGTTCCACTGATCTTGTATCTCTGTACGCAGCAGCTTTGTGCTTTCCTGAAGCAGGATTTTCCTGACCTCTTGGGATTTAAAAAAATATGTTTCTCAGACAGACACAGTGGTACATGCCTATGCTCCTGGTACGTGAGAGGTTTAGACAGGAGGATTCATGGCTGGCCTCAGCAACTTAGTGAGACTCTGTTTCAAAATAAAAAAAGAAGGCTGGGCGTGGTGGCACACGCTTGTAATCCCTGCGCTTGGGAGGCAGAGACAGGAGGATCGCGCAGGTTCGAAGCCAGCCGCGTGTGCTGGCTTAGGAGACCCTGTTTCCAAATAAAAAAATATAAAAAAGTCTGGGAGTGTAGCCCGGAGGTAGAAGGATTTCCAGGAACCCCAGTACCACCAAAATTATTAAATAAATAAATAATAAATAAATAAATAAATAAGAGCTAGGGGTGTAGCTCGAGATAGAATTCCTGTGGATTCCATGTCCAGTACGTATGTATGTTATATACATACGTGTTTCTCTGTTGGTGTCAGGAAGAAAGGTGTTAAGGATAAAGAAAAGAGGGTCGCACCCATGAAGCTCTTTCTTTTGTATTTATTTATTATTTTTTTGGTACTAGGGATGGAACCCAGGGGCATTCTACCTCGTTACACTCCCAGCCCTGGCTCTACAGTGGGACCCCAGGAAGCAGCTGAGACCCCACCTCAGTCCTCTCCCCCGAGCCCCAGTTTCAGGGCTGTGAACGGGGTCTTGCTGTCTGAGGCATCGGGCGCAGGAGCAGCTCTTGGGGCCGAGTGTGTGTGCAGCCGCCTCATCCTCTGTGCTTGTTACCGCCTGCAGGATGGCCGTGCCCATCAGCGTCACCAACCCCGACCTCATGAGGCACAGCACGGAGCTCTTCATGGACAGTGGCTTCTCCCCTCTGTGCCAGCGCATGGGGGCCATGGTCGCCTTCCAGCGGTTCGAAGATTTCACCAGGTAGGCGTGGCCAGGTCTTGGGGCGGCGCCCCCTGGCCCCAGACTGTAGTACTGGCGGGGAGAAAGCCAGGCTTGGTGGCAGGTGCTGGTAATCCTAGAATGTGGGAGGCTGAGACCGGAGGGTCACAGGTTCAGGGTCAGCCTCAGCAAGTTAGGGAGATGCTGTCTTAAAATGTAAAACATGTTTCAAAGTGCTAGGGGTGTCGCTCAGTGGTAGGATGCCCCTGGATTCATTCCTTAGTAACACACACACACACACACACACACACACACACACACACACACACACACAAAGATGGGAGGATTTTAAAAATTTTCACAATAAAGAAATGATAAGCATTGCAGGAGCTGTATGTGGTAGGGCATGGCGGCGCATGCTTGTCATCCCAGCACTTGGGAGGCTGTGACCTGGAGGATCACAGGTTCACAGCCAGCCTCAGCTACTTAGTGAGGCCCTCTGCAACTTAGTGAGACCCTTTTCAAAATAAAGAATAAAAAAATAGGGCAGGGGGTGTAGCTCAGAGGTAGAATGACCCAGAATTCAATCCCCAGTACTACACACACACACACACACACACACAAACACACACACACACACACACACACACAAACACACACACACACACACACACAAAAGGAACAGTTATATTTAACTCGATTTAAACATTGTACAGTATATACATGTATGAAACATTACCTGGTACTTCACTAGCATACATAATTTTTACATGTTTATGTATCAATTAAAAATAAATTGAAAAAAATCACAAGTTGTATGTGTGGTAGGTACATACCTAGGATCTTAGCTCCTCAGGAGGTTAAGGCGGGAGGATGCAAGTTTGGGGCCAGACCCTTTCACAAAATAAAATAAAAAGGGCTAGAGCCGGGCGTGGTGGCGCACGCTTGTAATCCCCGCGCTTGGGAGGCTGAGACAGGAGGATCGCACAGGTTCGAAGCCGGCCTCAGCTACTTAGTGAGGCTCTCCGCAACTTAGTGAGACTCTGTTTCCAAATAAATATAAAATAGGTCTGGGAGTGTAGCCCAGAGGTAGAAGGCCCCTGGGTTCCACCCTCAGTACCACACACAAAACAAATAAAAATAAGAAGGGCTGGGGGTTTAGCTGAGTGGTACAGCACTCGGCTGATGGGCCTGAGGCACGGAGCTCAGTCCCCAGTCCTGTAGAAAAAACAAAAACCAATCAGCGCGGTTTTCAGTAAGAGTGGGAGCCACGAGGCAGCTTGCCTAGCTCGGAATCCTGACCCTGTGCTTCCTAACTGCCAGACCGAGCAAACTTCTTAATCTTTCTTAATGTCCCCACCTGTAAAATAGAAGTGATACAGGGACTGACTTCCCGGGGGCATCATGGAAATGACCTGAGATGGCACGCATGGAACGGTGTGTTTGTTTGTTTGTTTATATTTTGGTGGTACATTTTTATTTGGAAACAGGGTCTCCTAAGCCAGCGCGGCTGGCTTCGAACCTGCGCGACCCTCCTGTCTCCGCCTCCCAAGCGCGGGGATGACAAGCGTGCGCCCCCACGCCCGGCTGGAACAGTGTATTTAAAGTAGAACCAGTGTGTAAACGACTCGCTTGTCACTGTCATCTCCCGGGACTATTCCCGTTACTGCCTTTTCCCAACCTGTCACTGTGTGTTTTACGTGGGTTTTCCTGTTGAATTTCTATGCACAGCGATTCCTCTTATTATCCTAATTTATTTTTTGGGGAAACTAGGGAATGAACCCAAGGACATTCTACCTTCGAGCGACACCCCTAGCCCTATTTTTTATTTTTATTTTTATTTTTTTTATTTTTATTTCGTGGTTTTTTTTTTTTTTTTTTTTTTTTTTTTGCGGGTCTGGGATGGAACTCAGGGGCATTCTACCTCCAAGCGACACCTCCTGCCCTATTTGTTATTATTTTGAAACCGGGTCTCACTGAGTTGCAGAGGACCTCAGTAGCTGAGGCTGTCTGCAAACCACGATCCTCCGGTCTCAGCCTCCCAAATGCTGGGATGACAAGCGTGTGCCCCCACGCCCAGCCCTTTATTTTTATTTTGAAATGGGGTCTCACTGAGTTTCTGAGGGCCTCAGTATGTAGCTGAGGCTGTCCACGAACCACGATCCTCCTGTCTCAGCCTCCCAAATGCTAGGATGACAAGTGTGCGTCACCACGACCGGCTTTTTATCCTTTTTTGACTTCAGTGAGATGAGGGCCCTGAGACAGAAAAGTTGCCTTGGGTCTAATCACTGGCTGCAAGGGTTGGAATCCTTTTTGCAGTTCCTAATCCCAGGTCACACGGGTTCATTCTTCCCTTCCCGGATGACCGTGAGCCCTGCACAGACGTGGAGGAAATCCGTGTGGGCTGGGAAGGAGGGCGGACTTGACTTGACCGCTGGACCAGGTCCTCACAAGACCGCAGTCGCTTATACTTTTTCTGCCCCGCACCCCCAGGAACTTTGATGAAGTCATCTCCTGTTTCGCCAACGTGCCCAAGGACACCCCGCTCTTCAGCAAGGCCCGCACCTCCCTGTACTCCGAGGACGACTCCAAGGTCAGTGTCTGCACCCAGGGGGCAGTCTGCATTACACCCACCGCGGCCCTCCTCACCCCCAGCCCCGCGTTTTCCCTCTCTCAGAACCTCCGAGACGAACCCATCCACATTCTGAACGTGGCCATCCAGTGCGCAGACCACCTGGAGGACGAGGCACTGGTGCCGGTTCTGCGAACCTTCGTCCAGTCCAAGGTACTCTGGGTGTGTCCCTGCTGTTGGAGGGGAGTGGGTTGTCTTGGTTGGCTCTGTGTTGCTGTAACAAAAGACCCGAGGCCGAGCGCTTTTACAAAGCAAAGAGGATTTTTAGCTCACAGTTCTGGAGGCTGCACTGGGCACCTGGCCTGAGGAGGGCCTCCGCTGTGCTGAAGCACGGCAGGCCGCTTCCCCTAGCGGGCGTGAAGGGGAAGGGGCCGGGCTCTCTCTTTTGTAATAGCCAGCCCTCGCAAAGACGGACTTGGTGGTCCTGCCAGAACGCCGTCAGCCTCTGCCAAGGGTGCTGCTCCCAGGACCTGTATAGCTCCCTCGAAGGGCCCACTGCCTCAGGGATGTTTCTTGGGGGGATTAAGGCTCGGTGTGAGTTTTGATGATTGAGCTTAGGTGTTGACGGGAGCACCGGAGAAGGAGCAGGTGGGGCTTAAGATGCCCCATGCCTGCGGAGCTCAGGCCCGGCCTCCCACCCAGCCCTGCTCGGCCTCCCGGCCCTGTCCTTGGGCAGAGGTGGCCGAACACGGCAGAGCCCTGGCCTTTTTACCAGGGGAGGAGGTTGCCATTTCTCTCTGCCGGGATGCCTTGATGGTGAAACGACGCAGTGTCCTATTCCGCTTGGCCTGCCAGGAGCGTGGAGTGTACGCTTGGGAAATAGTTTGGGATTTGGGGAGGGCGGGATTTTTTTTTCTTGCAATAATCCAGAAATTTTCAAATAGAACCATAAAAATAATGTCATCCTAGCTACTCAGGAGGCTGAGACAGGAAGACGCAAGTTCAAGGCCAACCTGGGGCAGCTTAGCAAGTCCCTGTCTCAAAATAAGAAATAAAAAGGGCTGGGGTGTGACTCAGTGGTAGAGCCATACCAGGTCCAATCCCCAGTGCCAGAAATGAATGAAGGCCTGAATAAATAAGTATATAGCCAGGCGTGGTGGCGCACGCTTGTCATCCCCGCGCTTGGGAGGCAGAGACAGGAGGATCGCGCAGGTTCGGAGCCAGCCGTGCTGGCTTAGGAGACTCTGTTTCCAAATAAAATATAAAATAGGTCTGGGAGTGTAGCCTGGAGGTAGAAGGGCTTCCAGGAACCCCAGTACCACCAAAAAAAAAAATAATAATAATAGTAATAATAAATAAATAAATATAAAAATAAAAAGCCAGGTGCAGTGGCTCATGCTTGTAATCTCAGGACTTGGGGAGGCTGAGACAAGAGGATTCACAGGTTCGAGGCCAGCCCCAGCAAGTAGGGATGCTCACCAACCTAGTAAGACCCTGTTCCAAAAGAAAAACAAAATTTAAGAAAGGGCTGGGAAGGGAGCTCAGTCCCTAGAACCACGATAGATAAAAGAAGGAAGGAAGGGAGGGAGGGGACTCTTGGTCTCCTGGAAGCCATCCCGCCTCCAAAGCGCCCCAGAGACGACTGGCTTTACCCCGACTTCTCTCAACCCCGATCACCTCTGCCTGTTCTTGAAGTTTAGATACATGGGACCGTGGTTTGTGCTGTTCTGTCTTGGGCGTTCTCGCTCAGCTTCTCCCCCCGCCCCAACTTTACTAAGTGTATAGATAACAGTGTAATTGACTAATACAGATTGTACATGTTTACAATGTACATGATGTTTTGCTTTTTTTTTTTTTTGTGGCACTGGGGGTGGAACCCAGGGGCTTTCTACCTCTGGGCTACACTCCCAGACCTATTTATATTTTATTTGGAAACAGGGTCTCACTAAGTTGCTGAGAGCCTCACCAAGTAGCTGAGGCTGCTTCGAACCCGCACATCCTCCTGTCTCAGCCTCCCAAGCGCGGGGATTACAAGTGTGCGCCACCACGCCTGGCTTTTTTGCTTTTTTTTTTTTTAAACACTCTGTGTGTGTGTGTGTGTGTGTGTGTGTGTGTGTGTGTGTGTGTGATGTGTTAGTTACCAGGGATGGGGCCCAGGGGCATTCTGCATCTGAGCTACACCCCCAGTCCTGTTTTATTTATTTATTTATTATTTTGTTCTGAAACAGGGTCATGCTGAGTTACAGAGAGCCTCACTAAGTTGCTGAGGCTGGCCTCAAACCTGCGATCCTCCTGTCTCAGCCTCCCAAGTACTGGTATAACAGGTGTGGGCCACCACGCCTGGTTTATAACACCCTTATTGAGATATAATTCACCAACTGCACAGTGCATCCCTTAGAGTATATATTTACGGAGTTGTACAACCACCAGCACAATTAATTTTAGAATATTTTCATCAGTCCCCCTCTTAAAAAACTCTCTCTCAACTGGAAGCCCTTTTCCCACCCCAATCTTAGGCAACAACTAATCTCTCTGTGTCTATAGATTTGCTCATTCTAGAAGTTTCTTACCCTGGAAGGTCCTTTGTGCCTGGTTTCTTCCACTCGGCATGCCAACCCTTTTTACGGCCAAGTAATATTCCATTGTGTCTTTGGCTTTTCTTGCAGAAAAATATCCTTGTGGATTACGGACTGCGAAGAATCACTTTCCTGATTGCCCAGGAGGTCAGTTCCGTCCTCTGCGTCTGTGCCTGTCCCTTCCTTCCCTTCTCTAAGCCTCGGGGCCGCTGATTTGATCATTATTCTGTGGGTTGGGGTAGAAGCTATCGGTTGTTAGAACAGAAACTTCTTTCCGAATGACTCATTCTAGAAGCAGACTTGTCCATTGTTAACAGTCGTGGAAGAAACCTAGCGATATTTCAAGGCGTCTCGCCCGGTTTAATCGTCTTTTGTATGGATTCTTTGCAGAGAGAATTTCCCAAGTTTTTCACATTCAGAGCAAGAGATGAGGTATGCCCACAGCCATGGTACGTGTCCCTGCCCCTGGCACCTTTGACCCTTGGGAGGATTGGGTCCCCGGCTTTTCAGACAGGCTCGTTCTCCTAGAACACACAACGGAAGGGTAGACGCCTGCTCTTCTCCGGGGTGCAATTTCCAGCGAGGGCCCTGGTTTTCCTGCACGGAGCTCAGACCTGGGCACCCTCCCCTGGCATGTTCGCTGAGGTTTTCCTCCCTCTGACATGATTTTACCAGCCTCCTTTCCTTCTGTCCTTCTAGACCAGTGGTCTGCATACCAGCTGTCTTTTATATTTTGGGTGGTGCTGGGGATGGATCCCAGGAGAATTCGACCTCTGAGCTTTGCCTCCAGACCTATTTGATTCTCTTTTGAAACAGGGTCTCACTAAGTTGCAGAGGGCCTCACTAAGTGGCTGAGGCTGGCAGGCTGGCCATGAACCTGCGATCCTCCTGTCTCAGCCTCCCAAGCACTGGGATTACAAGCGTGTGCCACCATACCCGACTTTGGCTGCCTGTTTTATAAATACAGTTTTATTGAGATACAGCCATGCCCATTTGAGTGGACCCTGCCCACCGTGGCTTTCACACTGTGGCAAGAGAGTTGTGTTGTGACTGAGGTTGTACGGTTCACCAGCCTAAAACATTGGCCCTCAAAAAATAGTTCAGCCGGGCGTGGTGGCGCACGCTTGTAATCCCTGCGCTTGGGAGACGGAGACAGGAGGATCGCGCAGGTTTGAAGCCAGCCTCGCTGGCTTAGGAGACCCTGTTTCCAATTAAAAAATATATAGCCGGGCGTGGTGGCGCACGCTTGTAATCCCTGCACTTGGGAGGCAGAGACAGGAGGATCGCGCAGGTTTGAAGCCAGCCGCGCACGCTCTGGCTTAGGAGACCCTGTTTCCAAATTAAAATGTAAAAATAGGTCTGGGAGTATAGCCCGGAGGTAGAAGGGCTTCCAGGAACCCCAGTACCACAAAACAAACAAACAAACAAAAAAACAAATAAAAAATATATAAAATATAGGTGTCTGGGAGTGTAGCCCGGAGGTAGAAGGGTTTCCAGAAACCCCAGTACCACCAAAAAAAAAAAAAAAAAAAGTTCAGTGATCCCTGCTCTAGAGCAGACAGGCTCGTTCCCAATGCAGATGCAAGACCCCAGCAAGCTTAGAATTTTGGGGTTGGGGGATACACGGGGTTGAACCCAGAGACATTTTACCTCCAAGCTACACCCCCAGCCCGATTTTATTTCTTATTTGGAAACAGGGTCTCACTAGGTTTCTGAGATCCTCGCTTAAGTTGCCGAGGCTGGCTTTGAACCTTCGATTCTCAGCCTCTCGGGTTGGGGGATCACAAGCGTGCGCCACCACGCCTGGGGACATTTTGTGTCTTAATTTGGAAAACGAAGCCTGGTCAGTTGCTGTCTTTGGGGGACTCAGTTCCTCAAACAAAACAAAACAAAACAAACAGCCAGGGGTCAGTGCTGTCTTCAGGACTGTGGCGCACGGTGACAGAGGGCAGCCTAAGCACGCTAGCACAATGCCAGGGACCAGTTGGGCTCCGTGGGAACCTAGACGTGACGCCAGCACCCCAGTCTTGCGGTGCTCGTAACTACCCAAGATGGTAGCAGATCTCCGCCGTGGCGTGCGTGTGCGTCTCTCCCCGTCTCCCAATGCCTGTCCGTCCCCTCTCCGGCCTGCAGTTCGCCGAGGATCGCATTTACCGCCACCTGGAGCCCGCGCTGGCCTTCCAGCTGGAGCTCAGCCGGATGCGCAACTTCGACCTGACGGCCGTGCCCTGTGCCAACCACAAGATGCACCTGTACCTGGGCGCTGCCAGGGGGAAGGAGGGCGCGGAGGTGACGGATTACAGGTTCTTCATCCGCGCCATCATCCGGCACTCGGATCTGATCACAAAGGTACTGTCCTGGCCGCGCTGCCTCCCTCCCAGCTGGTCCCAGCGCCCGGGCCTTCCCACCTCGGGCTCCTGCTCCGCGCCAGGCCCGGGCTGCCCGCTGGGGACCGGAGGGCGCACGGGACACACACAATCCTCCCTTCTGACCCTCTAGTCTCGGGGAGGCAGACAGCGAGGTGGAAATATATGGGTTTGTTACTGCTGATTGAGCGAGTGATGTTTTTCATTATTTTTCTTTCATTGTTCTGGAGATTGAATCCAGGGGCGTTCTACCTCTGAACTCCACCTCCAGCCCTTCTTATTTTTTTTATTTGGAAACAGGGCCTTGCTACGTTGCTGAGGCTGTCCTCGAACCTGCGATCCTCCTGACTCAGCCTCTCAAGTACTGGGATTACAGACGTGTGTGCCACCACGCCCTGCTCGTTATTTCTTGCTTTTAGAAAAGAGATCCATGGCTGGATGTGGTGGCGCATGCTTGTAATCCCCGCGCTTGGGAGGCGGAGACAGAAGGATTGCGAAGCCAGCCATGCTGGCCTAGGAGACCGTTTCCAAATAAAAATATAAAATAGGTCTGGGAGTGTAGCCCGGAGGTAGAAGGGTTTCCAGGAACCCCAGTACCACAAAAAAGAAAGAAGAAAGAAAGAAAGAAAGAAAGAAAGAAAGAAAGAAAGAAAGAAAGAAAAGGAGGGAGGGAAAGGAAGAAAAGAAAGGAAGAAAGAAAAGAGAGCCATGATTATGCTGTAAAAATCTCAGCTCATACTGAAAACGTTTTTAAAAAATCAAAATGAAGGACCCTAGATTCTGTCCCTGGGGGTACAGCTCTGTAGGTAACCCTTTATAGACAGAATTCCATTGCTGGAGGCGTGGTGCTGCAGAGCGGATCCCAGGGTGGACAGATCATCTGGAAACTGCTGATTTTTTTTAATTTTCAGTTATTCATAGACCTTTCCCCACATTCATGAACAGTGGTCCATGAGACACACTCTTTCCTTCCACGGACATCATGCATACCCGTTTACATGTGTATATTATTTTTAATGAACCCCACCACCACTACCACAGATGGATGTTGACCTAATTTCAGTTTTTTTTTTTTTTTTTTTTTTTTGTGGTACTGGGGTTCCTGGAAGCCCTCTACCTCTGGGCTACACCACTCCCAGACCTATTTTATTTTTTGGAAACAGGGTCTCCTAAGCCAGCGCGGCTGGCTTCAAACCTGTGCGATCCTCCTGTCTCTGCCTCCCAAGCGTGGGGATTACAAGCATGCGCCACCATGCCCGGCTTCTAATTCCAGTTTTTACCACTTCGGTCAGTGAGATGTTTGTGTAGATTTTACCATTATTGGATCAGGAGACAATTTCCATCAAAAAGCTAGTTTCTTGGCACGCTCCCGGGGAAAGAGGGCGTATGGGAATTGACCAGGTGTCAGGAGGAGGGAAATTGGGCCAGAACCCTCCCCGTGGCTTCTGAAGGAAGGAGCGGGCAAGGCGGGCAGAGGCAGGCAGAGGCGACGGCGGGCTAGTTCGAGCAGTGTCCGCAGCCCAGCACAGGCGCTGTCCCTCGTTGGCTGGTACCTGGCCCTGGGGCTCTGGGGACGGGTGGCCAGGGTGTGCTGATTACAGGAGGTGAGCAGGTGCCAGCTTGCTGGGTGTCTCCTGGCACGTGGAAAGCATCTCCCAGGAGAGCCGCTTGCTCCCCTTAGGAACTGACCACCCTGGGAGGGCCAGGCTCTTGGGGTCACCACACCCCAGATGTCTCAGAGTACAGAAACTAAAGGCACGGTGAACGCACTGCGCATCCCGACGTCCCTCTGGCTCTTGAGCGGGCTCTGCCTGCCGCGGGGCCCCCAGGGCGGGGCGGGGGCAGGGGCAGGGTCTCCTCGCTCCCTGCAGCCCTGGCCCGAGCTGCTGACCCTCGCGCCCTTTGACAGGAAGCCTCCTTCGAGTACCTGCAGAATGAGGGCGAGCGGCTGCTGCTGGAAGCCATGGACGAGCTGGAGGTGGCCTTCAACAACACCAGCGTGCGCACGGACTGCAACCACATCTTCCTCAACTTCGTGCCCACCGTCATCATGGACCCCTCCAAGGTCACGCCTGGGGAGAATGGGGGCTCTTGCCAGGCTCTGGGCTGCCCACGTGGCTCTTGGTGCCGTGTTGCCTCTGAGACCTGGGTCTCAGGATGAAGGCACGTGCCTCTGAGCCTCCATGGCGACAAAAGCCACCCACCTCCGAATCTTAGCTGCGCACCCCGCGTGTGGGCTTTGCCGGAAACCCAACTTGCTGGCCGGAATGTTTTGCAAAGGGGTTTGTCCTCTCTTGGTTCCTGGCTCTTTTGAGACTGCACGTAGGTGGGAGAGGAGGGGAACCCGAGGACCGAGGCTGAGCTGGGCCCAATTGGCTGGTTCTGTAGGAGCTGACTGTTATGGGGCGGTTCTGGGGGGAGTGGAGCCCCCCCCCCCCCGTGCACCATCGTGGCCTCCCTGTGGTGCAGAAGCCCCTGCGCATGTCCTGACTTCACAAGCCCGTGTGGTTCTAGGAGACAAAGGCACGTGCTGGAGAGGCATAGAAAGAGGGCATTGTGGGGAGCACCAGCTCTGGCACCTGTCTGCCTCAGTTTCCCCATCTGTCAGCGGGGGATGAAAATACCTCAGTGGGCTGAGGATGTTGCTGAGTGCCGGAGCGCTTGCCTAGCATGCCCGAGGCCTTGGGTTCCAGCTCCAGTACTGCAAACAAAAACAAAAATCTAAAAAATAATCCACATTTTGTTTGTTTTTTTGTGGTACTAGGGATTGAACCCAGGGACATTCTACCTCTGAGCTACACTCCCAGCCCAGTTTTATTTTTATTTTATTTTGAAACAGGGTCTCGCTAGGTTGATGAGACTTTCACTCTTTGCTAAGGCTGTCCTCAAACCTGCCATCCCCCTGTCTCAGCCTCCCAAGTACTGGGATTAGAGGTGTGCTCTGCCACGCCAGCTAAGCAATCCCAGTGTGCTGTGTAATTCTGAGAATGAAATAAGAGAATGGGTTTTCAAGTATCCGTCTGTCATTTGCGGGTCCTTTGAGTCGGACCCACACTGGATCCCCAGGCGTCTAGCGTGCCTCGCCATCTTGTGGTCCTAGTGCTGCTGCGCGGCGGGTGTGAGGCCGGGCTCTGAGCGTGGGCTTGCTGTGCTTTGGGTCAGATCGAAGAGTCGGTGCGCTCCATGGTTATGCGCTACGGCAGCCGGCTGTGGAAGCTCCGCGTGCTGCAGGCAGAGGTCAAGATTAACATCCGCCAGACCACCACCGGCTGTGCCGACCCCATCCGCCTGTTCATCACCAACGAGTCGGGCTACTACCTGGACATCAGCCTCTACAAAGAAGTGACCGACCCCAGATCCGGAAATGTAAGTGGGCCAGGTCACGTGGCTGAGTCACGGCAAGGACGTAGCTTAAAAGGCCCTCGGTGGCCGCCTCGCTTTTGGCAGCTTTCTGAGAGCTCTGTGAATGCATAGCTCCAGGTGGAGGTGGACGCGCTAGCTCCCGAATCCCGGCCGTCCCTCCCAGGCCAGGCAGAGGCATGCATCCTCCAAATAATCCTAAAATCCTCCAAAGGATTCTGAATCCTCCAGAGGCCGTAGGATAGATGCTTTTCTGTAAGATAGATGCTTTTTTTGAGATGTAACATGGTTGGTTATGATGTAGCCCACAGACTGGTCCAGGTAGGGAACTAACACTTTCTCTGACCATATTACAGAAAAAGCTTTTGTAAAGTGAGTCAAATATCCTTTATGACTGCCGTTATATGTATGTCTGTGTTGTGTGTCTGTGAATATATGTGTATATATGTATATGTGAGTGCATACATATAATGCATACTTAAACATATATATATATACACACACACACACACACACACACACACACACTTCTCTTTTTGAAATAATTAGGGCTCTCCAAAGGTTGCCTCGTGTAGTGGTAAAAGCCCAGTATACAGGTGTATAATTCCATTTACATGGGGAGGCTGAAGCTAGAAGATTGTAAATCTAAGCCCAGCCTAGGAAACTTAGACCCTATCTCAAAGACCAAAGAGGGCCGGGGGTGTAATCCAGTGGGACAGTGCCCCTGGGTTCAGTCCCTAGTACTAGGGGATTAAAAAAAAAAAAGTTAAAAAAAGTACAGAACTAAAATAGGGCAGAGAGAGTCCTCATGCATTCTTGACCTAGCTTTCCTCAGTGGGCTAGTTTGCTTAACTCGATAGCGTATGACCAAAACAGGAACCTGACGCTGGCACAGTTACTAACTCCAACTTAGATCCTCTCAGATTTCAGCAGCTTTTATCTACACACTGTGTGTGTGTGTGTGTGTGTTATTGTATTTTTGGAGCTGTTTCCACATCTCGCACTGGCTCTTCTCATTCTGGCTGCCCATGGGGAAGAGAACATGGCCATCCTGAGTGCTTGGTTTGCCGAGCAGTGAACCCTGTTCGCTTCCCCTGGTGTGTTCCCAGTGAGGACTCGGTAGGATGGAGTCAGGGAGGCTCAGGCTCCTCAGAGACCTGCCTCCCTCACAGCTTCGGGTATTTTCTTGCTGGCCTAGATCATGTTTCACTCCTTCGGCAATAAGCAAGGGAATCTGCACGCGATGCTGATCAACACCCCCTACGTCACCAAGGACCTGCTGCAGGCCAAGCGCTTCCAGGCGCAGTCTCTGGGAACCACCTACGTGTACGACTTCCCGGAAATGTTCAGGCAGGTGAGTCCCGTGCTCAGACGCAGCGCTGGCCTCGGCCTTCTCACCCCAGACCAAACCGGCCCCCTATCCCGGTTACACTTCTGAGACCTCATCAAAACAAGGTCTTTAAGACTTGGTAGTATCTGTTCCCAAAATAAACCTAATTTCTTCCCAGTGACAAAAGTAATAGCATATAGAAGCTGTTAAGTGTCTCAGCTAACATTCTAACTGCTAAAATCCTAAACAACTGACCACACATTTGAGGAAAAAAGAAAATATATTTGCTTACGGTTTTTTATTTTTTTGAGATCTCTGAGTTTTGGTCCATGTCAGGCTGGGTTATGTCTGCAGATCTCAGGATGTGGCGGTGGGAGGCAGAAAGAGGGAGAGAGCGAAGGCTCTGCCGTCACGTCACAGTGGCTGACGCAAGAGAGCTAGCAATCAAGCAAGGGGATTCAGAGACACAAGCACGGCCCCCAAGGCCACACCCTAGCACCCGACTTCTCAGCCACACTCCACCCGCCGAGGTGACCACCCAGGAACTCCGTCACACTGAATTTACACACCAATGAGATCACAGCCCTCACGACTTAGTTGCATCAACTCTGAGCGTTAATGCATGAGCTCCCGGGGCCCAGCCGTGTCTAACCGTAACAGGACGATAAAGGGAAATGGGAAAAAAGAAAAAGTAACTGCCAGTTCCATGTTCTATGACAGATTGCTTCACATTCTGATCTATTTTCTCCTGGTCTTTTAAATGCTCATTTAGTAAGTAACTGCTACAAGCCGGGGCTCACGCTAAATCCAGGAGGAAGAAGATGGGGTCCCTATTATTGAGGATTCTTCAGTTTACCCTTAGAAAACATTTGGGGTACCAGGTGTGGTAGCACAAACCTGTAGTCCCAGCACTTGGAAGACAGAGGCAGGAGAATCTGTTGATCTCAGGAGTGTGAGATCAGCCTGGGCAACACAGCCAGACTCTGTCTCAAAAAACAACAACTACAAAAAACACTATAAAAAAATTCAGACTCAACAGAGCTACCAGATGGGTGCCTGGTGTTTATTATTCTGAATAATATTCCTTCCTCCCTGCCTCCCTCTCTTCCTTCCTCTTCTCCTCCTCCTCCTTCTCGATTGAATTCAATAGCATTTCTACCTCTGAGTTATACCCCTAGTCCTTTTTATTTTTATTTTTTAATTTTGAAACAGGGGCTTGCTAAATTGCCGAGGCTGGCCTCGAACCTGTGATCTTCTTAGCCTTCCAAATTCTTGGATTACAGGTGTGCACCACTGCACCCAGTTTATCTCATGTTGATAAAGAGTAGAGAAAGGAAGGAGGGAGGGCAGGGTGGAGGGGTGGGAGGAAGGAAGGAATCAATCCACCCTGCTGTCGTGACAGCTCATGCCCAGCAGGGCAGGACAGCGGCTCCTGCTGCTGACTTCACATTCTCCCTCTTTCCTCCCCTTTCACAGGCTCTCTTTAAACTGTGGGGCTCCCCAGAAAAGTACCCCAAAGACATCCTGACGTACACGGAGTTAGTTCTGGACCCTCAGGGCCAGCTGGTGGAGATGAACCGACTTCCTGGTGGGAATGAGGTCAGAGCCTGGCCTCTGGCTGGGGAAGCCTTTTTTTTTTTTTTTTTCTGTTAATTTGTTTAATGAAAAAAGTAGGATTATTTTTAAGCCAATTTAAATGGATATTACTCCTGGATGACCCAAGGCATGTTTTTGCTTAGGTAAGTAGTTACCTTATATAATATTATTGGTGCTTTTTTTTGCCACTAGATGAAAGTAATATCACATAATAATTAATTCTAATATTTAAATCAGCACCAAGAAATGAAATTGAACAAAACTATGGTTTTTTTTGTGGGGGGGATACTGGGGATTGAATGCAGGGGCATTCTACCTCTGAGCTACATCCTGAGCCCTTTTTATTTTTATTTGTTTTGCTTTGAAACAAGAGTCTCACTAGGTTGCTGAGCGTCTCGCTACTTGCCGAGGCTGGCCTCGAACCTGTGATCCTCCTGTTTCAGCCTCCCAACTACTGAAATTATAGGCGTGCGCCACTGTGCGCGGCTCGAACAAAACTCTTAAATACCAGTTTCATGTATTGAATGTATTTCCTGTGAAAGAGGAAACTAAGTTTTCCTTGTGTGCTTACGTCTTTCCAGGTGGGCATGGTGGCCTTTAAAATGAGGTTTAAGACCCAGGAGTATCCAGAAGGGCGCGACGTCATCCTTGTGAGCAATGACATCACCTTCCGCATCGGGTCCTTCGGCCCCGGGGAGGACCTTCTGTACCTGCGGGCGTCGGAGATGGCCCGGGCGGAGGGCATCCCCCAGATCTACCTGGCGGCCAACAGTGGGGCTCGCATTGGTCTGGCAGAAGAGATCAAACACATGTTCCAGGTGGCCTGGGTGGACCCGGAAGATCCCCACAAAGTATGTCACGGTGCCGGGTGCCGCGGTGACGCTGCTCGGCCGGCACAGGCTGAACGTCCCTGATGTCTGCGATGCTTCAAAATCCGGAACCTTTTGAGTGCCACTATGACCCCTGCCTCCCAAAGTGGGAAATTCCACACCTGACTTACGATGAGTCCCCGTCAAAACAAAGGCCCGCTAAGAATACGGTGTAAAATTTGCTTCAGCTCACATATATGAAAATATCCCAATCGGAAAACAATCTCAAATCCAAAACACTCGTGGTCTCAAGCATTTCAGACAAGGGGTGTTCAGCCTGTGTTGGATTCTCACTGGGGCGATTGTCAGATCCCACTGAGGCAGAGAGGCACAGAGGACCTTGGCGGTATAACAATTGCCTTGAGAGGTGGCGATTGGGGAAAACATGCCTAAAAAGACTCCTTAGGAGGATAAGGATGAAAAAGAGTCTGTACATCCTGAGCTGATTCACGCAGAGCGTCTTCTGAGTGCCCTGTGCGCCAGAAATGCCAAGCAGTGTACATCCCGGGCTCAGAGAGCTCGTAAGAATCACCTGGGATGTACAGACACCAGCTGGAGTGGGAGGCAGAGAAGGCGGAGGGTGCGACACGTGTACAGTGACGCGGCTGCGGGGACGGCCACCCTTCCCAGCCAGAGCGTGCGTCTCAAAAAAGTGACCCTGCCTCTTCCCCTAGTGGGCACAAAAAGTACTTGGAGAACAGCAAAAACATGTTTCCCTCCTTCTCTCTTCTCCCTTCCTTTCTTCTTTCTCCCCTTTTTCTTTTGTATGGCACTGGGGACTGAACCCAGGGGCATTCTACCTTTGAGAGCTACACCCTCAGCCCTATTTTATTTACTATTATTATTATTATTATTATTATTATTATTATTTTGGTGGTACTGGGGTTCCTGGAAGCTCTTCTACCTCCGGGATACACTCCCAGACCTATTTTATTTATACTTTTTATTTGGAAACAGGGTCTCTTAAGCCAGCGCATTTGGCTTCGAACCTGCACGATCCTCCTGTCTCCGCCTCCCAAGTGCAGGGATTACAAGCGTGCGCCACCACGCCCGGCTTAATTTTTGTTTTGAAACAAGGTCTGCCTAACTTGCTGACTCTGGCCTCAAACCTGTGATTCTCCTGCCTCAGCCTCCCAAGTACTGGGATGACAGGTGCGTGCCACTCTGCCCAGTTTGTACTATTTTCTCTCTTTTTTAAAAGAAATGTCAGTGTGCTTTTATTGGGACGTTGTAATCTCACGCCATAATGTAAATCACACTGACAATGACATGCGTGCACACAGCACTTGGTTCTCCTTCCACCTCCCCATTTCCCTCGCTCCTGATTCAGAATGCCCAGATTGACAGTATAATCACGTGGACGCACATGGTTGGTAGTATTTCATTAGCGGACCTCAGTCTTCCTCCTCCCCTACCCTTAGAGCTCCTCCGTGGCTCCATTGAGATTCCTCCTTCATTACCTGGAGTCCCTTTTGTCTCTCGATGACTCCCTACCCTGCACATATTAGAGAAAAGAAATGACCCTTCACTCCCTGTGATTGGCTAGTCCCAACGGAGCCAGGTCCTTCTATTTTCTTGCAAATGACACAGTTTTGTTCTTCTTCATTGCCGAGTAGAATTCCGTTGTGCGTATTTCCTATGACTGTGATCCATTCGTCTGTGGGTGAACACTTGGGCTGGTTCCGTAATTTGGCCACTGTGGATTGTGCTGCTGTGAACTGAGTGTGCGCATGTATTGCTGTATTCTCTGTTTTCAACACCTTGGGAAAGATGCCTGGGAGTGGTATAGCTGGAGCGCGTGGTGGATCCATTCCCAGTTTTCTAAAGAATCCCCACAGTGATCTCCTTATTGGCGGAACTAGTTTGCGGTGTAGAAGACTTCATGTTCCTCCACATTTATTGTTATTTGACTTCTCAATGATTCCATTCTGACTGAGGTTAGTTTGAATCTCCGTGTAGTTCTGATTTGCATCTCCCTGACTACTAATGATGAATGTTTTTTCATGTATCTCTTGGCCATTTGGGTCTCTTCTTTTCTGAAGTATCTATTCAATTCAGCCGCCCATTTCTTTGATGGGGTTGTTTGTTTTCCTAGTGTGTAAAGTCTTTTAAGGTCTTTGTATGTTCTAGATATTAGTCATCTCCCAGCCCTCTGGTAAAGGTCTTCTCCCATTCTGTAGGTTTACTCCTTAGACTCTTGATGATTTTTAGTTTGTCGACATCCCACTTATTAATTCTTGTTTTTATTTCCTCAGTTTTGAGGGTCTTCTTGAGGAAGTTTCTACCTGTGCCTGTATGTTTCAGTGTTGAATCTATGCCCTCCTGTAATAGCTTCATAATCTCTGATCTAACTTCCAGGTCTTTGAACGATCTTGAGTTGATTCCTGTGCAGGGTGAAAAGTAAGGATTTAGTTCCATTTTTCTACAAATGGAATGAAAATTATAAAACACTAAAAATGAAGATCTTGGAAGGTTGAGAGATCTTTCTTGTTCTTGGATAGGCAGAGTATCTTTACCTGAAAGATGTGTTTCTTGCCAGGCGTGGTGGCGCACGCTTGTCATCCCCGCGCTTGGGAGGCAGAGACAGGAGCATCGCGCAGGTTCGAAGCCACCCGCGCTGGCTTAAGAGACCCTGTTTCCAAATAAAAAAGTATAAAATAGGTCTGGGAGCATGGCCCAGAGGTAAAAGGGCTTCCAGGAACCCCAGTACCACTAAAAAAAAAAAAAAAAAAGAAAAAAAAGAAAAAAAGAAAGATCTGTTTCTTGCCCGTAGCATAATAGATTAATGTTTTTAATCCATTTTGCCACCTTATGTCTTTCCTTCCTTCTTCCCTCCTTCCTTTCTTTCTTTCTTTCTTTCTTTCTTTCTTTCTTTCTCTTTTTCTTTCTTTCTTTCTTTGCAGTACTGGGGATGGAATCTAGAGGCGCTCTACCTCGGAGCTACAACCCCAGCCCTATTTTTTATTCTTTATTTTGAAGCAGGGTCTCACTGAGTTGCAAAGGACCTCACTAAGTAGCTGAGGCTGGCCGCGAACCCAGGTCCTCCTGTCTCAACCTCCCAAGTGCTGGAATTACAAGCATGCATCATCACACCCTGCTTACCGTATGTCTTTTGATTGGATGGTTGAGGACATTAATATTTAGCATAATTACTATTTTTTGTGTGGTGCTGGGGGTGGAACCCAGGGGCTTTTCTACCTTCGAGCTATACTCCCAGACCTATTTTATACTGTATTTGGAAACAGGGGCTCACTAAGTTGCTGGGAGCCTCACTAAGTAGCCGAGGCTGGGATTACAAGCGTGTGTCACCACGCCCGGCTTAGTATGATCATTGAGAGACAATTTTAATTCCTAACATTTTGAGTTTTAACTCTTGTTTGAGGTAGTGTTTGTTCTTCTTTGCCTAGTTGTTTGTTTGATGGGAATCATTGTTTCCCTGGTCTGGCATTTATTTATTAATTCTTCTTTGTAATTAATCTCTTTGAATATTTTTTTGTAGTGCTGGTTTGGAAGACATAAATTACTTCAGCTTCTGTTTGTCATGGAAGGTTTTTATTTCTCCATCGAATTTGAGAGCTATTTTTTCTGGTAGAATAGTTTTGGCTAGAAGTTGTTTTCTTTCAGTTTGGAATATGCCTTTACAGGCTTTAATGACTTGTTTTTAGAAATCTGGAGTGATTCTTATTGGTTTGTCTATGAATGACACTTGGTCTTTTACTTTTGTTGCCCTTAAGACTCTCTCCTTGGCCTCTACATTTGTCAATTTAATTATTATGTGGTGTGGTGAACCTTTATTATCTGGTGTGGTGAACCTTTTCTCTGATCTTGTCTACTGGGGGCACTATATGTTTTCTGTACTTGTGTGTCAACCTCTCTTTCTATGTTTGGAAAATTTTCTGATACTATTTCTCTGAAAAGATTATTGATTCCTTTGGTTTCAGCTTCTATTCCCTCTTCTCTGTCTACCATTCTTGGTTCAGCTCTTTTTAAATCGGCCCATATCTCTTTTATGTTCAGTTCATGCTGTCAGAGTTTTTCTAAGTTACCTACTATGCATTCATTTTGGGAATGGTCATCTTCTAAGAGTGAGATTCTATTTTCCATGTGGTCTAGTTACAGTTTACAGTTTGTATTAATGCCTTCATCTCAATTATTGCGTCTTTCATTTTCTTTAGAGCTCCAAAACCTGAAACTCTTTGAGCACTGACATAATGCTACGAGTAGAAGATGCCACACCTGACCTCAGAAGATAGGTTGCAATCTGTGAAAGCATACAAAATTACTAAAATTGCTGTTACTATTCCATTTACAAAATTACTATTCCATCAAATTACCTTTGGCCTCTCCACGTATAAAATGCACATGAAACATAAATGGAATTACGCATGGTGGCTCACACTTGTAATCCTAGTACTTAGGAGGCTGAGACAGGATGATTGCAGATTTGTGGCCAACCTCAGGAACTTGGTGAGGCCCTTCGCAACTTAGACCCTGTTTAAAGAAAAAAAAAATAAATTTGGGCCTGGGAGCTATTCAGAGGAAGAACACCCCTAGGTTCAATCCCTAATACCACACAAACAAACAAACAAACAAAAAGAATTTTATGTTTAAACTTGAGTCTCATCCCCAAGATATTTCATTATGTAGATAAAAATATTTCAAAATTTGAGATTATTCCTAATCCAAGACACTTCTGGTCCTGATCATGTTGTATAAGGGAAACATAACATGTTTATATACACATACGCAGTACATAAACAGCACAAAAGTAGTTTATCTTTAATATTAAAATTTCAAGCCAGGCATGGTAGCACACAACTGTAATCCTAGTACTTGGGAGGCTGAGACAAGAGGATCGCAGGTTCACAGCCAGCCTCAGCAGCTTACTGATACCTCTGCAACTTAGTGAGTCCCTGTTTCCAAATAAAAAAATAAAATAGGGCTGAAGGTGTAGCTTGGAAGTAGAAGGTGCCTGCGATCATCCCCTAGGTGCCAAATACACACACACACACACACACACACACACACACACACTCATAATTTCATGTTTGGGTATGCTAGCAAGAAGGAAAAAAATTACTTTATAAGTCTCTTTGGGGAGCAATACTGAAAAGACAGAATTTCTGAATCAGAGAATACAGGAAGAGTGTGAGGCCATGTTATCAGGACACTTGAAGGTGTTTAGCTCCAAGCAGACCTTTAAGAGCTGTCACTAAAATGGTCTTAACAGAAAGTATGCTAGTGTTATTAATTTCCACTCCTGCAGTGTTGACATTGGAAAAAACAAAACAGTATCTTGTCAAAGTGCCGGAAACTGGATGCATAGGTTGATGAGGGTATATTTTCCAGGGATTTAAATACCTGTATCTGACCCCCCAAGACTATACCAGAATCAGCGCCCTGAATTCGGTCCACTGCCAGCACATTGAGGAAGGGGGCGAATCCAGGTAGGCGGCTTCTCGGGGAGCTCCTTGCTCTTCCTGTTGCTAACCAACTGATCATGGGGAACCTCTTTCTTTGCCTCTGGGCTCATGGCTGTGCTTTGAAGTGGGGTGGTACTTGTGGAGTGGGACCCCTGAGATCTCAGTTCAGGGTCGGATGATGCGTACCTTTGGAACACGGTCTAGCTGTCCTAAAACGAGTCACCCAAGGTAGCATAGCATGCAGGGAGAATTGGACTGGGTTCCCATGATGCCCCAGGAAGTCAGGTTTTATCAGCACCTCATCCAGATGCAGCTGTCATTTGGCAACCTGGGAAGATGTGGGGGATGATGGGGCCTACCGAGGGCTCTTGACTGTCTCTTTTAGGGGAAATTTTTTTGTTGTTGTTAGTTGGATTTATCAAATCATAATTTACCAGATGTGATTTTCTGGAGTGCCAGCGATCTATGAAGGGAATGTTTATGGAAGTTTTGTTTTTGTTTAATTTCTATCGTTAAATCAGTTTGGGAAACACCAGACTTGAGATCTAACAGGCCTTCTTAGACCCTTTAACACATTAACATACTTTCTGAATTTCTTTTTTTTTTTTTTTTTTTTCATTTGGTACTGGGGATTAAACTCAGGGGCATTCCACCTCTGAGCCACACCTCCAGCCCTTTTTATTTTAATTTTTTTAATTTTGAAACAGGGGTCTCAGTAAGTTGCCAAGGCTGACCTCAAACCTGAGATCCTCCTATCTGCCTCCCAAGGACGGGGATGACAGGTGTGTGCCACCATGCCCCGTTGCCTTTTGAGTTTCTGAGAGGCATTTGTCTGGAGAGCATTTCTCATACTTACATGACCATGAAGTCTTGGTTAATGGGTCACATGCCCCTGTCTCTCTGTGGACCAAACGTTGGTCTAGATTGTTCTGGAGGAATGCGGGGAGGGGTGACGTTTCGCTCAGACAGCCTCTGGACAGGTGGAGGAGGGGTGGTGATGGTTAAAGCTGCGCTTGACATGTCAGACGTTTTAGCACCAAGCTTGAGGGTCCTCGGCTGCTTGATCCTCTTCCATTATTTTACCCTGTTCCTCCCTCCTGCTCCGAGCCCTGGGCAAATGTCTCAACCCCGGCCGCTTTGGGCCGAGAGCCCTGCCTTCACCCACACCTGGTTCTTGAAGGTACGCCGTCACCGACATCATCGGCAAGGACGACGGCTTGGGCGTGGAGAACCTGAGGGGCTCCGGCATGATAGCTGGGGAGGCCTCCACGGCCTACGATGAGATCGTCACCATCAGCATGGTGAGTGGCTCCTGTTTTCTTTGTGTTTTCAACTTACCATTGGAGGAACTTTGAAATAGTCATTAAAGTAAAGGTCGCACAGCCCTGTTGATGAGTCAGCCCACAGCCCCTACACTTTGTTTATCGTATTCCAGAGCCAACTCTCCTGTCAGCTCTTCTTACCCATAAATACTTCAGGGTGGACTTTTAACATATAAGGATCTGTTTCCTCCTGCCCTTTTTTTTTTTTTTTTTTTTTGTGGTACTGGGGATGGAACCCTTCTACCCTCCGGGCTACACTCCCAGACCTATTTTTATATTTTTGAAACAGGGTCTCTTACGGCAGCACGGTTGGCTTCGAACCTGCGCGATCCTCCTGTCTCCGCCTCCCAAGCGCGGGGATTACAAGCGTGCGCCACCATGCCCGGCGATATATATATATATATATATATATATATATATATATATATATATATATATATATATATATATATATATATATTTGGAAACAGGGTCTCTTAAGCCAGTGCGGCTGGCTTAGAACCTGTGCGATCCTCCTGTCTCCGCCTCCCAAGCGCGGGGATCACAAGCGTGCACCACCACGCCCGGCTTCTTTCCCCTTTTTAACGTAACTACAATTGTATTAATACACCTGACAGAGTCAACAGAGCCAGGTGGAGTGGTGCATGGCTGTAATCCCAGGCTTTGTGAGGCTGAGACGGGAGTATCGCAGGTAGGAGGTCAGCCTCTACGCTTAGGGAGATCCTGTTTCAAATTTAAAAATAAAAAGGACTGAGGGTGTAGCTCGGAGGTAGGATGCCCCTGGGTTCCATCCCCAATACCTCCTCCCCGCAAAAAGTAAATTTTTTTTTTTGGTGGTACTGGGGTGGAACCCAGAGGCTTTCTACCTCCAGGCTATACTCCCAGACCTATTTTTATATTTTATTTTGGAAATAGGGTCTCACTAAGTTGCCAAGTGCCTCACTAAGCAGCTGAGGCTGCCTTCGAACCTGTGCAATCCTCCTGTCTCCGCCTCCCAAATGCAGGGATTACAAGCGTGACTTAGGAGACCCTGTTTCCAAATTAAAAACAATCATATAAAAATAGGTCTGGGAGTGTAGCTCGGAGGTAGAAGGGCTTCCAGGAACCCCAGTACCACCAAAAAAAAAAGAGAAACGGCTACATATCTAAGGATCTATATTTTGGAACAGCTTAGGACTCACCAGAAGTAACATGATGGTAGAATTCTCAGTACCCTTCGTCTGGCTTCCCCCATGACAACATCTTACCTAACCACAGTAACAAAACAAGGACATTGATGTAGTGGGCACAGTTCTGTTAACTCAGTGCGGGCCTTCATGTGGATTCCAGCAGCTTCTCACACTCCCAGGTGTCCTTTGGGTTGTGGAAGGCTGTGACGGCTGGCGCACGGTTGAGCTCAGAAGAGCTACACGCAAGCGTCTTAAGATCCAGAACGTTCTGTCGTTATCTTTACAACATTCTTCTTCCTCGTTAGCCATGGGTTTTTTTGTGTGTGTTTTGTGGTATTAGGGATGGAGCTACACCCCAGCCCTATTTTTTTTTAATTTATTTGGAAATAGGGTCTCACTAAGTTTCAGAGGCTGGCCTTGAACCCACAATCCTCATTTCTTAGCCACTCAAGCACTGGGATTATAGATGGCTACCACCAAGCTCAGCTCAACCATATATATATTTTGATAGAAAGTGGTACGTGTCAGGCCGGGCGTGGTGGGCACGCTTGTAATCCCCGCACTTGGGAGGCGGAGACAGGAGGATCAAGCTGGTTCGAAGCCAGCCGCGCTGGCTTAAGAGACCCTGTTTAAAATAAAAATATAAAATAGGTCTGGGAGTGTAGCCCGGAGGTAGAAGGGCTTCCAGGAACCCCCCAGTACTACAAAAAATAATAAAATAAAGTGGTACGTGTCAGCTTTCTGTTCTGTAACACACACCAAAGACAATCAGCTTATAGAGAGGAAAGGTCCCCTTTGGCTCACAGTTTTGGAGGCGCTGCTCTCTGCTCCCCTGTCTCTGTGGCTTTGGGCCTGTGGTTAGGTAGCACTTCATGATGAGAGGTTATGGTGAGACACAGTCACCCACCTGATGCCCAGGAAGCCAGAGAGGAAGGGGCTGGGGTCCCACCGCCCCCCTCAGGTGCACAATTTTAGTGACCCGAGGGCCTCCCGCCAGGCCCCACCTCCCAGCCTTGCCAAGCTGGGAACCAAGCCTTCCACACATGGCCTTAGGTCCACTTGGCAGCAGAAGCCGGGCTCAGCCCTACAAGGACTCGAAGGATGAGCTTCTGTCCTGCTTTGGTCCGATGGGGCTGCCATCAGCCGAGATGTGACTGATGGGCTCTCCCTCTGCCGGGCAGGGCGTGCCACCCCATGGGGCTCAGAGGGGTCCTGTCCCCACAGGTGACCTGCCGCGCTCTTGGGATCGGAGCCTACCTGGTGAGGCTGGGCCAGCGGGTCATCCAGGTGGAGAACTCCCACATCATCCTCACGGGAGCAAGTGCTCTGAACAAGGTAACTGGGGGGCCGGCGGAGGAGGGAGCCCTTGGGGTCAGAGGTCACTTAATTATTCCCACAGTCCTCTCTTTGGTGCCTTTTCTCAATACAAAACCAGCTTCATTCCTACTGACGTGAGAGCTATTTTTCCAATTTGCCGTTATTTGAGCCCCTTATGAGCCAAAATAAAATTAATTTCTAAGCTGTTCTGGCAAACTGTCTTATATTCTTTTTGTGTGTGAGAGTGGGGAGGTACTAGGGGTTGAACCCAAGGGCTTTCTACTCTGAGCTACATTCCCACCCCTAATATATATAGTCTTTTTATTTTTATTTTTGTATGTATGTATGTATGTATTTATTTATTTATTTTGCGGGTCTGGGGATGGAACCCAGGGGCATTTGACCTCTGAGCTACACCCTCTGCCCTATTTTTTATTTTTTATTTTGAAACCGGGTCTCACTGAGTTGCAGAGGGCCTAAGTAGCTGAGGCTGTCCGCGAACCGCCATCCTCCTGTCTCAGCCTCCCGGATGCTGGGATTACAAGTGTGCGCCAACATGCCCGGCTATCTTTTTTATTTTTTAAACAAGGTCTCACTAAGTTGCTGAGGGCCTCACTAAATTGCTGAGGCTGGCCTCAATCCTGTGATCCTCCTGTCTCAGACTCCTAAGTCCTGGGATAACAAGTGTGAACCACCATGTCCAGCTAGTTTACATTATTTTTTTTTTAAATAAAATTCATGGGGTATTATATTTTGCAGAAAACTGGAAAGGTTCCTCCGAAAGTCATTTTGCTGTTTCTGTAATTTTGGTGTAGCTCCCTCTCAGGTTCTGTCTTGTCGTGGTTGACTCACAGTGACTGGGCAGTTCGGCCATTTTATTTTCTCACTGTGCCGAGAGGTTTTCCGTGTTGTTAGGGAGTCTCCATATTTAATGTCCGCTCCAGTCCCGCCGGCGGGCTGCAGGCCCACTTCTCATCTGGCCCCGTCAGCGGCGCGGGGGACCTTTTTAAGAGACGCACGTCCTCAGCCTCACTGTGGATCCGCTTTCTCAGAGCAACTCGGGAGATGGCCACATTGCCCCCCGCCCGCATCCCTGGTTCTTAAGTTGGGCCTGGCAGTTTGAAGAGGCAGCCGCGGCCCTGGGTGCCGGGTGGTACCCCTGCAGGCCGCGCTGTGATCGGCCTGGGTGCAGTCTGGGCGGCAGGAGGAGCCCGGGATGCAGAACATCAGATGGTTTCCAGCGGGTGGGAGGCCCCAGGCCGTGCAGGGCTCTGCTAAGCCGGTTGTGTCCACACAGGTGCTGGGACGAGAGGTCTACACTTCCAACAACCAGCTGGGCGGTGTCCAGATCATGCATTACAACGGCGTCTCCCACACCACCGTGCCGGACGACTTTGAGGGCGTCTGCACCATCCTGGAGTGGCTGTCCTTCATGCCGAAGGTGCGGCGCCCCTGCAGTGAGAGCCCGGCTGACTCTCATCAAGCTTATTCGGGTGGCGTGGGCCAGGGGACCGGGCCCTTGAGACAAGGCAGGGTTGATTTCACTCCTTCCTCCCTTCCTCTCCGACACCGGCCCTGTTCTGTGCCGTTTTGGCCGCAGCCATGCCATCATGAGGCTGCGGTCTGTTGATCCTTCAGAAAGGGGTGGCTCTGCCGGGCGTGGTGGGCACGCTTGTCATCCCCGCGCTTGGGAGGCGGAGACAGGAGGATCGCGCAGGTTCGAAGCCACCAGCCGCGCTGGCTTAAGAGACCCAGTTTCCAAAAATAAAATAGGTCTGGGAGTGTAGTCTGGAGGTAGAAGGGCTTCCAGGAACCCCAGTACCACCAAAAAAAAAAAGTTTTTTTAAAGGGGTGGCTCTGCCCAAGAGGTAGCACAGGTCAGTCCTTAAGTATTCTCAGTGGACCCCCGTGAGCCAGGCAGCACAAACATTAGCCATATCATCGTCAGCCTAGGTAGTATTCCTGGCCTCCTCTTCAGGGATCATGTGATCCTTGGTCTCTCAATCTTTCTGGGCCTCAGTTTCCTCCTCTGTGACATGGGGCTAATAATAGCACCTGCCCCGTGGTGTCATCATGATGCCGAGGACTCAGCACTAGGTTGGTCCTCCCCAAAGGCGACTCCTGGTGGTGACGATCATTGAATTCACCTGGGGCTTTTCTAACGCGATGTGGACCAGGCAGATGCTTGAGTCTCAGTCTCCTCAAGGGTCCAGTCTAGAGAATGTTTGTCCTACCTGGCTCATAGGGGATCCGTTGCATACTCGTTTAAGAAGTCCATAGAGCCGGGCGTGGTGGCGCACACTTGTGATCCCCGCGCTTGGGAGGCGGAGACAGGAGGATCGCGCAGGTTCAAAGCCAGCCGTGCTGGCTTAAGAGACCCTGTTTCCAAAAATAAAAAATAGGTCTGGGAGTATAGCCCGGAGGCAGAAGGGCTTCCAGGAACCCCAGTACCACCAAAAAAAAAAAAAAAAAAAAAAAGTACATAGAGTGGATGTGGTTCTGGGCTAACTAACATTTTATACAAATGAGTGAGGTTGTTATTATTATAATTTTTTTTTCTGGAAGGTTAGTTTCTCCAGTCCAGACCATCCCAGACTGCGCTAAGAATCCCAAGTCTAAATAGAACAAGTATCAGTCCTTATTCCTGTTTCCTCTCTGCTATCTGCATGCCAGCTGTCACCACCATCGACAGCCAGTTTTTTCCTTTCTTTTAAGCTACTGTGAGCCGGATGTGGTGGCGCACACTTGGTTTCCCAGCATTTGGGAGGCTAAGATAGGATCGCAGTTTGCGGCCAGCCTCAGCTACTTAGTGAGGCTCTCTGCAACTTAGTGAGACCCTGTTTCAAAATAAGGAAGAAAAGGCCGGGCGTGGTGGCGCACGCTTGTAATCCCCGCGCTTGGGAGGCGGAGACAGGAGGATCGCGCAGGTTCGAAGCCAGCCGCGCTGGCTTAAGAGAACATAAAAAAAAAAAAAAAAATATATATATATATATATATATATATATATATGTATGTATGTATGTCTGGAAGTATAGCCCAGAGGTAGAAGGGCTTCCAGGAACCCCAGTACCACCAGAAATAAATAAATAAATAAATAAATAAATGGGGTTGAAGGAATAGCTCAGAGGTATAAAGCCCCTGGGTTCAATTTCTAGTACCTCAAAAAAAAAAAAAGATATTGTCCTTCTTATTTGGCTTTCTACAGCAGTAACAACTCTTCTTCATCATTTTTTAACTTCCCACCCTTACTGAATCCATCTGAGCCCTGAAGTGCACTTAGAACTCAAAAAAACTGAATCTTAAGAGAGTCCAGATGGCCAGTCTCCTTCCCACAAGGAGGGTGACTTCAGAAGCCCTCCTGAGAGGATACTGCTGCATAATGAGGCATAATTATAGTCAGAAGAGAGAAATGCGTGCACACAGCCTAGGCCTCGCTGACAGGCGCTGGGGACTGAGTCGGAGACCTGGCTTGCTTTTCTAGGATAATCGCAGCCCCGTTCCCATCATCACGCCCACCGACCCTATTGACAGAGAAATCGAATTTCTCCCATCCAGAGCTCCATATGACCCCCGGTGGATGCTTGCAGGAAGGCCGCACCCAAGTAAGTCCAAAAAATGTTTTGCCCGGGACTCGGGTCTTGGGTTTCTTCTCTGGGCCTGTGATAAAGGAATACTTAGGCAGATACATTGATTATCTGTTCCTGTATCCCAGGGGGAGCAGCTGACCTCAAGTACCAGGTAAGTGAGGCGGGTCGAGCTTTTACTCGATACTTGTTTTTTTTTTTGAGTCATTGACTGACAAGTGTTGGAAACAGCTCGAGTTTCTGAAGCTAAAAGGTGGGGGTGGGGCCCAGTGTGATTCATGGCCGGCCTCCCTGAACTGCCCTGTGGTGATACAGGTGGAAAATACGGGGCTGAAACACCGGAGTTTTAGAAAGAAGATGGCCTCGTCCCTCCCTCCTAGTCTTCTTGTCTGTTTGGCTGAGCTTTTGCGTGGGGACTGAGTTCTCAGGAAGGGCAACACACACACACACACACACACCTTCTCCTTGTGGACTTGTCTCCTGGAGGTGTGTTATTACATTCTGGGCATCCAGAACAGAGAGGAAAGCTGAGCTACCGTGTCACCGTATCCCAAGTCTACGGTTTCGCGCACTGCTCCCAGAGGCCGGCCCGCTCTTCCAGCCGTGCCACACAGGAGACCTGACCCCCAGGAGCGTGCCGAGCCCGGGCCGGCAGAAGAACCTTCACGGTTTGCTTTCTTTCGCTCGTGTCCTCTCCTCTCGGGCTTTCCCACCTGGAAGCTTTGAGGGCTGGCTGTGAGCTCAATTCAGAAACGGCCAGCTGGTACCATCGGGTCAGGCCAGGGCTGAGCCAGACGCCCAGGTGCGCTGCCTCGTTCCCGGCACCTCGAGACCCTCCCGCCGCCATCCCTCTTCTTCTTGTCCTACCTGCAATAACTTCAATATTATTCTTTTATTTTTTTTGCGGGTCTGGGGATGGAACCCAGGGGCATTCAACCTCCAGGCTACACCCCCTGCCCCATTTTTTTATTCTTTATTTTGAAACCGGGTCTCATTGAGTTGTGGAGGGCCTCACTAAGTAGCTGAGGCTGTCCACGAACCGTGATCCTCCATTCTCAGCCTCCTGAATGTTGGGATTACAAGCGTGCACTACCACGCCCGGCTTTTATTATTTATTTTTTTGCAGTGCTGGGGATAGAACCCAAGAGCATTCTACCTTCATTCCAAGTTACACCCCCAGCCCTATTCTTTATTCTTTATTTTATTTATTTATTTTTTTTTTGGTGGTACTGGGGATGGAAATGGAACCCTTCTACCTCCGGGATACACTCCCAGACCTATTCTATACTTTATTTGGAAACAGGGTCTCTTAAGCCAGCACGGCTGTCTTCGAACCTGCGTGATCCTCCTGTCTCAGCCTCCCAAGCGCAGGGATTACAAGCCTGAACCACCACGCCCGGCTCTTTATTCTTTATTTTATATTTATTTATTTATTTGTTTATTTATTTTTGTGGTACTGGGGGTGGAACCCAGAGGCTTTCTACCTCCAGGTTATACCCCCAGACCTGTTTTATACTTTATTTGGAAACAGGGTCTCACTAAGTTGCTGAGAACCTCACTAGTAGCTGAGGCTGGCTTCGACCCTGTACGATCCTCCTGTCTCAGCGCTGGGATTACAAGCGTGTACCACCACGCCCGGCTCTTTAGTCTTTATTTTGAAACAGGGTCTCACTGAGTTGCAAAGGGCCTTGCTAAGTAGCTGAGGCTGTTCAGGGACCGCGATCCTCCAGTCTCAGCCTTCCCGATGCTGGGATGACAAGCGTGCACCACCAGCCTGGCTAACTGCAGCCATTTATGCTACGACACTGTGGGTCCACGTTACCGTTTCCCTGTCAGAAGGCCTGCCCTGGGTGGCGTCCTTTTCTGTCTCTTTCTCTCTGGGAGATTGAAGACTTCCTTTCCACTTGGAGGTTTTTTGTTTTGTTTTTTGCAGGTCTGGGGATGGAACCCAGAGGCATTCAACCTCCGAGCTATATCCCCTGCTCTATTTTTTATTCTTTATTTTGAAACAGAGTCTCACCGAGTTGCAGCGGGCCTCACTAAGTAGCAGAGGCTGTCCGCGAACCGCGATCCTCCAGTCACAACCTCCTGAATTCTGGGAGTACAAGCGTGCGCCACCATGCCTGGCTCCACTTCGGGGTTATTGGGGTGCAGCCAGAGGCCAGGACGAGTTCTTGGGGCACACGGTCCCCTCCTGAAATCCCACCTTCCGGGAGGCATCCAGAAGGCGTGTTCTTGGGAAAGGGGAGGGACTGGGACTCCGGTCTGCATGTGTCTGGCACTGACGGGCAGGTGACGAGAGTGGGATATTCTGTGTCGACTGAATTCCTGACCTGATGTCGTTTGTGTTTTTAATTTTTTTTAATTGGGTGCACTGTAATTTTATGTCATAATGGGGTACAGAGTGTTAGGAAAAAAATACATGCACACAACGCTTGTTGCCCTCCCCATCGCCCCCCCCACCCCTCAAGTCTTTGAGATTGGAATTGGCAGCTTTGTAAACATTCATGACATTATTCCTACTGTGCATTCTTTTTAAAATGTTATTTTAGGCTTTTGTTGGTACATCATAGTCCCACGTCGTCATGCAGCTCACAGCGATCGGGACACACGTGCACACAGCGCTCGCAGGCTTCTTCCGGCTCCCTTCCTTTCCCTTCCCCATGCAGGGCATGAGACGGACATGGACATCTCACACATGTACACATAGCTCATGGAAGCGCTCCTGCCTTGGTCCTCCCGGTCCCCACCTTCCCCCAGGCCCCCTCCCCGGCTCCGCTGCGCTTCCCCTCCATTATCTGCAGCCCCTCTGGTGTCCCAGTTACTCCTGGCTTCCGAGAGGAGACATATGCCCCTTCCCTTCTGTGACTGGCTAATCTCACTCAGTGTAAAGTTCTCCTGGGCTGTCCATTTTCCTGCAAATGAGATCATCGTGTTCTTTTTCATGGCCCAGTAGGACGCCGTTGTGCGTGTCTCCCAGAGTTTTGTAACCCATCCGTCTGTTGATGGACACCTAGGTCCGTTCCGTAATTTGGCTGTCGTGAATTCTGCTGCTGCGGACGTGGATATGCCTGTATGACTGTAATTCTCTGCTTTGAGTCTCTTTGGAAAGATACCCGGGAGTGGTATCGCTGGGTCATTTTCTTTTCTGATGAGTTTTTTTTTTAATCAGTGCGTTATAATTGTACACAGCAGTGATATACGTTGTGACCTCTTTATAGGTACACACCATGGTGATCAGAACAGTTTCTTCCCCAGGACCTCACTGTCCTCCTCCCTCCCGCCTGCCGACCTCCTCCCACTGCGTTGACATAGTTGTTTTGTTTTGTTTTTGTTTTGGGGGAAGGGGCTGGGACTTGCGTGATTTTAGGGGTGTGCGGGTATTTGGGCCTGGAGGTCAGAGTCCGGCCGTCCTTCGAGAGACTGCAGGGGCGCCTGCCAGCCAGGCGCACCGGGGCCGCCTCACCTCACCTGGGCTCTGCCTTCTGCCCGCAGCTCTGAAGGGAACCTGGCAGAGCGGATTCTTTGACCAGGGCAGCTTCAAGGAAATCATGGCCCCATGGGCCCAGACCGTCGTGACGGGCCGAGCGAGGTAACCCTGAGGGTGGGTCAGAGCAAGCACTAACCTTGGGCACCACCGGGGACATTTTCTCCTTGGGCCTAGGATTTTCTGAATGAACCCACCAATTCAAGCCGGGGGAGGGGGCACGTGCCTGGAATCCCAGTACTTGGGAGGCTGAGACAGGTGGATTGCAGGTTTGAGGCCAGCCAGCCTCAGCCACTTAGCAAGACTGTCTAAAACAAAAGAAATAAAAAGGTCTGGGGGCGTAGCTCAGAGGGAGAATGTTCCTGGAAATAAATAAATAAGATGAATTTAAGTGAAAAAGGATGACGGGCCACACCTCACTGCGCCGTAGCCCCATGGGCTTGCAGCTGCCGTGTGGGACAGCTTAGATGGCTCCTGTGACCTTCATCACAGATGGGACCCACCCTTGGCTCAGCGTGCCCCCCCAGTTCTTGTCCCAACAAGGGTCCGGATGGCGCCGCCAGCCCATGAGGCTCCGTCTCCTCCAGAGCGCTTTCTTTGCCTCCCTGCCCTCCCCCTATTCCCACACCCAGAGACCCCCGTGGTGGGTTGGGCGGACAGGTCCGTGCGGGGTGCTGCCGGGCGCCCGGCTCACCTCTGCTCCCCTTCCAGGCTGGGGGGCATCCCCTTGGGAGTGATCGCCGTGGAGACACGGACCGTAGAGATGGCGATCCCCGCGGACCCTGCCAACTTGGATTCCGAGGCCAAGGTGGGGCCGGGGCCGGGGCTCCTGTGCGGTCTCTGTCCTGGCACCGCTGCCCCTCAACCTGCCTTCCTGCCCACAGGTGGCTCAGCTCTTGGCCCTGGGGGGCGCTGTCTTTCCGGGGCCCCCTCCACTGGGTGCATAATGGTCTACACTGCCTGCTTCTTCGGGGGGTGGGGGTAGGGATAAAGGTCCCTGGGGCAGCCGCCAGCCTCCCGCTCCTGCCCCTGCTCCAGGCTGCATCTGCGATGGCCGAGCCCTGGTTGCTGCCTGGAGGCCAGGACTGACCCTGGGATCAGCTCTGCGGAGATGCAGCATGCCCTCGACTGGCTTGGCCCCTCTGAGGCCCTGCAGGGGGACCGTGGGAGCCGCGCTGGCCCCAGGGCAAGGGTGTCAGGAGGTCCTGAGCGGAGGAGCTGGCCCTCTGCGGATCCCGGCTCTGGCAGCAGGCCTGGGGTGGCGGCTGTCCCCGCATCCCGGGGCCGCGGATCCAGGTGGCTCTGTGTTGCAGATAATCCAGCAGGCCGGCCAGGTGTGGTTCCCGGACTCGGCCTACAAGACGGCCCAGGCCATCAAGGACTTCAACCGGGAGAGGTTGCCCCTGCTGATCTTTGCCAACTGGAGGGGCTTCTCGGGCGGCATGAAAGGTACCGTGGCCGGAGCTCAGGTCTCTATCATGCCACACCGGCTCTGTGCGCCCGGCTGCCACCTCCAGGGTGGCCCTGAGGACTGGCGGAGGTTCAGGTGTCACCGGGCTGTTTTATATATGAGGAGCCGCGTGTGGAGCCGGTGTGACCTCCCAGAGGTGACCGCGAGTGGCCAGGCGGAGAGGTTGCTCCCCAGGCTCCCGGGGACCTGGGCCGCCACCGCCCCGCTTGGCCAGATGAGTTAGGACGTACGTGTGCCCCCCTCCCAGCCCCATGGACTCTCGCAGCCCTGAGCATGCTCAGAGAGGCGGTGTCAGTGGGTTGCAGCAGGAGGGGCCAGCCGTGCTGGGCATCCTCACTAGCCGGGTGACCTCTCCGAACCCGTTTCCCTCCTTTGCGGAAGGGGTTAAGAATAGGGCCAGCCCAGGAGGGCCCTGCGAGGATGCAGCCGCGGGGAAATCCTGGCACGTGGTACTGTTAATGCTAATGATCCAATTGTCGCGGGGGACCGCGGGGGCTGTCATGGTGGGAGCCCAGGCCGTGTTGCCCGTGGCAGGGAGAAGGGCCGTGTTAGAGTCCGGTGGGTTCTGCCTGCTGGGACATGGGACAGGCTGGGGTGAGGACAGTCAGGGCTGAAAGCATCTCAGCCTGAGATCCAAGAGATTTGAGGGGCAGGCTGCTCTCTGAGCCTCCGTTTACCAGAGAGGACGTCGCACATGCGGGGTGTCCCGGGTGACTGTCCCCTAGGGAGCCATCCGTGCCTGGTCGGCCCCTGACTCCCAGTCCAGTGCTCGCTAAGCCTCCCGGCTCGGGACCCCAGGACGGGAGGGTTTGCGTTGGACGAGTGGGGCCTTTGGTCACTCACCGGCAGCCCTTCCTTCCCTCCAGACATGCACGACCAGGTGCTGAAGTTTGGAGCCTACATCGTGGACGGGCTCAGGCAGTACCAGCAGCCCGTGCTCATCTACATCCCCCCCTACGCCGAGCTCCGCGGCGGCTCCTGGGTGGTCCTGGACTCCACCATCAACCCCCAGTGCATAGAGATGTACGCGGACAGGGAGAGCAGGTGGGTGTGCCGCCAGCCCCGTGAGGCCGCGGGGTGGGACGGCAGAGCCTCCAGGGTCGGTGTTGAGACCCTCGCGCCACAGGCTGCCGGTGCCCGGAGGTGGTGGAGAAACCGTCTCCCCCTAAAGAACATCTGCCTCCCAGGGAGTTTGCAAGGGAAAAAAATAAAAATATAATAGACAGGTTGGTACACCACTGTAATCCCCAGTATTTAGGAGGCTGAGACAGGAGGATCGGGCTGGAGGTGGAGCTCAGGGGTAGAATGCTCCTGGGTTCAATCC
The DNA here is from genome assembly GCF_963383645.1 of Muscardinus avellanarius. NCBI lineage: Eukaryota > Metazoa > Chordata > Mammalia > Rodentia > Gliridae > Muscardinus > Muscardinus avellanarius. Next base: position 22,771,952 of record NC_137807.1, read on the forward strand.
CCAATAGAAAGAGAGAGAGAGAGAAAGGAAGGAACGAAGGGAAGTAGGGAGGGAGGAAGGATGGGGTAAGATAAGAGAGAGAGGGAAGGAGGCTGACGGAGTAGAGCACCTGAGCTTCCTGGCAGCCAGGATGGAAAGCGAGTATGTCTCTCTCGGACTACTTTTAATTTTTATTTTTGTTTAATTTTATTTTTTTGTAGCACTGAGGATTGAATCCAGGGGCATTCTACTTCCAAGCCAGACCGCTATCCTGATTTTATTTCTTATTTCAAAATAGGGTCTCACTAAGTTGCAGAGGGCCTCCCTAGGTAGCTGAGGCTGGCCTTGAACCTACGATCCTCCTGTCCCAGCCTTCCGAGCACTGGGATTACAAGCAGATGCGACCACGCCCAGCTACTGAGGCTATTTTTAGAACCCAGGGTCTGGCACAGTGCCTGGCAGCTGGGTAAGTGGTCAGGAAGTACCGGCTGAGCAATGACTGGGTATCTCTGTGGATACTGGTTCTTAGAGGGAGAGGAACTTTTTGGGTACTTTTAAAAAAAATGCTAAGAGGTCTTCTAGAGAGGAGGATGACAGTCATGCCTGCAATAGAGTTGAGAACCTCTTATAAAACGTGGGCTCAGCTGGGCATGGTGGCACACGCTTGTCATCCCAGCATTCGGGAGGCTGAGACCGGAGGACCACGGTTTGCGGACAACCTCGGCTACTTAGTGAGGCCCTCCGCAACTTAGACCCTGTTTCTAAAAATAGAAATACAAAATAGGGCAGGGTGTGTAGCTCAGAGGTCAAATGCCCCTGGGTTCCATCCCAGACCCACACACAAAAAAAGTGGGCTCAGTCCTTCACTCTGGATGTAGAAACGGAGGCCCAGAGAGGGGAAGCGGCCGTCTGCGGGCACACAGCAAATCGGGGGAACATCTGAGAGCTGACACCCAGATCTCTCAGCGCCAGCTCCTCCCGCCATCTCTTCCTGGACGGTGACTCACACACCCCCGGCCCCCCATCTTTTTCAGGGGGGGTGTTTTGGAGCCAGAGGGAACGGTGGAGATTAAGTTCCGCAAGAAAGATCTGATAAAGGCCATGAGGAGGATCGACCCGGCCTACAAGAAGCTCCTGGAACAGCTAGGTAAGCGGCCCCGAAGGCATCGCGTCCCAGAGGCCAGGAGGGGCCCGGCCGGCTCCAACATGTGCGGTTTCTAGCACGTTAAAAAATAAAGTGAAGCCGGGCGTGGTGGCGCACACTTGTAATCCCAGCATTCAGGAGGCTGAGACCGGAGGATTGCGGTTCGCAGACAGCCTCAGATACTTAGTGAGGCCCACTGCAACTCAGTGAGACCCTGTTTCAAAATAAAAATAAAAAAAAATGGGCAGGGGGTGTAGCTTGGAGGTCGAATGCCTCTGGGTTCCATCCCCAGACCTGCAAAAAAGTGAATACATAAATAAAATAAAGTGAGCCCAGCATGGTGGCGCACGCCTGTCATCCCAGTACTTGGGAGGCTGTAACAGAAGGATCACAGTTGAGGACAGCCTCAGCAAGTGGTGAGACTCTCATCAACCTAGCCAGACTTTGTTTCAAAATAAAAATTTAAAAAAAATTGGGCTGGGGGTGTAGCTCAGAGGTAGGCCCCTCGGTTCAATCCCCAGTATATGCCCCCCACATACACAGTACACCAAGCTTAGACATGAGAATTGTGCGATTTAAAAGATATATTTCCAACTCAGCCCCTCTAACATCTTTATACATATGTATTATAAAGGGTGAGCTTTGGTGGTTTGTATATTTCAAGGAATCTAATTATTTTTTTTGCAATACTGGGGATGGAACCCAGGGGCATTCTACCTCCGAGCTACACCCCTAGCCCTATTTTTTTCTTTACTTTGAAACAGGGCCTCACTGAGTTGCAGAGGGCCTCACTACGTAGCTGAGGCTGTCTTTGAACCACGATCCTCCCGTCTCAGCCTCCCCAATGCTGGGATGACAAGCGTGCACCACCACGCCTGGTTCAAGGAATCTATTTCATCTAAGTTGTCAACTTGTCACGAGTTGTTCTGATATGTCTTTATATTTTAATTCTAAGTATTAAAATAGTAGTGATGGTCTGCTATGAAGCACAGTAGTGTGATAGAGGGGGGCAGGTTTAAGCCACGCGTGGTGGCCCACGCCTGCAATGCCAGCAGCTGAGACAGGAGGATCACAGGTTCGAGGGCAGCCTTGGTGCATTAGAGAGACCCTGTTTCAAAACAGAAAGGGATAGGGGTATATAGCTCGGAGGTAGCATGCCTGGGTTCAATACCCCAAAAGGGGGTTGGGTTTAAAGCCAGGTGTGGGAGTCTGTCCTTCAATCGTGGGTGCTCTTCTGAGGCTGCAGAGGCAGCTGGATCTAGTAGGGAGGGACCAGCGTGAAAGCCCAGGCATCTCGCGGGGCAAGAACTGCCTGCAGACATTTTTGTGCCTCTCAAAAAAAAAAAATCCCTCTCGCTGGCCTTATCTGGCGGTCTTCCTTAGTCCCCCCTGAAGGCCTTTCCGGTTTGTCTGCTGCCCGCAGGGGCGTCCCAGCTCCCAGACGAGGACCGCAAGGAGCTGGAGCGCCGGCTGAAGGCTCGCGAGGAGCTGCTGCTCCCCCTCTACCACCAGGTGGCAGTGCAGTTCGCCGACCTCCACGACACCCCGGGCCGGATGCTGGAGAAGGGCGTCATCTCTGTAAGGGCCCCTTGGGACGGCCCGGGCTCGGCCCCCAGCCCCCCCACACAGAGGAGAGCAGGCTCCGTGTTTGGGACGGGTGGACCTGGGGTGGCACTCCAGAGCAGCTGAATCCCAGCACCGAGGGCGGGAGCTGGTGAGACGGGTCATTTACATCCACAGAGTCCAAGTGTGGTGGAAGTGCCATGCTAATCTTTGTCTATTTATTTGTTTTTATTTTTTATAGTGCTGGGGAGTGAACCTGGGGTCTTCTATGTCCAATCTACACCCCCAGCCCGATTTTATTTTTTTATTTATATTTTTTGTGATACTGGGGATGGAACCCAGGGGCATTTTACCTCTGAGCCATACCCTAGCCCTATTTTTTATTCTCCCTCTCCCCCTCCTTCTCTCCCTCTCTCCCTCTCTCCCTCTCCCTCTGGTACTGGGGTTCCTGGAAACCCTTCTACCTCTGGGCTCCCAGACCTATCTTTATACTTTTAAATTTGGAAACAGGGTCTCTTAAGCCAGCGTGATCCTCCTGTCTCCGCCTCCCAAGCTCAGGGATCACAAGCGTGCGCCACCACGCCCGGCTGCTTATTCTTTATTTTGAAACAGGATCTCACTGGGTTCCAAAGGGCCTCACTAAGTAGCTGAGGCTGGCCGCTAACCACGCTCCTCCAGTCTCAGCTTCCCAAATGCTAAGATTACAAGCATGCCCACCATGCCCGGCTCTGATTTTATTTTGAAACGGGGGTCTCACTAGGTTGATGAGAGTCTCACTACTTGCTGAGGCTGCCCTCGAACCTGTGATTCCCCTGCGTAGCCTCCTGAGTTCTTGGATGACAAGCATGTGCTGCTATGCCTGGCTCTGTGTGTGTTTATGACCGTGGTCTGGACCTGGGCAGGATTTGGGAGCCCTCTTACCAGTCAGCACCCCCAAAATTCTGCCCTGACTCCCCGCACCCCGCCCCTAAGGCGCGATCCTCCCATCAGTCCCTGCCTGCTAGTCCTCAGCCTTTCCACAAGAGATGTCCCTCACCCATGGAGGACACTTTCCCACCCGTGGGGGCAGCCTAGAGTCCTGGCAGAGCTCCACCGCCCCGGCTACAGCGTCCCCTCTTGAGATTGGAATGCTCTCTGAGCCTGGCTGCTGCCGAGCGCCGGCCCGGGGTCCTGCTCTCGGGCAAGGTTGGACCCGTGTGCCCTTTGGGGACTCAGGCCTGGGTTCCCCGCAGGACATCCTGGAGTGGAAGACGGCGCGCACCTTCCTGTACTGGCGCCTGCGCCGCCTGCTCCTGGAGGACCAGGTCAAGCAGGAGATCCTGCGGGCCAGCGGGGAGCTGAGCCAGGAGCACGTGCGGTCCATGCTGCGCCGCTGGTTTGTGGAGACCGAGGGCGCCGTCAAGGTGGGCCGCGGGGGCCGGGCGGGGAACAGGGTGCGCGGCAGCAGAGCCCCGGCTGAGGCAGCCCCTGTCCGCAGGCCTACCTGTGGGACAACAACCAGGCGGTGGTGCAGTGGCTGGAGCAGCACTGGCAGGTGGGGGACGGGCTGCGCTCCGCCATCTGGGACAACATCAAGTACCTGAAGCGGGACTCGGCTTTCAAGACCATCCGCGGGTGAGCGCCCGCCGGCCCCACCCCGGGCTCCCCTCTGTGCAGACCTGCGAGCAGGGCCTCAAGCGGGGAGACCTGCAGCCAGGGCTGCCACCCAGCATTGAGATTTCACCTCCCACACCCAATATGGTGGCCAGGGTGAGACCCGGAGCGCGTGTGCCACCAGGAGGAAAAAATGCCGTAGACTCACGATCCCTTTAGGGATCCATGAGGTGGCTTACCAGACTCAAGATCCCTGATCCCTGTAGGAATCCATGAGGTGGCTTATCAGACTCGATCCCTGCAGGGATCCATAGGTGTCTTGTCCCACATCACAGCGACAGCCCCACTGGTTGGGGCACCAGGAGGCCCGAGGCTGCCGGCTCCCCTCCCTGCCAGCTTCTCCAGAGGTTCCCCCAGTGGCCTGGGTCCCCCGAGGAAGGTCACAGGGCAGGGGTGCAGGGGACCTCATCAAAGCCATGAAGCTGAGGTCCAAGGATGTGCTTGATCTTGGGGTGCGTCCCACAGCCGGTGGCTGGGAAGGACTGCACCTCGAGGCTTTCATCCCCCTTGGTTGGCCACCACAGAAAGGGAATCGGGGGCCCTGGTTTCTCACCCACCCAGAAAGAGGTCACAACCTGGTGCCGGGACCCTGGCATCCAGGGGGAACTGGGCTGGGGCGGGCATGGCCCCAGCCCTCCTCCCCTCCCTCTCTTGCAGGCTGGTACAGGAGAACCCCGAGGTAGCCATGGACTGCCTGGTGTACCTGAGCCAGCACATCGGCCCGGCAGAGCGGGCCCAGGTGGCCCAACTGCTGTCCACCGTGGAGAGCCCGGCGTCCACCTGAGCCCGCGGGGCACCGCAGGCGAGCGCGCCCACCTCCCGCCAACCGTGGGCCTTGCTGGGCTTGCTCTTTCAAAGAAACCACAGTCCTGGGCACGTTTATGGGCAGGACGGCGGGTCTGTGGCGGCGCCTGTCCCAATAAAGGCTGGGGCGCCTCGCAGAGGGGACGGCCTCCTCTCACCCTTGCGAACTGCCCTTGTCTCTTCAGACGGAACTTTCGCTCCCTCCCTGAGCTGAATCGAACCAGAAAACCCAGGCTGCTGTTTGCTTTCTTGGGCCTGGAGTGCAGGATCCGGGCATTCTTCAGTTTTTTTAATTTTCATTTTTTTTACTCCACGACCAAGCACTCGATGGAATCTTCCTGAGTGTTTCCGCAGAATCAACAGGCCACGGGAAGGAACGAGACTCTAGCCTCGACGCCCCATTTTTGTAAAGAGGCTCATTCAGATACTGCCTGGCCGTCCCGGAAAGGGAAGGGGTGTTTTTTTTTTTTAATTTAAGAAAATGAAATGATAACCTTACGCGCCCAGTGGTCCCAGTTCAGCTGCTAGGAATGCCCCCTGGCGGGCCGTGCCTGGCGGGCTATAGCCGAGGCTCCCTCTCAGAGGAAGAAAGCAAAATCATCAGAACCGCCCTGGGCACTTCCCAGGCAGCCAGAGGAGTCTTAGGGTGCACAGGGCCCCCACCCTTCCCCTTTCCTCCCAGGAGGACAGCCCCGCCCCTCTCCTCGCCTCACGGGGTCACCGCTGCGGTCGCCCCACTGTCCCCTCGGGGGGCCCTTTCAGGGACAGCCACTTCACCTGTCGCCTTGATATCCACGGTGGGATCGGCACCCAGGGCAGAGCCGTCGGTGCCTGAGGACTGGACCTCGAAGGCCGCGCCCAGCCGCTCAGGGAGGACCCGAGTGTGTCCCCAGCCCCCGGCTCTGAAGGCTGCCTGCACCCGGGACCCTCCCACCCCCAGTTACAGGGCCTGGGGCAGCTGGCCACTGTGGCAGGCAGCTGGCTCATCTGAGGACATAGGACATTGCATCCAGGCCGGTGTGGATGCCACGGAGGCCGTGCGGGAAGCCACCACAAGCCGTGATGCTCGAGGATGTTGGGAATAAACAAAAAAGTGACCATCAGCCAATGACGGCCCTGGCGGATGACGGAGGGGCCGGCAGCGGGGGTGGAAGCCGATCTGCCCGTCGTCCCCCCGGAGGCTGGGGCTGCTGCCGCTTTGAAACTGAAGGGTCCCTCCAGGTGAGACTCTTGTCTTAGAAGAAAGATGAACCGGTAAATAGCTGCTACCCTGAACGGTGGGCGGACCAGCCTGCCAGGAGACGCGCACAATAAACTATTTTTTGAAGGAAGCTCTGTGGCCTCTGCTTACCATGTAGACTAGAAGAGGCAGGCTACCTGCTGGCCATCCCCAGCTGGTCCCGGGCAAGTTCCCGGGTGTAGTGCTGGGAAGCTTGGGGGGCCGTGGTTCTCAAAATCGTGCCTTTCTTAAAGCATGGGAGGCTTTGTTTAAAAAGATTATGGGGGATGCCGGGCGTGGTGGTGCACGCTTGTAATCCCAGCATTCGGGAGGCTGAGACAGGAGGATTGTGCTTCATGGACAGCCTCAGCTACTGAGGCCCTTTGCAACTCAGACCCTGTTTAAAAATAAAAAAATAAGGCCGGGCGTGGTGGCGCACACTTTTAATCCCCGCACTTGGGAAGCAGAGACAGGAGGATCGCGCAGGTTCGAAGCCAGCCGCGCTGGCTTAAGAGACCCTGTTTCCAAATAAAAATATTAAAAAGGTCTGGGAGTGTAGCCCGGAGGTAGAAGGGCTTCCAGTACCACTCCAAAAAAAAAAAAAAAAAAAAAAAAAAGAAAAAGAAAAAGAAAGAAAAGAATAAAAAAAAATAGGGCTGGGAGTATAGCCCTAAGGTAGAAGGGCTTCCAGGAACCCCAGTACCACCAAAAAATAAAAATAAAAAATGAAAAAAAAAAACAGGGCTGAGGGTATCGCTCAGAGGTAAGTGTCCTGGGGTTCCACCCTCAGTATCGCAAACAAAAAAAATGATGTGGGGACCTTATTTATATGGACTTCCACGCCAAGCTGAAAAGAAGCTACCCACGAAGAACTGCGAGGGGCGGTCCAGTTGGCTTTTGGGGGGGGGGATATTTGGGGATGAACCTAGGGCTGCTCTACCTCTGAGCTATACTCCCACCCCTATTTTATTTTTTTATTTTGAAACAGGGTCTCACTGATTCGCAGAGGGCCTCACCCAAGTAGCTGAGGCTGTCTGCAAACTGCGATCCTCCTGTCTCAGCCTCCCCAGTACTGGGCGTCACCATGCCCAGCTTGAACACACTCTGTATTTTGCAAAACTGAGACCCCATACCCACCAACCAGGAACTCCCCATTCTGTCCTCCCCGTTCCCACCAGGCCCCGGCACCCACTGTTCCACTCCCGGTCTCTGTGAACCTGACTATGAAAGGACCCTCATCTCAGTAGATGCAGACAGTACTTGTCTTTTTGTGACCGGTTTATTCTACTGACCACAATGTCTTCAAGGCCCATCCACGTTGAAGCGTGTGTCAGAATTCCCTTCCTCTTAAAGGCAGAGTAATATTCCACCGAATGGATATGCCACTGTTTATCCATTCATCTGTTGATGAACACTGGTTGCGTCCGCCTTGGGCCGTTGTGAGCAATGCTGCTACAGATGTGGGTTTGCAAATATCTTTTCAAGTCCCTGCTTTCAGTGTGGGTATATAGCCCCAGAAGGGGATGCCTGGATCATATGTTCTTTCTCTGGTTAATTGTTGAGGAACCGCTGTACTGTTGTCCAGATTATACTTTCCCACCAACAGTGTACGAGGACTCCAATTCCGCCACATCCTCACTAGCGTCCCTTGTTTCCTGAGGGTTTTCTTTGGATTGGGCTTTAGTTTGGTCAGAGCCATTCTAAGGGATGGAGCCCAGGGGTAATTTTAAGTCAAAAGTTGTTCGGACATCCCAGCGGATAGCAGAGCCCACCTGTGTGGGCCCTCAAGTTCCCGTGTCTGCCTCCGTGGTCCTGCCTGCCCTGCCTCCCTCCTTCCCTCCCATCTCTCCACTCGGCCATGTTGCCCCCTAAACACCACAGACCCAGCCTAGGGGTGGCAGACCCTGCTGGAGGCCAAGAGAGAAAGGAACGGTGGGTCAGGCTACCCCGGGGAGGAGGGACCCGGGCTCCGGTCATCTTTCCTCACGCGTCCTGGGAGCCACTTCACAGCTTGGTTTTGAGCCATGCAAGCGGGAGGACCTCCTCCATCCCAGCTGGAAGAATGTTCTAGGCGCCTAAGGCCTTGGGTCTGTGCTGTCTCTGTTAGACCACCCAGTGACCCCTCCATATTCTTTGCCTTGGGATTGTCGCACCCTTCTCTTCTCTGGCCCCCAAATCCAGCGGGGATCCTTGTGAAAAAACTCATATCAATCTGGGCGTGGTGGCACACACTTGTCATCCCGGCATTCAGGAGGCTGAGACAGGAGGATCACGGTTCGCGTACAGCCTCAGCTACTTAGTGAGGCCCTCTGCAACTCAGTGAGACCCGGTTTCAAAATAAAGAATAAAAAGTAGGGCTGGGGTGCAGCTTGGAGGTAGAATGCCCCTGGGTTCCATCCCCAGACCCCCCCCCCCCCACACACACACACATTGGATTAGATGGGGCTGGAGTCCCAGCTACTGGGGCGGCTGAGGCGGGAGAAACTCTGAAGTCCAGGAACTCAGGTGAACCCTGGCCCTCGCACAGCCCTCCCAGTTCAGAATTACCCACACACAGAGGAATCTGGAGGGTTAGGTCCTCCAAAAGAGAAGCCCAGGAGTCTCTACTAACCGGTAAGTTCGACCAGGTTTCCGTGGTTAATCAGAGACTCAGTTACGGGACGGACTAAGAGGGAAGAAGGCTGGAGATGCCCCGGCCTCCGGGGCCGGGCACCTGCGCGGAGGAGGCGGGTGCAGAGGTAAGCCCCGTCATCCTCTCTCTTCCGGGGTGTCCGTTCCTGTCCCCGGCAGCTGGCTGGGGAAGGCGCTGGGAGGCTGAGCCGGGCGACAGGGTCCAGGGCATATGAAGCTCGTGGACATAGAGGCCCTGGGCGGTGGGCGTGGGGCTGGCCGGGCCCGCACTCTGTGCAGTCTAACACCCACATCTCGGCAGCCTGTTTGGTCTTTGAAGTCCTGCCCCTCCTGGACTTGGGTGGAGGCTGGAGATGGGAGTCCCACTGTAGTCATCCCCAGCACGCTCTAAGCGGTGCTCCCTGGCCCACCCCCTAACCCCCACTGTTAACTAGGTCTTTAATCCCTTCCCTAAAGCCCCACCAACTGCCTGTCTGGAGCCTACACTCAGCCAAGCAGCGTGGTCCCCGGGAAGGGGCCGGGACACCCGCAGACTGGGGGATGACCCCAGGAGAATCTGAGGTAAGCGGTGGGGGAGCACACTCGGGTCAACTCTGCCCGTCACAAATCACCTGCAAGCTGCTCAGCCTCTGAACCTCAGTAACCTCAGTTTCCTCCTCTATAAAATGGGGACATGTTGGTTGTCCATGGCTGCTACAGCCACCTCCACAAAATCAGTCGCTTAAAATGCAAATTTGTAGCTGTGCGTAGTGGCGCACTTTTGTAATCCCAGCATTCGGGAGGCTGAGACAGGAGGATTGTGGTTTGCAGACAGCCTCAGATACTTTAGTGAAGCTCTTTGCAACTCAGTGAGACTTTGTTTCAAAATAAATTAAAAATAGGGCTGGGGGTGTAGCTGGGAGATAGAATGGCCTGGGTTTCATCGCTAGTACTAAAAGAGAGAGAGAAAAGAGAAGAGAGAGAAGAGAAAAGAAAATAGGGCGGGGTATATCTGGAGGCAGAATGCCCCTGGGTTTCATTTCTGGTACTGCTTAAAACAAACACAACACAAACTGCCATCCTACAGCTCTGGGGGTGGGAAATCCAGCGGGCAACCCTGGGCAGGCATGAAGATGTCCGCAGGGTCGCTGTGCTCTCTGGAGGCGCTAGGGGAGGGTCTGCTTTCTTGCCTCTTCTAGACTCTAGAGGCCCTTCTCTCCTGGAGGCCAGCCATGCGGCCCTTCACACGGGACATGGACCCTCCTGTCTACCTTTTAACGGGACACAGACCTTCTTGTCTACCCTTTACTTATAAGGATGCTGGAGACAACAGGGGCCATCTTGGTGGTCCAGGACCTTCTCCCTAGCCAAGGCCAGCCAGCCGCTCCTGCATCCTCAATGCCCCCACCCCGTCACACGACATAGCCACAGGTTCCAGGAATTAGGATGCGGTTCCTGTCGTCATAGCAACAAGGTCAGGCAGCAGCCTCACCAGCTTCCGTGTTCTGTTGCTAGAAAGCGGATGGTTTTCCACAGAAGGGGAGGACCAGCTGTAGGACCAGGACTGCTGAGTCCACTCTCTGGTGGGCAGCGGGTGGCAGCAGGGGCGCCTCTACCCGTAGGTGCTCCAGCAGCGGCCATTGCTGCGTTTCTCCAGTATCAGCTGCCTCGCTCCAGAGAGATCCTTGGGGACGGGACAGTGGCCTCATTCTGCCCCCTCCTGCACACTTTCTGGTGTACTTTTGTGTGTGTGTGTGTGTGGTACTGGGGGTGGAACCCAGAGACTTTCTACCTCCGGGCTATACTCCCAGACCTATTTTTTTATACTTTATTTGAAAACAGGGTCTCACTAAGTTGCTGAGAGCCTCACTGAGTAGCTGAGGCTGACTTCGAACCTGTGCCATCCTCCAGGCTCAGCCTCCCAAGCACTGGTATTACAAGTGTGCGCCACCACGCCCAGCTCTTTCGGGTGTACTTCTGACCCTGCACAGATAGGGCTTTGGTAGCCCCGTAACCTGGGTGTTTTTGCCTTGACAGGACACCTCCCTGGCCCCTGGCCTGCCTGCTTTAAGAGACCAAAAACAGATTGTTTGGGGCTCCTGAGCTTTTCACGTGATGGTCCTCAGGCGGTTATCTTGGGGGACTAGTAACCTGACTGGTTCCTCTGAGCCTTGGCTGCTTCTTCTGCAACCGAGATACAGGAACTAAGATCACTCACCGCAGCGCCTGGGTGTACGGGGCTGCACACAGTAGGTGCGTCTTCTTCATGGCAGCCCCTTTCCTGACTCCAGGACTCTGCTTGGGGCAGTAAATGCATCCACAACCTGCTGTCTGGACGATCCTGTCAGGTGCGGGTGGCAGTAAATGCTGGCCGTGCTAATTTTCTTGATAATTATACCTCCCTCCCACCCTGCTGCCCAGGCCCAGTTTCAATGGGAACTTGATGTCATAAGGCCTGGGTTTGTTGCTGTGGGTGATCCTGTACCCACAAGCCCCTGCACCCTGAGTCTCAGAACTGCTGTCCAGCCTTTATTAATAGCGACAGTCATTCAATAGTACAGGGTCTGGTGCCGCTGGAACCCGGCGTCTTCATTAACAACAGTTTAAACATCTTATTGCCAAAGCAGCCGAACCATGCCGGTTAAATAGGTGTTGTTGGGCCGTGTCTAAAGATGGTGACGTTCCGTAGAAAGTTCCAGGATCAGAAAGAACTTAAAGATGGCCCTTTGAGATGAGAATTAATGCCAACAGCCCAGGCAGTCGGCTGACCTGTTGATTATTCCACCAGAGCATTCTGGCCCTCGGGTTCAGGAACCCCCAGTCATGGGAGCCACACACCCAGCTGCTGGAGCGGGGAGGGCGCCTCTCCATGGGAAGAGCTGGCCCCAGCCCTCTGCCTCCCCCCGCGCACCCGGCTGCCCTCAGACCATGCCCCTTGGAGAGCCAGTCACGGGCAACGAGAGAAGAAGGAACGTAAAAATGGACATCAGGTATATCAACAACTTCGCAGCCATCACCTAAATGGCCACATAACGTTGAAAGAAAAGAGATTTATTTTTTACGGTTTCAGGCTCAGTCCATGAGAAGTCGGAGACCTTGGGTTTCAGCGCCTGGCGGCGGGAGGTGGAGGGAGAGCGGTGGGCAGGGGCTGAGGAGTTCTGTGCCCCCCAGGACCCACTGCACCCCCAGGGACCCGCCTGCAGCCCCACCTACAGCCTCCTGGGTAGCACCCAGGTAAATCCAGAAAATAAAATGGATCTATCCACTTCTGAAATTACAACCCTCCTGGCTCAGTTACACCAGCTCCAGACGTTACTAAGCGAGCTCTTTAGGGGACCTTTGTATCTAACATCGGGCAAAGGGAGAGGCAGACAAGTGTCAATAAATACTCCGCCGTGTGCGCTCTACCTGAGGTAAGCTGTATGTGGCCCAATGCGCCGCCTTTCCATCTTGGGTGTCTTCAACCCCAGCACAAGAAGCCCCCCCCCCCGAGTTCTCAGACCCCCCCTACTGGTCCTTAGAAAGTTCCCCGAGACCCCAGGCTCCGGCACCTCTCAGGTGCCCACGGGAAGATGTCTGAACCTCGACTGGATCGTGAGAAAAACATCGGTCTGTAATATTCAAAAACAAAAACAAAAACAAGACGCTTTACGGTATCAAAAGTGCTTTGCTTGTTTTAAAACCAAGCCGCGGCTGCCGCGATAGCGGGCCGGTGAGAGGCCTGGGTCACTGTTACCGAGGAGCCAGCCTTGCCCAGCGGTGGGCGCCAGAAGATGGAGTCTCTTTCCGGCTTTCCCGGACTGGATTCCCAGAGCTGGTGAGGACGATTCACAATAAATACAGATTCGCACACGGTCCCGGCGGCCGACGCGTTCCCGGAGGCCGCTCTATGAGATTCTGACGTAGCCTAGTTGAAGTGGCGAGGTTGGCCGGCCCTCTCCGGGCATGGCGCATCCTTGGAGGCAGAGGCTTCAAAGAGTCAGCCGAGGCCTCCGGTCCCCTGGCGTGTTTTTGGTGCTCCCGTGTGTCCCAGGCTGAGCCGTCAGGTCGCCGAGCAGCCCTGCTGGAGGAGTCAGGCTGGAAAAGCTGGTCCTCAGGGCCTGGCGGGGCGGGGCGGCTGGGCTCATGCCCGCTGCCCTCTGTGCTAAAGGCCTAGAAGCTTCTTGGAGGTGGCTTAGAGGAACCTTTCCTGTCCAGCCAGGTTCCGGAGAGGCCTTCAGGGAGGAGGAGAGGGAGCTTCATCCCAGGAATTCCCTGGTGCAATCAGTTCTCTGCAGAGCCTGAGCGGGGCTCCGGGGAGCCGAGGCTCAGAGCAGCGCTATAGGCTTGCTCCCTGGGGCACCCAGGTATTGAGGAGACGAGGTAGCTGCCGAGGAGGACACGCTTTCTGGGGTGGAGTACGAGGCGTAGAGGCCCGTCACTTGTACATCGGGGAAAGACCGGTCGTCGCCGCCAGAGACGGGGGTCAGGCTCGAGGCTCCCAGGTCACAGCCAAGCGGGGAGTCTCCGAAGGCCCCCAGGGTGTCCAAGCCAAAGCTTTCATCCTTCATTTCTTCCCAGAGGTTCCCTTTCAAAGAAAAAGGATGGGCGTGAGCAGGCTTTGCGGCACACACACAGACCCAAGTTCCAATCCCTGTCTGAGAAGAAACGCAGAGCGTGCCAGCGAAGATGGTGCCAGCCCGGCGTTCAAGGCCGCTTGTTCCCGCCCCTGCTGTGTGTCCTTGGGAGACTTGCTTCCGTCTCTGAGCCTCAGACTAAAATGGAGATGATCAGAAAACCCCTCTGTGAGGGCTGTGGCAGGGGCTAAGCAGGAGAATGTGTGGAAGGCATTATTATTTCTTTTTTTAGTACAGGGGATGGAACCCAGGGATATTTTAACTCCGAGCTACATCCCCAGCCCTATTTTTTATCCTTTATCTTGAAACAGGGTCTCACTAAGTTGCAGAGGGTCTCACTAAGTAGCTGAGGCTGGTCTCGAGCCTGCGATCCTTCTGTCTCAGCCTCCCGAATGCCGGGATTGCAAGCGTGGGACACCACGCCCTGCTGGACGGGCCTCACTGAACGGCCATCATGGTGGAAGCCGGGAGGGCAGGCCACGACCTGACTTGCCTTTTCTTAGCACCCTTCATGGCACGGGGACGTCTGAAGGTGCCATTTCACAGGGCTCACCCCCACTCCCCGGCTCACTCGCGAGCCTGCTACAGCGTGCGGGGTCAAAGGACTCTTGGAGTCTGCGTCTTGGCCCAGCTGGCACATGGCGGGTACACTCACGTCAGCCGCCTGGAGTCCGAGCCTGGGCCCTCGGGCCCCGCGCCTGCCCGTTCATCCCTGTCATTCATCCATTCATTCACTCAGTGAGACCTGACTTGAGGCTGGCACGTTTAAGTTGAGGGGCTGACTGATGACGAAGCTTGGGTCAGACGGACAGACCAACCTAGGCCAAAGCCCCAGGCTGCCGCCGACTGGCCAGGGGAGCCGGGCCCAGCGGCTTTGCATCTCCTGGCTTCGCCATCAGTAGAAAGGGGATATTAAATGGCAGTGGCCTTGGGGGACCACAGTCGGGGATGCGGTGATGCTTATGAGTGCTTGGTCCCCAGGGTCTGCAATACGGCAAGCACTTGTCCATTGCTGACTGCACTGGTGCCCGGCGGTGACCATGGCCACAAGGCCGCGGGCAAAGGGTCTGCCCACTGTCCTGCCCGCTGTCCTGCCCGCTGTCCCGCCCACTGTCCCTGTCCAGGACCCCCCCCCCCCCGTGCCTCACCCTGCAGAGCAAAGTCCACGATGCTGGGGTCCAGGGCATCCACCTCTGTGCTCATGTCAGTGCTGATGTTGATGAAGTCCACGGGCGCCCTGCCCAAGGCAGGCTGGGAGAGGGGGCCGGAGGCCAGGTCCGACAGGGCGTGCAGAGGCGGGGTCTGCGCCGGGGCGGGCGAATCGGGGGTCAGATGGGCCTGCGGCTGGACCTGGTGGTGCAGCGGAACCGACTGCAGGGACAGGGTCATTCGTGGCTGTGGCGGGAGCTGGGAGATGGCCAGGCAGCGGTGGGCCACGGCCACGGTGGCAGCGGGGGTCAGTGCCAGGGCTTCGGGCTCGCCCGCCTGGCCAGGGCGCCGGCAGCCTTCCGGCCGGTCTGAGATCAGCTTGTCTAGCTCCTCTGCAGACAAGAGAGAGTGGCTCAGAGCCCCCTGGGCGACACCCAGCCTGCGCCTGGATCCACGTCCTGGCACCACCGCCCGTGGGAACCCAGCACAGCTCTGGGTCTCTGTGAACCTCAGTCTCCTCGTCTTGAGGTGGCCCTGCTTCTGGTCCACCCTTCAGAGTCCCTGCTCACGGCCCATAGAGATGCCCACGCCGGATGTGTCTAACGATTCTAAACATCTGTGCCCGGTGGTGGAAGGTGCGTTGCCCCAGGGTTGTGGAGCTGGGGGAGAGCTGGGGGTGGCATTGAGGTCTGCCATCTCTTCCTATGTTTGACCCAGCCCCTCAATCTGCCAGCCGTAGGTAACGGGAGCAGACACAGGGGACGTTCTTTTCTTTTCTTTTTTCTTTTCTTTTTTGCATTGCATCACTGGGGATGGAACCCAGAGGCATTCTACCTCCATGCTACAAACCGGCCCTAATTTTTTATTTTTTATTTTTTGCATTACGGTACTGGGGATGGAACCCAGGGGCACTGTACCTCCGAGCTACATTCCTAACCCTATTTTTTTTTTTTTTGGTGGTGGTACTGGGGTTCCTGGAAGCCCTTCTACCTCGGGGCTACACTCCCAGACCTATTTTTACATTTTTTATTTGGAAACAGGGTCTCCTAAGCCAGCGCGCGCGGCTGGCTTCGAACCTGCGTGATCCTCCTGTCTCCGCCTACCAAGCGTGGGGATTACAAGCGTGCGCCACCACGCCCGGCTTTTTCTTATTTATTTTGAAACAGGTTCTCACTGAGTTGCTAAGGGCCTTGCTAAGTAGCTGAGGCTGGCTGCGACCCGGGATCTTACGGGATCTTACGGTCTCTGCCTCCGGAATGCTGGGATTACAAGGGTGAGCCACCATGCCCAGCCTATTTATTCATTTATTTGTTTGTTTATTTGTTTATTTTGAGGCACCAGGGATGGAACCCGGGGGCATTCTACCTCCGAGCAACACCCCCAGCCCCTATTTTTTATTCTTTATTTAGAAACAGTGTCTCACTGAGTTGCAGAGGGCCTCACTAAGTGGCTGAGGCTGTCCGCGAACCGCGATCCTCTGACCTCCCCAGTGCTGGGCTCACCCTGCACCCCCACGCCTCGCCCCGGGCCGGGCCTTAGGACGCGATGTGCGCATGCGCACAGGCCGGCGCGGCTCACCCGGGTTCGCCATGCTCCGGTGAATGGCGGCCAGATCCTTCCTCTTCCACTTGTACATCTCCTCCTCCATCTTGTCGATGCGGGCCAGGTTCAGGGCCCACAGGCAGCCCTTGCGGGAGGAGACGCTCGCCTTGTTCTCCACCTTCTCGAAGCACTTGTTCAGAGACAGGTTGTGGCGCACCGAGTTCTTCCAGCCGTCGGGGGCCGTCTGTGGGCGACACGGGCACTCAGGGCCCTGCGGGGACCCCCCTCGGGTCCCCCCACGGGTCCCCCCATCAGGTCCCCCCACGGGTCCCTCCCTCGGGTCCCCCCCACGGGTCCCCCCCCAGTCCCCCCACGGGTCCCCCCCACGAGTCCCCCCTCGGGTCCCCCCCCCTTGGGTCCCCCGCCGGCCCCTCCCTCCCTGGGCACTGGCAGACCCAGGTCCAGCGGGCAGGACACAGCAGGACAGCGAGGGGTGCGTGCATCTGGAGGCAGGCGCTACAGAGTGCTGGGGACTGTGGCTAAGGGACCCAGGCCCGGCGTCCTGCAGGAAGACGCAGGCCTGGGCGGCTGTACGCCTGCCTGGGCAGCCGGCGAGGCTGAGGCTCCTCCATGGGATAACCAGTTACAGGTATTAAACAGAGATCCTTTACGTTTGTTTATTTATTTACTTGGTACCAGGGATCGAACCCAGGACGGGAGCATCCTCCCTCAGCTTTGCCCCTCAGCCCTTTTTATTTATTTATTTTTACTTTGAAAGAGAGTCTCCCTTGGTTGTGGAGAATCTCGCTAGGTTGCTGAGGCTGGCCCTGGCCTGTGATCCTCCTTAAGTACTGCGATTGCAGGCATGTGTCACCATGCCCAGCTTACAAACACTATTATTTATTTATTTATTTAATTTATTTTGGTGGTACTGGGGTTCCTGGAAGGCCTTCTACCTCCGGGCTACACTCCCAGACCTATTTTATATTTTTATTTGGAAACAGGGTCTCTTAAGCCAGCGCGGCTGGCTTCGAACCTGGGTGATCCTCCTGTCTCGGCCTCCCAAGCGTGGGGATTACAATCGTGCGCCACCACGCCTGGCTTTATTTATTTATTTATTTATTGTAGTGCTGGGGATTGGACCCAGGAGCATTTTACCTCTGAGCTATACCCCCAGCCCTATTTTTAAATTTAATTAATTAATAACTAATTAATTTTGGTGCTGGGGATTGAACCCAGCCACCCTCAGCTACTTAGTGACGTCCTCCACAACTTAGTGAGACCCTGTTTCAAAATAGAGAATGAAAAATAGGGCTGGGGGTGTAGCTCAGAGGTAGAATGCCCCCGGGTTCCATCCCCAGCACTGCAAAAGAAAGAGGGAAAAAAAAAAGACAATCTGACAACTGGTCAACCCTCCACTCCAGCTTCGAGGGTCTTTCCATCAGAAGCCTCACTGACCTGCTCGCTGGGCATTATTCTTCCTAGCTCTAGGCGAGGATCCTGAGGCTCAGACCGGCTCCTGTCAAGTCTGTGTTCTGCATTATTCTGTTTTACTGAGTCTGTGCTGAATAACTAGGCTAGTCCTTCTGGCCTTTGTCCCCTGAGATGTATGGTGAACTCCTCTTCACCCCTCAGAGCCCGGTTCGAATGTCCTCTTCCCTTTTTAAGTGGCTGCGTGTGAGTATAGGTTTGTGTGTTCTTCTTGTCAGACAGACGGACGTAACTGGGGCCTCAGAGGGTGGCCCCCGCTGACCGGGGCCGGAGAGGCCACGGGCGCTCCGGTGCCCCCAACGGGCTGGAACCCTACCTTAAAGTAGGGGAAGTGCTCCTTCATGAAGCTGTAAATCTCACTCACAGGCAGGCTGCCCGTCTTGCTGTTCTTCAGGGCCATGGCGATCAGGCAGCTGGGGGCAGGAAGGGGGCAGGCCGTGAAGAGCCCGGCTAGGGCCGAGGCCCCTCGGCCAGGGAGCCGGCCCTGCCTCGTGCTCCGGGCTCCGGCATCAGAGGTGCTGACTTGGGAAATCTCTGAACCCCGGCCCTGTAATTAATGTCTGCAGGCCTTTAGACCTAACCATAGCTGCTTCTCGACTCCCCAGATACCCGAGATGCACAATCCTACGATTGTGGTGGCTTTTTCTTTTCTTTTGGCAGTACCAGGGATGGAACCCAGGGGCATTCTATCTTCAAGTTACACCCCAGCTCTGTTTTTTAGTCTTTTTATTTTTGATACAGGGTCTCACTGAGTTGTGAAGGGCCTTGCTAAGCAGCTGAGGCTGTCCACGAACCGTGATTCTCCGGTCTCCACCTCCTGAATGCTGGGATTACAAGCGTGCGCCAGCACGCCCGGCCTTGTGATGGCTTTTTGCGTTTGAAGAAACCTAGGTTCAGAGCGGCCAAGCCACTTCTTCAAAGCCACACAGCTTTAAAGCGATGGGGTATGTGTGTCTGAAGTTCCTGAGAACTGGTCCCACCCACCTAAGAGTTCCCCTGGGAATCTGTGTGAGCCACCACCCAGCTGTCTGAGAGGACCCCAAAGCAGCCCTCATCCCTCCCAAGCTGCCGGGCCCCTCACCTGTAGGAGTAGATGGGCTTGGGGTAGTGCTTGGGGTGCAGTTCCTGGGATGGATGGGCCGCCATGGGGGTCTGGGAGTAGGGAGTCCGCGCCGCAAACGGGGCGCCGTAGAGGCCCGCAGGGGGAGGGCACTTCCGCAGCAGGTGGGGCGGCGGCGGAGGGAGGAAGGGGGGAGAGGACAGGTCGGTGGGGCGCCCACGGTGCGGGGCTTGCTTTATAACCCCCGACACCCTCTTGCCTCCCCCTGAAGCTGGAGTTCCAGGTGGACCAACATGGGAACGGTAGGAAACGTTAGCTCCACATGCCCGGAGGGTAAACTGAGGCTCGGAGAGGTCCCTGGCTGGCCAGAGGCAGGTCGGGCGTCTGCCTCTGAGACCAGGGCTCCTCCGAGCCCCCTGTACCTGCGGGGGTGCGCGGGGCGGCAGGAACTGCGGCTGGGTAGCTCGGGAGTACAGCTGGGGCGCATCCTGCGGGCCGGGAGGCGGGTGGCCCCTCGCTGGGAACTGGCTCATCTGCCAGGGGCAGGAGAGGAGGAGACAGAGGGTCAGAGAGCGGCTGGCAGCCCCCTCGCTCGCGGCCCGCGCGGTGGCACTCACGTTGGCTCTGTGGCTGGCGACGGGGCCCAGGCCCGGCATCCCTCGGGGGGCCAGGCCAGCTGGGCCGTGGAGCAGGGGGCCCGGGGTGGCTCCCATGTGCAGGTCAGCCGTCCCAGCCAGGGAGCCTGCAGAGGAGCACAGAGAGCCGCTGGGCTGGAGGACGGAGGACGAAGGCGTGGCCCGGCTGAGCCAAGGACAGCCCGCTCCCCACCCTCTGGCCCAGCCACTCTGCTGGGGTACACGGGTGAGAAGTGGGGTTGCCACTGAGGTCAGCCCTCAGTTTCCCCATTTGCCCTTGAGCGCTCGAGACTGACCGTAGACAACCTACTTAGCTCGAGACTGACCGTAGACCACCTACTTTTAAAGTGCCGGAAGGTTGAATGAGAGGTCTGTCTAGTGCTTAGCACATTTCTGGGTGTTTTAGAAAATCTCAACAGATGTGAATCAGTGGTAAGTAATGAGCTAGGCGTGGTGGCGCACACCGGCCATCCCAGAACATGGAAGGCCGTGACAGGAGGACCGCAGGTTCAAGGACAGCTTCAGCAACGTACGGAGACCGTCAGCAACCTAGCGAGACCCTGTTTCAAAACAAAATACTTTTTTTATTTTTTTTATTTTTTGCAGAAGTGGGGATGGAACCCAGGGGCATTCTAACTCCAAGCTACACTCCTAGCACAACTGAGCTACACCCCCAGCCTTATTTTTTATTATTTATTTTGAAACAGGGTCTCACTAAGTTGTGAAGGGCCTCGCTAATTAGCTGAGGCTGTCCATGAACCTGGGATCCTCCTGTCTCAGCATCCCAAATACTGGGATTACAAGCGTGTGCCACCATACCCAGCTTCAAGATGAAAATTTTTAAAAACTGGGGGCTGGGCATGGTGGCGCACACTCATAATCCCAGCCCTTGGGAGGCTGAGACAGGAGGATCGCACAGGTTTGAAGCCAGCCCTAGCTACTTAGTGAGGCCCTCAGGAACTTAGTGAGACCCTGTTTCCAAGTAAAATATAAAATAGATCTGGGAGCATAGCCCGGAGGTAGAAAGCCTCTGGGTTCTACCCGCGGTACCACCAAAATAAATAATAAATAAAATAAAGGGGGCTGGGGGTATAGCTCAGAGGTAGAATATTCTTGGGTTCAATCTCCAGTGCCACAAGAAAAATAAATAAATACATAAATACATAAATAAGTAAGAGGAAGAGAAAAAGGATGTAATACTTTGGTTTCTGTACTTCATGAAGCTAAACCACCAATTCCGTGTTCACCATTTGTCCTCCAAAGGCTCTCACGCTCCTGGGTGCCTCTAGGTTTAGGTGTAGAGGCCTTTGTACCTTCTCCCGCCTTTGCCAAACCTGCTCCTCTAAGGCGCAGGGTCAGCTCAGGATGGCAGAGCTACCGCCCTCCCGTGCTGGGCCCGAGCCAGACATGGCTAATCCATCTCCGATTCTCACCGCACCGGCCTTCTTTATGGCAGTCACCTTGAATCAAGCCAAGGGCCCTGCAAGCTGGTGGTAGAGCGGAGCAGGAGGGTCGGCCTCGTGTTGCCATCTACTGAACACCGACTGTGCTCAGGCAGTTCTGTTAAGACTTTCACAGCAGATAAGTGACCAGCGGGGTTTGTGCTCGCCAGGGTCACATGGCTGTACCCGGGCCTTCCAGGTGAAGCTTAGGAGGCTGACCAGCAGGCCCGGTCTGGCCCACAGCCTGGTTTGTATATAAAATTTTATTAGTTCACGACCACCCCAACATATTTACATCTTTCCTACAGCTCATGTCGGGCAGCGTTCAGTAGTTTTGACAGAGACCCTATAACCTACAAAATCTAAAACATGTATTTTACAGCCCTTTGCAGAAAAAAAAAATGTTTGCTGATGTTTCATGTGCATGTCTGGTTTTATTCTGTTTTATGTTATTGGGGATGGAAACCAGAGGCATTCATCCTCCCAGCTACATCCCCAGCCCTTTTTAAATTTTTGTTTGTTTTGAAACAGGGTCTTGCAAAGCTGCTGAGGCTGGTCTCAATCCTGCGATCCTCCTGTCTCAGCCTCCCAAGTACTGGGATTACAGGCGTGCACCACTGTGACTGGCTGTGTCTATTTTGTTCAGTAACCAGTTATTCAATGAGAAAAATGCTCCAGACATTGACTCTTCAACTCTAGAACTTTCTTTCTTTTTTCTTTTTTCTTTTTTTGCAGTACTAGGGATGGAACCCAGGGGCATTCCACCTCTGAGTGACACCCCCAGCCCTAATTTTTATTCTTTATTTTGAAACAGGGTCTCACGGAGTTGCAGAGGGCCTCACTAAGTAGCTGAGGCCGTCTGCGAACCGCGATCCTCCGGTCTCAGCCTCCCGAGCGCTGGGATTACAAACTGGGCCCCCACACCCGGCTCAACTCTAGAACTTTCCATGTACTGCAGTGGTCACCTTTGACTGCTGCTTGTTTACAACCCTTCAGTCTTTTGTGTCTTTAAGCATTTCACCCACTTGCTAAAATTACAGCTAGCTGCCACGGCCGAGTACCTACTGTGCGCCAAGATTCCCTCGGAATCTTCTAGGACAAGGGGCAGCAGATTTCCTTTGCCACGGGCCCAACAGCAGATTTTTAGGCCCTGCCAACCAGCTGATCTCTGCCTTGTTTGCTCATCCTTGAAAAATGTAAAAAGTGTTTTTGCTCTAGCCGGCCTCATCCGGCCCAGCAACCGTCATCTGCCAATTGTCCCGGAAATTCAGGGTGTTTTCTACTTTTTCTGGAACCTCGGCTCACCCGGGGCCACTGGGGACACGGGATGGACCCCATGCCTCTGAGGAGGGTCAAGTTCGTCCCACTTTACAGAACCCCAGAGAGCCAGCGGGCCCCGTCCACGGCCGCCTGGGAGTCGCCCCTCGCCAGAGCCTACCTGGGGGTGCGTGGGGCCCGCCGGGGCTGCCCAGGTCCACGCGGCCGTTCACCATCTGCTGCAGCCGAGGCACGTCGACGGCCGTGAGCCAGGACAGCGACTGCAGGTCTCCAGGGAGGTCCTCGTCGCCAGCGGGAGGCAGGAACCTGCGGAGAGCGGGGAGCTCGGGCGGGAGGGGGCGCTTCCACCAGCCGCTGGGGGGCCTCCCTGACCTCTGGACGCACCCCCAGCCTCTCGGCTCCCCAGGCCGTCAGCCCTCCCTCCCGCCCTTCCTTGGGGCTGGCAATCCGGTCCCAGGATCCACGCCACACAGCCAAGGTCATTCCTGTCCTACCCGTTAAACACATCTTACTTAGCACCCACCACAAAAAAGATGGTGTTTATTGAGCACTTGCTGTGTACCTCATACTGGCCAGATCCTTCTTGGTCTTAAGCCATCTAACCCCCCCCCACCACCACCTCACCCAGTGTTCTGGGAGACAGGATTATTATTAGTATAGTTTGAGTATCCCTCATCTGAACATCTGAAACCTGCAACATTCCGAACTTTTCCTGAATGCCTATGGAACACCGCCAATGATAAATTCTGGACCTTGGTTGACAAAGGATTCCCTCAGGAGTGGCAGAGACAAAGCCGGGCGTGGCGGCGAACGCTTCTGATCTCAGCGTTCAGGAGGCTGAGACAGGAGGATCGTGGTTCGAGGCTAGCCTTAGCTCTTAGCGAGGCCCTTTGCAATCAGTGAGACCCTGTTTCAAAATAAAGAAAAAGCCGGGTGTGGTGGCGCACGCTTGTAATCCCAGCACTTGGGCGACAGAGACAGGAGGATCGCGCAGGTTCGAAGCCAGCCTCAGCTGGTTTAAGAGACCCTGGTTCCAAATAAAATATAAAATAGGTCTGAGAGTGTAGCCCAGCCAGAAGTAGAAGGCCCCTGGGTTCCATCTCCAGTACCACCACCAAAAGAAAAAAAAAAAAAAAAAAGAGAGAAAGAATTAAAAAAAAAATAGGACTGGGAGTGTAGCTTGGAGATAGAATGCCCCTGGGTTCCATCCCCAAAACCGCAATAAATAAATAAATAAATAAATAAATAAATAAATAAAGGAATAGCAGAGATACACCTACAGGTGCTCTCAAAATATTCTATAAAATGGTCTTCCGGTTACGCACGTCAGGTATACTTGATACATGAGTGAATTTCACGTTAAGACTTGGGTCCTACCTCCAAGACATCTCCTTAGGTATACGCAAGTATTCCAAAACCCGAAACACTTCTGGTATCAAACATGTTGGCTAAGAGATATTCAACCTGGATTCTCAGTTTACAGCTGGGGAGACGGAGGCTCGGAGCACTAGCACCTTGCTCAAGGTCACGCATCCCAGGGAGTGAGGGGCAGGGACCCAGGTGGGGCGGCTGGGGCACACCCACCGCTGCACCGCAGATTCTTTTTGTTGTTGTTGGGTTTTTTTTTTTTTTTGATACTAGGGATGGAACCCAGGGGCACTGTACCTCTGAGCTATACCCTCAGCCCTAGTTTTTAGTCTTTTTAGTTTTGAAACAGGGTCTCACTGAGTTGCAAAGGGCCTCGCTACGTAGCCGAGGCTAGCCTCGAACCGCGATCCTCCATCTCGGCCTCCCGAATGCTGGGATTATAAGGTTCACGTTTCGGAAGCAGGTGTGTCGGGGCTGGCGGGTGGGCTGCCCTCCTCCTCCTCCTCCGGGTGCTGCGCCCCGAGGTCACACACTTCCTCCCCGATCACCATCACCGTGGCCGCTGCTAACTCGCCTGCAGGCCTGGGCCCGGGAGGCTGGCAGCAGCTCTCCGTGTCGCCGTTGGAGGACACCCCGGCCACCGGCGATTTGAAACCCAGCCGGCCCCGTCCTGTGGGGCCGCGGTCGGCCCATTGTGTGGTCGGCACGACTGTTACCCTGTGGCACGTGGCCCATGGCCCCGTCGTCTCCTCTATTGTTTCTGTGGCCCTGGCTGCCGCCCCTGCGGCCTGCTTATGCCTCATCTGGCTGAGTGACAGCCGGGCCCAGGCCAGGGGGGGGATGCCATCTGTCCTCGGGGCCTGCAGAGACCAGGAGCTAAGCCTCCCCTCCTCACCCCACAGCCAACTCCCAGGGTCTGGTGGTGTGAGCTCCATCCCTCAGGAACCCGCTGTAGCTCCCTATTGCCGTTGCGGCTCTGCCTGGCACTGGGGAGGCATGGGGGAGAGTCTCTGCTGGCAGGTTTCTCAAGACAGAGACCCAGCCAAGCTCCAGGGGGCTGTACACGAATGGGGGTCCAGGGCACCAATGTCGAGCAGAATCTCTGGCAGCGGGTGTGTCTGACGGGCTGTGCGTGCGGTGGTTCAGAGCCTCAGTCCTGGTCTCCCTGGGCCCACCAGCCTCCCCTCTCTGAGCCTCAGGGTTTTTTAAATTTTGTTTTTGTTTTTTTGTTTGTTTGTTTTGTTTTTTTGTGGTACTGGAGATGGAACCCAGGGGCGTTCTACTTCCGAGCCTGGGACGGCTCCTGCCTTTTCTCCCTGCCTAAAGAAATGCACTCAGTAAAGATTCTAGAAGACTCTAGAATCTTCTCTGTGCTCTCAGATACGTAGCCACTAGCCACGCAGGACAGCTTAATTCATTAAAATGAAATCAATGTCATAGACCCTGTTTTTTTTTTTTTTTTTTTTTTCAGGTCTGAGGACGGAACCCAGGGGCATTCGACCTCCGAGCTATACCTCCTGCCCTATTTTTTAGTCTTTATTTTGAAACAGGGTCTCATTGAGTTGCGGAGGGCCTCACTAAGTAGCTGGGGCTGTCTGCGAACCGCGATCCTCCTGCCTCAGCCTCCCAAGACCTGGGATTACAAGCGTGCGCCACCACGCCTGGCTCATCATAGCATTTTATTTTATTTTATTTTGGTGGTACTGGGGGTGGAACCCAGAGGCTTTCTACCTCCGGGCTATACTCCCAGACCTTTTTTATATTTTATTTGGAAACAGGGTCTCACTAAGTTGCCGAGAGCCTCACTAGATAGCTGAAGTTGGCTTCGAACCTGCACGATCCTCCTGTCTCAGCCTCCCAAGCGCGGGGATTACGAGCGTGCGCCTCCACACCTGGCTTCATCATAGCATTTTAAAAAGGGTCAGGCTAGCTGGGCATGGCGGCGTAGGCTTGTAATCCCAGCACTCAATAGGCCAAGACAGGAGGATTGCTAGGTTTGCAGCCAGCCTCAACTACTTAGGCCCTTTGCAACTCAGTGAGACCTTATTTCAAAATAAAGAATAAAAAAATAGGGCTGAGGATGTCCCTCAGAGGTAGAATGCCCCTGGGTTCCATCCCCAGTACTGCAAAAGATAATAAAATAAATAAATAAATAAGATCAAGCTAGCTGGAATCAGTGAGACCTTCCACAACTAAGTGAGACCCCGTTTCAAAATAAATAATAATAATAAGCCAGTGTCTCACTAAATTGCCGAGAGCCTCACTCAGTAGCTGAGGCTGTTTCGAACCTGCGCGATCCTCCTGTCTCAGCCTCCCAAGCGCGGGGATTACGGTGTGCGCCACCACGCCCGGCTCTCTCTTTCTTATACTGGGGATTGAACCCAAGGGTGTTCTACGTCTGGGCTACACTCCCAGCCTTATTTGATTTTGCAGCAGGGTCTCACTAAGTTGCTGAGAGCCTCATTAAATTGCCTCAAACCTCCTGTCTCAGCCTCCCAAGGACTGGGATTACAGGTATGCACCACTATGCCCAGCTTGTCCTTAAAGTATCTGTTCGCCAGAGGAGAACTTGGACCCCCACGGGCCATCTCTGTGGCTATGTTCTAAGGGGACCTTGTGACCGTGCACCTGTTAAACACCTTGGGGGCTGCCTGCGCCGGCACATACACGTGCCTGGTTTCCGCAGGGATCTGGCCCACAGCCGGAGTCTAGAACCCCCTCTAACCTCCTCTCCTGGGGTTCCTTAGCGTGGACACCACCGTTGTAAAGAGGGAAGAATATCCACTTTGAATTTGGGTCCCATCCTCGGCAGCCATGTGATTTAGTGCGAGTCACTTCGCCACACGGTGCTTCAGTTTCCCCATACGTAAAATGGAATAATAATCATTCCCAGATGTGAGAAAAAGATCAGAAACCTCAGCCTCAGGGGACTGAACCCAGGGGCATTCCACCTCCACACTACACCCGCAGCCCTATTTGATTTTTATTTGGAAACAGGGTCTCACTAGGTTGGTGAGAGTCTCAGTATTTTGCTGAGGCTGTCCTCGAGCCTGTGATCCTCCTGTCTCAGCCTCCCAAGTACAGGGATTACAGGCACGCACCACCCACGCTGGCCTATTTTTGACTTTGAAACAGGGTTTCGCTAAATGACTGGGCATCTCCCTAATTTGCTGAGGCTGGTCTCGAACCTGTGATCCTCCTGTCTTAGCCTCCCACATACGTTTCTCTATTTTTGTTGGGGGAGGTACTGGGGATTAAAACCAGGTGAGTTCTACCTCTGAACTACACCCCAGTCTTATTTAATTTTTTTTCTTTTGAAACAATGTCTTGCTAAATTGCCGAGGGCCTCCCTATCTTGGACTCCCAAGTACTGGGATTATAGGTTTCCTATTGCTTTCCAACTTCCCACTGGGCCCTCTCCTCCTGCCTTGGACTGTCTCCAGCAGGGAATTGCCCAGAAAATATGATCTGAGGGAGGGAATCAGATCTGTGCACTTCCAGACCTGGTTACAAGGTTATCACCCCCTTCCTAAGTGGTTGTTGGTAAGAAACTGTTACTTCTCCACAAACCTGTTTGTTATAACCAACCCAACCATTACTAAAAAGGGACTAAGCCTTTTAGGGGGAGGCATTTATTTAGCTAACATATCTTTTGTAACCATTCACTGGAAAAGAAAATGAAAGACCACTTAGCAAGCTCAGAATTCTCAGCTGGGCCAAGCGCGGATACAATGTAATACGATTTGGTTACGAGTTTGCAAAGAAAACCAAAACCAAAACCAAACAAAACCAAACCAAACAACAACAAAAAATCTTTTTTCTTTTTTTTTTTTTTCCTGCAGAGAACAAAAAACAATAGCTGGTTTGGAACTTTATGTACACTCCTGTGTGTCTCTGGGGCATGGAATTGCAAGCCCTTGAAAGATGACAGGACCCCAGACAGGCTACCTCTCTTCCCTGCCCAGGAGGTAGCTGCGTCTCTGCCCTACCTGTCTTGAGGATGGAGCAGGTGCAGGTGTTGGGATGGTCACCTCCTCCCTCCCGGCAGAACCCCGCCCCTGCGAGGCCGGATGGGCGGAGCCTCCTGTGAGGCTAGCCCCGCCCCCCGCGAGGACAGATGGGCGGAGCCTCCTGTGAGGCTAGCCCCGCCCCTGCGAGGCCGAGTGGGCGGAGCCTCCTATGAGGCTAGCTCCGCCCCCGGTGAGGACAGATGGGCGGGGCGTCCTGTGAGGCTAGCCTTGCCCCCACAGCGTGGGGGTCCCCAGGAGGTTTCCTGTTTGAGTTCTGTGATAATTATCCATTCGTCCCTCTAATAAATATTTAGTACGTGTCTGCCCTGTGCTGACACAGCAGTTCACAGATGAGAAAAATCACCATTTTTTTTGGGGGGGGGAAGTCTCGCAGGTCTCCTCAACTCTGAGGGCGGGGGACTAGACTCTGGGGAGGGGGACATCAGGAAGGGAACCAGTACGGGGGACCCCTCAGCCCCGAGAGAAGTGGAGGGCCCAGGACTCAGTTCCTCCATCTGCGAAAGGAACGCGTTGGGCCTGATTTCTAGAATAAGTTCTGAAGTCTGGGGCAGATGTCAGTAATGTGCAGTTCTGACTCCTCACACACCACTCACGTGTACGCCTTTGGGGCTCCACAGCCTTGCCCAGAAGCAGAAACAGCTCCTGTCTCATGGTTTTCAACAGATGAAATGAAATGGTAGCTCTGGAACTGGGTGCCTGGCACACAGTAAGTGCTTAACAAGGGTGTGTGTGTGTGTGTGTGTGTGTGTGTGTGTGTGTGCGCGCGCGCGTGTGCAGAGGGGGTGGGTAGTACAGATTGATCCTAGGGGTGTTCTATCACAGCCCTCTTTTCATTTATTTTCTTTCCTTTTTTTGTGGTACTAGGGATTGAATTTAGGGACATTATACCTCTGAGCTAAACCCAAAGTCCTATTTTTATTCTTTATTTTGAAACAGGGTCTAACTAAGTTGCAGAGGGCCTCACTAAGTAGCTGAGGCTGGCCGCGAACCTGCCACCCTCCTGACTCAGCCTCCCAAGTACTAGGATGACAAGCGTGCGCCGCCACACCCGGCTCCAGTTTTTTCTTTTTCAGTTTTGAAGGTTCCCACTACGTTGCTGAGGCTGGCCTTGAACCTGGGATCCTCCTGTCTCAGCCCCCTTCCCCCAAGGACTGAGATGGCAAGCATATACCACAACTATGCCTGGCTCTTGGGCTTGAGACTTCTGAACCTCCTGCCTGGCAAAGAGTTTATTTTTCAGTAGTGTGTGTGTGTGTGTGTGTGTTTTACTGGGGGTGGAACCCAGGGGCTTTCCTGCCTCCAGGCTATACTCCCTGACCTATTTTATAATTTATTTGGAAACAGGGTCTAAGTTGCTGAGAGCCTCATTCAGTAGCTGAGGCTGGCTTCGAACCTGCGCGATCTCCTGTCTCAGCCTCCCAAGCGCGGGGACTCCAAGCGTGCGCCACCACGCCCGGCTATTTTTCAGTACTTTGAAGGGTGAATTTCCCTTCTGCCCTTTGAGCTAAGAAGTCCTGCCCAACCCCTGTGAAGTGTTTGCTACTTAACGGCCTGGGCGGTCAGGACCACCCCTAGTCCCTGACTCTGGTCCCCTGCTCGGATGGACAACAATGGGCTGGGAAGCTGTTGCCAGTTTGCTGCCTGAGCCCGGCCACTGGCTCCTGCGGGCTCCCCAGGGCCAGGGCCGCCACCTCCAGCTGCTGCCTCCGCCTCGCCTCCGCTGCGCATGGCATTGAGAGTTAACGGCCGAGGCGGGTCCCCGGGGATGGAGCACCGGCCACCTGCGCCCGGCTGCGGGACCGGCTGCATGGGGGCTGGAGGCAGCCGGCCCTGCAGCCCGAGTGCCCCCCTGAGTGTTCTCTGGAGACGTAGGAGGGCCGGGGAGAAGCCCATAAACTTCTCCTGGGCTATTATTCAGGGAGAAAAACAATGTCAACAGCTGGAAGCTACACAAGCTCATCATAAAACTCTCCCACCGACTGGCTGGCTGAATGCCCGGCCCCCGGCAGGTGCACAACCCGTCCACGCCCTGCAAACTTGGGCTCCGTTGCACAGATGTAAAAACAAGGGTCAGAGAGGGGGCGGGGACTTGCCCAGGGTCATCCAGCAGCCAGGTAAAGGTGCATTTACTCTACCCCGGGCCAGGGGGCTGGGGTGCGATGCACTCGGGTGCGGCAGCTTGGGCTTCAAGTCCCCGCTTGTCAGCGCACAGCAACTGGCTGATTCTGCGTTTCCAAGTCTATCAGACAGGCCAAGAGTGTTCCCCTCGTGGGATGGCAGATTGGGAGGAGACTGATGGCTGTGAGCCTGTTCCAGGAGGGGCCAGGACAAAGGATTAAGGAAACACCAGCAGCTACATTTATGGTTACTGTTACGACTGCTTTTCTGCTTTCTGAATACCCTGGGATACCGGGTAATCTGGACACGCCTCCCCGAACCCAAACAGGCAGGGAACCCTGGTACCTCTGGATGTCTCTCCCTCCTCCCCGGCCCCACCCCTGCCAGCTGGCCAGTGACCCAGGGACGCACTGAGGAAGCACATCGCCTGCCCTGATTTGAGAGAGGAGCGGTTGCCCAGGGCCCCCTGACAGTTTGTGGCCGGGCTGGCCCTGACACGCAGGGCAGAGCCTGGGGGAACCCCTGCTGGGCAGCGCCTGCGCAGGGCAAGGCAGGGCGGCCTCAGAAACCCCAGCGATTGCTGATTGGGCCACAAGATGCATTTCCTTATCCCCTGACAAACCGCCGGAGGGATGTGCTGTAGCCATGCCCATTTGAAGAGGCTACCCAAGCAAGCCCTGGGACTGTCCAAAGCCGGACTTGGAACCGGCAGGTGTCTGACCTCTGGGGTCCTAAACGGGGCTGTCTTTGGTCAGAATAGGAATCCAAATCTTTGTGCGGTTACTGCCGCCTCGCACAAGCTTCCAGTTAAGAGGCAGAGACAGGCGCTGGGCGCGGCAGCCCGCGTTTATAATCCCCACCCTTGGGAGGCTGAGACAGGAGGATCGCACGGGTTCGAAGCCAGCCTCAGCTACTTAGTGAGGCTCTCAGCAACTTAGTGAGACCCTGTTTCCAAGTAAAATATAAAATAGGTCTGGGAGTATAGCTTGGAGATAGAAAAGCCCGTGGGTTCCCCCCACCCCCCGAGGCAGAGATAGACTTGTTCCATGCCTTCTGGGTGCCCAAAGTAATATCTCATTTAACCCTCCAGAAGTAATTCTAATTATTCTTATCTGCACAAACCAATGGGCATTCAGAGGTGGAATGGCCCAGGATCATATAATTGACAGGCGGCAAATGGTTACTTGGTTGTCATGGCAACTCCATGGGGCGGGTACTCTTCCTATCCCCATTATAAAGAGAAGGAGCCTGATGTTCCGAGAGC
This sequence comes from Muscardinus avellanarius, assembly GCF_963383645.1. Lineage (NCBI taxonomy): Eukaryota > Metazoa > Chordata > Mammalia > Rodentia > Gliridae > Muscardinus > Muscardinus avellanarius. Next base: position 22,802,918 of record NC_137807.1, read on the forward strand.
TTCATGGGGCCAGAGAGGCTAGACCGGAGCAGACTCTGGAGCCAGCGTGGACAGCCCTTCCCCTACCCCGGCCCCTAATTATTATTTGAGCCCCATTAGCGCCAGAAGGAAGTGCACAGGCCCTTGGTTGTGTGGTCCCAGGAAAGCCCCTCTGTTTCCCTGGGCTTCCTTTTCTCCGTCTGCCCAGGGAAGGTGAGGGTTGGGGAGCCCACGCTGCTGAACACCGGGCCCAGTTCTGCATGCCACAAGCTCTCTGCAAATACTGGTTGCAGGGGAGGGGTCCCCGGGTCTTAGAAGGCAGAGCCCCCTCTAATTGGGGCTGCTGACGGTCCCAGCAGGCGCAGCCAGGAGTTGCAGAGACCCCGGGGTAAACAGGGCTGATCCAAGGTGACAGCCGGCTCTTCCCAGGCCGGCGGATCCTGCCCCCCCATGCCTCAGTCTGGGCTGCGTCTCTTCAACCTGAACTTGGTGCTTGCTTTGGGAGGGGGGCCCTGGACCAGGTCAGGCCTCCCTGGGCGCAAGGAAGAGAGACTGGGGTGCGGGGGAGCCCCAGGCCCTTCCCTTCCCTCCTGCTCTCTCCCAAGAGGTCACGCAGCCAGCCCAAGCACCTGGAAGTTCACAACTCTCCCATATCCAGCAATGCTGGAGAAACCCATTTTCCCCAGAAAGCTGGGGAAGGAGAATTTCCTAGAATTCCTGCTAGGGCCACTGAAGGGAAGGCAAAAGCTTCTGTGGCCACTCGGCTGTCCATCCAAACAGTCTTTAACCCAGGAGGGGACCTCTTTTGGAGGGGACTGCAGGCATTTATTGGTTCCGTGGTGCCAAGCCATAAGCCCAGACACCCTCCGAGAGACCAGCTCTGAAATCAACGTGGTGGAGGTCTGCAAAATCACCGCATCAAAGTAACAGTTTCAGAAACCACAGATGTCAACACTCCGCTCAATGAAAAAGTACACACAGCCCGTTCAAGTAGGCGCCCTCACCTGTACTCCTGTGCAGAGGGGAGGTGACTCTGACCCGAATTTCCAATAATTCCTGACATCATGGATGAGATATCGCTTTCTACCATCTCCTGGGAGAAAGGCAAGCAGGAAATAAAACTCCCATCAGCAAGGAAATGCGACAGGGTGGAATCTGACAGTTTTCCCACAACTCAGAAGTTTGGAGCTCAGACAACCAATAGAAGAGAGAGTTGATAGGCGCAACAGGTCACAATCCCAGGGGCTTAGGGAACGGAGTGGAATTCCAGGTTCTTTGGAATTAATGGGGGAAGGGCAGAGGCAAGTCTCCAGAATCCAACTCTCAAGCTTGGGAAAACACATGTTCCCAAAGTAGCGGGTCAAAAGAACTCCAGTCTCTTCCCAGTCTTGTATTCTCTATATTAATCCAGCTATGATCGCTTTGCAAATTAAAACAAAAAAATTTAGAAAGGGTAGCCTGATGTATATTTCTCTGGGGGAGCCAAGCTCCTGCTTGCAAAAGGGGCTCGCCCTGCAAATGCTCATACTGAAGAAACAGTCCACCCACTACCCCCCCCAACACACCCTCAAAAAAAAAAAAAAATCCTCCAGCGCCTCTAAGTGTCTCCAACCCCAAACCTGAAAGCTACACAGAGTCCCAGCCAAGACTGCGATCGGTCCGGCCCGCAAAGGCCGGGGGAGGGGAGCCGCCCGCAGCCCCGCGCCCGCCGTGTACCTGGCATCCGGAGGGGGCTCCTCGCGCGCCCCTCGCGCTCCGCAATTTGGCCGCGGTGGCAGCTCCAACCGGTTTTAAATTTCCCTCTCTGGAGCTGTCCAGCTCAGAGCATGCGCAGTAGCTATTCGCGGGAGGGGGGCTTTCCCCCCCAAGGGTCAGTTACAGGGTAGGGTCAAGGGGATTGCAGCGGGCGTTTCGCAGCAGCAGCAAGCCTTGAGCCTTGCACACCCCGGGCTCGTGTGTGTGTGTGTGTGTGTGTGTGTGTGTGTGTATGTATGTTGGGGGTCGGGGGCGGCTACGGGGCTAGGGACACCCCTCTTCCAACTTTGCCAACAGTGGCAGCCACTGCGGGCCCGCGAGCTGCGTCCGGGGGGCCAGGGGGAGAAAATTGGGGGACTAGGAGAATTTATGCTGAATGCATTAAAACTCGCGATCGGCCTCTGCCCCTCCCGGGGGGGGCAAAGAAGGTGGGTGGGAGGAGAGACCTGCTTGCACCCCCTCCTCTCTCTCTCTCTCTAAAAGTGGGGGTGGACCCGGCAGGGGCCCCCCAGGTAAACACGGATCGGGCCACCTGGCCCGTTAAGAGCGCTGGCCTCGGCGCCCCCACCTGCCCGGCGCCCGGGGTGCGCCCGGGGTGGGGGCTGAGCACGGCGGGGGTCCCCGGCCGCAGCTTCCAGGGCCGCGGGGCGGTTGCAGGGCCCGCCAGCGAGCCCGCCAAGCCCGCCGCGGGAAAGGAGGCGCGCAGCGCGGCGGCGGCGGGACCCAGCGGACACAGTCTCCATCCCCAGCCAGCGCCTCCCCGGCTCTGCCAGGATCGCAGAGGAGCAGCCCCAGCACCCCAGGATCGCAGAGGAGCAGCCCCAGCACCCCAGGATCGCAGAGGAGCAGCCCCAGCGCCCCGAGGATAGTTCCCCTTTTTTGCAGTACTGGGGATGGAACCCAGGGGCATTCTACCTCCGAGCTACACCCCCAGCCCTGTATCTTTTATTTTTTAATTTTTAGGTGGTACTGGGGTTCCCTGGAAACCCTTCTACCTCCAGGCCACACTCCCAGACCTATTTTATATTTTTATTTGGAAACAGGGTCTCTTAAGCCAGCGAGGCTGGCTCCGAACCTTCGTGATCCTCCTGTCTCCGCCTCCCAAGCGCGGGGATGACAAGCGTGAGCCACCACGCCCGGCATAGTCTTTATTTGGAAACAAAGTCTCACTAAGTTTCAGAGGCCTCCCTAAGTAGCTGAGGGTCTTCCCGGCCCCCCGCCGACCCCCGCAGCCCCGCACCTGGGCGCCAGGGCTGCTCCCCGGCCTCCTAGGGTGCGCCCCATGTTATCCAGCCCAGGGGTCCCTGGCTGTCTGACTGGTGGCTTAAGCCCAGGGAGGAGTCGGGGCTCCTGGGCTGGGGTGCGCCTGGGTTTCGTTTCTTTTCTTTTTATCCAGGTGGCCTGTGACTTAGGTCTGTTTTCCACTCCCGTGTCCTGGGCACCCTTCCGGCTCTTTTGCATTCACTGGGGGGTGGGGTGGGGGGTTGTAGTTTCCAAATGCTAGGTGTGTCTTTGGCCTTGAAACTTTCTCAGGTTTCATCTCTCTCTGATCTGCATTTATTTATTTATTTATTTATTTATTTATTTATTTACTTATTTACTTACTTATTTAGAGGTACTGGGGATTGAACTCAGGGGATTCTACCCCGTAGCCACACCCCCAGCCCTGTGTGTGTGTGTGGGGGGGGGGGTATTGGGAACTGAACTCAGGGGCATTCTAACCTCCAAGCTACACCCACAGCCCCATTGTGTGTGTGTGTGTGTGTGTGTGTGTGTGTGTGTGTGTGTGTGTGTTACTGGGGATGGAACCCACAGGCATTCTACCTCTGAGCTACACCCCAAGCCCTATTTTTTTTTTATTCTTTTTATTCTTTTATTTTTTGTTTTGAAACAGAGTCTCATTAAGTTGTGGAGGGCCTCACTGAGTAGCTGAGGCTGGCTTCGAGCCTGCCATCCTCCTGTCTCAGCCTCCCAAGTACTGGGATTACAACTGTGCACCACTATGCCTGGTTCCTATTTTTCTTCTCTTTCTTTCTCTCTTTCTCTCTTTCTTTCTCTCTTTCTTTCTTTCTTTCTTTCTTTCTTTCTTTCTTTCTTTTCTGTACTGGGGATGTAACCCAGAGAGAGGCATTCTACCTCCGAGCTACACCCCATTTGTATTTTTCATTCTTTATTTTATTTTTTTGGTGGTACTGGGTGGAGTTCCCGGAAGCCCTTCTACCTCTGGGCTACACTCCCAGACCTATTTTACACTTTTTTTTTTTTTTAAATTTTGGAAACAGGTCGAAGCCAGTGCGGCTGGCTTCGAACCTGTGCAATCCTCCTGTCTCCACCTCCCAAGCGCGGGGATTACAAGCGTGCGTCACCACGACCGGCTATTTTTTTTTATTCTTTATTTTAAACAGGGTCTCACCAAGTTGCAGAGGGCCTCACTAAGTAGCTGAGGCTGTCCTTGAACCCGGATCTTCCTGTATCAGCCTCCCGAATGCTGGGATTACAAGCTCGTGCCACCACGCCCGGCTAGATGTGCAGGTTTTTAGAATCTAGGTTTGCGGGGGGCTAAAAGAGTGGGTTCCACAGCCTGTGGTACTCTGCGAGTCTATGACTGACCCAGGGTCAGTTTGGTGGTTCAAATACAGCTAATTTGGTTATAAGTATTGAACGCATTTGGATTGATTTCTGTCGGCAGAAACAAATTGGAGTTGTAAACGTAGTGACTCCCTGCCGGAGGCCACGGGGCTTTTCAGCAAGGTGTGATTTTGTGTCTTTGCAGTAGTTTGGGAAGAAATTTTCACTTCTGAAAGGTGATGGGTTTAGCAAAATTTTTATTTCTTAAAATTAATGAATTAATTAATTTTTCGGTGGTACTAGGGGTAGAACCCAGGGGCTTTCTACCTCCGGGCTACACTTCCAGACCTATTTTATATTTTATTTTGGAAACAGGGTCTCACTAAGTTGCTGAGAGCCTCACTAAGTAGCTGAGGCTGGCTTCGAACCTGTGCGATCCTCCTGTCTCAGCCTCCCAAGCACAGGGATTACAAGCGTGTGCCACCACGCCCAGCTGGCAAAGTTTTTAAATGAAACCTATGTAGTCTGTGTGTCCTACAGACTTATGCACTATACAAAGGAAGGAGGAGGAGGAGGAGGAGGAGGAGGAGGAGGAGGAGGAGGAGGAGGAGGAGGAGGAACCCACGGATGAGAAAGAGAGACTGGGAAAATGTTCTGGAAGGCTCTCAAACTGCCCTTTCCCTTTGAGAAACTGTCTTCTCTGCATGGATTTAGAGCTAGGAACTGTGGCCATTTTACTGAAGAATCCAGATCTTTGAATTGTTTGGTGAAAATATTGCCATTCAAACATTTTCAAGCCAGATGTGGGGGCGCACGCTTGTGACCCCAGCATTCGGGAGGCTGAGACCGGAGGTTCGCGGTTCGCAGCCAGCCTCAGCTACTTAGTGAGGCCTTCCGCAACTTAGTGAGACACTGTTTTAAAATAAAGAATAAAAAATAGGGCTGGGGGTGTAGCTCGGAGGTCGAATGCCCCTAGGTTCCATCCCCAGACCCGCAACAAACAAACAAACAAACAAACAAACAAACAAACAAACAAAAAACCTGCTAGGGTTATTCAGAAAACACAGTATTTCTCAATTGTAAGTTGTCGGGGGGGGGGGTGGTATCAGCCATAACAGGGAAAGGCTGGGAGTCTTTGTTTTCTGACAGGGTCTCAGGTGAGTCTGTGAGTAATTGCGGTGGGTCTTACACCAGGCAGCCCCTGCGCTTCTTATATGAGGTATTGGAAAGCTCACCTGCTTCCACAGCTTTAATTCCCTTTAGCAGTTGTTCTCCTCGTGCAGGGAGAGGCTCACGAGCGCCTTAGATTGGGCCTCTGTTGCAAATGTATTTAAAATCCCTACCAGCAGGTGCCCCGAAGGCTCCATGCCGCCATTCCAAATGGCCCCGCGTCGGCCGGCCCGGGAAGTCCTGAAGCCGGGAGCGGTGACAGATAAGTGATTTGGGGGTTTATTCTCTAATTCTATGTAGCGGGAACCTCCTAACTCTGGGTCCCTGTTTCTTAGATTGCAATAGCTTGATGGTCCAGTTATTTGCCTGGTCTGTATAGATCTAGGGTGCAAGGCGGCCATGTAAGAAATATCTAATGCTAGCAAGCCGCTCACAAACCAACTGGGAACTGGGATACTGAACTGGGAATCCAGTACAGTGCTCATGTTGAAATATTGAAAATACAGGCTCAGCCGGGCGTGGGGGCGCGCGCTTGTAACCCCAGCATTCGGGAGGCTGAGATAGGAGGATCGCGGTTCACGGGCAGCCTCGGCTACCCTCTGCAATGCAGTGAGACCCGGTTTCAAAATAAAGAGTAAATAATAGAAAAACGCACTTGGCAGGTTAGCTTTGATGAAAGAGCTCAGCTTTGTAACAGGTCACGGCCATCCTTTTTCCTTAAATCTTGACCCTTATTCTGCTTCCCCAGGGGTAATGAGGAAATGTCAAAAAGGTCCAGAATATGCGATTTGTCCCAATAAAAAATCGGTTCTTCCGCCCCACCCGCTGACTGCTGAACTGCAGACTAGGAAGCAGAAACTACTATGGTTTTTTTTTTCACCACATGAAACATTAAATTAGAACTGCCCGGGGCCATGATGCTGGGGCCAGGCCTGGTACATAGTAGGCTTTCTGGGGACGTTAGAGTATCTTCCTCCTTCTGTCATTTCTAAAAACTGCTTAGATGACATTTTAAGAAAGTTCTCAACAAAAAGTTTAGTAATCTCTCTCTCTCTCACACACACACACACAACGTGACCCATAGATGTACCCAGGCAAGTTGTAGGAGGTTTTATTTTTGTGGTACTAGGGATTGAACCTGGGGGCGTTCTACCTCTTAGGCACACCCCTAGCTCTATTTGAATTTTACTTCAAAACAGGGTCTCACTAGGTTGATGAGCGTCTCAGTATTTGCTGAGGCCATCCTCGAACTTGCTATCCTCCTGTTTCAGCCTCCCAAGTTTTGTACCACCATGCCCGACTTTTTTTATTTTTAATTTTTCTGCTGGGTGTGGTGGTGCAGGCTTGTAATCCCAGTACTTGGGAGGCTAAGACAGGAGGGTCACAGATACGCGGCCAGCTTCAGCTATTTAGTGAGGCCCTGTTTCAAAATGGGCTGGGAGTAGAGCTCAGAGGTAGAACACGCCTGGGCTCAGTCCCCAGTACCCCCCCCCCACACACACACACAAATTCTCACTTTATAATAGCCTCACTTAGTGGACTAAAACTATTTAAGCTTTTTTGAGAAAACTTTTTGGAAGGGCTAAATAAAAAAGGCCTTTTTCGCTCTGGGATTCCGCAGAAAGTCACCACAGGGAGGCTGCACTTCACAGGTTTCCCATCATAAAGAAAAATGTAGCAGCCAGGCGTGGTGGCGCACGCTTGTCATCCCCGCGCTTGGGAGGCTGAGACAGGAGGATTGCACGGGTTTGAAGCCAGCCTCAGCTACTGAGTGAAGCTCTCAGCAACTTAGTGAGACCCTGTTTCCAGATAAAATATAAAATAGGTCTGGAAGTATAGCCCAGAGGTAGAAAGCCTCTGGGTTCCACCCCAGTACCACCAAAAATAAAAAAGAAAAAGAAAAGCGCAACAATTACAGCCGATCTCGCAGCCTGTCTGCTCAGAGCGGAAAGTTCTGTCCACCCAGAGGGCTGAAGGGGAGGAGAAAGGGCTTGGAAGCCAAACAGGTTGGGTTGGATCTGACCTCCACCCCAAGTTCTTTGTCTTTAAGTTCATTGCCAAGTCTGTTTACATAAGTAGCAAAGTTTCTGCGGAATGTCTGTTGAGAAACTCTCAGCTACAAAAGGTAACAAATATTTACCTCTGAGCGCAGAGGAGTGCGAATACAGGCTTCTGGGGGGTAAAAACAAGTGTAGGGGGCCATCTCTTGGCTGGCTTTCCTGAATACCTAACTGCATCGCTCTGCTGCTCACTGACAGTCTCCAGGCCCTGAGAACATTTCTGCCATCCCCGAGTCATCAGACATGTATGGAATTGTTTGACGTCTTTGGGCCTTGGGCAAACTTTCTCTTTAGAAAGTGGCACGTGCTACTTTAAGGGTAATTCCACGCGGATGAGAATGCCTTCAGCCCTGCAGTTAGACTCCCGAGGAGGGCCGGGCGGGGTCCCGAGCGTGAGGCGGACCCGGGTTCGAGTCTCTGCACGTCCCTTCCCCGGCCTTCCTGGGGCGAGCAGCTTTGGGGTAAATTATTTCCTTCCATCTCCCCGAAGCAAAGCAAGCACCTCTCGGGGCTGGGCAAGGTTGAAGGGTAACACCTGGTGCCTACTAAGTGCTCAACACGCCAGGACTATTTCCGCGTGACTACCCCTTGCCGTCCATCTTGACGTGAGCTCATTTAGGCCTTCCCCAAGTCCCACCCGCTCCCTCCCCGACGTTCTTCCTAAATGCTCTTGGGCTATCATTACTCACCTGCCAGTAAGAAGGAGCCCAATTATGGCTGCAGTTACTCACCTGTAGATAATAAGGAACTGCATTATTTGGCAAGGCAAACAATTTGGACTGAGTGAGATCTGGATTTACCAAACTGGAAGGTTTGGCAGCCCTTTTCCTGACGTCGGGAGAGAATAAATTGAGCTCGTGTCCTTCACCAAAAAATCATGTAGGTTGTAGTAGTGTTCAGGGTCCTAGCCCCGCATGGTGGCGAACGCTTGTAATCCTAGTATTCGGGAGGCTGAGACCGGAGGATTGCGGTCGGCAGCCAGCCTCTGCTGCTTACTGAGGCTCTTCGCAACTCTGTAAAACCATGTTTCAAAAACAAAGAATAAACCGGGCGTGGTGGTGAGACAGGAGGATCGCGCGGGTTCGAAGCCAGCCTCGGCTACTGAGTGAGGCTCTCGGCAGCTTAGTGAGACCCTGTTTCCAAATAAAATAGAAAATAAGTCTGGGAGTATAGCCCGGAGGTAGAAAGCCTCTGGGTTCCACCCCTAGTACCAAAAAAGAAACAAAAGAAAAACAAAACAAAAACCCCCCAGGGCTGGGGGTGTAGCTCGAAGTTAGAATGCCCCTGGGTTCCACCCCCAGTTCTGTGCCACAAAAGCGTACAGGGCTCTTGTCTTTGGCTCCAAATCCATAATCTCACCCAGTCTAAGCCTCTTCCTCAGTTTCCCCTCAAGAGACACTTTTGAGCGCTCTCGGGTTGGAGGAAAGCTAACTTGCTCCTGAATCGCAGAGCTGACTCCATCTGTCCACTCCATCTTTTATGGTGTCCCCCCCAAATAAAGCAGAATCCCTCCATTTTCTAGACTGTTTCCATGCAACTTGTGTACACCTGAGTCTATATTATCAGAACCATAGACGATTCCATTCTCTTTTGGTACTAGGAATTGAACCGGGGGGCATTCTACCTTCAAGCTACACCCTTAACCTTTCATTTTTTTGTTCGGTCCTGGGGATTGAACCCAGGGCCACTCTACCTCTGAGCTATACACCCAGCCCTATTTTTTTTTTAAATTTGGAAACAGGGTTTCCAAATTACCAGGTTGCAGATGGCTCTGCTATGTTGCAGAGGCTGTCCTTGAGCCTGCCATCCTCCTATTTCAGCCTCCCAAGTGTTGAGATTACATGTATGTGCCGCCATGCCCAGTTCTTTGTATGTCTTTTTTTTTTTTTCCCTCAGTACTGGGGATGGTATCCAGTGGCATTCTAGCATTTTACCTCCAAGCTACACCCTGGTCCTATTTTTTAGTCTTTATATTTTTTGAAACGGGGTCTCTGAGTTGTGAAGGGCCTCGCTAAATAGCTGAAGCTGTCTGTGAACCGCGATCCTCGTCTCTGCCTCCCGAATGCTGGGATTATAAGCGTGCACCACCATGCCTGGCTTGTATGACTTTTTCTTTTTTCTTTTTTTTGTGGTACCGGGGATGGAACCCAGGGGCTTTCTACCTCTGGGCTACACTCCCAGACCTATTTTTATGTTTTATTAGAAACACAGGGTCTCACTGAGTAGCTGAGGCTGGCTTTGAACCTGTGCGATCCTCCTGTCTCAGCCCCCCAAGTGCAGGGATTACAAGCGTGTGCCACCACGCCCGGCTTTTGTATGTCTTTTTCTGTTGGTTTTTATCGGCAATCCTGAGCCCCAGAGGTCTGCAGGTTACCTTCAGCCACTGACAGGCTTTGAAAAGAAAGCTCATGAGCTTTCTTAGAAACAATTTGAATTAGACACCTGTGCTTAAAAACCCTTCATGTTGAGATTTCTAGCTTTTCTTGAAAAGTTAGAAAACTAGGCCCACAATCCTTTGTGGCAGCTGTCTGCTGGGAATGGGTGCAGCTGCCCATACTGGAGGGGGTCGTGTGCCCCTCGACGTGTACAAACCCCACCAGTTCCTTATCACCCAACCCCAGGTCCCAGGTCTTTGCCATTAATATCTACGATTAACACATTCAAAACGTGTTTTTTACTTTTTTTGTGTTGCTGGGGACCAAACCCTTGGCATTCCAAGCTCCATCCCCAGTCCTATTTTTCATTTATTTTGAAACAGGGTCTCACTGAGTTGCAGAGGGCCTCACTAAGTAGGTGAGGCTGGCCGCAAACCGTGATCCTCCTGTCTCAGCCTCCCGAATGCTGGGATTACAAGCGTGCGCCACCACGCCCGGCTTTTGTTCTTTATTTTGAAACAGGGTCTCACTGAGTTCTAAAGGACCTCACTAAGTAGCTGAGGCTGGCCGCAAACCCAGATCCCCTGGTCTCAGCCTCCCAAGGGCTGGGATTATAAGCGTGCGCCACCATGCCCGGCTTTGAACATGTTTTCACAGGTGTTATAATAAAAACAAAAGAGAATGTTTTTGTGCCCAAGCTGCTATCAGAACCTCAGAAGCGTTCAGTTGCTGGTGAAAACATGCTTTTTTTTCTTTTCTTTTTTTTTTTTAAAGCAACTTACTCTAAGTGGTGTGCTGAGAGCTTGTGCGTCTTACCCGGTCCTCTTAGCAGTGCTGGGTCAGGCGGATTAGTACGTCCATTTGAGAGGGCGATAGTTCTCCTGACTTACCTATTTCTAGCTGGCAGGGTCAGGGGAAGCCTTCTCCTTCCTCTTCTGCACCAAATGTCCAACAGGCGGGATGTTACAGGCATCTCTTGTGCCTGGCTGGGGATGGATGCGGGTCCCATTGCCAAGGATACAGCTCTGTGTGAGGGAATTTCCCCCACCTGGGTCTGTACAGGCAAGACGGTTGGTTTATGGGTTAGGTTAGCTTTTTTTTTTTTTTAAATAGACTTGGGAAACTGGGCGTGGTTGTGCACACCTGTAATCCCAGCACTTGGGAGGCTGAGAAAGGAGATCGCAAGTTTGAGGCCAGCCTCAGCAACTTAGTAAGACCCTGTTTCAAAATAAAAATAAAAATAGGGCTCTGGGTGTAGCTCAGAAGTAGAATGCCCCTGGGTTCAATCTCCAGTTCCACCAAAAAAAAAAAAAAAAGAGAGAAAAAGACCTGAGAAAACTATGTGCAGACTGCTTTATATCTCCACTAAGCGACTGGATCCAGGGCTCCAAATGTGTGATCCAAAGAAACATTGGAGCCCATCCTCAAAGGCTCAGTAGGAAAACGGCTCAGTGTACATTACTGCAGGAGGAAGGCTTCCCTCTCCGCGAGGCAGACGTAACATCTCTGCCTATCTTTGCTTAGGTTAGACTTGACTTCAAGTAAGTGGGCATATTTTGCAATACACACAGATACCTTTTGAAGCGATCGTTCTTGTGCAGTAAGCTAAGACACTTAACTCGGGACAAAAAAGTCCGTTCTCTGCGCGCTTCAAGCCCCCTCCTGTCCCCGTGAGGGCCTTTAATAGCTGACTATTAATAGTTCTGAATATTATAGTAGCTGAATATTAATAGTTCTTCACTGCCTGACAGAACCCAAGCTCGTACTATCTGCTGCAAGCAGCTGTATCCTGCAAACACCAGACAGCCGAGTGGTTTTGAAGGAACGCTCAGAATCCTTTCAGTCTTCCCACGACTGTGGGTTTGGACCATACAGTTTCCCAGTTATGAAAAGGGGCACATTTGCTTACTAAGGGCCTGCTCTCCAGGTTCTAGACCGGACCTTTTAAAATTTCTTCCCATTTGTGGCTAAGGCAAAGTAAACATAAACGGGTGGCCAAGAAACTCGTTCAGAGAAAGAGGTCCCTGGACAGTTTCTCCTTTGATTGCAAAGTAACCATCCCGGCTGTTTGTTTTAGAAATGGTAATGTGGCATTGTAACAAATTATACTTTAAAAATCATTTAGTGTGAAATTGCAGATTAATCCCAGAGGGACCCGGTATTGACGATCCCCGAGCCCCCCGGAGCATACAGATGGCAGAGCTGGGTTTTACAATAGGAACAATCGCTGATTACATGCATGGGTGTAACGGACAGAAAGCCTCCAGCCCCGGGCCTGGAAAGACGGGGGAGGTCCTAGCGCCTCGCATGTTTCAGACCCCGAAGAATGTCTCGTCCCCGAGTGTCTGTGAAACTCTGTCCTGCCTTCTGTGTGCTCTGAAACCTACCAACTGCATATCCAGACGTGAGCTCCGGGCGCGTGGAGCTTCGGAATCCTCTGGAATCTGTTGAGAGAGCAGCTTTATGGAAAACTGTGCAGGGAGCAGCTGGTCACTGTCTTGCTGAGGGCTCATTCCCAGAGCTGGTGCCTGCCGCTAGCTAATCGGGAAGGACTTCGCACACTGCGTGGGGTGGGGTGGGGAGGAGATTGCCTCAACTCGGCATCCAAAGTGATAAAGGACTCCGGAGTGCGGTGCGCCCAAGGTTTTTTTTTTTTTTTTTTTTTTTTTTATTTCGTTTATTAACTGTCCTTCAGCTGAGCCCCTGACCAAAAACTTGACCCACTTGTACCCAATGGCCTGGAATGTATATCCTTTCATATAGTACCCAGCCCTTGTTAACAGGAACACTGAAATAACCAAGTTTAGCTGCTAATTATCTGTGTGTGAGAGAGAGATGGACAGACAAACATGGGATTGAAGCCAAAGGCATTCCACTCCTGGGTTATACCCCAGCCCTGTTTTTGTGGGGTTTTTTTGTTTTGTTTTGTTTTTATTTTTGTGTGTATATTGTTTGGAAATAGGGTCTTGCTAGGTTGCTGAATCTCACTATTTGCTGAGGCTGTCCTCAAACTTGAGACCCTCCTACCTTGGCTTCCCAATATTGAAATTGCAGGTATGCGCCACCAAGCCCAGCATTTGGTAAACCTGTACATCGGACAATGGCCATTTCAACGGTAATTTAGAGTCCTATGTAACTCTATATGTGTTTGTGTGTTACTGAGGATTGAACCCAGGGGGCTCTACCACTGAGCCACACCCCCGGCCCCTTTGAATTTATCGAGACAGGATCTCACTAAATTGCTTCAAACCTGTGATTCCATCTCAGTCGCCCAAGTTACTGGGATGACGGGCACGCACCACCATGCCCCGCATCAAGTGTAACTTACGCCCTTAAGCAAGCTCTCCCCGCTCATCTCTGGTTTGACTTCAGGAGCGAAGGTGAGAAATAATTTTGTCGGCGGACTACACAGACGGTCTCCGGGAAAGGCAGAAGAGTTGGCACGCTTTAAAGACCTCAGTGAGCTTCTCTTTCCTCTTAAGGCACTTTTCTCAAAAGTCCTTTATTTAAACGAATTGCTGAGATCCCAAATACTTTCTCCCCCCACACCTTTTGGTGGTATAAGGCCCAAAGCAAAGTGAGACGAACACTTCTGAACGTGAACATCTGTCTGGCCCAGGAAAATTTAATTGTCTTTTTAGGCAGACCCCCCCCCCCCACACACACACATGCACATACATCTTATGGCTTATCCCTGAAGCCAGGGATTTGGGACAGCATTGGGTCAGCTTTTTAATGACTGTCCTCTCTAGTGGACCAATTCCCTTCAGGCCCTGCTGGGGAGGTGACGCTTGTAAGCTTCTCAGACTAATTCCACAGGTGCTTTGCAACCGGCCCCCGACTCTGCCCTGTCTCTCGGGCCCTGGGTTGGACGACGTCTTGTTCAAAATGATTTGAGTCGTCTTGTCGCAGTACCGACGACAGGAGTAACCTTGTCCTTCCAGCGAGATTTCTTTTTTTTTTTTCCTTTGGTGGCACTGGGGTTCCTGGAAGCCCTTCTACCTCCGGGCTACCCTCCCCGACCCATTTTATATTTTTATTTGGAAACAGGGTCTCTTAAGCCAGCGAGGCTGGCTCCGAACCAGCGCGATCCTCCTATCTCTGCCTCCCAAGCGTGGGGATTACAAGCGTGCGCCACCACGCCCGGCAAGATTTCTTAGAAGTCTTTCTGGCCAGTTTGAAACACATGTTAAGGCATCAAAATACAGTTGTTGGTACGTTGCTCAAAAAGCAAGGAGTTGGGCGTGGTGGCCTATGCCTGTAATCCCAGTACTTAGGAGGCTGAGACAGGAGCATCCAGAGCTGGAGACCAGCTTCAGCAACCAGGCCAAACCCTGTTTCAAAATAAAGCTGGGCGTGGTGGCGCACGCTTGTAATCCCCACGCTTGGGAGGCTGAGACCGGAGGATCACGGTTTGCAGACAGCCTCTGCTACTTAGAACCTCTGCAATTTAGACCTTCTTTCAAAATAAAGAATAAAAAATAGGGCAGGGGCTGTAGCTTGGAGGTCAAATGCCCCTGAGTTCCATCCCCAGACCCCCCCCCCCAAAAATTAAATAGGTCTGGGGTGTATAGCTCAGAGGTAGAATGCTCCTGGGTTCAGTCTCCAGTACAAATTTTTTGTTGTTTTTTTGTGGGTCTGGGGATGGAACTCAGGGGCATTCGCCCTCTGAGCTACACCCCCTGCCCTATTTTTTATTTATTTTGAAACCGGGTCTCACTGAGTTGCAGAGGGCCTCACTAAGTAGCGGAGGATGTCCACGAACTGCGATCCTCCAGCCTCAGCCTCCCGAATGCTGGGGTTACAAGCGTACACGACTGGCTTTAAAGCTGGCCAAATTTGTGTTACAATTCAAAGTATAAAAGATCCCTGTGTATATACTGACATAGTGACAGAAGACAGATATTCCTCGCAGAATTCAAAGTAACCTGGGTGGGGTGGTGGTGCACACCTGTAATCTCAGTATTTGGGAGATGGGAATGAGAGGGTCACGGATTTGAGGCCAGCCTCAGCAACTTAGACCCTGTTTTAAAAATAATAAAGGGCTAAGCCGGGCGTGGTGGCACACACTTACAATCCCAGCACTCGGGAGGCTGAGACCGGAGGATCGCGGTTCGCAGACAGCCTCAGCTACTTAGCGAGGCCCTTTGCAACTCAGACCCTATTTCAAAAATGAAGACTAAAAAAATAGGGCTGGGGGTGTAGCTTGGAGATACAAGGCCCCTGGATTCCATCCCCAGTACCGCAAAAAGTGTTTAGCTCAGAAGAATACTCCTGGGTTCAATCCCCAGCACCTGCCCTCCTTGATCCCAAGTAACAGAGATGGTTGCTGCAGGGGTCAGAGCTAATTCTCCCCTGACCCATCCCTTCACTGTTGGGCTGGCTTGGCTCCTCCAAAGGCAGAGTGGAACGAGGACACTTCCAAGAGCTGCCTGGTGCCCACTGTGATGAAGGTTAACGTTGTGCGGCTCCTGTGCCTTCTTAACGTGCGACGGCAAGCGCGAGGACGTTACGTGGCTGCCCTGTGCTCTCCAGAGGGGCCCGGCAGGTGTCCCGTCTGAGTGGGGCGTGGTACCTGGACCCTGCACCAGGGGAAATCGACCAAGTCTGGAGTTGAATATAAGTGTACCGACGGTGGGTTTTGTTGTTTATTTAGACTAGGGGATTGAACCGAGGGACATTTGACCGCCAAGCTACGCCCCCCTGCCCCCTTTTGAAACAATCTCATTAGGTTGCCAAATTTGGCCTCCAACCTCGGATCTTCCTGTCTCAGCCTCCCGAGTACTAGGATTATAGGTGTGCGCCATCACACCTGGCTAACGTTAGTTTCTGGGTCGTGAGAAATGTACCACGGTAGCATCAGACAATAACAGCGGAAACTGGATGCAGCACCTGTTTCATCCCAGAGGTGGCCGGTGGCTCGATTCCCTCCACAGTCCACCAGGGAGGTCACTGGGTTCTAACCCCGACAGCGAGGGGCGCTCCGCCCTGTCTCTGCAACTTTTTAAAAAATCTCAAATGACTCCAAATCAAACTTAACTTAAAAATCCAAGGAAATTACATATTCGTATTCCGGATATATATACCCCAATGACTTGGAGGTGGGGATTTGAGCAGATATTGGACACACGCTCACAACATTACTGGCTGCAGTCCACCATGGACGAGCCCAAGTGCCCAGTGGTGGGTGAATGGACGGACCAGAGGTGGCGCTGTACACATCGGAACACGACTCAACCCAAACAGGAAGGAAATCTTGTCATCCGCTGTAACGCGGTGGACCTTGAGGGCGTTAACGCTAAGAGAAATCACAATAAGGCCGATTCTACTTGTAGAATCGAGTTCCCACAGTCAAATTCACTACCATTAATTACTGTCTTGTTCTTTTTTATCGGTGTGTTACGCTCACGTGTAATTGTTATGCATTTGTGCACGTGCTGAACACAATCTGTTCAATTCCATTATACTTTCCCTCTCCTCCTCACTCCCTGTGGGCCCCTTTCTCCATTATTATTATTATTATTATTATTATTATTATTATTATTATTAATTTGTAGTACTGCGGATGGAACCCAGGGGCATTCTACCTCTGAGTTACACCCTCAACCCTATTTATCTCTTATTTATTTTGAAACAGGGTCTCGCTGAGTTGCAAAGCACTTCACTAAGTAGCTGAGGCTGGCCTCGAACCAAGATCCTCCTGTCTGAGCCTCCCGAATGCTGGGATTACAAGGGTGCGCCACCATGCCCGGCCTCTATTGGTCTCCTTTGTGCTTTCCTGAGACCTCCTGTCTTTCTTGTCTTTCTTTCCCTTTCTCTCTAGCTTGACTTTGAGTCTCACTTAGTTTTCTTAATATGCTCTAAAGTTCCATTCATTTTGGGGGCAAATAGCATAATTTTACTCCTTATGGCAGCATAAGTTGCTACTGTGGCCAGGCGTGGTGGCGCATGTTTGTAATCCCAGTCCTTGGGAGGCTGAGATGCGAGGATCGCAGGGTAGAGGACAGCCTCGGTAAGTAGTGAGACTCAACCTAGCGAGACCGTTCCAAAATAAAAATAGGGCTGTTTGTAACTTCGGCTGGCAGCAAACCTGCGATACTCCTCCCGGCGTGACGGCACATGCTCGTAATCCCAGTCCTTGGGAGGCTGAGACGGGAGGATCCCAGGTTCACCGCCAGCCTCAGCAACTCAGACCCTGTTTCCAAATAAATAGGGCCAGGGGTATAGCCCGGAGGTAGAAAGCCTGTGGGTTCCACTCCCAGTACCACCCACACAAAACTCCATTGTGTATACACACCACACTTTGTTTACCTGTTGCTGGATACCACGGCTGGTTCGTAGCTTGGCTCTTGTGAATTGCACCGCTGTAGACTTGGCTACGCTATGGTATGCTAATGTTAATTCTTTTGGAAAACTGAATGACGGCACAGCTGGGCCATACGGTGGCCCTGGTTCTAGTCGTATGAGGAAACTCTATACTGATTTCCACAGGGTTTTACTAACCTATGATCCCACTAACAGTACATTAGGGCTTTTTTTTGTTTGTTTTGTTTTTTGCTGTACTGGGGGGGTAGAATCTAGGGGCATTCTACTCTGAGCTATACCCCCAGCCCTAATTTTTATTTATTTTTTAATTTTTGCAGTACTGGGGATGGGACCCAGGAGCATTCGACCTGTGAGCTACACCTTCGGCCCTATTTTTTATTCTTTATTTTGAAACAGGGTCTCACTGAGTTGCAGAGGGCCTCACTAAGTAGCTGAGGCTGTCTGTGAACCGTGATCCTCCTGTCTCAGCCTCCCGAATGCTGGGATTACAAGCATGTGCCCCACCACGCCTGGACAGCCCTATTTTATTTTGAGATGGGGTCTTGGTAGGTGAGTCTCTCTCCTTGCTGAGGCTGTCCTTGAACCTGCGATCCTCCTGTGTCAGTCTCCCAAGGACTGGGATTGCAAGCATGTGCCAATTTTCTGAGTTCTTTTTATAATCTGGACATCTATCCTCTTTTGGAAGAGTAGATGGCAAGGGTTTCTTCATTCTCTTGATTACTTTGCAGAAACTTTTTAATCTGACATCATCCCGTTTATTGGTCTTGCCTTTATTTCCCAATCCTTAGGGGTTTACTCAGGAAGTCATGGTCTGCACCTATCTGAGCTGGTGTCAGTCCATCCTGTATTTTCTCCTGGCAGTCGCAGAGTCTCTGGTCTAATTCTTAGGTCTTTGGTCCACTTTGAGTTTCATGTACACTGAGAGGACAGTCTCGTGTGATGCTGCAACATATGGGTATCCAATTTTCCCGGCACCATTTAAGTCTCTTTTCCGACACATATCTTAGCACTTCTGTCCAGGTTCAGGTGACGGTATCTGGGTTTGTCTGTCTGCTCTCTCATTGGTCTGTCTGTTCTTATGCCCGTACTATTCTGTTCTTATTACTACAGCTTTCTAGCATAATTTAAAATGGGTTATTGCAGCCGGGCGTGGTGGTGCACGCTTGTAATCCCCGCGCTTGGGAGGCGGAGACAGGAGGATCGCGCAGGTTCGAAGCCAGCCGCGCTGGCTTAAGAGACCCTGTTTCCAAAAATTAAAAAACAGGAACTTCCGGGAAGATGGCGACCGAGAAAAGCGGGGCTTAAGAGCCCCGCTAACAACCAATCTCCATTACCACAAAATCAGCGCCTTTCATAGCCAGAAAACACCATCACCAGAGAAACAAAAAAATCACCAGGCTCCAGAGAGAAAGCGGACAGAGAACAGAGCTCAGAGCCACAGAGGAGATACACCGGCCTCACGCCCGAGGCCGCAGCAGCAGCGCCATACTGCCGGCGGCAGCGGCGAATTCACCGGACGGTTACAGCAAGCCGACGTGAGCTGCTGTGGAACAGCCAGGCGGGATTTCTCGCCGCAGGTAAAATCTAAAGCTCCCAGTGGCTGAGCTCAGGACACGCCGCAGGGATTCAGAGTGGAAATCAAAACCAAGAAGAAATACGCCAGCCTCACGGCCGAGGGCGTGGCAGTGGCGCCATATTGCCACCGGCGGCAGCAGCAGAGAATTCACCCGAATCCAGTACAGCCACATCTGCGTACTCAAGAACAGTGAGTCAAATTGCGGGCCACAGAGGAGAAATCCCAGTACTGCACTCCCTGGGACTTGACCCAGTGGGGGAGGGGCGGTGGCAGAGATATCACACCATAGGAGAACGTGCAACCTGGCACCCCCCATAGTCTAAAGCAGCCTCTATTGACTCCCTGGGTCAGAGACTCTGTGATACAACCCAGTAAAGGAGTAGTGGTGACAGAGATACCACAGACTCGAGATCCAGAACACCTTAAGTGAAGTCATAGTGACCCAAGGGAAGAACCCAGAGAAGGCACAAACTTCCGAAATCATGGGAAAGAGGAATAATACTGGAGCAATGAATGCCCACAACCCCACAACATCAGAACCCGATAAAACAGAAAATCAGAGATTTCTAGAAGATCAAATCAGGAAAATAACTGTAGAAATAATAGAGGTGCTTCGAAAAGAACCCAGAGAGAGCCAAAAAGAGATAAAGGATGCAATTAATGAAGTAAAGGCCTCAATTCAAAGCACAAACAACCGATTAGACCACATGGAGAACAGAATCTCGCTCTTAGAAGATGATCATTCCAAAAATGAACGCATAGTTTCTAATCTAGAAAAAAATATTCGACAGCAGGAATCTGATATTGAAGAAATATGGGCCCATTTTAAGAGAGCTAACCTAAGAATAATTGGAATAGAGGAGGGAAAAGAAAGTGAAACCAAAGGGATCAACAATCTCTTCAAGGAAGTAATAGCAGAAAATTTTCCAAACATAGAGCAAGAGGTTGATACACAGGTCCAGGAAACTTATAGAACTCCCTTTAGACAGGATCGGAGAAGAGGATCCCCACGCCACATAATTGTCAAAATGACCACTGTGGAAGCCAAGCAGAGAATCTTAAAGGCAACAAAAGCAAAGGGCCAAGTGATATTCAGAGGCAAACCAATTAGAATCACGCCAGACTTCCCAAACCAAGTTATGAGAGCCAGAAGGGCTTGGAGTAACATATTCCAAACTCTGAAAGAAAACAACTTCTAGCCAAAAATTTCCTACCCAGCAAAACTTTCTATCAAATTAGATGGAGAAATAAGAAGCTTCCATGACAAACAGAAACTGAAGGAATTTATGTCTTCAAAACCAGGACTAGAGAAAATACTCAAAGAGATTAACTACAAAGAAGAAATAGGTAACACACACCAGAACCAGAGAAACAAGAGTTTCCATCCAACAGACAACTAAGATTGGTTATCTGTGGAGATTCATTACTTATGTTAGTCTTTTACCTATCTCTAAATGGTATTGTTTGCCTTTGTTGTTGTTAATTTTTAGGATTTCTAGTTGGAATATTAATATACCTTCAGATATAGCATTTGGAAATATTTTATCCCATCCTATTAGTAACTGTTAACTCTGTTTACATTGTCTTTGGATATACAATTTTTTTTTTATTTTTTAGGGAGTTTGTATATTCTCCTGTTGCCTGTGCCATTGAAATAATATCCAAGAAATCACTGCCAATTTCAGTGTTGTGAGGTTTTATGACCCAGATTTTCTCCTAAAAGTTTATAGTCTTAAGATTTATATTTAGGTCTTTTATCTATTTTGAGTTAATATTTGTATATGGGATTAGGTAAGGGTCCAACTTTATTCTTTTCCATGTAATATGTTTCAACAATATTTAGTTAAAATATTATTATTTCTACCACCAAATGTTCGTGGAAACCTTGTCAAAAATAACTTGACAATATAGGGAAGAATTTAGCTCTAGGCTTTTATTTAACTCAAATGGTTTATATATCTGCTTTTAGAATAGTACTACACTGTTTCAATTATTGTAGCTTTATATGGTTTGAAATCAGAAAATATATATCTTCTAGCTTTGTTCTTTTTCAAGATCGTTTTGGGTATCTAGAGTCCATATTCCATATTAGGATAGAGTTTTTTTCTGAAAAATAGATATATAAATATATGATAGTTTCACCTAAAAAAATAGAAAAAAATATTCTCTGGTAAGAGAGAAAGTAAAAAGAAATATTGAAATGTTATCTTTAAGTCATCAAAAGCTTGGTATCAGACAAATGAAACTGTTATGTGAGATTATCATTTTTAATTTTGGATAAATTGCTATAATACTAGATGTCAACCACTAAGCCAAGCATGGGAGTGAGGGATGGGGAGAGAATGGGGTGGGGATCGGGTGGGGGCTGACTGGGTGATGTGTGCATGTATGTCTACAAAAGTTTGTATCCCACTATGATGTATGAATACAGTGCACCAATAAAAAAAAAAAAAGGTCTGGGAGTGTAGCCCAGAGGTAGATGGGTTTCCAGGAACCCCAGCACCACCAAATAAAAAATAAATAAATAAATAAATAAAATGGGTTATTGCGCTGGGCATGGTGGTGCACGCTTGTAATCCCAGCATTCGGGAGGCTAAGACTGGAGGATCATGGTTCACAGACAGCCTCAGCTACTTAGGCCCTTTGCAACTCAGTGAGACCCAGTTTCAAAATAAAGAATAAAAAAAAAAAATAGGTCATGGGGTGTAGCTCGGAAGTCGAATGCCCCTGGGTTCCATCCCCAGACCCACACACAAAAAAAGGGTTATTGTGATACCTCCAGCATTGATTTTTTTTTTTTTTTTTTACTTAGAATTCCTTTGGTTATTATATAGTAGTCAAATGCATAGAGACAGAAAACAGCCGGATGTGGTGGCACACACTTGTAATCACATTGAGGAGGCTGAGATGGAAAGATCTGGGTTCGCGGCCAGCCTCAGCTACTTAGGCCCTCTGCAACTCAGTGAGACCATTTCAAAATAAAGAAAAAGTAGGGCTGGGGGTGTAGCTCGGAGGTAGAATGCCCCTGTGTTCCATCCCCAGTGTCCTCTCTCTCTCTCTCTCTTTCTCTCTCTCTCTCTCTCTCTCTCTCTCTCTCTCACACACACACACACACACACACACACACACACTAGTTGCTTAGGGGATTGGGATGAAGATGGCGGCTCACCCTGATTTCCTTCCACATGTATTCTTCATCTGGGAGATCTCTGCTCTCATTTCTTAAGTCACATTCTTGAATCATCCTACATCACTGGGTAAGGGCCCTGGACACATCTCTGGTCTAAGAGGACCAGTTGGCGTGCCGTGGTCCTTACCTGAAGGGCTGATCATCTTCGACGGGCCACCTGCTTATGCGTCTATGCCTGCCTAAGGGTTCTCTTTATCCACCAACTCGGAGAGTCCGGGGTTACCTGGGGGCTCTGGCCGTTTGTGTATTTCTGGATTCCTTCCTGCTTAATCCCCTTCCCTCGGCTCCAATAGTATTATACCATCTTGGTCTCTTATTCCATGGTGACACTGGATGGCTGTGTCTTTGACCTGACCCCAGGAGCCACATTCTCCCTTCCCCCCGCGTTCCTCCCCCCCACCCCTTTCCTTCCCCCTGTGTTCCTTCTCTGGCGTTCTGCAGGTTTTCAGAGCCTCGGGCCACCTGGATTCAGGAGAGGGGAAGTGCGTCCCCAGGGCACGCCATCCCTTCCCTGCAGGGAGCTCTTCCTGGGTGTTGAAGCTCAGTGTGGTCCCAGGCTCGGTGGTTACCAGAGGGGAAAGTAAATGCCTCGGTGTTCCGTCTCCAAGGCCAGGCCAGCGAGGGCGCTTTCTTCTGAAATCCAACTTGGCTTTAAGATTCTATTTCCCTGTGGCTTCACTATTAACATTTACTGAGTGTTTGCCTTGTGCTAAGTCCTGCCCAAGTTGCTTTTGGTGCTTTTTTGACCGTGTGTGTGAACAGGGACCAAACCTGGTGCATTCGACCTCCACGCTACACCCCCGACCCTATTTTCCTTTTGACTGAGTCTCACTACTTGCTGAGGCTGTCCTTGAACCTCTGGTCCTCCTGTCTGAACCTCCCTAGTCCTGGGATTACAAGTGTGCACCAGCACGCCTGGCTTTTCTTCGACTTTCAAAACTCTTTGTTACAATTTTCTTTTATATAGGTGAGATGGTTGAAGGTCAGCAAAGTTGGCCATCACGGTCCTGGAGATGGGGGAAGGATGCCGAGAACAGGAAATAGAAATACAAACTTCCTGGTCCAACAAGAGTTGGGGGGAAAAGAAAAGGAAGGAACTGGGGCTCCCAGCACGTTGCGGCTGGTGGCCCCTCGGACTCGGTGTTGCTTAAAATCAACTTCAGTGGGGCGTGGTGGGCACGCTTGTAATCCCCGCGCTTGGGAGGCGGAGACAGGAGGAGAGCGCAGATTCGGAGCCAGCCGCGCGCACTGGCTTATGAGACCCTGTTTCCAAATAAAACTATAAAATAGGTCTGGGAGTGTAGCCCTAAAGTAGAAGGGCTTCCAGGAACCCCAGTACCACCAAAAAAAAAAAAAAAAAAAAACTTCAGTGATTTTAAGCGGCACTGAGTCCTGATGGAGGAAGGATTAATTGGAAAATTAATGGCAACAAATGAAACCATTAGAATAAAAGAAAGAGCCCGGCCTGGGGGCGCACGCTTGTAATCCCCGGGCTTGGGAGGCGGAGACAGGAGGACTGCGCAGGTTCAAAGCCAGCGACCCTGTTTCCAAATAAAAACATAAAATAGGTCTGGGAGTATAGCCTGGAGGTAGAAGGGTTTCCAAGAACCCCGGTGCCACCAAAAAATAAAAAAGTATCCCTGACAGGGTGTCCTCTCTAGGTGTTCAGAGCTGTCTTCAGAAAAATGGTTGGAAGTTTCCCTGAACCCTGATGGTGGAGCTGGTGGAAGGTGACCAAAGGAATCCATTTCTGGTTGACTTTTATCAGCAAGACATCCCGGTGTTGGATGCAGGGGATGGCCACGGGCGGCCCTCATCTGTCCCACTGCAGGCCAGGGTGGCTGATGGAGCTCCCGCGCTGCGGTCCAGGCTAAGGGCAGGGGACACTTGGCCGGGAGGATGGCCAGTGCCTCTGCTATGGCCTCTGCTTGTGGTGTTTATGGGGAACAAGGCAGATAAATAAAACGACCGAGGGAACCAGGCGACCTCAGGCAGCAGAGTGGAGTCCTGGCTCTTAGGAAGCAAAGGTTGGTTGCAAAGCTGTCAAAACCTGAATCGCATCAAGATGTCTGGTAAACAGTAACGCTGACTTCATAGTCACGATCAATGTTTTGCAAGACATCTTGCTAGGCGAGATGCGGACCTCCTGAGGGAAAGGCTTAGGGGGCTCTTCTACCTCACAGCCTTTCTCTGCAGTCAGCCGCCTATTACGGGGCTCTGCAGCCTCAGATCCACCAATCACAAGCCGGGCGTGGTGGCGCACGCTTGTGATCCCAGTACGTGGGAGGCTGAGACATCCCGGTTCGCGGCCAGCCTCAACCGCTTAGTGAGGCCCTCTGCAACTTAGATTCTCTTTCAAAGTAAAGAATAAACTATCAGGACAGGGGGTGGGGAGGGTGGGGGGTAGCTCAGATGTAGAGTACCCCTGGGTTCAATTCCCAGCACCACAAAAAGAGATTTTGTCTGCTTCAACAATCAGACAAAATATTTGAAAAATTGTACTGAACATGTACAGTTTTTCTTGTCCTTATTCCTTAGGCAATGTGGAATAGTCATTTGCATTTACTTTGCCTTCCGTATTGGAAACAATCTAGCGGGGTTTTTTGGTTTATTTTTGTTTTTGTTTTTGGTGGTACTGGGGTTCCCGGAAGCCCTTCTACCTCCGGGCTACATTCCCAGACCTATTTTATACTTTTTTACTTTTGAAAACAGGGTCTCTTAAGCCAGCGCAGCTGACTTCGAACCTCCTGTCTCTGCCTCCCAAGCGCGGGGATTACAAGCGTGCGCCACCACGCCCAGCGCTAGAGGTGTTTTAAAGTATACGAAAGGATGTGTGTTGGTGACTTGTGATTACCACTACACCATTTTATTTGTGGTGCTGAGGATTAAACCCAGGGCCCCACGAAGGCTAAGCACGCACACTACTGCTGAACTATGGCCTGGCCACACCACCATTTTATATAAAGATCTTGAGCGTCTCTGGATTTTGTCTCTGCAGAGGGTCCTAGAAACAATTCTATGTGGATACTGAGAGATAGTCTAAAACTATTCTGAGCTGGGTGTGGTGATGCACCTTTGTAATCCCAGTACTTGGGAGGCTGAGACGGGAGGATCACAGATTCAAGGACAGCCTCAGCAAGTGGCGAGACTCAACCTAGTGAGAGCCGGGGGTGGTGGCGCACGCTTTTTTTTTTTTTTTTTTTGGTGGTACTGGGGTTCCTGGAAGCCCTTCTACCTCGGGGCTACACACCCTATTTTTACATTTTCATTTTGGAAACAGGGTCTCCTAAGTCAGCGCGCGGCTGGCTTCGAACCTGTGTGATCCTCCTGTCTCCGCCTCCCAAGCGCGGGGATTACAAGCGTGCGCCACCACGTCCGGCTGGTGCACGCTTTTAATCACAGCATTTTGGAGGCTGAGACAAGATTGTGGTTCGCAGCCAGCCTCAGCTACTTAGGCCCTTTGCAACTCAGTGAGACCCTGTTTCAAAATAAAGAATAAAAAATAGGGCTGGGGGGGGGTGGAGCTCAGAGGTGGAATAGCCCTGGGTTCCATCCCCAGACCCGCAAAAAAAAAAAAAAAAAAAAAAAAGGATTGAGGGTGTAACTCAGGGGCACAATGCCCAAGTTCAATCCCCAGTACCAAAATATATATTACAGTTAAAGAGCACGCATACAAGCCGGGCGTGGTGGGCACGGTTGTCATCCCAGCGTTCGGGAGGCTGAGACCGGAGGATCACGATTCTCGGACAGCCTCAGCTACTCGGTGAGGCCCTCTGCAACTCAGTGAGACCCTGTTTCAAGGTATAGAATAAAAAATAGGGCATAGGCCAGACCTGCAAAAAAAAAGTGTGCATACATAAATACATGTATGAACACATCGTGAGCACATGTATACACATATACATGCATGATATGAGAGCGATACTCTCAACCTTCCAGTTTTTTGTTGACATCGCCCACATTTACGGGGTCCAGGGCAATCAAATATAATGTGTAGTGGTCACACCAGGCCGATTCGCATTTCCATATTTGTGTACTGGTGCTTGGTAGTGATACATCTTACCGGAGTACATGCTGGTAGAGGCTCACATGCACACAAGAGGTTGAGCGACGGGTCCGTCATAATCTTAAAGCAGCCATTTAAACGACATGGCGCTCTGGAAGGGTCTTTGTCGCGACGGGCTTGCCCCTGGCTAACGGGGTCCGTCTGCGCGTGGCGGGGGGCGCGTGGCCAACAGGTGCACGTCTTGCCGGCTTACTGTTCTCGCTTTAAAAGCCGAGGAACTTATTTCCTTATTTACTAACGGGATTCCTAAGGGCTTTGTAAGCTCGAGCGCCCCACACTCTGTCGGCAGGCCTCTCCCGATGACCCCTACCAAGACCCCTGTCCCAATTTGTCTGTCAGAGAAAAAAGGATCTCCTACGGGAGCGATCGGACCTCATATCTAATTGGGCCTGGCGGCTGGAGACAGGCCTCATTATTTTTAATTGGGGCCCATAGTTCTAGAAGGAAACGTCACCCAGTTCTATGCAGATCGCGCCTGGATATTTGCCTGCGTGTTCCAAGTGAAACTGCACTGTGGGATTTCCAGGAAATCGCACGATTTTCTGCCTGCTGCTCCCCCTCCCTTTGCTGTTAGACTTGCGGCCTATGGTGATTAATCAAAGTAATAATGGAATTAGAACTGTTTGTTTGTGTGTGTGTGGGGGGACTTTTAGCCGCTGGGTAGTGGCCTTGTCAATTTTTCTTTCAAAATCCATGAATATTGCAGTGCTCAGCCTGGGACGGCTCGGTCCCTTCAACGTCATTGATGTGTAGCTGTGCGCAGGGGGCTCGGGCATGGGTAAGGTTTTCTTGTCAAGGAACACTCATTTTTGCTATTTTTCCAATTGACCATTCAATGGGAAACTCTTCCAGTACCCTGGGCTCCTGCGGTCGCCCCCTCGGTACTGGGGATGGAGCCCAGGGGCATTCGACCTCCAAGCTACACCCCGGCCCTATCTTTTATTCTTTATTTTGAAAGAGTCTCACTGAATTGCAAAGGGCCTCACTAGGTAGCCGAGGCTGGCCTCGAAGTGCGATCCTCCTGTCTCAGCCTCCCCGTGCTGGGGTGACAAGCGTGTGCCCCCGGGCCTGGCTGGCTCTTGGGTTTTCTATTGTTACCTCGTAGTTCTTACTTCTGGTCTTTGGTCATCACCAGAGGGTGATTTTTAAGAGTTGAGGGTTGACATCAATTTTCTTAATAGACCATCCAAGATGCCAAGCGATACTTTGTAAAAATTCCTAAATCTCATCGGCCATGGTGGCATGTGCTTGTGATCCCAGCATTTGGGAGGCTGAGGCTGGAGGATCACGATTCACAGACAGCTTAGGTTCTTTGCAAATCAGTGAGACCCAGTTTCAAAATAAAGAATAAAAAATGGTGCTGAGGGTGTAGCTTGGAGGTAGAATGCCCGTGGGTTCCATCTCCAGTGTAAAAAAAAATTCCAGCCAGGCGTGGTGGCACGCGCTTGTAATCCCCGCGCTTGGGAGGCAGACACAGGAGGACTGCGCAGGTTCGAAGCCAGCGTGTTGGCTTAAGAGACCCTGTTTCCAAAAAAAAAAAATAAATAAAAACCAAAAAAGTATAAATAGGTCTGGGAGTGTAGCCTGGAGGTAGAAGGGCTTCCAGGAACCCCAGTAACACACACACACACACACACACACACACACACACACACACACACACAAAATTCCAGCCAGGCGTGGTGGCGCACGCTTGTAATCCCACGCTTGAGAGGTGGAGACAGGAGAACGTGCTGGTTTGAACCCAGCCTCGCTGGTTTAAGAGACCCTGTTTCCAAATAAAAATATAAAATAGGTCTGGGAGTGTAGTCCTGAGGTAGAAGGGCTTCCAGGAACCCCAGTACCTCCAAAAAAAAAAAAAAAAAAGAAAGAAAGAAAAAGGAGAAAAGGCCGGGGCAGGAGGCCTTCTGGACATGGGTTAGGGTCCCCAGAAAGGAGGCGCGGGGGTGTTGGCGCTTCTGTGTTTAGTACAGTTCAGCGTAGCCACGGCCCAGCCAGACCAGCGGCTTCCTGCACCACCCCGTTGTCAGTCTCCGGTAAATGTGGCAGATTGGCATAATTCTTTGGATGACAAATTCATCATAAACTGCAAAAAAGGTCATTGCCCCCCTGTCTGCTTCCTGGGCTTTTAGTTATTTTTAATCAGCCCCTGTCTGGAAACATTACACTGTAATTTCTAGAAATAATGCATAAGTTTGATTTTTTTTGGGGGGGCGTACTGAGGATTGAACTCCGGGGTTTTCTACTCTGAGCCACACTCCCAGCCTTATTTTATTTTAATTAATTTTGGCAGTGCTGGGGATGGAACCCAGGGGCATTCTACCTCTAAGCGACACCCCCAGCTCTATTTTTTTATCCTTTATTTTGAAACGGGGCCTCACTAAGTAGCTGAGGTTGACCGTGAACCGCGATCCTCCTGTCTCAGCCTCCCGAATGCTGGGATTATAAGTGTGCGCCACTGTGCCCAGCCACTATTTTGTTTTTAAAACAGGGTCTCGATAAGTGGCCGAAGCTGACCTCAAACCTGTAACCCTCCCGTTTCAGCCACCTGAGTACTAGGATTCTGGTTGTGTGCCACCATGCCCAGCTCAGCTTAACGTTTATGAGAGTGTATTGTATAATTCTGTTCTTGTTAAACTCTTGCTGTGCCTAATTTAGAAGTTAACCATTGGTTTGTTTATATAGGGAGCAGTGTACTATACACAGGGCTGGGTGCTGCCTGTGGTTTTAGGCATCCACTGTGGGTCTTGGGTGGATCCCCATGGATAAGGGGATTAAGTCTCTAGGGGCTTGTCCTGGATCCTTACCCAAGCAGCTGTAAATTGACTTCCTATCTTTTAATTTTTTTGCAGATCTGGAGATGGAACGTAGGACCCAGGGGCATTCGACCTCCAAGCTACACCCTCAGTCCTATTTTTTTATTCTTTTTTTTTTTTTTTTTTGGTGGTACTGGGGTTGCTGGAAGCCCTTCTACCTTCGGGCTACACTCCCAGACCTATTTACTATTTTATATATTTTTTTATTTGGAAACAGGGTCTCTTAAGCCAGTGCGGTCCTCCTGTCTCCGCCTCCCAAGCGCGAGGATTCCAAGTGTGCGCCACAACGCCCGGCTTTATTCTTTATTTTGAAACAGGGTCTCATTAAGTTTCAGAGAGCCTCACTAAGTAGCTGAGGCTGTCCGAGAACCGCGATCCTCCTGTCTCAGCCTCCCAAATGCTGGGATTACAAGAGTGCGCCACCACGCCCGGCTCCCTTCCTGTCTTGTAAGGTGGTCTTCATACTCAGTGACTATTTCCTGCTAAGAACAATGATCGGATGCTCAAGTCCAGGTCTACGGACATAACTACCATTTTCCCTTGGTGTACCCGGCATATATTTACGGCACCACAATTAGCTCGAGTTGGGCATGGCATGCCAGTGATTCCAGCTTCTCAGGAGGTCAAGGTGGGAGGATCACAAGTTCAAAGCCAGCCTTAGCAACCCCAGTACCCAAAGAAAAAATGCCTCACGTGTTCCTTGACATGGGATATTTTTCTCTTTGCAGGGAGAAAAAAAAATACAACTATGTGGTCTTTAAATTGCAGGGAAGCAATTTGGTTAAATCCTGACAAAAGTAGTCAGAACATTGTCTAGACCTTCTGTCTGACGTTCCTAATCTCGGCATCTCTTGGCAAACCTTCTTTGGAACAAGACTGGACGTAACGTGTCTGGTCACGTTTTTCCCCGGGAGGGGTTTTATTTCCCCCAAAAGTTGGGCAGGGAGGGAGAGAGGGATGCCAGGCTTACCCCTGTGTCTGATCTAGCCATGAGACTCATCTGCAGGGCCCATGTCTACATTCTATCTTCTCAAATTTGTCTTTTTATGGTACATTGGAAAATTGAGCTATCATTGCATGGCTCTGGAAAAAGAATTCTTGCAACCCGTGCCCAACCGAAGGGGAGGCGATGTCTTGGTTTATATTCACACTTTGTAAAGGTATAGATGAGAGTAAATGTGAACTATCCATTCGGGCATGGGCGCCTTGGCTGTGTGCCTTCAGGGAGGTTACTGAGCTGCCCTGTGCTTTCTGCTTTTTTTACTTTGAGAACAAGAATAACAGGATCGTTGGTCACGCAGGTCGTTGAAAGGAGGAAACGTTTTAAAGTCGGTGGAGAGCTTAGAACAGCGCCTGCCAAGGAGTGAGCGCGATTAGGATTTGCTAATGACTGAAGATCGGTGGCGTTCATGTGAGAAGTCAGCCCCAAGTGCGAGTCGGCTTGCTTAGGAAAACATTTTGGGAAACCGCAGAAGTTCTGAATTTAGCCCGTAATCCCAGCGACCCGGGAGGCTGAGCCCAGGAGGACCACGAGTCTGAGGACATCCCGGGCAACGTAGGAGAGCCTCGGCAGTGTAGCAAGACCCTCCACAACCTAGTGAGGCTGCTTAAAAAAAATGCAGCCGGGCGTGGTGGCGCACGCTTGTAATCCCCGCTCTTGGGAGGCTGAGACAGGAGGATCGCACAGGTTCGAAGCCAGCCTCAGCTACTTGGTGAGGCTTTCAGCAACTTGGTGAGACCCTGTTTCCAAATAAAATATAGAAAAGGTCTGGGAGTGTAGCCTGGAGGTAGAAAGCCTCTGGGTTCCACCCCCAGTACCACCAAAAATAAAAAAATAAAAATAAATGCAAGGTGGGCGTGGTGGCGCACAATTGTAACCCCAGCATTTGGGAGGCTGAGACAGGAGGACCCGGGTTCACAGTCAGCCTCAGCTAATTAGTGAGGCCCTCTGCAACTTAGACTTTATTCTCGGCAACTTAGTGAAATAAAGAATAAAAAATCAGGCTAGGGGTGTAAAACACACACACACACACACACACACACACACACACACACACACACACACACATGCGCGCGCCCAAAAGGACTGGGGGTGGAGGTATAGCTCAGAGGTTGAATGCTCTTGGGTTCAATCCTCAGTACCATAAAAAGAAAACAAAATTCTAGCTTGATTCAGTCTTATTAAAGTGGTTACATCTTCCATCTTTTTTCTTATTTTACTGGAGCTTAAACCTAGGGTCATTCTACCTTCAAGCTACACCCTCAGCCCAAAGATCTGGAAAGGAATAAATTTCATGTTGAAAATACTTGAAAATTTATATGAGATAGTGTGAAAATCGACATCTGATCTGAACTTTTTTAAACTTATAAAATAACTTTTTAAAACTATAATGGACGCAGTGTATTTATGGGGTACAATGTGAAATCAGTGTGTGTGTGCAAGGCGTGATGGTCAGTTCATTGGCATAGCTATCACTTTAAACATTCTTTATTTCTTTGAAAGTTTAAAAATCTTTATTTTTCAAGGTACAATAAATTTGTGTGTGTGTTGCGGGACTGGGATCGAATTTGGGGGCATTCTACCTCCGAGCTCCACCCCCAGCCCTATTTTTTATTCTTTATTTTGAAACAGGGTCTCATTAAGTTGTGGAGGACCTCACTAAGTAGCTGAGGCTGGCCACGAACCTGTGATCCCGTCTCAGTCCCCCAAATACTGGTATTACGAACACGTGACACCACCCGTGGCTCAAAACAGTGTAAAATTTGAAATAGTGTCTCACTAAGTACCTGAGGCTGGCCTTGAACCTGCGATCCTCCTGTCTCAGCCTCCCAAGTCCTGGGATCACAAGTGTGCACCACCACGCCCCCGGCTCAGTGAATTAACTGATAGTTTCCTTACCTCGCTGTTGAACATGAGGAGTTATCTCCACCTACATTCCTCAGCCCATAATCACCCTTTTCGTCTTCCTTCCCCCTCTCAGTTAACCATTTTCCTACCCCCTACTTCTTTGAGATCACCTTTGAGCTTCCCGCCCCTTGAAAACGTGGCTTTAAGAATCCCTGTATGTCACTGTGGGGCGTGGTGGCGCACGCTTGTCATCCGCGCTTGGGAGGCGGGGACAGGAGGATCGCGCAGGTTCGAAGCCAGCCGCGCTGGCTTAAGAGACCCTGTTTCCAAATAAAATATAAAATAGGTCTGGGAGTGTGGCCCCGAAGTAGAAGGGTTCCATCCCCAGTACCACAATAAAAAAAAAAAAAAAAAAAAAAAAAAAGAATCCCTGTCATGTAGACACGGGTGTCCTGCATACTCTAGGTAGAACTAGATGTCTGGATCTGGTCTTTGCGAGTTTTCTTTACCTCAGATTCTTTCAGTACTGTTTGGTTTTAGTTTCTTTCAGATTCATTTTTATTAGTGCAAACTTAGTGATACAGAATCATGGGTTTCACTGGGGGCATATTCATACATTTTCAGAGTAATTGATCACATCTACTTCTCTGTGTGGGGTGTGTTCCTCAGGATTGGACCCAGAGGCATTTTACCTCCAAGCCTCACCCTCTGCCCTATTTTTATTTTGGAACAAGGTCTTGCTAAATTGCTGAGGCTGGCCTTGAACCTGTGATCCTCCTGTCTCAGCCTCTCAAGTACCGGGATTATAGGTGTCTACCACCAGGCCCAGTTCACCACATATTTTTAAGGAAAACACACACACGCACACACACAGACACACTGATATTCAGAGTCGAACATTTTCAGTGGTATTACATCTATTGGAATACATCAAATGGCAAAGTTCTGGATTCAAGGTGCTTTTAGGTATCAGATCAGTGAATGGGCCTTATCTTTTTAAAATCCTATTTATTCATGTATCTTAAAGTAATATTTTTTGAGGTCCTGGGTATGGAACCCAGGGGCATTCTACCTCCGAGCTACACTCCCAGCCCTATTTTTTATTCTTTATTTTGAAACAAGGACTCACTGAGTTGCAAAGGGCCTCACTAAGTAGCTGAGGCTGTCTGTGAACAGCAATCCTCCTGTTTTAGCCTCCGGAATGCTGGGATTACAAGTGTGCGCCACCACGCCCGGCTGTTTTTTTTTATTCTTTATTTTGAAACCAGGTCTCACTGAGTTGCAGAGGGCCTCACTAAGTAGCTGAGGCTGTTTGTGAACCACGATCCTCCAGTCTCGGCCTCCCAAATGCTGGGATTACAAGTGTGTGTGCCACCACACCTGGCTTAAAGTAATTTTTAAAACAAAAATTTAAGCCTATCGGATTCTTTTTGCATACTGCTAAAGGGCCCAGGACATGTTTACTTACTTGAAAACCACTGAGAGCTCTGTCCCGGAGGACCTATTAAGTGCAACACCCTAGAAATAGAGTAGCCAACCGCACAGATGTCTGACGTCAGGGAACTCACAGCCCAGCAGGGCCAACCGAGAGGCAACCCGGCTTTGCTACTGGGTGCAAAATTTAATGGGACGACAACAAAACAGTAATTCTGTTTGTCAGCTCGGGTTGCCAGAACATGTCATAAACTGGGTGACCTAAAAAGCACGAATCAGTTTTGCACAGCGCAGGGAGCTGGGAAGTCGGATCAGATGTGCGCCGATGTGCCCGCCTTCCCATGACGGTTCTCTTCCCAGCCTGTAGGTGGCCACCTTCTTGTCTGGTCTCAAAGTGCCCTTTTTGGAGGCTACCTGTAGCAGGGAGAGAAAGAGACGGGGTGGGAGAGGGAGATCTGTTAGGAAATGTATGGACAAAGCCAGGCGTGGTGGCGCACGCTTGTCATCCCAGTACTTGGGAGGCTGAGACAGGAAGATTGCGGTTTGCGGACAGCCTCAGCTACTTAGTGAGGCCCTCTGCAACTCAGACCCTATTTCAAAATAAAGAATAAATTGGGTGTGAGGGGGTATAGCTTGGAGGTAAAATGCCCCTGGGTTCAATCCCCGGCAAACAAAACAAAAAGAAAAATCTATAGGCAGCTATCATTTCATGTATTTATCTTGTATTCAGCCACTTGGCTGAGCTCTCTGGATTCCAGGGCCTCCTATACGGCTAGGTATTCTAGGCATACTGAAAGCCTTTGTTATTAAAGCCTTTAAGTAAAACAGTAGTTAGTATTCCCTGACCTTTTTTTTTTTTTTTTTTTTTTTTTTTTGGCAGTACTACAGATGGGACCCAGGGGCATTCCACCTCTGAGCTACACCCCCGGCCCTATTTTTTATTCTTTATTTTGAAACAGTCGCACTGAGTTGCAAAGGGCCTCACTAACTAGCTGAGGCTGTCTATGAACCGCGATCCTCCTGTCTCAGACTCCCAAATGCTGGGATATTACAAGCGTGCGCTACCACGCTGGCTTTTACGTGAACGTATCTTGGTCTTCTGTCACTGAAGGAAGTCCAAGGAGGTCCCTCTAAAGGGGGACCAGGGGCCTCGCCTCGACCTTGGGTTTGTGATGTTCGCTGCAGAAAAGAATTCTGGGTTGGTTCAGAAAGCGAAGCACCCTCAGAGGATTATTCAGGAAGGAAGGCAGCGGAACGGTGGCCGTGCCGAGGGGAAGAGTGAGAGCGAGACGTACTTTTGGGGGCCTCAGGTTCTTTTAAGGAGACTTTGTGAGAGGGGGGCCTTGACAAGTACCTGGGAGCATCGGCCCCGGGGACCAAGCTCTGTGATCTCGGATCACAAGACGTGTGTGTGGAGGTCTGGTTCTCACCCAAGTCTTCATCAGGCTGATGTCTCCTCTATCAAAGAGGTAGCATTTGGATTGTGGCTGTATCATAGGTGTTTCTTTTTTTTTTTTTTTTTTTTGGTGGTACTGGGGGTGGAACCCAGAGGCTTTCTACCTCCGGGCTACACTCCTAGACCTATTTTCTATTTTATTTGGAAACAGGGTCTCACTAAGTTGCTGAGAGCCTCACTAAGTAGCTGAGGCTGGCTTCGAACCTGTGCGATCCTCCTGTCTCAGCCTCCCAAGTGCAGGGATTACAAGCGTGCGTGCGCCACCACTCCCGGCTCATAGGTGTTTCTTAAAATACATCTCCCTTTGTCTTTTCTAATCCCCATGTGGGATGACTGCATGGAAGCTTTAATTTAAAAAAAAAACACCAGTTTGCTGGGCGTGGTGGCACAAGCTTGTAATCCCCGCACTTGGGAGGCGGAGACAGGAGGATCGCACGGGTTCAAAGCCGGCTGTGTTGGCTTAAGTGACCCTGTTTCCAAATAAAAATGTTGAAAAAAAAACAGGTCTGGGAGTGTAGCCCAGAGGTAGAAGGGCTTCCAGGAACCCCAGTACCACCAAATAAATAAATAAATAAATAAATCAAGTTTAAAAAAAAGTTTTCACAAATAAGTGAGTTGCGTTAACTCCAAGATTCTTAGATTTCTCAGGAGATCGGGAGTGATAACCCTGGAAGCATAATGGATTTGAGGAGTAAGACCACGGGGCTTTTAGATGTAGTGGTAGGATCCTCTTCCTGTTTTGAGTTTCTTTATTGGCACATTATAACAATGTCATTGTGAGATTCATAATCGCACACAATATTGTCGGTCCGTTTCCCACGCCATCCCCTCCTCCTTCCGTGGACAGAATAGTGAGATTCCTAGTGATGGTCATATGCGCACCTGCTGGGGCACAGTCCCTGTCATCCCCATATTTGAGAGGCTGAGAAAGGAGAATCGCAGTTTCAAGTCTAGCCTTGACAATTGAGTGAGACCCTGTTTCAAAATTAAAAAGGACTAGGGGTATCGATTGGAGCTAGGATTCTCCTGAATTCCCGGTAACAAGAAAAAGTAAACCGGACGTGGTGGCACACACTTGTAATCCCAGTACTTGGGAGGCTGAGACAGGAGGGTCGCAGGTTCGTGGTCAGTCTCAGCTACTTCGTGAGGCCCTCTGCAACTCAGTGAGACTGTTTCAAAAATAGTAAAACTAGGGCTGAGGGTGTAGCTTTGAGATAGATGCTCCTGGGTTCAATCCCCAACACCACACGCGAACCTTATAGCATATATGAATATATTTCAGTTGTGAAATACCTATCAGAGTTGGGCGTGGTGACTCTCCTATAATCCCAGTACTTGGGAGGCTGAGATAGGAGGATCGTGGTTCGCAGCCAGCCTCAGCTACTTAGACCCTGTTTCAAAATAAAAAAAAATCAGGCTGCGAGTGTAGCTGTGTTTAATATCCAGAATCACCACAAAATACATATCAGAAATACTAAAGAGTATAAAGAATCAAGAAAATCATCTTATAATTCTTAGTGCTGAATCCTCAGGGCCGAAGACACACAGGTGCACTGTAGGTACTAAACACTAGCACACAAATCGCCAGAGAGTCTATCACACGAAGAAATAGAGCATTCCCAGTATAATTTCTGGGTTTTCTCTTGTAACCAAATAAGTGATACCTGGTATTATTTAATTACAAAAATGGAATCATTTTAAGTAAATCTAGTTAAAAATGAAAGAATTATGAACATCTTTATTTTCTCTTGCCAGGCAGAGATTGTATTGGGAATTTCCAGGTACAGAATAATTATGTACGTAGATATATACGAGGGGATTCATGAGGGCTATTGGCGCCCATGATCGGGTTGAGAAGCCCCGCAATAGGCTGTCTGCCAGCTGGAGAAGCCAGGGGTTGGGCCTCTAAGTCCAAAGGCCTCTAGACTTGGGGGGCCACTGGGACGAGTCCCAACATCCATAGGCAAAGAGAGACTGGAGTTCTTAGGTCCCAGGGGGGAAGGTGTCCTGGCTCCAGGGGAGAGGGAGAGAATTTGCCTTTCCTCTGCCCAACGCTGCCTGAGGGCAGCCCTTACATCCTCAGTCTGCCAACTAAAATTGCCAATCTTTTCCAGAAAGATATTAGCAGCTGCTGTATCCAATCAGGTGGAGATTCAAAGTTCATCACAGAGAGCCGGGCATGGTGGCGTTCGCTTGTCATCCCAGCATTTGGGAGGCTGAGACAGGATCGCAATTTGAGGACAGCCTCAGCTACTTAGTGAGTCCCTTTGCAACTCGGGGAGACCCTGTTTCAAAACAAAGAATAGCCGGGCGTGGTGGCGCGCGCTTGTCATCCCAGCATTTGGGAGGCTGAGACTGGAGGATCGCCCTTCGTGGACAGCCTCAGCTACTTAGTGAGGCCCGCCGCAACTCACTGAGACCCTGTTTCAAAATAAAGAATAAAAAATTGGGCAGGGGGTGTAGCTCAGAGGTCGAATGTCTCTGGGTTCCATCCCCAGACCCGCAAAAATAAATAAATAAAAGAATAAAAAAAAATAGGGCTGGGGGTGTAACTCGGAGGTAGAATGCCCCTGGGTTCCACCCCTAGTACTAAAAAAAAAAAAAATTCATCACGTTACTGAGAGTAAGGATGTGCCACTTTCCAGGACCAGAATAAGATATCACGGATGAAGGCTTTTTAGTAAAAGTTCCTTTGGGAGGAGAGGAAAGTGAGCAGAACACAGGAGAAGGAAGCCCTGGTTGTGTGCTGGGATGGCCGCGCCCTTTCTGCCATTCCCCTGCCTCCATCGCAGGGGGACCTGGTTATTGCTTGTTCTCGTGGGGGCCTTCTCTCCGTAGCCGTCCCTGTTACTTAATGCTTGGTTTACAAGGGAAGAATTATGTCGAGGGCAGCCAAAGGCCGGTATTCAGGAAATACTCCATTCTGTGGTCTGGTGTGACCAGCGGGGTAACTGAGGCTCGGAGTGGGAAGAACCAGCCCCCAGGCCGTGCCAGGGGCGGGTGAGACTCGAGGCCTCTGGGTAGCCGAGGCGGCCATGGGCCCCAGGAACATGTCGAACCCATTTCTGTTGTTGAACACGGGCTCTCAGATCGAGAGCCATATTTGTCAGTTTTTTTTTAAATTTATTTTTTACGGTATTGGGGATGGAACCCAGAGGCAGTCTATCTCTGAGCGACACCCCCAACCCTATTTTTTACTCTTTATTTTGAAACAGGGTCTCACTGAGTTGCAGGGTCTCACTGCATGCTATGAAGCCGGGCGTAGTGGCGCACGCTTGTAATTCAGCATCTGGGAGACTGAGACAGGATCACGGTTCGCGGACAGCCTCAGCTGTTTAGTGAGGCCTTTTGCAACTCAGACCCTGTTTCAAAATAAAGAACAGCAACAAAGAAATAGGGCTGAGAGTGTGGCTCAGAGGTCGAATGCCCCTGGGTTCCATCCCCAGTACCACAAAAAGTTTAAGCACGTGTGCATGTTAAGGGTTTTAGCACCTGTGCGTGTTGAATTTAAGCATGGTCCCAGGGAAAGCCTAGTCTCCAGGCTGGTGCCATTGAGTAAAAAACACATTACGCAACTCTAAACGGGATGTGATATTTCCACAGAAATGTGTGCATGTAATCATTCCCCTCCATGTCGTGTGTGTGTGTGTGTGTGTGTGTGTGTGTGTGTGTGTGTGTGATGAGCGACCACGTGCACAGCGCTCTTACCTGCAGCATTATGGGAGCTTCGAACTCGGGCAGTCTTGGGCTTGGGGGCCTGTGGCTTATGAAATATGGTGTGTGAGGGATGGAAAAATCTGTCAAAGAAAAGAAATACAACTTTATGAATACAGAATAGGGGTCCAGGCCTTCTGGAAAAAGCAAGCTCTAAGCTTCAGGTTAAAGCCATCTTTAATTACAGATGTAATTACATTACCTCCAATATCCCTAATGTTATATATAAGATATATATATATATATATATATATATATGGATATATACATACACATATGTATATAGGTATGTTATACGTATATGGGTACATGTTATAAATAACAATGTTATAGATAACATGCTTTACATATTTCATATATATTTTACAAAGAGAAAGAGCGCATTAGTTCTGCATCTATAAATCAATAATAAAACGGAGGCAGTCCAGCAAAGGCCAGGGTCCCTGTGTCATGAACCCCAAAGTTTCCAGGTGAACTTGGTGCCCTAAAGTCTGAAGATGGTAAAGTTTTGCAAATGGAGTCGAGAGGTGGGGAGTTGCATGGGGCTGGATGCAGGCTCAGGGCCTGTTTAATCTCCAGCATGGCTCCCGGAGGGTCCTGACTCTTATTTCCCGAGTCTACAGGGACAGAGACTGAGCCAACATGAGCAGGGGCTCTAGCGTAATCTCCAGGGAGGTCCGGTTTCTAGTTCTTATCACTGTGAAGCAACCTCCATGCCCACAGGTAGCCGGCCACACGGTGCGGCCCCGCCTCCTCCCATGAATTATTAACTCTGCTCTACCCAGTGAGCTAGAATCACCCCGGACCTTACTGCTGGGTGTCAGCCTCGCGGAATCAAAAGCCGGTGGAGAGCAAGGTTGAAAGCCTCTGCGGAATCGTTAATAGCCTGGTCTCCCTCCAGGTGCGATGGAAACCAAGGTAACAGAACAGGAAGATGGCCTCCCCCGGTGACCTCCCCTCTACTAGGTCTAAATGACAGGGCGCCGGGTGTCTCCTAGTCATGGAGGAGGATCTGGGTCTATGGATAAGATTTTGGACTTGGTGAAAAATCCTCACGTGAGGAGGATGAGGTTGAAGTCTCCTCTTGTTGGTTGGGGAAGTGGTTAGACAATTTAGAACCGGAGCGTGGGGGTTGCTGGATCATTCGAGTGGCCTCGAATACTGTCCTATCACGTTTTCGGTCATGATAGAAGTGGTCTGTATTAACCAAGGCTGCCGCCGTGGGCCGTGTGTGACTGAGGCGTTCTGGAGACGAGGCTACCATGACTGGGGTGCTAAATTAATTTTTTTTGTGACACAGGAGATGGAACCCCAGAAGTTCTACCTCTGAGCTACACCCCCAGCCACGTCTTTTTTTCATTTTGAAACAGGGTCTCACTAAGTTGCAAAGGGCCTCGCTAAACTGCTGGGGTTGGTTTCCTATCTCAGCCTCCCAAGTACTGGGATTACAGGCATATGCCACCACACCTGCCTTCTGAATTTTAATTTTACTTAATTTTTGTGTGCGTGTTACTGGGGATGAAATCTAGGGACCTTCTACCTCCAGGCTACACTCCCAGACCTATTTTATATTTTATTTGAAAACAAGGTCTCACTAAGTTGCTGGGAGCCTTGCTAAGTAGCTGAGGCTGGCTTCGAACCTACATGATCTTTCTGTTTCAGCCTCCCAAGCACTGGGATTACAAGTGTGCGCCACCACGCTCGGCTAATTTTACTTAATTTTTATTCATTTCAGTAGCAACACGGGCTTGTGTTCCTGTGTAAGCTAAGGTAGAACCTTAAATAATAGTGACCCAATGTTAAAAGCATAGGTATTCGGTGCCTTTTTGGGTAAGACTGTTTGCAGTTTTAAAAAATTATCTCAGATATTGCCGGGCATGGTGGCACATGCTTGTAATCCCCACACTTGGGAGTCAGAGACAGGAGGATCACGTAGGTTCGAAGCCAGCCGTGCTGGCTTAAGAGACCCTGTTTCCAAATAAAAAATATTAAAAAAATAGGTCTGGAAGTGTAGCCCGGAAGTAGAAGGGTTTCCAGGAACCCCAGTACCACACACACAAAAAGAAATTATCTCAGATATATTCTGTTTACTCTTAAATGCGGTAACCCCAAAGTTTCCCAAGTGACAGGTTATTAGAAGCTGAACAGCAGACAATAAGGCTTCATGGGGGGAGATGGAAGACAACTTTAATGTCACACTTCACACTTCTTTTCCCAGGACTTTCTTATAGGCATCAAGACTTACAAGGTCAATTTTCCTGGGTTTGTTCTTCTATCATGTGTGATCTAATTCGAAAACATTGCCCTGTTGATGGATTGTTTCTCCTCCGCTGGCCAGCCCAAGAGGATACAGAAGCACTTTTCTATGCAGTTAGAATAATTTAGTAGCTGTCCACAGGAGCCTCATGAACCATGGGGAAACTCTAGCTACAGACTGTCACTGATCCATTCAGCCAATGATCCATGTCTATAGCACAGAACCTGTTGCCTAGGCAACTGCTAACTCAGAATGACACCGTCCTGGACCAAAATGCACCTGACCACCTGGAATAAAGTGCGGGTCCTTGCCAACGTTGCAGAGTAACTCGAGGAAGCATCCTTCGATGGGAGAAACAGATTTGATGGATGGGTAGAGGGAGGGATATTCACTGTCTAAGGTCTAAGGGTGAGAATTTTCTCTGGCAAGAGCACATGTAATATTTTTCAGTGTTGGGGCCATATGCAATTCATGTCAGAGTAAATATGCTG
This sequence comes from Muscardinus avellanarius, assembly GCF_963383645.1. Lineage (NCBI taxonomy): Eukaryota > Metazoa > Chordata > Mammalia > Rodentia > Gliridae > Muscardinus > Muscardinus avellanarius. The sequence continues at coordinate 22,843,999 of NC_137807.1, forward strand.
ATCTAAGTGTAGTTATATTTTCTAAAGTGAAGGAAGCTCTCTTTTGTGTGTTTTATTTTTGTTTGGGTACGAGAGAGACTGAAGGGCATTCTACTTACTAGCTATACGCCTAGACCTTTTTACTTTTTACTTTGAAACGGGGGTCTCGCTAAGTTGCGGAGGGACTCACTAAGTTGCAGAGGCTGGTCCTCCACCTTGCCATCCTCCTGTCTCAGCCTCCCAAGCACTAGGATCATATGCATGCACTGCTGCCTGGCTGAGGCGGCCAGTGCGCCGCCTTCATGAATTCCAAGATTCTCTTTGGAGGAATTAAGTGAAAATAAGCCAAATTGGTGTATTGATCACTTAGAGTTGGGATGACTTAAACACCTGGAACTTGAGCGGGCTCATTGGCATTCCTTTTCTCTGCGTGCAGCAACCATACAGACCTTTTCTGGAAGGGTGGGTATCCTTCAAAGACCGAGATTTGAAACAGAGGCCAAATCACCAGAGACTGGTAACTGGGGGCTACAGAGAAGCTAACAAAGTTGAAATGACCCTTCCGATGACTTCTTACATCCCCGCTTCGCATTTCTGATAGAGATGTCTTAGCATCCCTGGAGCGTACCACCTGGTCTATACAGCCCTTTGTCCTGCTGGCTTTCCAGATTTTTTATTTTTTTTATTTTTTTGGTGGGTCTGGGAATGGAACCCAGAGGCATTTGACCTCCGAGCCACACGCCCTGCCCTATTTTTATTCTTTATTTTGAAACAGGGTCTCACTGAGTTGCAGAAGGCCTCACTAAGTAGCTGAGGCTGTCCACAACCGCGATCCTCCGGTCTCAGCCTCCCGAGTGCTGGGATGACAAGCGTGCGCCACCACGCCCGGCTCAGATTTATCCTTTTTATGAAAAGTAATAAAAGTCTCAGGCCTCAGTTTCTTAGGATTTCTGTCTTGTGAAGATCCCCGTGTATGTGTAAAACCCAATCCAAGCTTTCTGCTTTTCTTTGGTGGATTAGCTCTTATATTACGGGGTTCTTAGATGCAACCGAAGAGCCTGTGTAATTACTGCGTAAGGAGGACGCAGTGGGGAGCACCTCACCTGGACGCGTTGGTGAAATATGTGGGTGGAAAGCTTCTCCACAGTAAAGGAGAGCAAATGGTTGATCTCTTCAACAACTTGGATGAACACAAGGGCATTATGCAAAGGACAGAAAATAATTTCAAGAGGTTATGTGCGAGCTGGGCGTGGTGGAGCACACTTGAAATCGCAGGACTGGAGAGGCTGAGATGGGAGGAGAGTGTTTACAGCCAGCATTAGGAATTAGGCTCTGCAACTTAGAGCCTGTACCCCAATAAAAAAATATAGGGCATGGGGGGTGTAGCTCAAAGGTAGAACACCCTTGGGTTTCACCCCTAGTACCACTTTTTTTTTTTTTTCAGTACTGGGGATGGAACTCAAGGGCATTCTACCTCCAAGCTACACCCCCAGCCCTAGTTTTTATTCTTTATTTTGAAACAGGGTCTCACTGAGTTGCGGAGGGCCTCACTAAGTAGCTGAGGCTGGCTGCGAACCACGATTCTCCTATCTCAGCCTCTCAAATGCTGGGATTACAAGCGTGCACTGCCACACCCGGCTTCACTATTTTTTTTTTTTAAAGTTATGTACTTAGGACCCAAGTGTGTATATGTTGCTGGGGCTTGAACCCAGGGGCATTCTACCTCCAAGCTACACCCCAGCCCTTCTCATTTTTTTTAATTTAGAAACAGTGCCCCACTAAGTTGCTAAGGCCAAGCCAGGTGTGGTGGCATACCCTTGTAATCTCTGTATTTAGGAGACTGAGACAGGATCACAAATTAGAGGACAGCCTCAGTAAGTAGTAAGGCTCTCAACCTGGTGAGACTCTGTTTCCAAATAAAAATAAAACAGGGCTGGTGTGTAGATCAGAGGTAGAATGTCCCTGGGTTCAATTCCCAGTACTACACACACACACACACACACACACACACACACACACACACACACACCATCCTCCTGTCTCAGCCTTCCAAGTACTGGCATTACAGGTGTGCACCAGCACACCTGGTTTGCATGACCCTGCTTTTGCGTCATTCTCAGAGGGACGACATTATAGGCATGGAGAATGGGTTACTTGCTGCCTGGAGTTGGGGAGATGGTAGAAAGTATGACCTAGGGGGTAACATCCCCAAGGGATGAGGGAACCCTTCTGTATCTTATCCTCGCGGTGGTCAGAGGAATCGATACGCGTAATAACATCGCATGGGGCGAGCGCACGAATACCTGTGAAGACAGGTGCAAGCCGAGCGACACCTGAGGTTGTGCCAGGGTCGATCTCCTGGCGCTGTGGTTTTATTACCTTTGGGGAGGGTTGGTTTATGGGGGATTCATTCAAAAGCTCAGTGTATGCAAATCATCCAGCCAGTTGTCTATTCTCCCCAGAGTAACTGGAGTGTAGGGACTTGGTCAGAAATAGGTAAGTCCCCCTATTTCTGGTGGGGAAAGAGACCGACCCATGGCTTGCAGCAACCTTCAGTGTTGGTAGAAGATGACTCTCTATACCAAGCTTCCAGTAAATTATTTGTTGTGGTTCAAGTATATTTTCATGGCTTTATAACACAAAATTTTTGCAATAGTTTTTTTTTTGTGTGTGTGTGTGTGTGTGTGTGTGTGTGTGTGTGTGTGTGTTTGTGTGTGTGTGTGTGGAATTGGGTACTAAACTCAGGGGCTATACCACTGAGCTATACCCTTTTTTAAATTTTGAAACAGGGTTTCACTAAGTTATCATATGCTGGCCTTAAACCTTCGATCCTCCCGTCTTGGCCTCTCAAATACCGAGATTACGGGTGTGCATCACCACACCTATCCATAATTTGATTTTAAACTAAAAATTATATGCTCACAAGCTGGACGTGGCGGCATACGCTTGTAATTCCAGTTGGGAGGCTGAGACAGGACGATCTGGGTTTTGGGACCACCTCGGCTACTTAGTGAAGGCCCTCTGTAACTCAGGCCATTTCCAATGAAAGAATTAACAAGTTGGGTTGGGGGATAGCTTGGAGGTAGAATACTCCTGGGTTCTCTCCCCAGCACCACAAAAAATTATATGCTCACAAATGTTAACAAAAAACAGTACAGAAAGGTCCCATGTCTTCGTCACTTTTCTGCAGTGGTGATGTCTCTCTCCCATAATTAGGATGTGATTTGCAAGACAAGACAAATGACGTCCCTACGACGTGACGTAGTTCCGGGTCACGTCACAGCTGTAGCTCCATGGAGCATTCACCACCATCAACAGAGTAGTTTCTCTGAGTGTCTAAGTGCTGATTAAACTTTAGTAAGCGTTCTGTAGACCCATTCTCACGTCCCGTCAGTAGACAGGTTGGCTCAAGGACCAGTAGGATGGTGCCGATGTAATGTGTGACTTTTGCACATAACTGGGCCAGATAAACTTGGTTCCTGTTCCAGATACTCTTATTTTAAATTTTGCAGCTCGCTTTGCCTGAATCTCTTAAAATTTCAGTAATATAGAACTATAAAGGTAAAGAAAAAAGCTACTCCAGGGTCCCCAACTGAGAAATACTTAATGATTGCTCACGTTAGGAGATATCAACTCAAGCATCCCTCATACATAAATATGCATGAGATAAATTTTTAGCTAGGTGTGGTGGCGCACGCCTGTAATTGGAAGGCTGAGGCAGGAGGATCACAAGTTTGAGGGCAGCCTCAACTTTTTGAGGCCCTCTGAAACTTAGACCCCGTTTCAAAATTAAATAAGTCTGGGGGTGTAGCTCAGATACAAAATAATCCTGGAATCAACTCCCCAGCTATACACACACACACACACACAATGTTAATGCATTTTTAAAATTTAGGTTTTCCTTTTGTACTGGAGATCGAACTCAGGGACATTCTACTTCTGAGCTACATCTCCAGCCCTTAATTTGAAACAGGGCCTTGCTAAGTCGCTGAGGCTGGTCTTGAACCTGCAATCATCCTGTCTCGGCCTCCCAAGATTCCAGGCATGTGCCACCACACTGGGCTGAGATCATCTATTTTTATTAAATAATTAAAAATTCACTTAAGCTGGGCGTGGTGGCTCACGCTTGTAATCCCTGCGCTTGGGAGGCTGAGACAGGAGGATCGCGCGGGTTCGAAGCCAGCCTCGGCTACTTAGTGAGGCTCTCGGCAACTTACTGAGACCCTGTTTCCAAATAAAATATAAAAAAGGTCTGGGAGTATAGCCTGGAGGTAGAAAGCCTCTGGGTTCCACCCCCAGTACCACCAAAAAAAAAAAAAATTACTTAAATTTGATGAAAGAGAAATACCAAAATGAAACCACATTGCTGTATTTCTTTTTAATTTTTTTTATTGGTGCATTGAAGTCCTACATTTAATGGAGTGCAACATGGTGGAGGCATACATGGACATTGCTGTTTCAAGTGAAGTTTCTTTCCAAGTGACACTTATTAAAATACACATTAAGCCGGGCATGGTGGTGCATTCTTGTCATCCCAGCATTCAGGAGGCTGAGACAGGAGGATCACAGTTTGTGAACAGCACCAGCTACTTAGTGAGGCCCTTTGCAAGTCAGAGAGACCCTGTTTCCAAATAAAGAATAAAATAGGGCTGGAGGTGTAGCTCAGAGGTAGAATGCCCCTGGGTTCCATACCCAGTACCACCAAAAAAAAAAAAAAAAAAAAAAAAAAAAAATCAAAGTAAAGATTATTAAGAGAATCGGAGGCTTCTTATAGCAAAGGCTGTATTATCCTTCAGAAGGATCAATAATTTTAAAAATTAAGAGCATCTACCCTGTATCCTGACTCCCCTTTCCCAACTTAAAGACGTGTTTCTCTGTTTCTGTATTGGGTATGGCTGTTTTTTTTTTTTTAAAGTAAAAGCAAATCTAGGCAAATCGGTGTGTTTTTGTATTAAAAACTCTCATGCCAGATAAATATGTGAACACTTTCCCAGCCAGCCTCCACTATATTTCCTTAACTTCTGACTAGCAAAGTAAGCTTTCTGTACTGAAACCGTTAAGAAAAGTCAAACCCCATAGGTTTTCACTGCCAGAACTTCTGCCCTTAAAGTACCTTCCATATTTTTGTTAGCATCTGCTTTTAAAAGCCACTGAAAATTTTAGGTACCGAGTGTAGGACTGTTGCCTTCCTTTCTACACCCTGTCTCTTTCTAAAGAGGTGAGAAATTCCAAGGGACCATGCCTGGGGTAGATTCTCGGAAAATATTTGCTGGTTTGTTGGTTAGTTGTCAGATTTACTGAAAAGTAAGAACATCAGCCCTACAATTGTGATAACTGTGGTCATTCTCATGTCTCTATCAAAAGTCTGATGTCATTGTATTAGGTTCTTCTTGTAATAAAATACCCGAGGCCGGGTAACTTAATAAAGAAAAGAGGTTTGCGTAGCTCACAGTTGTAAAGGTTCGTGACATTTGAGGAGAGATCCCGTCTCCAGATAGAAAGCCTAGAGCAAGGGGAAAGTGCCATCTTCTCCTGTTAAGATAGCTTTCTTGCCTAAATGAACCAAGGGTCCTCCGAGAACTGCCTCCATCTCTTAGAACAGTGTCTTCTATGCCCGCCTTATTTCACTGAACACCCTCCGGTCCCATCCATGCGGCTGCAAATGACGGAATTTTGCTCTTTTTATGACTAATACATTTTCTTATTCATCCATCGATGGACAGAAAACGGTAACTTCCAAGTGGTGAGACTGTGGGTTATTTTTATTCCCTTTATTGTGTCTTTCCAGAATATAGAAAACGAATGTCACAGAGTATGGTAGCACGTGCCTATCACCCTGGTACTTCTCATGTCTGGCTTAGCGATCAACTTTGATGTTTGCGAATGGACATCATACAAGGGAATTTCCATTTTCCCTTCTCCCACCCTCTGTCAGCTCGCCTAATTTGCTCGTCTATGGCCTCTCCTTCATCTAGAGTTCTTCTATGACCCTTTTTTCTCCCTAGCTTCCACATATTAGAAAGAGCAGCCGATAGCTTGCTTTTGCGACTGACTAATCTCACTTACCATAATATTCTCCAATTCCACACATTTCCCCACAGATGACATGATTTAGTTCTTTAGGGCTGAGTGTTTGTGTATATATCCACTAGTCTTGTAATCTATTCGTCCGTTGGGCATCTTGGCTGGTTCCTTAGTTTGGCATAATCCACTGTTAATACCTGATTTCTGCCTAGGGTCTGCAAGGCTCTGGGACCAGGATGTATCTTTTGGTCTAGGAAAAGCTAGCTGAAGATGCCCCTTAAGGCAAGAAAATCCTTCTTTCACAAGTTTATCTGCCAACAGTGAAGTAATTGGAATAGCTGTCCTCTGCTTAAAAATTACATAAAGTTGCCGAGCGTGGTGGCGCACACTTGTAATCCCAGCGCTTGGGAGGCTGAAACAGAAAGATCATGCAGGTTCGAAGCCAGCCTCAGCTACTTAGTGAGGCTCTCAGCAGCTTAGTGAGACCCTGTTTCCAAATAAAATATAAAATAGGTCTGGGAGTATAGCCCGGAGGTAGAAAGCCTCTGGGTTCCAACCCCAGTACCATAAAAAAAAAAAAAAATTACATAAAGTTTGGAAAAGCTTTTTCTGATACTTACCATTAGAAATAGCCAAAGAGGGTGGTGGTAGCACATGGTTATAATCCCAGTACTTGGGAGGCTGGGCTAGGAGGATTGCAGGTTTGAGGCCAGCATCAGCTACTTAGTGAGGCCCTCTGCAACTTAGATACTGTTTCCAAATAAGAAATAAAATTGGACTGGGGGTATAGCTCAGAGTTGGAATGCCCCTGGGTTTAATCCCCAGTGCCACACAAAAAAGTAGTCAAAGAGGCCCAGGCCTTGAATTCAGCATTTTTTTCCAGCTCTACTAGTGCTTGTGTAATCACTATGTTTTTATTTTTCTTTCACCTGCAGCTCCCATGGGCCAATTAAGACTCCACGAACTGTGGTCGGTTTTGCTAGGAGACCATCTAATCCCTAAGGGAATTCTGCAGCTTTATTCTGTTGGCTGATAGTCATAATTATACTCATTCAGGGGTGATTAAGAGGCTGCAGCTGGATAATAAAACACCAACAGTCTACTGGTCGTTAGATAGAAAGATAATCCTTTGTGTCCGCGGTGGAGTTGGTCAGACGCACCAAAGCGGCCCACGTTCTCCCATCTTGCCAGCTTGGTCCTTGTCGCCTCTGTAGCTAACTAAGGCCCTTGAATCCAAATACCGAACCATCCTTCCTTCCTTGATGTGGGTTTAGGTTTAAATTTTAGCTGCCACTGAGCGCTGGCCTTCCTGGATCACGGGACCTGTCCATCTGCTCCCTGAGCAGACGTTTTGCTAAGTTCTTGCCAGAAGCCAGGCGTGGCGGGGTACGTTTGCAGTCCCGGTACTTGGGAGGAGGATGGGAAAGGAGGATCCCAGGCTTAGACTCAGCAGCTTGATGAGGCCCTCCATAACCTGGTGGGATTCTGTTTCAAAACTTAAATGGTCCAGGGGTGTTGCTCAAAGATGGAATGCTCCTGGGGTCAATCCCTAGCACCACACGGAAAATGTGTATACCTTCACACACGCACACATGCATACACTTACACAAACACATGCACACTTGGTACACCTAAACATGTACACATATCGCCGGGCATGGTGGCGCACGCTTGTAATCCCCACGCTTGGGAGGCGGAGACAGGAGGATCGCGCTGGTTCGGAGCCAGCCGCGCTGGCTTAAGAGACCCTGTTTCCAAATTTAAAAATATATATATAAAATCGGTCTGGGAGTGTAGCCAGAGGTAGAAGGGCTTCCAGGAACCCCAGTACCACCAAAAAAAAAAACAAAAAAAAACCATGTACACATATGCATACACACGTACACACATACTAAGCGCTTGCCAGAACCTGCTGCCCACTCTGCAGAGCTCAGCTTGGGGTTGCACTGGACAAGCCTGGACGCTGAGATGGACCCAGAAAGGTGGGGCTCCGTGTGCATCTCTACACGACGTGGCTTCCCTGCGTGGTGAGCTGCTGAGAATCAAGGTCTTGGTTTAGAAGTATCCCAGCCCTGCCCTGGGGGATGCTATGTAAGCCACAGAACGTGTTTTTGAAGGTTAGATTTGAGGTCCCACTTTGTTTATCTTGGTGTGCGCAGGGTGATCTGGAAATCGTGTTTATACACAAAAAGGAAATTCATGGGAAACGGGACATGTAGGGCTGGCTGAGCATGCTGTTTCTGTAAAAGGCTTTGTGGGCCTCGAGGCCTCCGGGCAACTACACATCTCCGTTAAGGCACAAAAACAGCCGCACGCATACAGAAATTGGTGTGCCTAAATCAGGTGTGGTGGCACACGCTTGTAATCCCAGCGCTTGGGAGGCAGAGACAGGAGGATCGCACAGGTTCAAAGCCAACCTCAGCTACTTAGTGAGGCTCCCAGCAACTTAGTGAGACCATGTTTCCAAATAAAATATAAAATAGGTTGTGGGTATAGCACAGAGGTAGAAGGCCCCTGGGTTCCACCCCCAGTACTACGAAAAAAAAAAAAAAGACTTTGAGTACAGACACTGAAACTTGAATTTCACATTCTCCATTCACTAAGAGTTATTTCCCTTCATTTTTAATGTATTTCTATTTGGGGGGGGGGCACTGGGAATTGAACACAGGGCTATTCTACCTCTGTATTTCACCTCCAGCGCGTGTGTGTGTGTGTGTGTGTGTGTGTGTGTGTGTGTGTGGTGGTACTACTGAGGTTCCTGGAAACCCTTCTACCTCTAGGCTATACTCCCAGACCTATTTTTATTTGGAAACAGGGTCTCTTAAGCCAGCGAGGCTGGCTTCGAACCTGCGCGATCCTTCTGTCTCCGCCTCCCAAGCGCGGGGATTACAAGCATGCGCTACCACGCCTGGCCACCTCCAGCTTTTATTGAAACAGTCTTGCTAAATTCCTGAGGCTGGCCCCAAGCATCGAATCCTCTGGTCTCAACCTCCCAAATATTAGGATTGCAGGTGCACACCACTACTCTGGCTTTCCTTTATTTTTTGCTGATTATTTTTATTTGTGGTGCCAGGGATTGGACCCCAGGACATTCTACCTCTGAACAACACCCCTGGATCTAATTTTTTTCCCCCTTAAACGGGGCCTTGCTAAGTTGTGATCCTCCTGTCTCAGCCTCTCAAATACTGGGATCACGACATGTGCCACCATGGCCAGCTTTCACATACTGCTCATTTAAAGTATAAAAATCAGCCGGGCGTGGTGGCGCATACTTGTAATCCCTGCGCTTGGGAGGCGGAGACAGGAGGATCGCGCAGGTTCGAAGCCAGCCGCGTGCGCTGGCTTAGGAGACCCTGTTTCCAAATAAAAAATGTAAAAAAAAGGTCTGGGAGTGTAGCCCGGAGGTAGAAGGGCTTCCAGGAACCCCAGTACTACCAAAATATATATATGTATGTGTGTGTGTGTGTGTGTAATGTCATTCCTGAAGTCCATTCAAAAACACGCAAGGGGCTGGGTTTGGCCTGAAAGTTATGGTTCGCCCATTCTTAAATGTTTTGCTTTTAGAATTTTTTTGTGGTACTAGGGATTGAACCCAGGGACATTCTGCCTCTGAGCCCTATTTTTATTTTGAAATGGGGGTCTCACTAGGTTGCGAATCTCACTAGCTGCCGCCGCTGAGATGGCTTGAGGCTGCCTTCGAACCTGTGATCCTCCTGTCTCAGCCTCCCAAGTACTGGGATTACAAGCATGTGCCACCACAGCCAGGTTAGGGTTAGACTTCCACTGACTGCTTAGTGAGCCTCTACAACCAGCCTGGTATAATTCTGCTTTCTCCTTAAACGCTCTCTGATCTTATCTAATAGATGCTTGCTGGAGACACTTTTGCTAATACATTAGAACAACCAAGCAAGTAAAACCTCAAAACTGCTCACTAGGGAAAATAACCCAACAACAGGAGCTACCCTTGAAGGTCTAGGAGAACCAACACCCACTTCCGCTCCCCCGTCTCTCGCTGGTCCATCCTAGAGGCAACACCAGGTGTTCCACGGTCTGTACACAGAGGAGAAGCTACCCCGACCCTATAACGTTTGGGGTTTGCAAGTATTCTTGTCTAATTAGCTATCGGACAACCTGGCAAAGGCTTTCAAGATATTTTTTCCCCTCCTACTTTTAGGAAAGATGTGGGTGAGGAACTTTTAAAAATGACCCCAAGTTAAGTATTTTCCAGCCTTTCCTATGTAAGTAGGCTTTGGGTTTGAGTTGGTAGTAAAAGTTTAAAACGCAGGCTCACGAGAAACCTCTGTATGGCCCATCAGGAGTCGGCGGCATGCAGTTTCTGCTGATGTGGCAAACGTCTCAAACTGTTATTAAAGACGGTTTTGCAGTGTGTGCGCCCAGGAGATGGCCTTCCGCCATGGGACGGCAGGAGGTGGCCGGGGCGCCGGGCTGCCTGCTAACCTAAACACCGGCTGGATTTCTGGTCTAAAACCCAGACGTCTGAGCGCCGCGTAGCTCATCGGGAACCTGACAGGCGATTGTATTATGAAAGCTGACCTGTTGAATAGACCCCTTTTTAACAATATTCTTTACCTGTCTCTTTGTGTTAAAGGGGAAGCAGGCAAAGTAGGGGAGGGAGGGAGTCGGCCCGGGCGGGCGGGAGTTGGCAGGTGGAATGAAGTATGGGGCGGTTTCATGTGCGGAGCTGATGTAGGCGACGTAACCAGAAAGGGTCGCACAGAACAAATCTCTATTGTTTGCTCTCATCTTTAAATGAGTGTCAAAGAAGGCAGGGGGGCTTTGACCGTTAACCGCACAATTTAGCCAGGCTGTTGTGCCCTGCGGGCCCCACCTCCTTGGAGCTTCTCAGATTAGAAAAGAGGGCCCCAGCCCCTTATAAATGGGCCATCTCTCGTCCTTTGTGTCTAGACCGTCCAGTGTGAAATCCGCAGTGACGTTAAATGTTTTCTAATGAATAATGGCTGAAAGCGGATGGAGGGCTATATGTGTAATGGATTGTAGCGCATTAAAATGTTTTTATTTGGCGCACAAAAATGTTGTCCTTCACAAGCACCACGATTGTGGCCAAAAGGCTTTTGTGTGGGACCTGTTTCAATGGATTATCCGCGAGCGTTTCCATCCCAAATGGGAATCAAAGGGCTTCTCTGGCAAACTAATGTTTTTCAAGATGGCAGCCATGAAACGCCTCGACTATTTAAAGTTGCGGGGGTTTAAAGGAATGTTTGAACTCGGGAGATTTTCTCACTTACTTTCCCCTCTTTTGATTTGGGGACGTGAAGCGGCTCCCTCCGACCTCTGTCCTGTTCTGGCGGCCAAATGGTCAGCCTTCGTGAGACCCTCGGAGTCTGTTTCTCAGAAGCAGGCGAGAGCGCCCGGGATGTGGGCGCCCGGCGCCCTTACTTAGCTACACTTCATTTTCTTTTAAAAGTCTTTTCCTGGGTGTTTGAGGATAAACGGGAGACTGTGGGGAAATTCGAGTGTGTGGCACCTTATCAGTGCCTTGAGAATTTCCCGGTGGGCTTGGGGTAGAAACTATTGGGATTCGTGTGGCCGTTCAATGCCTGTGTCCTGAGATACTTGGGGAGTTTTTGTGCCCACTGGAACCGGAACGACAAATTGGGGATTTCTGGTGTGTCTTGGGGAGACGAAACATCCAAATCTCAACACTGTTTTGCTGGTAACAAGACAACCAGTGTAGCCAGGGATTAGCCTTTCTCTCTGCCTCTCCCACTCCGTGTCTCTTGAATTTTGCTAATGTTTAGGAGCTGGAAGCAGCGGTAGCTGTGGTTTGCCGATGACCACAGGTTCATCTGGCTTCTGTTCCGGGGGAAAGAGAGTAGGTGTGCTTGGTTCTCTCAAAGGATGTGTAAATTGTAACCCAAAGCTCCTAAATTTGTGTTTTGTCTTTAAACCCCTTCCTCTGTAGAAGTAACTCAAGTGAAGTACTGATTTTTTTAGATTTTTAGGATTTGCTTGGTAATATTTGACCACTCACCATAAGTGTATACACACACACATACATGCGCGTGCACACACATCAATTTTTTAAAAATCAGACTTGATTCACAAAGTAGAAACGAGATTATATTATTACTAAAAGTTTGATTATATGTTATAGTTAAATAACTGTAATTAAAATGTAATTTTTTCTGCCGGGCATGGTGGTGCACGCTTGTAATCCCATTACTTGGGAGACCGAGACAGGAGGATCGCAGTTCGTGACCAGCCTCAGCTCCTTAATGAGGGCCTTGGCAACTTAGAGACCCTGTTTCAAAATAAATCCTGGTGTGGTAATCCCAGCATTTGGGACCCTGAGATAGGAGGATTGCAGTTTGTGGCCAGACTCAGCTACTTAGTGAGGCCCTTTGCAAATCAGTGAAACCCTGTTTCAAATAAAGAGTAAAAAATAGGGCTGGGGGTATAGCTTGGAGGTAGAATGTCCCTTGACTCCATCCCCATTATTGCAAAAAAAAAAAAATACAAAACAAACAAAGAAAACAAATAGAGCTGAGGGTGTAGTTCAAAGGTAGAATGCTACTGAGTCCCATTCCCAATACTACAAAAAAAAAAACCCCACAAAAACCCTGTGAATTATTCAAACTAGTATGGAGATGAGCATAGTTATACCTTTTTTTTTTTTTTTTTGGTGTTACTGGGGTTCCTGGAAGCCCTTCTATGTCTGGGCTACACTCCCAGTCCTATTTTATATTTTATTTAAATTTGGAAACAGGGTCTCTTAAGCCAGCAAGGCTGGCTCTGAACCAGCGTGATCCTCCTGTCTCTGCCTCCCAAGCGCGGGGATTACAAGCGTGCGCCACCACGCCCGGCTAGTTATGTCTTTTTTATTAATGCATTATAACTATACATAAAGCCAGGTATGGAGATTCACCCCTGTAATCCCAGTACTTGGGAGGCTCAGACAGAAAGCTCACAAGTTCAAGGCTGGCCTCGGCAACTTAGTGAGTCATGTTTAAATATATAAAAAAATAAAATAAAATAGGGCCAGGGATGTAGCTTGAAGGTAGAACACCCCTGAGTTCAATCCCTAGTACTAAAATGATAATAAGAAATGTCGTTGATGGGTGGGACTCATTGTCACATACTTGTACATCACATGATGTGATCAACTTCATTCGTCTGTCTGTCCGTCCTTCCCCTTCTCATGGTTCTCTTTCTCTGCTAGTTGTGCCACACCATAGGTCAAGAAAAATACCTGGTGAGCCCAGTGCAGATACACAGCAAAATGAAACCGGGTGCCGGGCGTGGTGGCACACGCTTGTAATCCCCGTGCTTGGGAGGCAGAGACATGAGGACCACACCCGTTCGAAGCCAGCAGGGCTGGCTTAAGAGACCCTGTTTCCAAATTTAAAAAAAGTATAAAATAGGTCTGGAAGTGGAGCCCGAAGGTAGAAGGGTTTACAGGAACCCCAGTACCACCAAAAACAAAACAAAACAACAACAACAAAAAAAACCAGGTCCCTGAGACTAATACCACACCAATGTAAAACCAAACAATTGAATAATAGAAAGGGTGATGTTTGGACTGGGTAAAAATTGCAAAGAAAATAGGAAGGATTGGTAGACGTGGATAATTGTCTTTCAAATTAGGACAGAGTGCTTTGTGTTTTTTTCTTTTCTGAACTAGGGATGGAACCCAGGGGCATTCGGCATTCTTTCTCTCTGAGCTACACCCCAGCCCTGCTTTTATTTTATTTATTTATTTATTTATTTATTTATTTATTTATTTATTTATTTATTTATTTTTGGTGGTACTGGGGTTCCTGGAAGCCCTTCTACCTCCGGGCTACACTCCAGACCTATTTTATATTTTTATTTGGAAACAGGGTCTCCTAAGCCAGAGCACGTAGCTGGCTTCGAACCTGCGCGATCCTCCTGTCTCTGCCTCCCAAGTACAGGGATGACAAGCGTGCGCCACCACGCCCGGCCCCAGCCCTGTTTTTAGCTCTTTATTTTGAAACAGGGTCTCACTAAGTAGCTGGCCACAAACCTGCGATCTTCCTGTCTCAGCCTCTTGAGTACTGGGATTTCAAGCGTGCGCCACCACGCCCGATCTGCTGTTTAAATTTGGGCAGAGAAAGCAGACGTCCACCAGTATTTCTTAGCCACCCAAAGTCTAAGTAATTAGTTCCAATAAAAATGAGACTTACCTGTAAGCTACAGATCACCAAACAACTTCTGGGGAGCATCGATGGATGCTTCGTGGCCTTCACTCTTAAGATTGGGGGAAGACGGGGCTCCTGTGCCGTGAGATTTATGGACAGGATTTATTTCTGTATTCAATCTTATGGTCTTACAATCTGAGCACTAGTTGGAGCTGAGAAATAATTTATCCCCTCAATTTAAATTTTTTTTTTGTGTGTGTGTGTGTGGTACTAGAGATGGAACCCAGGAGATTCTGCCTCTGAGCTACACCCCAGCCCAATTTCTATCCTTTGGGGATGCAGTTCAGTGGTAAAGCCTCTGCCTAACAGGTACCAGGCCCTGGCTTTGATCGCCAGTGCCATGCAAAAACAAAACAAAACACAAAACTCTTTATTTTGTAGAGTAGAAAAAGTGCTATATTTTTCTCGCTCGTTATAAGTTCATGGCAGAAGCCCCTGTAACAAAAGACAAAATTACATGAGAAAACCACAGAAATGTTATTTAAGTTTTACACGACATGGGAAACTTCAGAAAAAGCATCTCCTTCCCCAGGGGGGTAAAAAAAAAAAAAGGACAAACTACTTTTATGTGTAGGTTTGAGGAAGAGAGGACGTTTACATAGGGTTAGGCAAAAAAAGGTTTGACTTATTACTAGAGCATATACAAATCCCCGAAGTCCCCAGCAGCTGTCTACAACTGAGGATAGTGTTGAAGTCTGTGTAGATGATGATTTTCTCTCTGAATGCATACCCATGATGGTTTAATTTATAAATTTGTATAACAATAATAGAACAATTATATTTATAATAAAAGTTATGTGAATATGAAATCAATCTGTTGAGATTCTGCTCTGCATTTTTTTTTCCTTTTTTTTTTTTTTTTTTTCCCTTGTACTGGGGATGGAACTCAGGGGCATTGTACCTCCGAGCTACACCCCCAGCTCTATTTTTCAGTCCTTTTACTTTTGAAACAGGGTCTCACTGAGTTGCAAAGGGCCTCGCTAAGCAGCCGAGGCCGTCTCGGACAGCGATCCTCCGGTCTCAGCCTCCCGAATCCACGCCCGGCTCTTCTCTGCATTTCTGTGTGCTCCGAGGTGAGAGTGTTACCTTTCCTCTGGGTATGAGAAAGCTTTCTGGAAGAAGGGCCTTATCTGTTTTCAGGGGAGAGCCAGCTAGATTTGCAGGGAATTTTTTTTTTTTCTAGTTTCTACGGCCCGCACCTGCTGTTTTCATAAATACCACATCACACGGTCCAGCCTGTCCTGAACCCTGTCTTGTTTTGTTGGTTGTAAATAACAGGAAACAATTTTCCAGGCCAGAAGGGACCCCCTGTTTCCTTTCCTTGAGCAGTGGGCACAGGGAGTGAGGCTGGAACCTGCAGCCCCAGCGCCTGGTCTGTTTCATCTTTGCAGAAGCCTCTTTTCCCATTTGTTTTGATTCATTAATCTCCTTCCTACTCGAGGGACCTCCCCATAACCTAAGACATCCTTCAATAGGCCTACGCCCAGGGAGCACTTGGAACTTTGTTTTGCCTGTGAATTAACTGCATACCAGTTAAATTATGTTTTTCTTCAAAATACACTTAAAGTCCCTAGAACCCATGAATGCTTTTTTCTTTTTCTGTAGATCTGGGGATGGAACCCAGGACCCAGGCGCATGCGACCTCCAAGCTACACCCCCAGCACTATTTTTATTCTTTATTTTGAAACAGGGTCTCACTGAGTTGCGGAGGGCCTCACTAAGTAGCTCAGGCTGGCCGCGAACCGCGATCCTCCCGTCTCAGCCTTCCGAAGGCTGGGATCACAACCGTGCGCTCCATCCCCGGCTAGTGAGCGACACTCTGTCTTCCTCTACTGGGTTTGCACATTGCCGTGTCCGCCTCTTCCTGGACCGGCATGGCCACCAGCCCCAAGTTCTCAGGACCTTATAATCCGCTTCTCCATATCCAAAAACTGAGCCTTAAAATCGGCTCCCTAGCCCCGGCTCCCGGGCTGGATTCCGTCGCAGCCAGCTGTCAGTTTTAGTCTGTTTCCCTCCACGCTGGCCCACAGGTGACTGGCTCAGCCCAGCCCTGGGGCTGGAGTGGAGGAAAGGGCAGATTTCCTAGGTGGGTGGAGAAGGGGGTTCCTGGGACCTCGACTACCCCCAGGTTCAGAGAGGATGGTGACAGCAGCCGAAGGCGCTCAGCTACTCAGCCAGGATTTTTATCCAAATCCCGAACTCTTCCCACGACCTCTTCTGCCGCTGAATCTCAGTTTCTGCTTTCACAGTGAGCAAAATACCATCTGCCTGTTGAGTTGCCGTGGGTGCAGCTTGAGAGAGATTTTGCAGACTTCTCGGTTCCGACACTGCAAATTCAATAAACGAAAGGGCTGGTCGCTCATTTTATTTTATTTTATTTTATTTTATTTTATTTTATTTTATTTAGTGGTGCTGGGGTTCCTGGAAGCCCTTCTACTTCCGGGCTACACTCCCAGACCTATTTTGTATTTTTGAAACAGGGTCTCTGAAGCCAGCGCGGCTGGCTTTGAACCTGCGTGATCCTCCTGTCTCCGCCTCCCAAGCGCGGGGATGACAAGCGTGCGCCACCACACCCGGCTGGTTGCTCGTTTTAATGTCGTGTTTTACATTAGCCGGGCGTGGTGGCGCACGCTTGTCATCCCGGCACTTGGGAGGCTGAGACAGGAGGATCGCAGTTCACAGCCAGCTTCAGCTACTTAGGCCCTTTGCAACTCAGTGAGCCCCTGTTTCAAATAAAGAATAGGGTTAGGGGTGTAGCTCGGAGGTAGAATGTCCCTCAGTTCCATCCTCAGTACCACACACAAAAAAACTGTTTTCTTGGTAGAAGGAATGCCCTGGGTTAAATCGGTATGGGTCATCTTTCTCTGCAGTCTGTCTCCAGAGATCATAGCTAGAGTGCCTCCTCTTCAAATTCTCTAGATTGTTTCAAATCTATTCAAGGCACTGAATTGGAAAAAAAATCTAAGTCACTCACTTGATAAATTCACCCAACAACAATTATTCAGCACTAATTGAGCTAGAAGCTTGGGGATACGTTGGTGAAGTGTCCCCCTTGAAAGGCGGCCAGGGATCTGGCCAGGATCAAAGCATTTCGTAGAATAACTGCAGCATGTGTGGTAAGTGGTTAAGAAAATCTGCATGGTGGTACGCGCCTGCAATCCCACCACGTGGGAGGCTGAGGCAGGAAGAGCGAAGCTTTGAGGCCAGTCAGGCGCAGTAGCGCACGCTTGTCATCCGCGCGATTGGGAGGCGGAGACAGGAGGGTCGCGCAGGTTCGAAGCCAGCCGCGCTGGCTTAAGAGACCCTGTTTCCATGGCCGGGCGTGGTGGCGCACGCTTGTAATCCCCGCGCTTGGGAGGCAGAGACAGGAGGATCGCGCAGGTTCGAAGCCAGCCGCGCGCGCTGGCTTAGGAGACCCTGTTTCCAAATGAAAATGTAAAAAAAGGTCTGGGAGTGTAGCCCGGAGGTAGAAGGGCTTCCAGGAACCCCAGTACCACACACACACAAAAAAAAGAGATCCTGTTTCCAAATAAAACACTATAAAAATAGGTCTGGGAGTGTAGCCCAGAGGTAGAAGGGTTTCCAGGAACCCCAGTACCACCAAAAAAAAAGCTTTGAGGCCAACCTTGGCAACCTTGGCAACCTTCACAACTTAGACCCTGTTTCAAAATAAAAGGGTTAGGGATAGAGCCCAGAGGTAGCAACTCAGTGAGACCCTGCTTCCAAATAAAGAATAAAAAAAAGTAGGGCAGGGGGTGTAGCTTGTGGTCGAATGCCCCTGGGTTCCATCCCCAGACCCGCAAAAAAAAAAAAAAATTTTTTTAAATAATAAAAATAAATTTTAAAATACACTTGGGTTCTTTCCCACAGTCTCAAAAAAATATGTTCTCAAACTTTGTATATAAGAAAAGGAGCTGTGCGTGGTGGCAATACTTGTAATCCCAGCATTCAGGAGGCTGAGACAGGAGAATCGCAGTTTGCAGACAGCCTCAGCTACTTAGTGAAGCCCATTGCAACTCAGTGAGACCCTGCTTCAAAATAAAGCATAAAAATAGGGCAGGGGGTGTAGCTCGGAGGAAAATACCCCTGGGTTCCATCCCCAGTACCACAAACAAAGCAAAAACAGTATCTCTAGTGGATTTTAATAGCCTTTCTCTTCTGAGTGAAGTTGACTAAACATTTTTTTTTTTTTTTTTGGTGGTGGTACTGGGGTTCCTGGAAGCCCTTCTACCTCCGGGCTACACTCCCAGACCTATTTTATATTTTTATTTGGAAACAAGGTCTCTTAAGCCAGCGCGGCTGGCTTTGAACCTGCGCGATCCTCCTGTCCCCCCCTCCCAAGCGCGGGGATTACGAGCGTGCGCCACCACGCCCGGCATCATATCTTTTAAAATATATATTACACCCTGTGTCAATCAATCACCCTTGTGATCTGTCAATCACTATCTATATCCTTCATTTTGTGTGTGTGTATAGTGCATTGCATTTATTGATTTGTAGATGCTTTTTATATATTATGAAAACTAGTGATTTTTGTGGAACGTGAGCTGCAAAATGTATTTTTTTCCAAAGTTTTCTTTTGACTCTGCTTATGTTTCTTCTAAGTAGAAATATTTTCTATATGATCAGCCTATTCTTTTGTGGCTTCTGAATTTTGCGTGATCACAGCAAAGACACTTCTCATTTCATCCACGTTTTCTCCTAGTGCTTTCATAATTTCATTTTGCAATGTTTGAATATTTGATCTTTCTGAAATTTTGTTTCAGTGCAAAGTATCCAACTTTTCTGTGTAGAACTATCCAGTGTCCAATCACTAATTTTGAAAAGTTAATAAAACTTATCCTATTTGAATGACAGGTCTGAATTTTCACAATTATATAATGCTGTGTTTTGAACTTATTTTTACCATGCACTTGAGATAATACTTGAATCATCTAATAGATTTCCCTGTATTTGGGGGACAAGCTCTATACCGCCTGTTACATAGAGTTGCTGATCTTGTACAAACACATGCTATTGAATTAATGTCCATTATGAATTTGTCGTCATATCCACCAAGGCCAGTGGCATCACATTAATGGTTCATAAATTTTCCAGGTATTCTTCTTTTCATACAGACTTTAGATTCAGTTTGTCTAGTATACAAGAAATTGTACCAGTATTTTAAATGGTATTATTATTTAATTTAAGGTTGAATTTAGTTCAATTGAAATATTTTCCCAACAGCAAGAACAGATTTGTTTAGAGAGAAGTCTGGGAGGAGGCACCTGGCCGGGAGAGAGAGTCCATGAGAGTCGGGGCCCCTGTCTTACAGATTAATGACTTTTTATGGGGCATGAGGGAGGGATCGTTACACAGGCGTGGCTTTTCCCCATTGGTGGTCTTGACAGGGGGCTGTGCAGGTAGGTTTATGGTTGGGGGCAAGGAGTTGGTTAGGGTCATTTTTCCCGGCACTGCTGGAGGTCTTTGTTCTCACAGTACCCACGTTCCAGAGATTTTATAATATTTATATTGGGAAGCTGGATTTTCTCTTGCTACGTCCTGCATGACAATGGGCTACGAGCTGTGTCTCAGGCACTGTGCGGGTCTTCAGAGGCCCTGTGCATTTGGGAGGAGGATGTATTGGCCTTTGGTCTGCAAAGAACTTCGTTAACAGAGCAGTCGGTGACTGGTTTTTGAGACCTAATCAGGTTGATTACCATGGCCCAAAGAGTAGGCTGAGGAGGAGCAAGGAGTTAGAAAGGTGAAGAGCCACGCTATCCAGGAGGAACCATACCCAAAGATTCCACTTGATGGGCGAGCATTGTCCAGTGTCCGGCAGGGTGTAAAGAAACACGTTTGGATGAGGGTGTGGAGGGACACAGGTGTAACAAGGTTGAGCATAAGCATGTGAGCTGGAGGGCCGAAGGAGTCTGGTTATCTCGGCTCCGTGTCATTAATGTGGTTCAGTGAGATCTACGTGGAAAAGCTGTTAGTCATCCAGATAGCTCGCCATAATGGTCTGAAATAAGCCGTTACCTTGTGCTATCTATTTGTTAACGGTCTAAGTTGGCGGCCAGGTATCCAACCGATTTGCAACAGGCCACGAATCATTATATGTTAATGCTGCGAAGCTTTTGTGGCACAAATCTTGGGAAAGATCCAGCACTTTATTTATTTATTTATTTATTTATTTATTTATTTATTTATTTATTTATTTGTGGTACTGGGGTTCCTGGAAACCCTTCTACCTCCGGGCTATACTCCCAGACCTATTTTATATATATATTTTTTATTTGGAAACAGGGTCTCTTAAGCCAGCGAGGCTGGCTTCGAACCTGCGCGATCGCTGCCTCCCAAGCGCGGGGATGACAAGCGTGCGCCACCACGCCCGGCCAGCACGTTATTTTTTTTTTTATTTTTTTTATTTTTTTTTTTACTTAGCTCAGAGTTTTTGTAGGATTTTGAACAGGACTTAGATCCTCTAGGAGTTTAGAGAAATAGGAATTTTTACTTTTTGGTAGAAGTCCGATGGTCCTGGACCTGGGAAACTTTAAGAACAAGATGAACTTTACAGCATCTTACAAGGACTTAAATTTGGGGTATTGATGTCATATCTTACTGTTTTTGAAATCTTTGAGACTGAACCTTCCTATCTAAGAACATGGTATATCTTTCCCTTTGTTCAAATCTTTTTGGGGGCCCTCAGGAACATTTTAAAATTACTTGTAGAGTGAGTGATCTAGCACATTTGGGAAGTACATTCTTATTTCATCTCTTTGGGGGATAGTTTAAATGAAGTCCTTTCTATTAAATCTTAATATTAATGATTATATAAGAATTATTTATTTTTATTTTATTTTCCTGAAATTCCATGCCATGTAATTTTTTTTCTGTGTGTGGTACTGGGGTTCCTGGAAACCCTGCTACCTGTGGGCTACACTCCCAGACCTATTTTATATATATTTTTTTAATTTGGAAACAGGATCTCTTAAGCCAGCGAGGCAGGCTTCGAACCTGCGCGATCCTCCTGTCTCCGCCTCCCAAGCACGGGGGTTATAGGCGTGCGCCATCACACCTGGATTACTAACAGATTTCTTAATATTGAATTTCTAGAATAATATATTTGACTAATAGATTTTCTGACATCAAATTTCTGGAATAAATTCCATTTGGTCATGTTTCAGTGTGTGTGTGTGTGTGTGTGTGTGTGACTGGGGATTGCACCCAGAGGCATTCTACCTCTGAGCTACACCCCCAGCCCTATTTTATTTTTTTTAATTTTGAAACAGGGTCCCACTAAGTTGAAAGTCTCAGTACTTGCCGAGGCTATCTTTGATCCTGTGGTATTCCTGACTCAGCCTCCCACGTACTGAGAAGGTGTGTGCCACCATGCCCGGCCATGTTTTATTATTTCTGTATTCTGTTTAATTCAGTCTGAAAACCCCTTACTGATGAATTTGGCATTGATATTCAAAAGTGGTGTAGGTCTCATTTCTTTTATTATAAACTATCACAAGAGTTTATACAGTATATGCAAAACTTAACAATTCCAAATGCCCATAGACCTCCACCCAGTAGTGAAAGATAAAAAGTGACGTCAATTTTTTTTTTTTTTTGTAGTTTTACCACCTATGAGTGCTTCCTCAAGCAGTATTTTGCTTTTTTGGAGAGCCTTTATTAACACCAAACCAAACTCTCTCTCCTGACATGCCTTGCTTTCTTGGTTCAATGTTGGTTTTTTGAGCTTGAAACGGTATTTGTGATCATTCACTTTCAAAACTGAACATAGCATATGGTTGCACTAAGTATCTTTGTTGAATCTTTTTCAAATGTGGTTCGGTTTTCCATTTCTTGAAATCATTTTTTTTATGGCACCCCTTTTGATCATGTTTAAAAAAAATCTTGGATTCCAGAGTCGGGCCCCTCGGGTCTTACACTCAGTAAAGTTTCGCTATATGACAAATTACTGAGCTTGTCTGCGCCTCTTTTTTCCCATCTGCAAGTGGGAGCAAAAGTACCCATTAGCTTATAGGATGGTTGAAAGACTTCAAATGAATTTGGATTTGAAAACCATTTGGGGACAGTTGCTGGTACAGGAGAAGCTCCATGCAACTGTAATTGCTATGCAATTAAAATAAGCATGCATCCAGCCGGGCGTGGTGGCGCACGCTTGTCATCCCCGCGCTTGGGAGGCGGAGACAGGAGGATGGCGCAGGTTCGAAGCCAGCCGCGCGCGCTGGCTTAGGAGACCCTGTTTCCAAATAAAAATGTCAAAATAGGTCTGGGAGTGTAGCCCGGAGGTAGAAGGGCTTCCAGGAACCCCAGTACCACCAAAAAAAAAAAAAAAAAGTAGGCATGCATTCTATTTTTTTCTATTGTTTGTCTACTGCTGGGGATGGAGCCCTAGGCCTCATACATACTAGGCAAGCGCTCTACCACTGAACTACGCTGCGAGCCCAGCAATGAATCCTCTTACTAACGGAACTCGAGATTGTTCCATTTTGAGATGTTACCAGAAATGCCCCCTGTGTTTCTTCCTTGTGCATATGAACCAGAGGAACGGAATTGCCTGGTCACAGGGTGCGCGTCTCCGCCTACCTAGGCTCTGCCGAATCGCTTTCCAAAGTGGTTGTACAAAACTCCCCTTCCGTCCACAGAATTAATGTTTCCATAGCTGCATATACCTGTCAGCCCGTCTTCGGCTCTTTAGCTTCTATCTCTCCATCTATCTGTTCATTTATTTATTCATTTTTCAGTACTGGGTATCCAACTCAAGTCCTTGCACAGGCCAGGCACGCGGTGTATCGCCGAGCTGCGCCTCTGGCTCTTGTGCCTCTTCAACTTTTGCCTCCGGCGTCTTACTTTGCATGTTCTGTGTTTTTTTTTTTTTTGTTTTGTTGTTGTTGGTTACATGGTTCTTCTATAAAATGCTTGTTTTTTTATTTGCTGTTTTTAGGTTCAGCTGTTTATTATCATTTATCCCCAGGTTCTCTTGCCTCTCCCCTAGCCAGGCCTGGTGGCTCGCACTTATAATCCCAGTATTTGGGAGGCTGAGACTGGAGGATCACAGGTTCGAGGACAGCTTCAGCAAGTAGTGAGACGCTCATCAACATAGTGAGGGTATAGCTCAGATTTAGAATGTCCCTGGGTTCAACCCCTAGTACCACCAAAAAAAGAAAGTTCCCCCCACTCTATAGCTCTTTTTATCCATCCATCCATCCATCCATCCATCCATCCATCCATCCATGTGTGTATTACTAGGGATTGAACCCAGGGGCACTCTACCACTGAGACATACCCCAGCCCATTTATTTACTTACTTACTTATTTATTTGGTGGTACTGGGGTTCCTGGAAGCCCTCTATCTCTGGGCTATACTCCCAGACCTATTTTTACATTTTTATTTGGAAACAGGGTCTCCTAAGCCAGCACGCGGCTGGCTTCGAACCTGCGCGATCCTCCTGTCTCTGCCTCCCAAGCGTGGGGATGACAAGCGTGCGCCACCACGCCCGGCAACATATGCCATTTTTTTTTTTTTTTGTGGTACTGGGGGTGGAACCCAGAGTCTTTCTACCTCTGGGCTATGCTCCCAAACCTTTTTTAAAAAATATATTTTATTTGGAAACAGGGTCTCACTAGGTTGCTGAGAGCCTCACTAAGTAGCTGAGGCTGGCTTGAAACCTGTGCAATCCTCCTGTCTCAGCCTCCCAAGCGCGGGGATTACAAGCGTGCGCCACCACGCCCGGCTAACTAAGGCCCTTTAACCATGACCCATCTTCAGTGATTATCAACTCATGGCCAATGACTGTTTATCTGCATACCCACTTACTATCCGTAATTAGATTAGCTTGATACAAATTCCAGACATGTCATTTCCTCTGTATTTCAGTGTTTACCTCCAAGTGATAATCTTTCTAAAATCATGATACCTTAGTATAATTCAATATAAAACCACTGTTCAAATTTTCTAGATCATATAAAAATTTTTATATTCCAGCTGGGCATGGTGGCACACACTTGTAGTCCCCGCGCTTAGGAGGCTGAGACAGGAGGATCACGCAGGTTCGAAGCCAGCCTCAGCTACTTAGTGAGGCTCTCAGCAACCTAGTGAGACCCTGTTTCCAAATAAAGTATAAAATAGGTCTGGGAGTATAGCCCGGAGGTAGAAAAGCCCCTGGGTTCCACCCCTAGTACCATAAAAAATAGATTATTTCTTTGAATTAGGACTCATATGAGATATAAATCCCACTGTGATTATTGATAACCCCTTTTTTCTCTTTTAAAACATAATATTCAGCCAGGCGTGGTGGCGCACGCTTGTAATCCCAGCATTCGGGAGGCTGAGACTGGAGGATTGTGGTTCACGGACAGCCTCCGCTACTTAGTGAGGCCCTCTGCAACTCAGTGAGACCCTGTTTCAAAATAAAGAATAAAAAATTGGCCAGGGGGTATAGCTCGGAGATCAAATGCCTCTGGGTTCCATCACCAAACCCGCAGAAACAACAACAACAACAAATAAAAAAACACATAATATTCAGGGCTGGGGATGTGGCTCCGTGGTAAAGCACATGCCTCACAAGCAGTGGACCCTGAGTTTGATCTCAGCCACACACACACCCTAACCTTACGTGGTGATTACTAATAACCCTCCCCACACACCTCTTTTTCTCTTTTTGTACTAGGGATTGAACCCAGGGTAATTCCACCACTGAGCTACATACACTCCCAGCCTGCCTTATTTTTAATTTCTATTTTGAAACAGGGTCTCACTAGGGTGATGAGTCTCACTATCTGCCGAGGCTGGCCTCGAACCTGCAATTCTCCTGTACCAGCCTCCCAAGTACTTGGACTAAAAGCCTGTGCCACCGCACCTGGATTTTTCGTCTCTTATTAAAAATAGTATTATTGAGCCCTAATATGCCCTACGTCCATTAAAAGTGTACAATCGCAAGGGTTTTTTAGCATGGTCACGGACTTGCTCGGTTAACATCACATCATAGATTCGCTTCCATTTTTCTTGGGTATGTCCCTAAGAAGGGGGTTGTTGGGTCATGCGGTAACCCTGTTCATCTCTGGAAGAACTGTTTCCAAAGTGGCTACACCC
Source organism: Muscardinus avellanarius (assembly GCF_963383645.1). NCBI lineage: Eukaryota > Metazoa > Chordata > Mammalia > Rodentia > Gliridae > Muscardinus > Muscardinus avellanarius. The sequence goes on from NC_137807.1 coordinate 22,869,289, forward strand.
TTTCATATTCCCACCAGCCACGGGCAGAGGCTCCAATTTTCCACTTCCTCATCAACATGGTTGGACTTTTTCACGGCAGCCATGTTGGTAAGTATGAAGTGGCATCTGATTATAGTTTCAGTTTGCATTTTCCTCTTCCATCTCTTAGACGATAAGCTTCCTTGCAGTTTTCTTTAACAAACATTGTATTTTCAGTGGTGCCTAGCAATTAAACATCATGGTGAACTTTAAAGTGATACACACACACATTTGGAGCATTCCATCTTTCTATTTCCTGAAATAATTAGAGGAGCATTGGGCTTGCTTTCTCTTTAATGATCTTGTAAAATTCAGCTGAGGATCCATCTGGTCCTGGGATTTTCTTTTTTTCTTTCTTTCTTTCTTTTTTTTTTTTTTTGGTGGTACTGGGGTTCCTGGAAGCCCTTCTACCTCCGAGCTACACTCCCAGACCTATTTTTCTACTTTTCTTAATTTGGAAACAGGGTCTCTTACGCCAGCGCGGTTGGCTTCGAACCAGCGTGATCCTCCTGTCTCCGCCTCCCAAGTGCAGGGATTACAAGCGTGCGCCACCACGCCCAGCCTTGGATTTTGTTCTAAGGTGTTTTTTTTTTTTTTAATTAAATCTTCTGTTGTTGTTGGTACTGGTCTGTTTAGTTTTTCTATAACCTCTTGGCCTGATTTAGGTAGGTTGTATATGTTAAGAAATCTGATTTCTTCTAGGCTTTCTGATTTATTGGAATATAAATTCTCAAATTCCTCATGATTCTTCTGGACTATCTGTGGCTATATCTCCTTTTTCATGTTGGGTTAATTTGGGTCATTTCTCTCCCCTTTGACTAAGTTGGATAAGAATTCGTCAATCTTATTTAGATTCTTAAAAAACATTTTGTTGAATCTTTTATTTGTGTGTGTGTGTGTGTGTGTGTGTGTGTGTGTGTGTGTGTGTTACTGGGGGTGGAACCCAGTAACCTCTGGGTGTAACCTCTGGGCTACACTCCCAGACCTATTTTATACTTTATTTGGAAACAGGGTCTCACTAAGTTACTGAGAGCCTCACTAAGTAGCTGAGGCTGGCTTTGAACTTGCGCAGTCCTCCTATTTCAGCCCCCCACGTACTGGGATTACAAGTGTGCACCACCATGCCTGGTGCAATTTTTTTATTCTCTATTTCATTAGTTTCTGCTCTGATTTTTATTTCTGGCTTTGAGGTTAGTTTGCTCCTGTTTTTTCCAGGGCCTTGAGATGCGTCATTAGGTTGCTTATTTGAAATCTTTTTGTTTTTAATGTGGGCACTCAATACTAAAAACTTTTCTTTTAAAACTGCCTTTAGAGATATATATGTAGTGACACACACTTGTAATCCTAGTACCTGGGAAGCTGATATGGGAGGATTGCAGGTTCGTGGCCAGCCTCAGCAACTTAGGCCCTCTGCAACTTAGTGAGGCCCTGTTTCAAAATAAAATATAAAATAAGGCTAGGAAAGTAGCTCAGATAGAATGCTTTGGGGTATCCATCCCTAGTACCAAATGAACAAAGAAGCAGACAAAACACTTCTGCCTTCATAATGTTCTCAGAGATTTTGGTAAGTCGTGTCAACATTTCCATCTGATTCTAGGAAGCTTTAAATTTCTCTGCATATTTCTCTTGTGATCCAGCCCTTATTCCAAAGTGCCTTGTTTACTCTCCCTTTTTTGGTGTGATTCCTCTGTATCTTCTTGCTGTTCATTTCTAATTTGTCTTCTATGATCTAAAGATGCAATGTATTATAAGAATTTTTTGAGTTTGCTAAAACTTGCTTTGTGGCCTAGAATACAGTCTATTTTGGAGAAGGCTTTATGAGCAGCTGAGAAAGATGTGAATTCAGCTGTTGGGTGAATTACTCTATGCATGTCTATTAGGTCCATTTGATTTAAAGTATTCTTTGGGTCTGAGGAGTCTTTAGTGATATTTTGTCTGGATGACAAAGAAGGCGTTGAGGTCTTCCAGTATTATTTTATAGGGGTCTATCTGAGTCTTGATGTCCAGTAGTGTTTCTTTCCCATATAAGTGAATGCTCCAGGATTTGGGACATGAACATCTATTAATCATATCTTTTTGTTAGACTGTTCCCTTTATCATAAGACGTGACCCTCTTCTGATAATTTTAGGCTTGGAATCTATTTGGTTGGATATGAGAAGAGCTATTCCTGCTAGCTTTCAGTCTCCGTTTACATGGTACACCTTTCCCCATCCCATCATCCTTTAGCCTATGAATATCTTTGCCCATGAGCTTCTTGTAAACAACATATAGTTAGTTGGATTTTTAATCCACTTTACCAGTCTGTCTTTTAACTGGGTAGTCGAGACCATTTACATTCAGTATAAGCTCATGTTTTAGCCAACACATCTTGGGATTTTATTGAAATCATCTACAAATAGGGACCCGCCCAGGACTAGTGAGTGCTGCTAGTGTCTGATTGTGGTATCTGTCATCTTCCCACGGAGAAACCAGAGCTCAAGGGAGCTCCTGGACTGTGTTGAAATTATCTGAGATAAGCCTGAAACTGTACTAAGGGGCAACCAAGTAGCTGAGAAGGAAAGTTGCTTGTGTGTGTGTGTGTGTGTGTGTGTGTGTGTGTGTGTGTGTGAGAGAGAGAGAGAGAGAGAGAGAGAGAGAGAGAGAGAGAGAGAGAAGGGGAGGGAGAGGGAGGGGGAGGGAGAGGGAGGGAGAGGGTTGGGGGGGAGAGACTGGGGATGGAACCCAGCAGCATTCTACCTCTGAGCTACACCCTCAGCCCTATTTTTTATTCTTTATTTTGAAACTGGGTCTCGCTGAGTTGCAAAGGGCCTCACTAAGTAACAGGCTGGCCGCGAACCGCGATCCTCCTGTCTCAGCCTCTCAAATGCTGGGATTACAAGCGTGCGCCACCATGCTCAGCTTGGAAGGTCTCTCTTGAAAAGTTTATAGAATGCTCCCAGCTAAAAATGCAGGAGGGAGTGATAGAACTGGAATATCGCAACCCCCAGGATTTAGGCTAAACGGCCAACCCTGCGCATCTCCTGTGAGAGGTCTACTATCCTGTTTTGATTTAGAGGTCTACTATCCTGTTTTGATATAAATAGTTTATATCAAAACAGGATAGTTTATATCAAAACAGGATAGTAGACCTCTATATAGGTGATAGTAGTCACTTGTTCACAGCTCTAAACCAAACTACCAGTCTGCAGGTAAAGTAGGAGAAAAAAAAAAAAACACGTTTGGCTAGTGTAAGGGAGACCTCTGCTGGCCATTCTGTTTTTTAAAAACTTGGTATAAATTGGAAATTTTCCCTAATAAAATAAACAGAATAAGTCTAGGAACCTCCCTATCACCTGGCTTCAATAGCTATTAACATCTCTTCTGTTTTCTACCTCTTCCCACGCTCCACCCCCTCCCTAGATTGTGGCTCTTTTTTTTAAATAAAATTTTCTAAAATTACCACCCAGTACAACGTACAACATGTTCAAGATGCGTCTTCCTAAGTAGATGCACTCGTGTTAACTTGCCTGACCATTAACATATAGACTGTTTCCATCACTCCAAAAACGTCTCTTTCCCATCCAGCCCGCAGCCAGCCGCAGTTGTTGTGATTTTTTTCACCGTAGATTAGCTTTGCTTGTCCGGAAATGTCATACAAATGCAATCGCAGTTTGTACTCTTTTGTGTCCAGGTCCTTTCAGTCAGCACAATGCGAGAGTCATCCATGCAGTTGCGCTTTATTTTATTTCTATTTTGCTGCTGTGCTCCTTCTATTGTACAGACGTACTCTAGGCATTCTCCGGTTGATGGGTATTTGGAGTGTTTCCAGTTTGGGGCCATTATAAAGTTGGGCATGAGTCAAGCTTCATGTTCAGGACTGTTGGGAGGACCTACGTCTACATCTCTTGTGTAAATATTTGGTGGTGGCATGGCTGGATCAAAGGGTAGAGGCATGGCTAACTTCATTAGAAACCGCCAGACCTCTTCTTCAAGAGGCTGGATCCCTTCCCCTTCCCGCCAGCAAAGAAAGTGGAGTTCAGTGGCTTCCACGTGCTTACCAGTCGCTGGCATTGCCAGACTGTTTTGTTTTCCTGTTCTGATGGTGGAATCACTGTGGTTCTAATTTGCATTTCCCCAATGATCTATAATATTGAATAATTCTCATTCATTGTGTGTGTGTGTGTGTGTGTGTGTGTGTGTGTGTGTGTGTGTGTGTAAATTAAACCCAGGGCCATCTACATCCGAGTTAACACTCCCAGACTAATTACATTTTCTTATTTGGAAACAGAGTCTCGCTAAGTTGCTGAGACTGGCTTTGAGCCTGTGAACCTTCTGTTTCTGCCTCCAAAATACTGGGATTATAAGTCACCATCCTGGCTTCTTGAATGTTTTATTGACCTTTTATCTATTGTCTTATGTGAATTTTCCATTCAGTTCTTTTGCCTAATCCTTATTAGGCGTGTGTGTGTTACTGGGGATGGAACCCTTCTACCTCCGGGCTATACTCCCAGACCTAATATATATATATATATATATATATATATATATATATATATATATTTTTTTTTTAAATTTGGAAACAGGGTCTCTTGAGCCAGCGCGGCTGGCTTCAAACCTGCGCGATCCTCCTGTCTCCTCCTCCCAAGCACAGGGATTACAAGCGTGCGCCACCACGCCCGACTAGGGCTTGTCTTTTTATTATTGAGCTACAAATATCTTCTATCAAATATAAATATTTTGCAGCTATATAGTGGGAGTGTTTTCTGCCAGTCTATGGCTTGCCCGTTTATTTATAAACAGTGCCTTCTGACAAGATTTACATTTATCAGTCTAATTTCCTTTTTTCTCTAATTAGTATTTTAAGTCCCGCATAAGGACACCTTGCCTTTCTCTGGTTACAAAAATATTTTCTTTTGTTTCTTCTGGTAGTAGCTGTATAGATTTTTTTGAAAAAAAAAGATTTAAAGAAGTTTATTAAAGATTGAAGTAAGAAGTTTACTGAAGATTTAAAGAATTTATTAAAAGATAGAAATACAGAGGATAGGGACAGCGCCATACCAGACTGGCATGGAGGGGTGACTCAAATGAATACACCGAGCTCTATAGATTTTACACTTACACTTAGACCTCAGTCTGTTTCAAGTTTCCACGTGTATTATATTTCTCTCACGTCTTCTTATACGTGTGCATTTGTGTGTGTATGGAATTAGGTGGGGATCGAATGCCATTTCTTGCTTATGAATGCTCTTTCTGACCCATCACTCATCTAGGAATCACATAGGGAGTTGAGATAACTCACTTTTATTGTGTGATGGAAGTTGGAAAAGAAATCTGAGTCGGGCTGTCTGGACTCATGTTCTAGCAGCTCTTGGACACAGTTCATAAAACTCCTGTGGCCCCGTTTTCCTCATCTGTAGGAAGGGTGTGACAATAATTCAGTAGGGCCAGGAGCTTAAATGAGACAATGCACATCAAGCCAAACTTTAGCAGAGTTCTTGACACACCAAACGCTTGATTTGTTATTTCCAGTGCTTTACACACATATCGCCTAATGCTGAAGATAACGGGCATGGGGATATAAGCTAGGCGTGGCGGCACGTGCCTGTAATCTCGGGACTTGGGAGGCCAAGATGGGAGGATTGCGTGTTGGAGGACAGACTCGGCAATTTAGCGAAACCCTCAGCAACTTAGCAAGATCCCGTTTCAAAATAAAAAAACGATGCCGGGCGTGGTGGCGCATGCTTGTAATCCCCGCGCTTGGGAGGCAGAGACAGGAGGATCGCGCAGGTTCGAAGCCAGCCGCGCGCGCTGGCTTAGGAGATCCTGTTTCCAAATAAAAATGTAAAAATAGGTCTGGGAGTGTAGCCCAGAGGTAGAGGGGCTTCCAGGAACCCCAGTACCACCCAAAAAAAAAAAAAAAAACCAAAAAAAAAACAAAAACAAAAAGAAAAAAAACGAGAGTTGGGCGTGGTGGTACATGCTTGTAATCCCAGTACTTGGGAGGCTGAGACGGAAGGCTTGCAGGTTTGTGGCCAGCCCCAGCTACTTAGTGAGATCCTGTTCCCAAATAAAGAATAAAAAATAGGTCTGGGGGTGTAACTCGGAGGTAGAATGTCCCTGAGTTTGATCCCCTGTCGTTCTGCAAATGAATAACAAATAAAAAATGAACAGGGCTAGGGGTATAATTTGGAGGTAGAATGCTCCCAGGTTCAATCCTCTGTGCCACTCCAAATTGATAGAGATATGTTCTGAGAGGTGCGTTATTAACTGACTTTACTTATCATTCTATAAATAAAGAGTCCGATGTGGGCTGCAAACCCCATAGCTCGTGTCTGCGCTGACTACCGCAGTGCATTGTAAACACATCAGTGTTGATAAACCAAGACACAGAAAAGACACAGTACAGATACGCAGCAGGCATTTCTGCTTTGTAATAAGCGTGCCTCTCTCTGACTCCAGGACTTACAAGCCTTTGGCTATCCCCACACACCGTACACACTTCCCTGACACGACAGAAATGTCTGAGTGACTGAACTGTTTCCCATAGAAAGAAGAGACGAGGAGGAAGCACATCCGCCTTCACATGGAAGGGACGCTGACCGCCCGGGACAAGGTCGGGGTGCAGGACTTCGTGCTGTTGGACGAGCACACCAACGAGTCTGCCTTTGTGGACAACCTTCGCAAGCGTTTCAGCGAGAACCTCATATATGTAACCTAACCCGCTCCCCAGCCGTCCTCCTAGGTTGCCGGGGTCCCCTCTTGCCTCAAGGATCGTCAACGATAGCACCTGTTAAGTTAGTCGCAAAGGGAGGTGTGGAGGGACCAGATGCGGCGTGTCCTTCCTGCTAAGGCCTAACCAGCCGTCGGTGTCAGAGCTGCAAAAGGGAATCCATCAGCTTACGTGACTTTAGGTCCAGAAGCAGATCCTAGGGTCCACAGCGATGTCCTTTTCTCGATTTTTCTCTGCTCTTTCTTTTGCCCCGTTTTCCTCTGCGGGTGGCTTCTTTGCTTAGTGACAGCATGACTATTGCCAGAGCCAGGTTCACATTCAATCAGCTTAGTGATGCTACGGAGACTAGGCCTAGCCAATGTCCCAGAGCTGGTGTGGGTTGGCTCTGATTGGTCCATCTTGAATCACCTGCCTATCTTTCAACCAATCCCCTTTGGCTAGGGCTCCAGGCTATTATTCAGACTGGCCAGGCTGGGTTAGTAGACCCAACTCTGGCGAGAGAAGGAGGTAGTGCTCCTGGCCCTATAGACTGAAGGCTAAGAAAGAGGGTTCCTCAAATATGTTAGAAGAAGGGGAAAGAGACACCCAACGGACAAAATAAGATGTCCTACCACCTCCAGTAAATCTTTCAGGGTCAATGCTATAGCCCTTCACTAAACTTAGATTGATTTTCTTGCATCTAGCAGTAGTCAGGGTTTTTTAAAACATTACACACACACACACACACACACACACACACACACACACACACACACACATGCAAGGCCTTTCTCAGTGTGTGTTCTGTAGCCTCTAACTCCAGAATTGCCACCTTTAATTGTACCCATAGAAAAAAATCTAATACTTTATATAAACAAGAGATAAAATGATAGGAAGTAGAAATAGGATAACAGAATCATTATGACCGAACTAAAAGTTTCCAATTATAACGGAGAGATTTCAGAACTACCTTCCACCCTCAAGACTGGGTTTCTGTTGGTTGAAAAAGTGCAGAATTTAATTCAAAATATGCCTATCTGTTGAGTTTTCTATTTTTGATTTTTGTCCTGGGGACAGGAAACATTTGGCTTTATAATCTGAATGGAACCTCCGGTATTTAAAACCACAACAAAAATCAGAATCCAAAACTACCGGGTGCATTTTCCAAGGAGCCCAATTGTTTATTTAAGATCTGAGAGTCCTAAGATATTAATAATTTATAATTATATAAATATTAATAATTTATATTATATAATAATTTATAACTATATCCCAAGAAGTCTCATATTATTGGTTAGATTGCAAGTGTGTAAGTACTTGAAAAACTTGCATGGAGTCTAACATTGGAATCTGGAAAAAAGGAGTGCTAGTCATTGGGATACTTTGCCCAATTCTAGAAGGCAGGCAGCTACCCTGGATCTCTGTACTCGCCCAATGGACAGAATGTTGTGAAGCATGAATCAGATCCTGGTGCCCCCTCCTCCGTGAAAATTGTCCATTTATAATAGTTTTAGCAAGGGGAGGGTGCACTCTTCACAATCCACTGCATTTGGGATAAAACTCCAGTTCCTCCCGGAAGCCCCCAGTGCCCAAATGATCAGAATTTGCTTCCTCCTTAACATCCTTCCTCCCCATCACTACCCCCGAGGTGAGTTTCAGCACACTGTCACGCAGGCAGCTGGCCACGCTAATCCTTCAACCTGAGAACGTCCTTCTTGCCTTATTTTAGGAGGTGAGGTGGATACTGAAGATGGAACCTAGGGGCATTCTAGTTTGAGTGAACCACCCCCCAGTCCTTTTTATTTTGAAGTGAGTTCTAAGTTGCCAAGTATGTGCTAAGTTGTTGACGCTGGCCTCGAACCTGCAAACCTTCTTGGTCTCCCAAGTACTGGGATTACAGGTGTGGGCCACCATGCCCAGCTTTGTTTACCGATTCTCTTGATCCTACCTCTCCTTGAAGCTGTCATGATTCCTTTGTTGCTTGTCTGTCCTTTCACTCCCCAAGCAGGTTCCACAAGAGCAGAGACCCTGCCTGTGACCAACTTGTGATGTGATACCCAGCACTGAGTGAACACCCGGGGAGCATGGCGGGCGATGGTGTTTCTGTTGCGGTTTAAAATGTTGCGGTCTCGGAGACTGTCCCCAGGGATCTTTGTTAGATCCCTGGGAATAATTTACCGAAAACTCCCCAAAGAAACAAACAAACAAAACAAACAAACAAACAAACAAACAAAAAAACCAGAAAGACACAGAAAAAGAGGGAAAGATAGAAATACAGAAAATAGTTACAGCCCCATGCCAAAATGGCATGAGGGGGGAGGGTGGCCTGGGCCAACTCACCACTCCCCCCGATACAGCACGTGGACCGGAATTTTTATACCCATGACCTCCATCTTGTTTACGTAATTTTGACGTGGTGAACGTCCCTGTAAGGTACCTCCCCTTACCCTAAAAGGTACCTCCCCTTACCCTGAAAGGTACCTCCCCCAGCAAGGTGTGGCAAAGTGTCTCCTTTCATGAAGGTTGACCCCTCCTACCATCTTAGCTAGTTTATCTAATCATGTAGATCTGTCTTTAGATAGAGAAAGGCCTAGTTCTCCTCTCCTACGATCTGTCTTTAGATAAAGGCCTAGTTCTCCTCTCCTATGGACTTGTTAATTACTTTTAGCTAGGTTAATTTACATTGGAATAGTTGCCTGCTTTTAGGCAGAAACCAAGTCCTTGCACAGATTTGCCCCTCACCCAGTTTTTGAAATATATTAATAATCATAGCTTTCTCAAATCTTCCTAGGCCATTCCCAATACTGGTACATTTTGTAGCTGGAATTCTCACTGGTGCTGTGGTCTCTTCCTCTAGACTTACATCGGGACGCTCCTTGTGTCTGTGAACCCATACCAGGAACTCGGCATCTACAACGTGAACCAGATGGAGCTCTATCAAGGGGTCAATTTCTTTGAACTCCCACCACATGTGTAAGTAACTCCACGGGGACATTGCTAGGAGTATTTTTGTTTTCCCTATTCTTTTTTCATTCCTCTTTCCCTTCTTCCCACCTACCCATCTGTCTTTCCACCCACCCATCCACCCAACCATCCATCCAGTAATCCACCCATCCACCATCCATCCATCCATCTACCCACCCATCCATCCAGTAATCCACCCATCCACCTGTCCAATAATCCACCCAACCATCCATCCAATAATCCACCCATCTACCCAACCATCGATCCATCCATCCATCGATCCATCCAACCATCCATCCAGTAATCCACCCATCCACCTGTCCAATAATCCACCCAACCATCCATCCAATAATCTACCCATTCACTGATTTTTTTTATCCATCCAAATTCTCAACCCACACTCATGAGGTTCTACCTTCTTGCATGTTTATTACCCTGTTCTTGTATGTTCATTAAGCCGATACCCTCTTGTGAAAGAAGACAAAGCGGTAGAAAATGTTAGCAGGTCACTGGAATCTTGCTTAGACAAGGAGTCCTTGTGTGACTGCTGAGAAATCTGAGTGTGGCGAGAGAGGCGTCTTCTCTAGGGAGTGGGCTGTTGCAGTGCCACCTGGTGGTGCCTGGGTCTCACCGCGGGTAAGAAGAATGTACGCTGATGGCGGCTGAGCAGGGCTGCAGAAAGCTTTGCCGAATTTGCCAGTTCTCCCTGGTTGACGTCTGTGCTGATGTTTGGGTTCTACCTCTCATTTGGTAACAAGGCTACTTATTACCAAAGTAACTATAGGTTACTTCACTTCCTAATGCATTTTTAAACCTTTCTGAGTCCTGAGATAACTCTTTGGGCAACCTTGTTTTCTGACCTTAAAGATAAAGCTCTTAAAAGACTTCCTGTCCTCCAGGTACTGTAGTCCATAAAATCTCACTGCTCTTTGACCTCTACATTCTTAATACTTTGACTTTTGAGGGAAAGAGATCTTACTGTATTTATCGAGTTACTTAATATTTAGATTAGCTGCTATTTCCACCTGCAGTTACTAGAATCTCTCTTGGGGGATGAAACTTAGTAGCCAGCTTATTCTTAGAAGAAAGGTACATAAACATAAAAAAATAAATGTCTGGCACATGTGTCAACTTCCAGTATTTGGGGTCTGAGAAAAGATTTGCCGTCAAACTCCCAACTTAAGCCCTCTGAAGCTTAGTGAGACCCTGTTCCAAAGTTAAATAGGGCTGGGGGTATAACTCAGAGGTAGAATACCCCTGGAGTCGGTCCCTAGTGCCACAGTAAATAAATGAATCCATGGACGTTTGTAGGCATGTTGCAGCTCAGTGGTAGAGTGCTTGCCTGGCACCCATGAGGCCCTGGGTCCCATTCGCAGCACCAGATGAATGTCTTTGGTAAATTTCGAGAACTCTTCCCATCCCTGCTCTCATGCTCTCTTTAAGAGTTGTTGTTTGGGTTTTGCTCCGCGGTGGGCGATGGCAGGATTAAATGTCTGTCTCAGCTCAGCCTAGTCCTTGCTCCGGTCTGGCTGGGGCTTCCTGGAGGCAGGGGACCGTCTTTCTGGTCGGGGTTGGGGGGACGGCAGCCGATCAGCTTCTGCCCTCCCCTCCAAGCTACGCCATAGCTGACAACGCTTACCGCCTGATGTGCTCGGAACTGAACAACCACTTCATCCTCATTTCCGGGGAGAGCGGGGCGGGGAAGACGGAGGCCTCCAAGAAGATCCTCCAGTATTTCGCGGTGACCTGCCCCATGACGGAGTCTTTGCAAGTTGCCCGTGACCGGCTGCTGCTCTCAAATCCGGTGCTGGAGGTAAGTCGCCCCTGAGGACCCATGCTGGGGGCAACGGGAGGTCACCCAGAAAGAAGCCTCCTCTGCCTCGGCGGCGGGCAGTCAAGAGGGCCAGGTCCCTGCTGAGAAAAGGGAACTCACAGGTAGCATCGTGATTAGGGTGTGACCTCGGAGCCCGGCAGGCTTGGATTCTGAGTGTTGGCCCGGCACCCGCAAGCTTCAGCTCCCTCCAGATCCCAGAGCCTGTCTCCCGGTCTGCAGAATGGGTCCACCCACAGTATCTGAGCTTTCGAGGATTAGATGAGATGGTGGTAGAGAAAGCACACTGCAGAATCAGCGTAAAATAATGCTTTATTATTACTTTCTTATTAAAGTCATTTTAGCTATTTTGTTAGTATCTCTTGACAGCTTCCTGTCTGATCTTGTTTGAGTTATTTTCTCCTGTATTTAGGTTGTCCTCTGTGTAAACGATGCTCTGGCTGTAGGAATTTCCCAGGAGACCCTTTGAGCTGAACAGTTTGATACGGGGCGGGGCCAGCTGTACCTTCTAGAGCAGCCAGGGCTGATGTACCTCTTGGAGTCCTAACACACCACTAGCCTGGGGTCCCAGGAGAAGATCTCTTGTTCTGCTTTCCCTGGGCGTGCTCTAGCCTTTGGCAGGAAATCATCTGCAGTTAGTTACTGGTTCCTTCATAGAAGATAAAACATGGCTTTCCTCTTGGCGCTCTCCTCTGTTTTCATAATAAGCCTGTGTCTCGGGCCAGGAACTTAACAAGCCTTAACAAGCTTAAATGACAGTGGATAATACTTTGTATCCCAAGGCTTTTGGAAATGCCAAAACACCCCGGAACGACAACTCCAGCCGATTTGGAAAATACATGGACATACAATTTGACTTTCAGGTACACCGAAATTTCTATTTTTACGGAGACCCCTTATTTGGCTAGCAAGTGAACACAGCCCAGAGTACCTTAAGGTGGGGAGGGCATTTATTTATTGGCTCAGTTGAAAAAAATCCAGAGATCTCGCTGGTTTTAGGTAATGCAAATAAAGACCACAGTACGATACAACTTTATACCTTCTAGATGGGCAAGAATTAAGAAGTCAAAGAATACCAGGTGCCGGTAAGGACACGGATCCTTAGGAGTTCTGATGCATTGTTGGCAGGCTGTACGTTGGTTGGGATGGCCCACTTATCAAACAGTGGCCTGCCCTGGTGACAGAGACCTTGTGGAGTTAACACCGTCCAGTCTGGAGCAGTGTCGTTCCACCATGAGATGTGCCCACGGTGTGCAGGCCGATGCACAGCAGCCCGGGCACCTGGTGCTCACGCACACCTGGAGAACTCAGTGTCTGTCGACAGGAGGATGACTGGCTAAGCTGTGGTGTATCCACACAGTGAGGATTACACTCCAGAGAAAGCAAGAAAACGCTAGCTTCATGAGATGGGGTTGGGTCTTGGGAATGCACTGTGCCTGTGTGTGGAGTTCAGAGGTAGAATCCCCCTGGGTCCACTTCCCTATGTCTGTCTGTCTCTCTGTTTCTGTATATCTCTCTCTCTGCCCCGTCTGTCTCTGTCTTGCTGTGTGTGTCTGTCTCCGTGTGTCTCTGTGTTTCTCTCTGTGCGTATGGGTCTCTGCATGTGTCTGTCTCTACCCCTGAGTGGGTGTCTCTATGTGAGTCTCTGCGTGTGTGCGTGTCTCTGCGTCAGTCTCTCTGCATGCATGTGTCTCTTTCACTCTCCAGGCGTCTCTCTCTCCCCCAACTTCTCTCTCTCCTTGTGTCCGTCTGTCTCTCTACATGTGTGTGTGTCTCTCTCTCACACACACACGCACAAACAGCATGCTGTGTATATATGTGTACCTGTGAGGCAGAGATTGGTACAATTCCTCAGATATCAAATACCGGGCATTGTGAACCAGACAGCCTTTCTGGCAAGTACTCGTCTCCGCCGTATTACAAACATAGCCATCAACAGTACGTAAAGGAACAAGAGTGGTTGTGTCATACCCAGAGTTTAAAGGGGTAATTATAGCCGGGTGAGGTACACACATGTGTAATCCCAGTGCCTGGGGGGCTGAGATGGGAGCATCGAAGGTTCAAGGCCAGCCTCAGCAATTTAGCAAGGCCCTCAGCAACTCAGACACTTTCAAAATAAAAAAGGAAAGGGCTGGAAGTGTAGCTTGGACGTAGAATGCCACTGAGTTCAACCCCCAGTGTCTCCCTTCCCCCAAAGGAATAAATGGGTCTGTTGCTTATGCGTGGGTGAAATTCTCAAGGACCTATGTCCAAGTGGCCGAGCGACACTTAGACCTGAGACCGGCAGCTGTCTGAGGGTGCAGTTCTGCTTTGAAGACAGGTCATCTTGGGTCCCCCGATGGTTGGTCTGTGGTCCTCTGAGGAATGTGCATAGACTTGGAAACATTTAATGCCTATTTGGAATTCACATTTCAAGACATTGAAATGCATGCTTTTTAAAATTCCTAAAGATTAACAGATGTTTTGAAAAGTACATGAGTCATGAGGTCAGCTCGGTAGATTTTTGCAAATCTGCTCGTATTGCCAGCACTTGGATCAAGATATAACATTTGAATACTCTTCTCCCCAGAGGTTACCACTACCCTGACCTCTGTACTCTCAGAAAATGTACATTGCTGGTTCTTGAACTTCATATGAGTGGAACTGTACCACATGTTGTATGTTGAGTTTCTTTCAGTCAACATTCTACAAGATTTCCCCGTCTTGCTCATAGGAGTTCGTCACTTAGTGTGTGTACATTGCAATCGATCTGTTCTCCTGTTGCTGGACTTTTGGGTTGTTTGCAATTGGAGACTATTATAAATAGTGCTTTGAACACCCTCGGCCACATCTCTCGGTTGATACAAGCACGCATGGTCTATACTCACAAGTGCTTGGCTCCTTACCAGCCGCATTATGATAGCTAATGGCAACTCAGGTTCCTCTGGATCCTTGCCAACATCTGCACTGGTAGCCCTCTTAGTTGTAGAGATTCTGGTGGGGTGTGTTGCCCTTTTTCGCTGTTATTTAAGTGTGTGTCTCCCTGATAATCAATGAAGTTGTCCTTATGATCCGCTGAAAGATCTTTTTGTTCAAGTCTTTTGACCAATTATATTTGGGTTGTTTATTCTTATTGGTGAACAAGAGTTTTCAAAAGGCTTAGTTGGCTGTAATTTAAAATAATTAAATAGTATAGCTGGGCGTGGTTGCACACACCTATAATCCTAGTATTTAGGTAGCTGAGACAGGAATATTGCAGGTTAGAGACAGCCTCGGGAACTTAGGGCCTCAACAATTCAGTGACACTCTGTTTCAAAAAATTTAAAAAATAGGGCTGGGGGGGGGTCTATCTCAGAGGTAGAATGACCCTGGGCTCAATCCCCAGTACCAAAAATAATAAGTGTAGATGACATGAGGGTACACATAGAGGGTAATGAACTAGAACAGAGTCCAGAAACATTCCCATATACTTGTGACAAAAAAAAGCCACTGTGATTCAGAAGGGATAGAACTGTCTTTGCCGATCAACTGGGATATCAATATAAAGGGAAGACCTTTGATCCCTACCTCATGCCATACATAAAGAGTAACTAGTGATTCTTCATAGTCCTAAACATACCACATTTGGTAAAATCAACCAGGCTTCTAAGCATAAACACAAAAATATCTTCAGGATGTGGAAGGGGGGGGTCACAAAACCCTTTTGAAATAGAACCCAGGAAACATGAACTATAGAAGGCTGATAAATGGAATTCCATTCAAATTAAGAACTCCTGTTCATCAGAAGATACCAGCTAGACCCTCAGTCATCGCCCCATTTTTATTCTGTCTTGAAGGGAATTCCCGTAGGCGGGCATATCATCAGTTACTTGATCGAAAAGTCCCGAGTCGTCCATCAGAATCGGGGTGAACGGAATTTCCATATCTTCTACCAGCTGCTGGCAGGTGGTGAGGCAGAGCGCCTCGCTTACCTGGGACTTGAGCGTGACCCTCTGCTGTATAAATATCTCTCTCAGGTGGGAAGGACCGGCACCTGGCTTTGGTAAACCTTCGGAGGAGGGGTGTTTGTGGGGGCTGCCATAAAATGTTTTGAGAACTTTATCATCGCCATTCTGGATATATTTATATTGGCTGGTTTCTTGACATTAGCAGAAGCAAGCTAGCCCTCTCCCTTTATGCTTAGCCACTCTTTTGTCTTGGTAAAAGTAACCCGAGCTCTAGGCACGTGGTTCTCAGCCCTGGCTGGCATTAGGATCTTTTGAGAAAACTTTTAAAAGCACAGATGTCTGTGCTGGGGGGTATAGCTCAGTGGTAGAGCATTTGTCTAGCCCTGGGTTCAATCCCTAGCCAGCCCCCAAAAGACGCAGAAGCCTGCACCCTACCCTCCAGAGGTCTAGATTAAGTTGATCTGGACAGAGACTTGAACATAAGAAATGTTTTAAATGTTTCCCTGGGCGAGGGCTGTGGCTGGGTGGTAGAGGGCTTGCCTAGCACGAGTCCCTGGGTTTGAAAACCCGTGCCCCCCTATGACATAAGGCCAAGATGAGGCCTGCTGGTCTAGATCCACAATCTACGCGGCTTCATTCTGCTGTCAAGAGACTTGTGGAAAGACCTGTCCCCTCTTGCCTTCTCTCTTGAGAACTCTTGGCTACAAAATGAACGCACAGCCTCCCAGGAAGAGTTCAAACCATTCCCATAAGCAGTCCCAGTATTGAGTGTTCCCAAATTGACTTTCAGAATTTAACTTTGCAGCGCCGTTGTGTTTTTCTCCTTTCTGCAGCCTGCTCTGGGGTTCTAGAATGCCTAGGTTATACTGGTACTCTGATATTGCTAGCATCTTCCACCCTGGGGTTCCTCCCCTTCTTCCTGGGCTTGGCTTGAAACTGAGGTCACTGTGTAGAGAATAGGTCGGAGGTTGGGGCGTCATTTGAGAGAGAGAGAGCAAGACCTCATGAAGTGAATCTCATACAATGAAGACCAACATTGCGCAGGAAATGCAGGCGGGAAAAAAAGGCTTAACCAAAGTTGACCTTGAAAACTGAAGCTAACTAATAAAGAACCCCACTTTATCATTTTATATTTAATAAATCTTGGGCTAATTCTTAGAACAAATCAGTTTTGATTTTTTTTTAAGTACTGGGGATTGAGCCCAGTGGCACTATACCACTGAGCTACACCCCCTAGCCCTTTTCTTATTTTGGGACAAGGTCTCACTAAGTTGCCCAAGCTGGCCTTGAACTTGTGACATTCTTTCTTCAGGCTTCTAAGCTACTGGGCTCACAGGCATCTGCTATTGGTGTGGTTGGTGTGTGTGTGTGTGTGTGTGTGTGTGTGTGTGTGTGTGAAAGAGAGACAGACAGACACAGAGACAGATTGGGGATGGAACCCAGAGGCATTCTACTTCTGAGCTACAACCCCAGCCCCCATTTTATTTTGAAACAGGTTCTCACCAAGTTGTGGAGGGCCTCACTAAGTAGCTGAGGCTGGTTGCAAACCTGCAATCCTTCTGTCTCAGCCTCCCAAGTACTGGGATTACGAGCATGAGCCGCCAATGTTTAGCTTGTGATTTTTTTTTTAAGGGCTTATTTTTTTCACCCAACAAAACCGTATGGTCACATGATGTTTGGATTTTTCAAATCATGATCACGGAGGGTTTTATTTTTTAAAAAATTTGAGGAAATCAATCATTTTTCCCAAGGGCTTCTCTGGCCCCTCGATAGTCACATCACTATAGATATATCTTCATCGTTGCAGATTTTTATCTGGCTGTGTTAATTCTGCTAGGTGAGATGCCCCAGTGACTTTGGAAATGGTTCTAACAATTTGCCAGTATTTTTCTTTTCTATCAGAGCCCTGAGGTCCATAACTTTGGCAAAACTTATGGCATTATTTTGTATATGTTTGCACTGATACCAAACCAACAGTTTTCCAAAGAGGCGCTGATTTGCAGGGGTCTTACCCTTTGGGGGCAGGAGCTGATGCTGCGGGTTGTGTACAAGCTTTTTTGGGTCACATTCCGCAAACAATACAGTGCTGGAGTGATCTGCGTAGCATTTATAGTGTGTTAGGATTACAGGCATCAGAGAGGTCTTCAGTAGATGGGAATGTGGGCTCCGTTATGGTGTTAGGATTACAGGCATCAGAGAGGTCTTCAATAGATGGGAGCGTGGGCTCCGCTATGGTGTTAGGATTACAGTCATCAGAGGTCTTCAATAGATGGGAGCGTGGGCTCCATTATGGTGTTAGGATTACAGTCATCAGAGGTCTTCAATAGATGGGAGCGTGGGCTCCGTTATGGTGTTAGGATTACAGTCATCAGAGGTCTTCAATAGATGGGAGCGTGGGCTCCGTTATGGTGTTAGGATTACAGTCATCAGAGGTCTTCAATAGATGGGAGCGTGGGCTCCGTTATGGTGTTAGGATTACAGCCATCAGAGGTCTTCAATAGATGGGAGCGTGGGCTCCGTTATGGTGTTAGGATTACAGCCATCAGAGGTCTTCAGTAGATGGGAGTGTGGGCTCCGTTATGGTGTTAGGATTACAGTCATCAGAGGTCTTCAATAGATGGGAGCGTGGGCTCCGTTATGGTGAGTACTGTTCCACTTGACAGAAGAGGCTGGAGCATCCTCAGGCCTGTGATGGGCCCGGGAACCGAGCCCCTGTGGGTACCGAGGGAAGAGGTGTGGCGGTGCATGTCTGTAATTTCAGTACTTGGGGGGCTGAGACAGGGAAATCGCAGGTTCAAGACCAGCCTTGGCAACTTAGACCCTGTTTCAAAATAGGGCTGTTGAATAGCTCAGAAGCTGAATGTCCCGGAGTATAATCCCCAGTACCACAATAAATAGAAATGAAAGAAAGCTAGGTCTTGTTTTAGAGCTAGAACTATTTTGACTTAGGACTGGGTCTGTGCATGTTTTAACTTCCCTTAAAATGACATTAAGTGACCCGACTTTATCACAGGGTCGTTGTGCCAAGGAGACATCTGTAAATGACAAGAACAACTGGAAAACTGTCTCCGACGCCTTCTCTGCCATTGACTTCACTGAAGCTGACCTGGAGGTATGGCTCACAGCGGGCTCTCTGGGACGAGAAAAGAGCCTGGGTTCCTCGGGGTGAGCCGAGCAAAACCCAAGAATGCGCACATTTCATATAAACAATAAAGAACGTTAGTACACGTATATCCCAAAATACTTTGTGTAGACCAAAGAATACTAAAAAAAATTAGTCATTGCGTTGTTGAAATTGAATTGTCTACTGGGCGTTTTGTATTTGATGCGGCAAGGTTGCATGCAAAGTTGAACCCATGCATTTCCTCCCCAAATTAAGTTCAATCTTGAGTATTTATTTATTTATTTATTTATTTGGTGGCACTGGGGTTCCTGGAAGCCCTTCTACCTCTGGGCTATACTCCCAGACCTATTTTTTATATTTTTATTTGGAAACAGGGTCTCTCTCTCTCCCTCTCTCTCTCTTTTTTTTTTTTTTTTTTTTTTTTTGGTGGTACTGGGGTTCCTGGAAACCCTTCTACCTCCGGGCCACACTCCCAGACCTATTTTATATTTTTTTATATTTGGAAACAGGGTCTCTTAAGCCAGCGCGGCTGGCTTCGAACCTGTGCGATCCTCCTGTCTCCGCCTCCCAAGCGCGAGGATTATAAGCGTGCGCCACCATGCCCGGCCCAATCTTGATTATTTAAACCCTAAATAATTATAGGATTTTTATTTCTATTTTGGAAAAAATGGGAACAAATTGTAGAACTGATATGTATCTTATATCTTTTTGTTGCTTTTTCCTTTTTTTCCTGCACTGGGGATGGAACCCAGGGGCATTGTACCTCCAAGCTACAGCTCAGGCCTTAGTGAAACCAGCTCTCACTAAGTTGTAGAGGGCCTCATAAGTGGCTGAGGCTGTCCTTGAACCCCTGATCCTGTCTTCGCCTCCCAAGTACTGGGATTACACACACACACACACCCCACCCAACCTCTTTCTGAGAAAGGACTTGGCTGTGGCTGGGACTTGGGAGATGGCGGGTTTTCCTTTGGGCATCTCAGTGGACAGCATTTCTTGACCAGTCTTTCCCTGTCCTCCCGTCCTCTGCCTGACCCCTTAACATGTTTCCAGAATCTCTTTGGAATTATCGCCAGTGTCCTGCATCTGGGGAACATCTGTTTTGAAGAAGACAAGCAGGGCTGTGCCACCGTCCCAGACACCCATGAGATCAAGTGGGTCGCCAAGGTGCCGTTCCCCTTGAAGAGGGGGACGGGCGGGGAGGGCAGGCGGCTCACCGATGATGGTTGAGAGGTGGTGAGAGCCTTGGAAGATCCCAAGAGGCCCGCTTCGCCCCGAAGCGCGGTGCTTAGTAAGGACCGCTCCCTCGGGGCCTGCTGGCTCCGTGTCGCTGGGTGACGCTTGGTTCCTTTCATCCAGCTCCTGGGAGTCTACCCTTCCGTTCTACTGGAAGCTCTCACCCACAGAAAGATGGAAGCCAAAGCGGAGGAGGTAACGTGGCCGTGGGTGGACACGCCTGCCCTCTCGCTGTCAGATGGGCGTCTTCAGATGGCAGGGCTGCGATGGCCTTGGGGTGGGGGCTGCGCCTGTGACCCTCCACCCCGGCCCTGTGTGGTCCAGTTCCTGCGGGAGTCTCCTTCCTCACCCTCCCTCTTTCCCTCTCTCCCTCCACGGCCTCTTCACTCACTCCTGCTCTCCCTCCCACTGACGCTCCCCCCTATGCTCACCTGGCTAACTCCATCCGCCAGCCCTCCCAGGGGTCGCTGGACCCTGATCAAGGAGCGTTCCTGATGATCTGCCCGGAACCTCCAAGTGCATACGTGTCTCCTTAGCATCTGTCGTGCCTCCGACGTGACCGTCCAAGGGCTTCCTTGGATATCTTACTCCGTCCCTTTTCCTCCCCTCTGAACTGAGTCCATGGAGGCCCGGGACCCTGGTCATGGCTGAGCTTCCCAACCCAGCACAGTGCTGGACATGGACGGCCATGTAAGAAACAGACGCTAGACCAAGAACCGTCGGGCGGGCGTCTCCTCCAGCGTGGGCCCCTTGCTAATCGCCGTTAAAGACTGGCTGGGAAACTCGGGGGACTTCCCTCCCCCTGTAACGAGGGCTCTCGTCCTGCCGCTCAGGTGATATGCCCCCTGACGCCGGAGCTGTCCGTCTACGCCAGAGACGCGATGGCAAAGGCTGTCTACGGGCGGACTTTCACTTGGCTGGTCGACAAAATCAACTCTTCCCTAGCTAACAAGGTGGGTCGCTGCCTCCCGGATGCTATTGTGGGCCCCGCAGGGCTGGGGTGCTGTCCTCGTCCCCCTGCCCTGGCCCAGCACGCAGCAAGCTCACCAGCCCACGAAGAGCAATTACTGCAACGCGTCCTGCAGCGTGCCGTGAACGGCACCTGTATGCCACGTCGCTTTGTGTGTGCACAGAAACGTTTTACACTAGTGCGGTAAAAGTGTGTGTTGCTTGGAATCCCGGTACTTGGGAGGCTGAGACAGGAGGATTGCAGGTTTGTGGCCAACTCAGCTACTTAGTGAGGCTCTGCAACTTACTGAGACCTTGTTTCCAAATAAAGAATATAAAATAGGGCAGGGGGGCATAGCTCAGAGGTAGAATGCCCCTGGTTCCACCCCCAGTACTGAAAAAAAATGTATCACTGATAATTCTAGTAGTTGGGAGGCTGAGACAGGAGGGTACACAGAATCAAGCAAAAATCAGTAATTTAGTAAGGTCCTCTGCAACTTAATATGACTGTTTCAAAAAAAAAAAAAAAAAAAAAGGGCCAGGGATGTAGTTTAGAGGTTGCATGCCCCTGGGTTCCACTACAGAATAAAAAGCATGTGTGTGTATATATACATAGTACATCTACACATACACTATGTGTGTGTATATTTGTGTGTGCATGCATGTACACACAAATATACCTATGTAGTTTTGGTTCTGGGGGTTGAACCCAGGGGTGCCTTACCACTGAGCCACATCCCAGAACCTTTTCCATTTTTACTTTGAGATAGTCTTGCTAAGTTGCCCAGGTTGACCTCCAGCTTGTGATCCCCCTCATTGTTGCCTCCAGAGCTGCTGAGGTTATGGCATGCACCACTGCGCCCGGCTGCTAACCGTATACATTAACAAACCCAAAATATGCAAGTAGCCCTTCAAATCACGTTTAGGTCATATTTCCTTGTTTGTGTAATGCCGGGATCCGATCTGGGGCTTCAACCAAAGTACAACTGCTCTACCTCTGAGCTGCAACCCTGACCTGATGTTTGCTTTTTTTTTTTAAGTGGAATTGTTTAAAATGAGGTTTGGTTGCCGGGCGTGGTTGTGCACACTTGTAAGCCCAGCATTTGGGAGGCTGAGACAGGAGGATTGGAGGTTTGTGGCCAGCTCAGCTATTTAGTGAGGCTCTTTGCAACTCACTGAGATCTGTTTCAAAATAAGGAATAAAAAATAGGGCTGGGGGTGTCGCTTGGAGATAGAATGCCCCTGAGTTCCATCCCCAGTATCGCAAAAAAAAAAAAAAAAAAAAAAAAAAAAAAAAGTTTGCCTGGCATAGTGGCCTTCTCTTCCAAGGTGGCCCAGGGCACCGCAGGGGGAGAGTCAGGAAGTGGTGCACATGTGTGTCTCTTCTGGTTTCTCTCCTTTAAATTTAAATTTATTGGCCAGGTGTGGTGGCGCACGCTTGTAATCCCCGCGCTTGGGAGGCAGAGACAGGAGGATCGTGCAGGTTCGAAGCCAGCCGCGCGCGCTGGCTTAGGAGACCCTGTTTCCAAATAAAAATATAAAAATAGGTCTGGAAATGTGGCCCGGAGGTAGAAGGGCTTCCAGGAACCCCAGTACCACCAAAATAATAATAATAATAATAATAATAATAATAATAATAATAAATTTAAATTTATTTATTTACTCATTTGTTTGTTTATTTTTGCAGTACTAGGGATGGAACCCAGGGGCATTCTACCTCCAAGCTGTACCCCTAGCCCTGGTTTTTATTCTTTATTTTGATATAGAGTCTCACTGAGTTTCAAAGGGCCTAAGCAGCTGAGGCTGTCCTCAAACCAAGATCCTCCTGTCTCAGGCTCCCAAATGCAGGGATTACAAGCGTGCGCCACCATATCTGCCAATAAATCTATTTTTTAAAGGTTATTTTTTTGTTTTTTTTTTGATACTGACCGATGATACCCAGCACTATTTTATTTTTTTTTTGACACAGGGTCCCACTAGGTTGATGAGCATCTCACTACTTGCTGAGGCTGGCCTCGAACCTGCCATCCTCCTGCCTCAGCCTCTCAAGTACCAGGATTACACATGTATACCACCATGCCTGGCTTCTCCTTTTTTTTAAGCCACCAGATTGTAATTATGGGAACTCATCTTGATTTTTATCTAGCCCTGATCACTGCCTAGTAGTCCTATGTCTCAATTCCATTGTCAAATTAGGTTTCCACTGTCTTCTCTTGGTACTAGGGACTGAAGCCAGGGACATTTTACCTCTGAACTAAAACCTAGCCCTCCTCCCATTTAAAATTTTTTTTTTTAAATTTTGAAACAGGGTCTCACTGATTGCTGAGGATCTGAGTTGCTAAGACCAGCTGTGAACCTGTGATCCTCCTGTCTCAGCCTGCTGAGTACTAGAATCAAGGCACGTGCCACCCATCTGGCTAGTTTCAAGCCTCTTAATCACAGTGAGGATTAAATTTCAACACATGAGTTGGACATGGTGGCACATGCTTGTAATCACAGGCCCTGGGAGGCTGAGACAGGAGGATCACAAGTTCCCAGCCAGCCTCAGCTACTTAGTGAGGCCCTCTACAAATTAGTGAGACCCTGTTTCAAAATAAAGAATAAAAATAGGATTGGGGTTAATACCTTAGAGGTAGAATGCCCGAGTTCAATCACTAGTACTGCAAAATAATAATAATAACAAGTAATAATAGTAGTAATAATAATAGATTTCAACACATGAACTCTTGGGGTTGTATTCAACCCACCCAACCATACCACTAACCATTTGTGTGTGGTGTGTGTGCTCTGACTAGGATTTCACCAAAAAAACTGTGATTGGATTGTTGGATATCTATGGGTTTGAAGTCTTCGACAAGAATGGGTGAGTTTGGTCATTTCCCACCTATCTACCTCTCTTGATGGTTTTAGTTTAGACATCTTTGTTGCTGGAATTAATTTTTCCTGTACCAGAAATTCCCCCAGAGTCACTTAACCCTCAATTCCCAGACTATTCCAGACTGTGAAATAAATAGAAAAAAAAAAGTAAAACTATTTCAGCTTTTCTGATTTATTTAGTAAATTAGTTTATCAATAAAGACTTTTTTCTTTAATAAAAAAAATCACCCTTTAGCCTCAGCTACTTAGCGAAGCCCTCTGCAACTTAGACTCTATTTCAAAAATAAAAATAAATGAATAAATGAATGAATGAATAAATAGGGCTGGGGGTGTAGCTCAAAGGTAGAATGCCCCTGGGTTCAACCCCCCCCCAGAGCCCCCCACACCACCCTTTAAATACATAAATGCAAGCCAGGTGTGGTGGCACATGCTTGTAATCCCCGCGTTTGGGATACTGAGACAGGAGGATCACACAGGTTCGAAGCCAGCCTCAGCTACTTAGTGAGACCCTGTTTCCAAAAAAAAATTAAAAAAAAAAGGTCTGGGAGTATAGCCCAGAGGTAGAAAGCCCCTGGGTTCCTTCCCCAGTACCACACACAAATAAATAAATAAATAAATAAATATGTAAATGCAATTTTTTTTAAAAGAACTGGTCTATTTGCGTAACTTGTATTATTTACATCCCTTGCGTTTCTAGTTTTGAACAGTTTTGTATAAACTACTGTAACGAGAAGCTTCAGCAGCTGTTAGTAGAGAGAACCCTGAAAGCCGAGCAGGCGGAGTATGAGGTGGAGGGCATTGAGGTGAGCGTCCCCAGGTTTTTTCCTCATTCGATTTCTTAACCCAGCTAAAGACGTTTCCGTGTTTCATGGGAGACTTTCCTGGTCAGTATTGAAGACGACGTTCCCCATCCTTCTCCACTTATTTCTCGGGCAATTATTTGGCTGTTTACAAAGTATCCTCCCACCCCTTTTTATTTTTTTTTAAGGTTGGCTATAAAAATCAGAAAAAACATTTTTTGGGAGATCATCGTAAGCCCAGTGTCCTTGGTGCCTCTCCTAAGCGCCTTCCGGAGAATTCTTTGCTCTTTGTCGTTTCAGTGGGAGCCAATTCAGTATTTCAACAATAAGATCATCTGTGACTTGGTAGAAGAGAGACACAGAGGCATCATATCCATTTTGGTGAGCAGAGGAGCCCAGTCGCTGGGCGTTGACAGTACGTGGAGTTCTCCCCGGGTCCCAAAGGGCTGCGAGCGGAATCCTTCCTACTGAACTTTCTGTTGTTCTTACTGGGGACTAAACCCAGGGGCTTTCTACCTCTGAGCTTGCATCCCTACCCTTTTCATGTTTTCTTTTGAAGCAGGGTCTCACTAGGTTGCGGAGTCTCACTCAGTTGCTGAGGCTGCCCTCCAACCTGCGGTCCTCCTGTCTCGGTCTCCCAATTCCTGGGGTTACAGGCACGTGCCACCACTCCGCTTCCAGCTGAACTCTTGCCCGGAAGCATTCCCCTCTCCTTGAGATTCTCAGCCCCAAATTCTGGCCCATCGGAGACAGCAAGGATAGATCTATGCAACGAAAGCCTGCTCGTGTATCTTGTGTAGGCACAGAACTGAAGGCCCATGTAGGCAGGGGCTTGGTGGCTTCTGTGACCCGGATGTAGTTGTGAGTCTCCCAAGGTTCCTCAGATGGGAGCTTGGTCCTTGGTGTGACAGTGTTGGAAAATGGGGGCCCTTTAAGAACTGTGGTTCCTGCCGGGAAATACCCAGATCCTTAAGGGCCGGTTCTCAGAAGGAGATGACATTATTCTCAAAGGGACCTGGGTTAGTTCTTGCTGGAAAGGTGTTGCAGCAAGTCCGCCCCTCCCCAGGGGAGCCACAGTTGGGATCTGAGAGGTTGAGCCTGTGTGATGGATCCCACCACTCTCCCAGAACGTGCACCTGTGCCCGTGCGCGGGGATAGCCCGTCAGTGCCTGAGTTCCGTCGTCACTGGCGAACACCTTTCAACTGGGAATTGGAGTGTGGTGCTGGGTGTGAAGTGTTTCCTTTGCCTTTTGAAGGATGAAGAATGTATTCGCCCCGGACCCGCTACAGACTTGAGTTTCCTGGAGAAACTGGAAGAGAAAGTGGGCAAGCATGCACACTTTGAGACGTACGTGGTTTAGTTGACAGCAGGGGGCGGGGGAGGTGTCTCTGTTTCCTTTGATATGTGCCTAGAGCACAAGTGCTTTTTCATCTGTAAAAATGTCCTTATGGGTCGGCCCTGCTGGTGCACACTTGTAATCCCAGTACTTGGGAGGCTGAGACAGGAGGATCCCAGGTTGGCCAGCCTCAGCTACTTAGTTTAGTGAGGCCCTTCACAACTTAATGAGACTTGGTTTCAAAATAAAGGATAAAATATAGCGCTAGGGGGTGTAGCTCAGAGGTATAATGCCCCTAAGTTCAATACCCAGTAACACTAAAACACACTTATGAATCAACCAGGCATGGTGATATGCATGCCTTAATCCCAGTACTTGGGAGGCTGAGTCAGGAGGATCGCAGGTTCCAGGGCAGCCTAAGCAACTTCCTGAGGCACTCTGCAACTTAGTGAGGCCCTGTTTTAAAATAAAAAATAGGGCTAGGGGTATTAGTGCGGAAGTGGAATGACACTGGGTTCAATCCCTAGTACTCTATACAACACACACATACAGAAAATGAACATAAATCAGATGTGAGGGCGTATGCCTGTAATCCCTGTTCTTGGGAGGCTGAGAAAGAAGGATCGTGCAGGTTCAAGGCTAGTGTCAGCAACTTAGACTCTCAGCAACTTAGATAGACCCTGTTTCAAACTAAAAAAGGGCTGGGGTGTAGCTCAGAGGTAGAATGTCCCTGGGTTCAATCCCTAGTGCTAACAAAAACAAAACACACCCCAACCCCCCCCCCAAAGTTTTGAATTACCAGAATCTGAAATATGACATATCCTGAATGTTTTAATCTCTGCACATCATAAAAAAATATGGTAGCAGTGAGATTGTTCCTTGGCTATCACCTGGAAAATTAGAAGTTATTTTGCCTAGTTGGGTGCGGTGGCGCACGCTTGGAATCCCAGCATTTGGGAGGCTGAGACAGGAGGATCGCGGTTTATGGACAGCCTCAGCTATTTAGTGAGGACCTCTGCAACTTGGTGCGACCCTGTTACAAAATAAACAATAAAAAATAGGGCTGGGGGTGTGGCTTGGAGGTAGAATGCCTCTGGGTTCCATCCCCAGTATTGCAAAAAATATAAAAAATATAGGGCTAAGGATATAGCTCAGTGATAGAATGCCCCTGGGTTCAATCCCCAGTACCACAAAAGAAAAAAAATGCATGTAAGAAATGTTACTTCTCAGGGTTGAGGGAACAGCACCTATGGTAGAGAGAAGCTTTATTCAGCAGCCAGGGAGTCGGTAGCAAGGCTCCCGGAGCCTCCGCCCATGTTGAGCTTGCCAGAGTCACAGTGCTAGCAGGGTGGCCAGGGCCCCTCAGCCTCCAGCTTCTTTCCAGCGGTTTTCTTGCAGCAGCGAGGTGAGGCGCAGTGGTGTCTGTCTGTCTCTAGCCGCAAGCTGGCAGGTCCCAGAGGGCGGAAGCGGATTGGCTGGATGGAGTTCAGGCTCCTGCACTACGCAGGAGAGGTCACCTACTGCACTAACGGTGAGTGTGTGGCCCTGCGGTGCCCTCGCCGCGCCCGGCTCCAGCGAACGCCGTGCAGCGTCCCAAGCCCTCCCTGGCCTTGCGTTCTGGTGGGCCGTCTTGAAAGCCTTTCTCGTTTTTTATTGCTTCTATATAAAACCATTTTATTGAGATACACTTCATATTGCACCAGAATCTTAAAAAGGAAAAAGACAGCCTGGCGTGGCGGCACACTCCTGCAGTCCTGGTACTTGGGAGGCTGAGACGGGAGGGTTGCAGGTTTGAGGCAGGCCTAAGCAATTTAGTGAGAGCCTGTTTCAAATTTTAAAAAAAAATTTTTTTCTTAAAAGGAAGCCCAGGGTGCTGGGCTTGGTGGCACATGTTTGTAATCCCAGCACTTGGGTGGCTGAGACAGAAGAATCACACAGGTTCAAAGCCAGCCTCAGCTACTTAGGCTCTCGGCAACTTAGTGAGACCCTGTTTCCAAATAAATTATAAATAGGGCTGGGGTATAGCCTGGAGTAGAAAGCCCCTGGGTTCCATCCCTGGTACCGCAAAGAAAAAAGCAGCCAGTTGTGGTATATCCTTATATCCTTGTAATCTCAATACTTGGGAGGCTGAGACAGGAGGATCATGGGTTCAAGGACAGCCTCAGCAATTTAGGGAGGCTGTTGGCAACTTAGCAAGATCTTTGTTTCCTCCTCCCTTCCTTCCTTTTCTTTTTGTGCTGGGATGTGGAACCCAGGGACATTCTACCTCCAAGCTACACCCCTAATCTTACTTTATATTCTTTATTTTGAAACAGGATCTCACAAAGTTGCAGAGGGCCTCACTAAGTAGCTGAGGTCAGCTGCAAACCTGTGATCCTCCTGCCTCAGCCTCCCAAATACTGGAATTACAAGTGTGTGTGCCGCCACGCCCAGCTTGCAAGATCCTTTTTCAGAATTAAAAATAGGGCTGCGGGTGTAGCTTGGGGGTAGAATGCCCCTGGGTTCAATCCCCAGTACCACAGAAATCCACATAAATAAATAAGCTGTACATTTACACGAGAGCTTCTTGGGTTTGGGGTAGCGTGTGACTGTCATAAATTGAGTTCTCCACCATGGATGGAGTTGGCCCCAAGAGATAGTTGGAAATATCCAGAGATAGTTGGTTATCGCAGCTGGGAGGGGCCTGCCGGTGTCTCCTGTGAGCTGTGACCCCGGCTGCGCTCGGCTGCTTCTCTGACGCTCAGGATGGTTCCATTG
Organism: Muscardinus avellanarius; assembly: GCF_963383645.1. NCBI lineage: Eukaryota > Metazoa > Chordata > Mammalia > Rodentia > Gliridae > Muscardinus > Muscardinus avellanarius. The sequence continues at coordinate 22,897,793 of NC_137807.1, forward strand.
GGAGGGAGGATGTCCCAGTTCAATGCCGGTGTTGTTGAGGCTGAGAGGGTGCCGGAGTCCTACGAGATGGTCTTCAGGATTTCTCTTTGTAATCAACTGGGATGGAATTGTATTTTTTAGGCTGTTGTTGATTCAAAGTTTTGTTGTCTTCTTTTTAACAGGATTCTTGGCAAAAAACAATGATCTCCTTTATAGGCATCTGAAAGAAGTAAGTCTGCCACTTCAGCCACTGTCTTGATGGTTGTGTGATGGTCCTTGTGAGCTGGGCAGGGTGGTGCACGCCTGTAATCCTAGAACGTGGGAGGTCGAGACCCGGAGGATCACAGGTTCAAAGCCAGCCTCTACAGCATTAGTGAGACTCAGCAACTTAGACCTTGTTTCAAAAAATAGGCTCGGGGTGGAGCTCAGAACCAGAATGCCCCTGGGTTCCATCCCCATTGCTACATAAATGAAGAAGGAAGAGGAGGAGAGGAAGGAAGGAAGGAAATTTCCCTTGTGACGTGGAATTTGAGGTGGTCTGACCTGGATTTTTCTCGCCCATTCGTCCAGGCCTGTGTTTGGACTCCAGCACATCATGGCCAAAATAGACAAATCTATGATGCGCTGTGCAGACCCTTCACTCCTACACAGGCCCCGGAGTACAAGCCGCCCTCTCGAGCACCAGCTCTGCAGCTTCAGCATTGGGCAAAATGGAGGCTTTTTTGTGGGTGGGTTTCCTGGGGTGGAGAATGAATGTATACATCCTCAGCAACTTACAGATGTGTAACACTATACCTGACCTGGAATTTCCTTTTCGAAGGCTGAATAGTATCCCATAGTGTAGATACAAGGAAAAACTTTTGGTATAAATTTTTTTTTTTTTTTTTTTGGTGGTACTGGGGATGGGACCCAGGGGCCTTCTACCTCCAGGCTACACTCCCAGACCTATTTTATTTGGAAACAGGGTCTCTTAAACCAGCTGAGGCTGGCTTCGAACCTGAGTGATCCTCCTGTCTCAGCCTCCCAGGTACTAGGATTATAGGCATACAAAACCATGCCAAGCTTTTATTTTTCACTTAATGATGCTGTCTTGGAGAACATTCTTAGAGTCCAGTCTCTAGCAGCTGAGACAGAATGGGAACAATTTTTTTTTTTTTTGCTTCATTGTGTCAGAATAAAAATACACAGCTTTTAGCTGGGCATGATGCCTGCATGTCATCCCAGCATTTCAGAGGCTAACACAGGAGGATCACAGTTCGTGGACAGCCTCAGCTACTTAGTGAGGCCCTTTGCAACTCAATAAGACCCTGTTTCAAAATAAAGAATAAAGAGTAGGGCTGTGGGTGTAGCTCAGAGGTAGAATGCTCCCTGGGTTCCATCCCCAGTACCGCACACACTCATACACAAAAGACACAACTTTACCAAGTAGATAGGATAAAGTATTTGAATGTTTCAGTGTGTGTGTGTGTGTGTGTGTGTGTGTGTGTGTGTGTGTGTATGTATGTATTGAACACAGGGCATTCTACCTCTTTTAAATTCTTTTTTATTGGTGCATTTTATTCATACATCTTAATAGGATGCAGGATGGTGGAAACACATGCACATGTCACCCAGTTAGCCCTTTCCCAGTTCCTACCCCATTCCCTCTTCTTCCCTCCTTCTCATATTTGCTTAGTGACTGACATTGATATGTTAAAGTACATCATGTGCATTAGAGAATTTCCCTTTTCCCCCCTCTCATCCCCTCAGGTCACTTTCTTCGTCTAGAGCTCCTCCTGTGACCCATTTTCTCCCTAGCTTTCACATATTAGTGAGGACATTTGATTTCTTATTTTTTGTGACTGATTAATCTCACTTAGCATAATTTCCTCCAGTCCCATCCATTTCCCTGTAAATGATTTAATTGTGTTTTTCTTCATGGCTGAGTAAAATTCCACTGTGTACATATCCCACAGGTTTGTAATCCATTCATCTGTTGATGGACATCTTGGCTGGTTCCACAGTTTGGCTATGGTGAATTGTGCAGCTATGAACATAGATACACGTGCATTAGTTTGGTAGTTTGGTTTCTTTTCTTTTGGGTAGATACCCAGAAGTGGTATAGCTGGATCAAATGGTAGATTTGTTCCCATTCTTCTGAGGATTCTCCATACTGTTTTCCAAAGTGGTTGCACTAATTTGCAATCCCACCAACAATGTAGTAGAGTTCCCACTTCTTCAGGTCCTCACCAGCATCTGTTGTTGTTTGTGTTTTGAATGATTGCCTTTCTAGTTGGAGTTAGGTGAAATCTCAGGGTAGTTTTGGTTTGCATCTCTCTGAATGCCAGTGATGTTGAGCATTTTTCATGCATTGATTGGCCATCTGAATTTCATCCTTTGTAAAGTGTCTATTTAGTTCACTTGCCCATTTTTTTGATTGGGTTATTTTCTTAGTGCTGAGTTAAAAAGACTGCATCCTTTATTTCTTTCAGACTCTTTGAATTCTTTTTGGAAGTCCTGTGTTATTTCTATAGTTTCATTCCTGATTTGACATTCTGCAATTCTCTGTCGTCGGGTTCTGTTATTGTGGTGTGTGGTGGCTCACAGCTTCGTTGTTATTCCTCCTCCTCATGATTTCAGAAGTTTGTAGCTGTTGCTTTTGATGGATTTCTTAGTCTCTAGGTGTCAGCTGGTATATTCAAGAACAAGTTGTATTGTATTCAACAGTGAAGGTTGTGTGAGGAGGGAAGTGAAGTCATAAATGTAAGAATAGGGTAAAGCCGGGTGTGGTGGCGCACGCTTGTAATCCCCGCGCTTGGGAGGCAGACAGGAGGACCACACAGGTTCGAAGCCAGCCATGCTGGCTTTAAGAGACCCTGTTTCCAAATAAAAAGTATAAAATAGGTCTGGGAGTGTCGCCCGGCGGAAGAAGGGTTTCCAGGAACCCCAGTACCAAAAAAAAAAAAAAAAAAAAAATAGGGTAAAGCCTCAGATAGGATTGAAGAGGATGAGAGTATGAGTTTGGTAAGGTCGGATATACTCGAGGTTAGAGGTAGTGAATATGTAGTAGTAGTAACCAATGTACAGTTCTGGTATAGTGAAATGTAGTGGATTTAATACAAGACGAGGAATAGAGGAAAAAGTAATAAAGGGATAGAGAGAAGAGAGTAGGCATGTACAAAAAAAGGAGCTTGGGAGGGTATGAGAAGAGGGTAAAAAAAACAGGCATACATACTCACACACACAAAAAGAACAAAACCAAAATAACACCAACAACAAATTATTGCAACTCTAAAAATAAATATTCACGGACTAGGCCTTTGCAGTCTCTCTCTGTACAGACACCAAGTGCCACTGGCACATTTCCTGCTGCAAGCGTGGTTCTGAGTCTTATTTATTTATTTATTTATTTATTTATATTTATTTATTTATTTGGTGGTACTGGGGTTCTTGGAAGCCCTTTTACCTCCGGGCTACACTCCCAGACCTATTTTTACATTTTTATTTGGAAACAGGGTCTCCTAAGCCAGAATGCGCGGCTGGCTTTGAACCTGTGCGATCCTCCTGTCTCTGCCTCCCAAGCATAGGGATTACAAGCGTGCACCACCACGCCTAGCGGTTCTGAGTCTTTTTAAGTCTATGCAGATGGCCAGTATCAATGGGGCTGGATCTAGTGTTAAGCACAGGTCACCCTCCACGCTTTCCACAAATGTGGAATCTTGATCTCTCCCTGCCTCCATAGGTGGCATATGCCTCTGAGACCAAACTCAATGTAAGAGTCTGTTCTCCACAGCTAGGGCTGGTCTGGTCTGACTTCTCCCCATTCACCATGATTGGGTTGTCTGTGTTGATCCTGGAAAGCCTACTAGTAGGGCCTAGTGTTAAGTGTAGGTCTCCCCCTACACCTTCCTCTGATCAGAGCTTCTGTCTGAGCCTCTGCTATGTCCAATAGCAGACTCCACTCCTACCTTCTCCGGGTTGAACCACAAAGTCTCAGACCCAGAAAGTTTATCGTGGCTGCAGGAGTCCTTGGGGGTTCCACATTAGGCATTCTCCTGCGGGGACCACAGCTCCACTTATGGTGTTGTTGAGCACCCATCTGGATGTCTTTGGGGTGTGGTGAGCTCAGGTACCGCTGCTGGAAATTGTAGCCGGAATCTGAGCAGGAGCAACTGATGGCTTACAGTTCTGACGATCTACAGCTGATGATGTTGCTGTGGTGCCCGTGGCCACAAAGGAGGCAGGTTTATTTTCTGGTGTTATTGAGCACCGCTCTGGATCTCTGGAGGGCGTAGTGAGCTCAGCAGCCACTGCTGGAAGTTGTAGCCAGTGTTTGCACAGGAAGAGCTGATAGCTTACAACTCCGATGACCTGCAGCTGCTCACTTCAGGTCCTGGGTTATTTTCTTGTTTGTCTCTGGAGTTGGGTGCAGTGAGATAAGATGGCACTGCTGTGGTGCCTGCGACCACAAGGTGTGCGAATTTCCTTTCTGCTCTCTGATCGGCCTTCTAACCTTTTTTACCCTGCGACCTTGTACCTATCATGTTACTCCTCTACTGATAGTATTTTCTGGATTTGTAGAGCGCTATTTTTAAGGCAATGAAGATCGAGTGTCAGCAGGACTGGTATGCGCTGCT